>NW_028089713.1:2994293-3594293 GCF_014824575.4 Sturnira hondurensis | reverse complement strand
CAGAACGCAGTCGGGTTGAAGCCCCAGCCGCGGTCGAGCGAGCTTATCCCGCGGAGGAATACGACCCTCAGAGATCTCGCGCGTCTGTCGGCTGCCGCACGGCGAACCGCGCACGATATGAGCCAGGCCACCTGGGCCAGGAAGAGGACAAACATGCTCCCGGAGATCGCGGCTGCCGTCGGCTTCCTCTCCAGCCTCCTGAGGACCCGAGGCTGCGTGAGCGAGCAGAGACTGAAGGTGTTCAGCGGGGCTCTCCAGGAGGCACTAACAGGTGAGCCCACGCCAAAGGGTCCAGGCCCCCTCACACCCCGCCACCCGGGCTCAGCCCCCCTCCCTACCTGTCCTCCTTCCCCTTGGGCTTCTCAACGAGCAGCTCCGGGTCTCGGTTTCCCTCCGGCCCGGGGGGCAGCCCGCAGGTCCCCAGCTCCCTGGTCACCTCTCTCTTCGCAGCCCTGTGCTCAGGTCTTGATCTGTGGTTATTCTTGGGGGACGCAGCGGGCACAGACTCTTGTGCTGCAGTGCGATTCGGATTCCCCCGGCTTATGCCCGGAGAAAGGGGGCACCTGCGGGTCTGACTGAGAGCTCATCTTCCTCACTGGACCCTGAGACTCTCGAGGACCCTGCGGGTGACAAATCCCGGCCAGCGAGAGCAACTCTTTTGGGAGAGGAAGGTGCGCTCGAGCGTTTTCTACAACTGGAGTCCCAGGCCTGGTTCTTCCGGCTGTGCGCACGGCGCTAGTCCTGTACGGGTTGTTGACTTGCTCTAAATTGGAGCTCCTTTTGTATTCTGAGTCTAGACCCCTAAGCCATCTGCCACCTATCACGATGCCGCGAGAGCCTTGTAGGAAGTAACTGTGCTCTGTAGGAGCGTGTGTTGTGGGGTGGGGGCTGCGTGAGACAGGGAGGTGGAGAAGAAATAGGCAGCGGCTGGCTGGGGAGAGACCTGTCTCCCAACTATTTCTAGCCCCTTGGTCGGCCTTGTTGTGCAGCGACAGCCATCTCTGAATGTGCTCACACAGGTTCTGTCTTCTGAGGAGCAACATATGTTTCATTGAAGCAACCCTTTCTGACTCCTTACCTAGCTAGTTGCTAAGGGGCTCTTACTTCAAAGGAGGTAGAAGGAGACTGGGGCCCAGGGTGGGAGGAGCAGTAATTTGCTGTGGATCTAGTCATCATGGATCCAACCATGATGATTGCCTTCCTGGCTGTGAAACTGGAAGTCATGACAAACCACCTTGTTGAGTTAAAGTCACTGAGTCCCTTCCTCCTCCTTTGCAGTAGTAGCACCCCTGGTCCACCTGTTCTAACCAAGACATCTTCCCCTTGACCTGTCTCCACAGAGCACTACAAACACCACTGGTTTCCTGAGAAACCATCCAGGGGCTCTGGTTACCGCTGTATCCGCATCAACCACAAGATGGACCCCATCATCAGTAAGGTGGCCAGCCAGATTGGACTCAGCCAGCCCCAACTTCACCAGCTGCTGCCCAGAGAGCTCACCCTGTGGGTGGACCCTTACGAGGTATCCTACCGAATAGGGGAGGATGGCTCTATCTGCGTCCTGTATGAGGAGGCCCCGTTGTTCACTTCCTATGGGCTTCTCACCTGCAAGAACCAAATGATGCTGGGCAGGAGCAGCCCCTCCAAGAACTATGTGATGGCCGTCTCCAGTTAGCTCCCCTGCCACCCTCACCTGGCACTCTACTGTACTCATCCTGAGGTGACAAGAGGCCACATCATACCTCAACCTGGGAAACTGTATTTTAAATGAAGAGCTATTTATATATATATATTTTTTTTTTTTTTTTTAAGAAAAAGGGAGGAAAAACACCTGAAGATTTTTTAAAGAAAAAAATCCTTAAAGGGTGGTGCTTGGAAGCAGCCACCCCAGGTGCCTTTGGAGACAACTTTTGTGCACTTCAGTCTGGGAGCCAGTGTCTGCCAATGGGAGTGGGGAGTGTTTAGAGGTGGGCCTGACCAAGGTGAGGTGAAGGAAGCTTGGCCAGCACCTCAAGAAGATGTGAGAGGGAGCAAGCAAGGTTAACAGCTGTAAATGAGATAGATCAAGATCTGCCCTGGGAGCTCTGGGGGAGGCTGCTTCAAATCTGTCACTCTCCCAACCTGCATCCCTGACCTCAGGGACATTTCAGGAACTAAACTCATGCTGCCTAATATTCACTTTTGTTTTTCTGATGAGATCCTGGGCAGACCGTGATTCCTTCTATCCTAAACAGCTTTTCTTAAAATCATCACTAAATTCTATCACCAGGGTTCTGTAGATGTTGCTTCTCAGCCAGGAATCTAAAGCTTATTGTTTTGTGGGGGTGAAGGGAGTGAGTAAGGCAAGGGTTGCTCTGCAATGTGCTGCTTTGTGTGTAACTGTGGTGAATAATTTGGGGGTGATTTGCAATGGAATTTTAAGATCCAAAGAGTATCCACTGGGTTTTTTTCTTTTTTTTAGGCCCAAATCCTCTTTTTTGGAACCATATGAAAGTCCTAATGCTGCTGCCATTATCTCTCTGAGAGGTGGCTCAAAAGCCATGGGGAACACCAGGTCTTTTATTACTGCCTTCTTTTAAAAAGCACAGAACTCCTCTCTAACTCTTCCCACTTCTTCCCTCTGGTTGGGTCATGGAAATACCCCATTTTCTAGGACAAGAGTTCTCAGTCACTGTGCAGTATGGCTTCCCAGTCCCAGAAGGGGATAGAAATCTAGCCCTCAGAGCCTCCTGGTGCTCTGGTATGCTGAGGGAGCCATCTCTCTCTCTGTCCTCAGAACCGTAGCTGGCTGCTCAGGTATCCCTTGGCTGATGGAGAGAAAGCCTCAAATTCTATAGGACTACTTGGTATTCTTATGCAGCTGACACTAAAACCAAACATTGGGCATTGTTTTTTCTCCCTGGTGCTCAGAACACCTGTGGGAGAGGTTGCTGACTCTCTGAGTTCAATCCAAATCTGTAGTCTTGTGCAATATTTACTGTTCTGGGTTGGAGAAAAAAAAATGGAAAACTACCATTGGTTTCTCAGTGACATTAGTGAGGGGTCCTCAGAAGACCTTGAGTTTCCTAAACCTGAACCATTTTAAAAAGGATGTAGCTAGAACATCTGGTTAACCAGGCTACCCTCCTGCCATTGCCCTTTAGTGAGGAACCTCCCCCTCCCCACTGACCCACCATCACTCTTAAAGTCCCCTCCCTCTTTCCTGAGTTTCTTAACTACTCATTCTGACTCAGAGGTGCTATTTAACAAACACTCTCCCAACCCATTCCTGCCTGTTTTGCCTCCTTTTCAACTCTCCAGATCCAAGCTGTTTTCCCAAACTCTGCTTACAATGTTTATTGCTTTAAAGGTAACTTCGGGCCCACAGACACAGGAGCTTATTTTCTGGCTGGTGGGTTGAAACGAAGCTGTGAATCACCGAAGATTATGTTGTTGCATTTTGTCTGCAAACAGGCCCCTGCTTTCTTAGAAACAGCCTCATGGTCTCATGCTTAATCTTTTCTCTCTTCTCTTCTTTTTGATGTTCACTTTAAAAAAATAAAAATGCCCAGAGCTGGACTGTTGAGCAGGCCTGTCTCTCCTATTAGGTAAAAAAATTATAGTGCTTTTGTAAGCTATTCTGAAAGAAAAGACAAGGGTTACTAATTGTCTAATAGTGTTTTTATATGGAAGAATGTACAGCTTTATTGACAAATGTACACTTTTTTGTTACTTTAATAAAACTGTAGCAGACACAGTGTGTGACGCAGAGAAGGTGAAATTACCACATGGCCAATTTGGGTGTCTTTCTGATCCACATCCTCTCTTTGTATCTTCAGTTGCACTCTGAAGACCTAAATCATGTGGCTAGATAAAAGAAAATCTAAGTTGTGTGGTAAGGGCGCTTCTAAACATCCCCGCTTCCCCAGGAAGCATCTCCTTATTACTTCCTTTAATGCATATTCTAACAGTTTACAGTGTTCTAGTAGCAAAGCACTTAATTCAGCCAGGGCCTAGCTTATGCATCCTGTTCTTGCAAGGCCTTAGTTGTATTCACTCCTTTCATTTAGCAGGAATATATTGTCAGTAAGTTCTGGGCACCAGAAGTATTAAAGGTGATTATGACACACTCCTTGTCTTCTCACAGACCGAGGTGGTGAGCAGGAGACACCAAGCCATTTCCCAGGTTGGGCAGAAATTGTTAGGAATTATTGGTACAGCCGCTCCCTTTGCTGCCCACTTGTCTAATAAGCCTTGTCTTATTAGACAAGAAAAGTCGGACATTAGTAGTTTCCAGTGACATCACAAGTACATTTTCGACCTGAGCTACTTCTTTTAAAAATTTTTCTTGGCCATAGGTGCTGTTTTTACATTTTAAACATGTTGACTCATGAACAATGAGATCCACCCCCCACAACACACATTTCATTTCACACCTCCACAACTCTCCTCAACAAGCTTGTGGTTCAGCCTAGGTGTCCTAGGGGGTAGGCGGGCCTTGGAAGCTCTGTGTGATGCACTTGGAGAGTAGGTGAGTTAGGATATGTGGGTGGGGGAAGCCAGCTTATCTGTATCATAAGTAGAATTGGTTATGGAGACCCACTTGTGTTGAGGGGTTATTTAAATAAATGTTCTGATTTTCATTTGTAGCTCCTAATACAAATGTCCTAGGCATGATGAGGATCCCCTTTGTGGGTGTAAGGACCCAGGGTTAAGGTTGCATTTTTGCCCATCCAAGAGTGCTATTTTCTTTTTTGGTACAAAGTCACCATCTACCTTGTTTCTTAATAGGCCTCACTTAAGAAAATATATTTCATTTAGTAGAAAGCCTGAAATTCACCGAACCTTATCTAGAGGGTAATGTGTAACACATTACCTAGAGATGATATATAACATCATCACACATTCCTGTCTCCAAGCCAGGGAAACTGCAGAGTGGCAGATTCATCTTGGGGTTGCTCTTGGCTCTTGGCAGACTAAATAGTGCCTCAATTTACATGAAAGGGGTCTGTGATCAAGGAATATGTTACTTGCATTAGATCTGACCAGATTCACCATGGGTGGAGAGTGCCACCTAGCCAGCTGAGGTACAGGGGCAGTCCCCAGAGCTGTAAGCGGTAGCTTTATGTGTCAGGGACTGAGCTTTAGTTGGTCATTCTGTTCCCAGCTTCCCCAGTTGGTAAACAGTGCCAGCCTGACTGAGCACTGGGAGACCTGTGCGCAGTCAGCTGTTTGTGGATGATAATGCACCTCCCAAAGAGGGTAGACAAGGCCCTGGGAGCTGCAGATTAAGGGCCTATCCTGGCTCCTGATAAAAAGCTTTGGGCGGAGTAGTCCATGATGCTTCAACAAGGAGCCCCAGGAGGAAGAAACCCACTTCTGTGAGTCTGAAAGCCAATCCTTTAGCAAACTTTGTTAAGAGAAGATGGGACTCCTGGCTTCCAGGCCAGTGCCAGCACCCTAACCCAACGAAGCATGGAACACTAGAGAGAGTTCTGGACTGGCAGAGAGAATATATGGGTGATAGTATAGATTCTGCTTCCTAACCAGCTGTGTTTGGACAAGCCCCACAATTTTCCTGTCTCAGAAATTAGGGGTTTGGTTTAAATAACTTCTGTTCCTTTCTTCAGCTTTTGAATTCTAAATCATCTCCATTATCCCAGCAATCACTGTAGGGTAAATTAGCACAATGATTATCATCATTTTCAATTAGATGAGTTGAAAGGGGTTTTGGGGGGCTGGGAAGTACAAGAATAATCTTCTCTGGTTTGTATTATACTCCTGCCTGATAGGTTTTCAGTGTCCAAGGTAGTGAGGCAGCTGCAAACAGATGAGGCACTCAGGCTCTGGTGTGAGGCTGAAGGGATGTCATCAGCTCTACCACCTGCCCACAGGCTGTGCAACCCAGGCCAAGTCACTTCACCAACTAGGCCTCCATTTCCCCATTTGTAAAAGTGGATTAAGAATAGATTCCATCTCTCAGTCTTGTTATGAGGTTTAAATGAGATCAGTGAACTACTTAGAATTAGTGCTTTTCACATTTAAGTACACAATAAATGAGAATTGTAGTTTTAAGTAGTAGTTAACTTCATCTCTCCCAGGTGCTCCAAATTGGTCCTAAGATGACTAAGGATTCTCTGTTATTCTGATAACTGGAAGGAAACCATTATTAAAAGTCATAGTTCCTACTAGCACCTTCCAAAATAGCTACAGTTAACACCATCCAAGCAAGTCTGTGTTTTCTTCTTCCATAGATGACTTTCAATCCTTTGTTTAAAAACTTCACAGGCTGAAAACCCATCCTAGTGTTATAAGTAGCCGATAAGAACCTGCTGGATGAATGAACTCATGTCTGACCTCTGCCATCCTTGCTGAAATGTGTGGTGTCCTTGCCAGAAAATTGATCTTGTTGGCCACAGAGCAGTTTGGACCTGCTGGTGGATTAGTACCAAACTGGGATACATGCTCATTCACACACAAAGTGGACAGGAAGGGGATTTTCTAACAACTTTGCTTACCTCCATTCTGCCCAACTGTGGAATCATACCCACCTGCTCTCCCTTCCCAGAAGAGAGAGAAATGACAAAGCTGAGAGGTGTAAGCTTGATGAGTTCTGGCTTTCTCTCCATATCACTTCTTACAGAACTGGCAAGAAAAACATTTTGAGCTCAGCCTAAGAGGCTACTAGGGCCCTGGATAACCATCTTGTGCAAACAAGTGTACCCAGGGTGTGCAGCCAGTCCTATCTGCTTTGATAGGAGCCTGGTTCTCTGGCCCCAGCAACTCCAAGTCATTTTGTTCCCACCTGACACCTGGCTGTACTACTTCCCACCATCAGTCCCATACATAAGAGCAGGCCTTTATTCAACCCTTGTCCAGTAAACCTGACAGGCCACCCACAGCACATCAGATAAGAAGGGTGTAGCTGGGCAGGTTGAAGCAATGCTGACTTTATTTACCACCACGAACAGGGAGGAGCTGTTTAAAGTTCAGTGAGCACCAGGTGATAGAAGGTGAGGCCAGGAGATCAGTGAGTGAGGATGGCTGGAGAGAGGCCGTGCTAAACTTGGGGAACAAGCTCAAGCCTTATCTAAACTCCCCATCCGACCCCACTTCACTCCTTAGCTCTAGTCCACTGTCATCCTGGGGGACCAGTGATACCAGATATTGTGATTTTTCAAGAGAAACCTGAAATATACTTTCATTTGACATCTCCCTAAGTTCTAATGATGGTAACTATTTTTAAGTGTTAAACATTTTTTAAGTACATATCTTCATAGACCTCCATTCTGTGACCTATGATGCAGCCGGAACCTCCTGAGTGTGGAGATGTGGGGGTTTCTGAGTTGTCCCCTCCCACATACATATTTGGAAGGAGGCTCTCACCATGGCCATGGTCTCAGGAAGAAGCATCCAGCATGCTCCTGACAGAAACAAAGGCACACGCGGGGCCTATGCTTCTCCACAAAGATTCAACTGGAAGCAGCTCTCCCTACTCTCACTCAGCTGGTGCTCGTTAACCTGTGCCTGGGACTGCAGACCCTGGGCCTTTGCTCAAGGAATGCCCTGCCCACTTTCTACCCACTCACTTTTGTCTGGTTAACTCATCGCTCAAGATTCAGACCATCTCTTCCTGGCACCTTTCCACTGGCATCTCTCCCCTCCCCATGTGTGTTCCCATGATACTCGATTCTTTCCTCTGTCCTTGTCCTTATAATTTTGAATCTTAGCTAAAATGTGGACCTCAGACCCTGACAAGCAGTGTCTGGCACTTCATACGTGTTAGTGACTATAGTGAATATTCAGGTTGAATAAATGCCAAGAATAAGGACCTAATAGATGAAAGGGATTTAAATCTGGTGGAAGAAAAACCAATCAGGTCAATTCAGGATCTGCCAGTGAGGAATCCCAGCTCAAAATAGCCAAGTTATGGACTGTACCTTGTTAAGAAAATGATCTTTAAAATCTTGCAGGCTATTCTGTCTTTAGGCACCTGCTATTATATATAAATGTAACTTAGGGAGGAGTGGACACACTTTAAATCATAACGTAGGAGAACTTTAGTTATCAATTAACTTCCTAAGTAGTTTTACCCAGAAGGTAATTGTGCGGAGAAAGAAAGGCTGGATTATCAGGAAGGTACTCTGACAGAAGTGGCAGGAAAAAGACTCCACAGCTACTGAACACTGATCCTGTCCACAGGAATCATCCTTCCTACTGGCTCCTCGGGAGGCCACTGTGAAGGGGCTGGTGCAAGTAGCTCTGGGCGTAGAAATCGAGGAGTAGGGAGCCTAGCTTCAGGCCTAACAATGACTAGTAATACATGTCTTTGACATCCTGGGCTAGCCCCTTCCACTTGTGAGCTTCTACTGTTTTGTCATCTGTAAAATGAGCCACTTGTGGCCCTGGCCAGTGTGGCTCAGTTGGTTGGAGTGTTGTCCTGTAACAGAAAGTTTACAGGTTCAATTCCTGGTCAGAGCACATACCTAGGTTGCAGTTTCTCCCTGGTCAGGGCACATGTGGGAGGTGACCAATTGATGCTTGTCTTTGACATTGGTGCTTCCCTTCTTCTCTTGGGTGAAGATAAAAAAATCTCCACAGTTGAGTATAACAAAAAAATAATATGAAATAAAATGAGTCACTTATACTAAACCATCTCTCAGCATTCCATTTCCATTTCCAGTTGGAACAAGAAAATCTCTGCTTTTTCTGTTTCATTTCTGGCCAGCACATAGTCCTGGGCCTGCCTCTATCACTCTCAAAACATCACATCAGCCTTCTACCTGCTGCACTAGCCCAGGGAGCCTGGGCCAACCCCCAACTCTATTTGCATCATACCTTTTCTTCCTCGCTACCTTTCTTTGCCATTTGGAAGCCCTACTATGGGAATACAAGGTTCTCCCAAATCTTTCCAAGCCAAACCAACCATGCCTAGACCCCTCACTTTGTCAGTTCTCTCCTGCTCACCTCTCCTTGCAGCTGTGCCCACATTTGCAAATTTCTCTATTTTGCGATTTTCATGACCCAAAACTATTTGTAAAACTAGTTTGACATACTTTTCTTCTAGGATATGAGCACCTAGTGGGTGCTGAACACCCACTATTGCCAGGCACTCTGCTTGGTGGCTCACACACAGGCTCTCTCATGTACATGAACACACTGTGGAGTATTGCTACCTCAAGCTCACAGAAGAGAAAAGCAAAGCACCAGTAACTAGACAGGGAGGCAGACACAGGTTTGGAACCTAGTTGTGACTGTCTCCAGAGTTCATGCTTTTCCCTTTACCTGCTGCCTCTTCAGGATGTCTTCCCTGAATAATTTCATTGTTCTCTTCATAAACGTCTTTACTTCAAGGCTTTTCAACATTTACACATGTGCTTTAAAACTGCTCACATTTTTATCACTTATTTCTTACTCCAGTGTCTCTAAATGATATGTACACATGGTTTATAACTGACCACACTTTTTAAAATCACACTTTTACAACAAATACAGCCAGCAAATTTTCAGTTATTAATTTTGGTTGATGTCTCATAGCTTTTCAAGCTCACGCCCCCTTTCTAGTTGTTACCATATGAGCCTCCATAGCAGGACCCATGGAATTATTTCTTTTTATACTCCCATGTGGTGTCTGCGACTTGGTCCAGGACAGTCTAAGTCCACTAGCTGTTAAATTAAAAGATAAGGGTTGTGAAAACTGTGGTGTTCCCACAGGTGGCCACAGGGCAGGCAAGTCCCCTCTCCTCACTGTCCCCTTCTCTCCTCCCATTCCGCACCTAAAAAGGAAAGTGCCCTCTTTCTAAGGGGTGAGCAAACCCTATGAGCTGAGCCTCCCTGCATAAATACACACTAGCAAACATGTTCCTAGGTGGATGCTGATGACAGTGCTTCATTTGGTTGTCTCATTTACCCCAAACCACAACAACCTAAAATATAAAGCAGAGTGGGCAGACGTGGACATAGATCTAGAGAAATACATTGAGAAACAAATGGAGGCTTGTTTTTGGAATAATCTTTTATGTAACATAGGCTAATGCATAGGGTAAGGATTCTGTCTTCATGCCTGGACTGTGGGTTTAAATTTTCATGGTTTAAAGAGGATCAGATTTTCTGGTGAGAGTGAGGAGGCCATGGGAGGAACAAAGGGGAACAAGAGGCAAAGCCCTCTAGGAGCCTTTCTTTTATGAGTGTTCTTGTCCTGGCTCTAGAAAAGCTGAGACTAGAGAGGAATGATCCCTTTACTATGTAGGTTGGAGGTGGGGATGGGAGAGACAGTACATTTGAGCTACTCAGCTGCTAGTTCCCGGCAGCTGGTACGTGCCAAGAGAAGTGTGATTAAGTGCCCAAGCCCCTCCCCACTCCTCACGAGTCTAAGTACCCCACAAAGCCTTTTGTTCTCTTGGGCAGAGCTTCCCCTCACCAGCTGCCTGCTCCTCCAGGTGTTTCCTGTACTCTCTCTGTTTTCTGGCTGGGTAGCAGAGGGCAGGTGGAGGGAGTCTGTTTTGGCTTCCTGTGAACCAATGGCAGCCTGTGAGGGGGAGGCAGGGCACTCCTATATCTGGAGAGAACTGACCACAAGCAGCAGCTGCCTCCTGACACCTGCCTTTCTGAAAGCGTGTCCATAGTAACAGAGCACAAAAAGGAAGAGGCTTCCTCAGCAGAGCAAGACAGGGGCTTCCGTTGGGTCAGGCCAGAGGGGGTTGGTCATTTTACAAGTGAGATGTCTGGAAGCTTCCCACCCCAATTTCCTTTCCCCAAGGGAGAGGGGTGGGGTCAGGGCCTAAAGTGTGGGTCACTCCAGGGACCCCAGAGCAAAAGCCTGGTTACCCTGGACTCTAAGCCCTATGTGAAATGGCAGTTGCCTCTCAATGAAAAAGTCCAGAGTGGACAGTGGCTGGCTTGGTAAAGCCTCCATGTTCTTACCTCAGACCTGAAACTGCCCCACTCATCATCTTCTCCAAGACGCCCCAACCCCAGCCAGTCAGTACAAAAACACTGTCTTGGGTTTCTCTCTGGCCACTCTTCCCAGGAAGGCAGGGCAGTCTTTTCAGTTCATTTCTCCATTTCAATGGAAACAATCCACTCATCTGTGTGACTATTTCTACATCTTCCCGTTGGCTCTGGTGAGCTGAACTGTCTGTTTTGATGCTACATAGTATCTCCCATGCTTACATAGGGCATGGCGCAAAGTAGGTTCTCAACGATATTGTAAATGAATGAATGAGAATGTTACCTCTTTAATCCTTTTCTATCTTTATATTTGTGATGAGCTAAAAAAATAACACAATAAAACATAGCCTTAGTGAGCATTCACCATGTACATGATCTCATTAAATCCTCAGAATAACCCTATGGGGTTGATACTATTACCCTTAGAGTACCAATGAAGAGACTAAAGCTCAGGGAAGGTGAAACAAACTACCTACAGCACACTGCTGTGGCAGAGTAGGTGGCAGAGTCACACTCCAATCCAGGACTGACTGAAAAAAAAAAGAAAAAAATTAAGGCAAAACTGGAACCGGGGTTTCTTTTATTTCTCCCTGTCACCGTTAGCCCTCAGGCCTTTTGGATTCCAGGAACTTCTACACCAAGTCACAGTTCACATTGCATAGACAGCAAAGGTAAGAACTCAGGAATTCTCAGTCTTATATATCTTTTATATCCAAGCTCTCCTCTGTGAAATCCTTGACATTTATCCTAGTCTTAAGCGATTTTACAAAAATCTTCAGAACTCTTCTAGAAAGAAGTCACTGATCCTATCCTCACTCATACATGTGGTATTTTGTATGCATAGGTCTTTCATGGATTTTATTTTGTTTATATGTCTTACTTCAACTTCAACATAAGGTCCTAGATATCACTCTAATATTGCTCAATAAGAGCCATAGCTCCTGAGTCTAAGATAACACTTGGGTATAAATGTGACAGCAAGAAGGTCTCAGGGACCAGGCAGTCCAGTCCAGACACACGAGTGCATACCCAGAATCCTGATCCAATAGACGTGGACCAGACAGATGGAGTGCTTTACCCTCAGCTGCTGATTTCCCAGCCCTGGTGCAAAACACAGAGACTCCTTGTGTTTTTTGTGACCCACTTCCTTTCTTACTCTCCAGGGTGGAGGCTTAGGCCTCAGTGGCATCTTTTGTTTTCACAAAAGTAAAATAATCTCCCTTTTATAGTCACTGCTTGACCAATAGGCTTTTCCCACGGCACCTCCCAGGTGGAAAAAAAAAAAGAATGGAACACTAATTGTGTCCTGGGATGAGACTCAAAGATACCCTGGTGGGTGGAACAGGATATAAAAACTTGTTAGGATTATAATTTTATTTGAATGTGAGGGATTGAAGTGGATTAATGCTTGTCTTGGAGTCCAGTGTCTGTATCTGGCCTCTAGCACAGGGCCAGCTGCCTGCAGTAGCTTGAAAGATATTTTTATGGTTTTGAGTTTTCAGCTTCTGTCTAGTCAGCAGGCAGTGGGTCTCCTGGAGTGAGAGCCCTCTTATGTCTAAAGACAGATCCCTGTGAGACACACAAGTTGGGTAGTAGGGCAGAGACAGGAGAACTGGGTTTTTGTTCTTAGGGCTTTGTCAGCCCAAAGGAGGTAAAGGAATAATTATATATGAGAATACATAAAACAATGACAACAGAGGATTAAGTGCAAACTAATGGAATTATGCAGAATACATTACACACAAAAGTTCAGGTGATAGCTAGACAAATAAAAATTATGTGAGATGGGTGAGGTTAGCTTGAGTAAAAATTGGGAAAGAAAGCTGTTTTGAGAAATGCCCTTACTATCGGATGCCAGAGAAAAGAAACTCAGCCCAGCTTTGAGCATGGGCACCTTGGCCAACACACACTGGAAGCCAGTGAGTGGGAGGAAGAGCAGGGCCTGAAGCCAGGTAGGAGGGAGCTGTGAGTTCTCTTACTTCTGTCCCCTGCCCAGCCACTCCGTTCCTCCCTTCCCCCATTTCTGCAACCCAGCACCACCAGCTCAGCCCCTCTGCAGCAAAAGCAAGCAGGGGAGGGAGTTTAGTCCAGAACACCTGCCTTTGGCCTCAGAATCATAACTAGTATATGGGATACCTTTTCACTGTTTTAAGACACAGGAAATTATTCCTTTTTATTCTAAATTTATCAAGATCTAGATCTTAACCTACAGTTCCCACTAGTTCTCCCAAATCAGGCTGGGCTGATGCTATAAGGCAACAGGATGAGGGAGACAAAAATGGGAGATTCAGGAACTGGGAGAACAAGAAGAGGGAAACCTCTACCCTTACTTTATTTTTTAAAAAGAGAGATCTATGCATTGCTTTGGATCTTTCTGGTCTCAATTGCCTCACAAAATATTGGGTTGGCCAAGAATTTTGTTTCATTTTTTTCATAAAATAGTTCTAGTAGCCCTTAGTCGTCTTTAATTTCATTCAGAACAATTTTGTAGATTATATTGTGGCAACTTCATATCAGTGTACATTTTAAAGAACTTATCAAAATTGGTGAGTTTTTGTGTAGCCATTTTAACATTGAGGATGGAAAAAATATGCAACATTTTATGCTTTATTATTTCAAGGAAGATAAAAACACAACTGAAATACACACACACAAAAAAGATGTGTGCAGTGTATGGAGAAGGTGCTATGATGGATCAGATGTGCCAAGAGTGTTTTGTGAAGTTTCATGCTAGAGATTTCTCTGTGGACAATGCTTCACAGTTGGGTAGACCAGTTGCAGTTGATATTGATCAAATTAAGACATTAATTGAACCCTGGCTGGTGTAGCTCAGTGGACTGAGCTCGGGCCTGCGAACCACACAATCACAGTTCGATTCCCAGTCAGGGCACATGCCTTGGTTGCAGGCCAGTTCCCAGCAGGGGACTCACAAGAGGCAACCATACATTGATATTTCTCTCCTTCTCTCCTTCCCTTCCTCTCTAAAGATAAATAAATAAAATCTTTTAAAAAAGACATTAATTGAGAACAATCAATGTTATACCATGTGGGAGATAGCTGACATACTTAAAATATCCAAATCAATGAAGTTATTGGTAAAAATGAAAAATGGGTCTTCTATTTTACAGAAAAAAAATGAAAGGAACTTTTTGGCCAACCCAATAATAGAGTGAAGTACTTTGAAAAACTTTTAAAATTTTATGCCCATCCTACCTCCTGGGAGGTATGAATGTAAGGAAATTGAAAACAGAGGTATATATTTGCACAGCCTCTCCATTTACAGAGCACCATATGACAATCATCTTACTCTCCACATGATGGGAGTACAGGTGGTGGGTGATTTTACCCCCAAATTACACAGGGTAGACTGGGACTCAGACAGCCTGGGCAACTTGCCCCAAATTATATAGTAATCAGATGGTGACCTGAAAGTGGAAGCTGGTTTTCTGACTCCTGGTCCACTCTTTTCACTTAGCCTTTTAATGTTTGAGGACACAGGTAAATTATTTTGAAGGAATCCCGTTCTAACTATACTGTAAATTTAATGGCAAAGGGCCCAGACCCCACTCTTCTCCATCTGTCCCCAGGGCTTGGGATTTTTTCACTTAAACCCTATTTCCAAAGAGGTAAAACAATACCCAGTCAAGGGATTTTTGCGTAAGGAGAACCTGAAAATATAATGCCCCACACTACTGCAACATAGCATTGCTGCTCCAAACTGAGGTCTCCCCTCCCAGAGGTCCTGGCTATGCACAGAGCTGGCCATGAGCCCAGAAGCAGCACAGGCTAGAGCCTGCCCAAAGAATGGCAGATGGGCATGCTGGTGCGAGAGCCAGGGCTTTGAACAAACTTTTTGTTTTCCAGCCTAACATCCAGGTCAGTTCCCCTCCTATCTCCTGCTCTTTGGCAGTCTCCTCCTACCCCTTCTGTCTTTGGGCTGGCTCTGAGGAGCCAATAGGCTCTGGAGAGATGGGGGCCGCTGTCCTTTGACTGGGAGATGGATGAAAGGAGGCTTGCAACTGTGTGGGGCAACTGTTGCCATCTGTCTGGAGGGTCTGGACCATTCACTTTGTGCACCACTGGGCTTGGGCCTTTTGTTTAGTTGGCTGGGAAGGAGGGGGTGTTGATGTAGGAAATGAAGGGAGGTAGAGAGTGACAGAAGCAGTTTCTTTGAGTCTGTAACAAACTTTCAGTGACTCACTGGTATAATTTGCATTAGGAAGCTGCTCAAACCCCAGACCATTCAAGTGATCGACAACCTCAGCCCTCTCCTCTTTTCACATCCATTCCACACCCTGCTGCAGCCAAACAACTCCCAGATTAGCGAAGGTGGCCCTAGCCCCTCCACAGGGATGGGGACCAGGACAGGTGCTCTGGACCTCTCTGTCCCCATCTTTTTGCCAATGTAGGTGTGCCTGGGGTCCTCCGCTCTCTCCACCCCCATCAATCCTTTACAGCTGTTCTCTTTTTGTTTGGTTTCTGTGGTCTGGCAGGCAGAGGGGCCAAAGTAGGGGAAAAAAAGCTCATTAGCTGCCAGGGGGCTGAACAGGAAAAGAAAGGAGCTAAACAGAGGTGGGGGGGGGTTTGGCAGTCCTCCAGCACAGCTCTTGGTCTTTGAATAGCACCCCAGGCCAGGGGCTGCAGTCAGTGTCAGAGAGGCTTTGGGATATTTAATTATTTAAAGGTCTCAATAAAAGGAGCTAAGTCTCTGGGGAAGGGGTTGGGGCATAGGCAGATGGTGTGCCCAAGGAGCTGGGATATGGTTTCAGGGTAAGTGAGGATGAGGGTGGTAAAAGGAGGGAGAGATAACCAAGAGAATGGAGGATGGAAGTAAAACAGACACTGCCCCCCAGACCCAAGCAGGCCCTGCAGATGGCCTTTCCCTACACCAGCTGGTGGCAGGGTGCCAGCCCACCACTCTCCAACTTCACCAGTCCTGCCTGCCCTAAGCAAGATCCATTTTGGAAATAATAAATCCGTGACGTGGGAATGGGGTGGGAGTGGGGTCATCCTCTTTCACCTGTCTTCTGGCACTAAAGGATGCTCCAAATTGGTTTACTGGTGACCAGGACTGGGCAGACAGGTCGGAGAATTTTCTGTGGCTTCATTTTTTTAAATTGTGGTAAAATTCATATAGCATGAAATTCATCATTTTATCTGGTTTCAAATTATTTGGTAAGACCACACAACAAGTCTGTTGGGAAAATTGACAAGGTGGATAATTGGAGGCCCTGCTCTTGGGGACACGTGCTGCTTCAGAAGGTAACCCATTTGAAGCCCTTTTCTCACACAATATTGCAGGTAGCGTTACCTCTTGAAGAGCAAAGGCAGATGGGGTAGAAACCCACAACCTGGGTTCAAATTCAGCTCTGTTACCACAGGTACCTTACCAGACTTCTCAATGCCTCGGTTTCTCATCTATCAAATGAGGATGAAAAACAGTTCCCATTCAGTACTGTGGAGAAGATTAGCAGATGTGAAGCACTTGGAAGAGTGCCTGGCTCTTAGTAAACACACATACTATGTTACTAAATATTACCATCATCACCATCATCACCAGATTGGGAGGCATTTCTACCAACCACACAATGGAAACAGAGAAACAGGGATTTGGGAATTGGGTATGAGGCCAAAAGAGAATTTGCCTGGGTAGGGACGATAGGATGGAGTGAGGGGTATAGATGGGCTTCCCACCCTTCTCCCGTTTGTAATGAGCTTTTGATTTGACTACTCTCTGTTCCTACAAGAGTAGTCCTGTTCGGGTAACCCACTCTCCCATCTGCACCCTGCTGGTATTTCCATCACACTGACCCAGCAGCCTTAGGGCCTTGGGCTCCTACACCTTGCTTTGTGGCCATTTTGGCACTGTGTTAGCCCAATTTTACCGATGGAATGACCTACTCAAATGGCTAGGGCCTTAAGATTTCATTCTTCTGCTACCTGGGGCTTTTCCCATTCTGTTAGCCCCACCCCGCATGAGGTAATCACTAGGTCACTGTGGGTCACGCACTGCAAGACATCTTCTTTTGTCCATCTTCATTTCTTAGTGTTATATGCCCCGAACGTGGCGGCGGGTTGGGTTTGTCTTCTGCTGCTTCCAACGGAAGCAGCTCTCCAGGACTCAACGTGCCTGGGGACGACAGCTACGCCTTTCAGCCCAGGACAGCTGAGGTTAAAGTGACCCCACCGCGGGCCGCCTGGAACCTGTCTGAGCAGCAAGGGCCGGCCTCGGGGCTAAGGCCGCCAGGTGTCCAGTGCCTCCCTTCTGGATGCGGTTCGAAGGGGGAGCCCTGGGCCACCGGCTCTCCACATCAGTCAGTCCCAGCCCTAGCAGCGGGCCAGAACCCGGAGGTAGCTCACTTCGCTCAGCCTCCGCCCATGCCCCGCCCCCGCCCCGCCCCGCCTCGCCTCGCCCCGCCCCGCCCCGCCTCGCCTCGCCTCGGCAACAGACTGCTGATTGGCTGGTCTCGGGTAGAGAGGCCGGTGAACGTCCACTCTGACGCTATGGGCGCGGCAGAGGAGGGCGAAACCTGGTGCTAGGGGACGCGCTCTGACTGAGCGTAGCGGCTGGGTAGGGGCGAGCCTTTCCGCAAGAGGAGAGGAAGGAGGAGGACCTTGGCCGGTCCTTGGCTGTACCCGGAGCCCCTCCCGCCCGCCACTTGTTGCCAGTGCATCTCGGTCTCTAAAACTCGGTTATCCATCCCTACCCTTTATTTCATTCTGTCCCCGTCCCCAGGGCCTGCACCAGCCATTCTGGAGCAATTAATTGTACAGGTCCATGTTTCTATACCTCTTACGTTTACCAGCCCTCTCTCGTAAATCTCTCCGAACTGGGGGCATTTGTGTCCCCAGGTTTGTGACTTGGACCCTCTTCATTTTATTCTTGTCTGTGCTCTCATGCTCCCTTATAGCAGCGTTAACCCTCACCCTCTCTCTAAAAGCCAAAATAACCGACCCCTTCATTATACTGATCCCACTGGCACGAGCCTCACATTGTTTTCCGAGGACATAGATTCTAAGCTTTGTAAAAGAAAGTATCTTGATTAATTTCATTCCCTGACCTTGATGCACACAAACATACATACACCTTGATGCAAACATACATACACACACATACACATAGATTCAAAGAACCTAGCACAGTAGCATCAAAATTAGAACTTTGTCAATAGTGACAAGGGTTTCACTCCAGCCTCTGCCACTCGTTGGCTGTGCAACCTTGAGCAATTACTTGACATCTATGAAGCTCCATTTCTTCCTATGAAAAACGTTAACAATAAGAGCACCTACCTCCCATAGCATTACTGTGATAGAATGCTTGGCATTCAGTGCTGGTTGATAAGTGATGATATTATTTTAGGTATTAATAACAAAGGAGGGAATATTTCCTTCCCACATTTAATCACAGCCCTCCATTCTGGAGCAACACTTGATTCTAGGGACATTTAAAATTCCTGTCAGAAAAGCAATATAAAAGTCAGAATAAAAACAGAGTGCAGCCCAGAGAGGGGGCCCAAATAGGGATTTGGAATGGGGTCCAGAACTCAAGGTGTCCAGGAAATATTAGAAAGATATGTAGGATATCCACACCCCTCCCCTGCTACGGGTATGAATTAGGGGAAGGGACATATGGAGAAGGAACATGCAGGGCTGTTTTGAACAGCAGCAGCTTTGCAGCTAACTTCTGGCATGGTCATTTAACATATTATAACCTGTAACTGGTTGCATAGATATATTAAATAGCTGTGGCCATGCCCTCAGCCAGGGGTATGGAAGGGACTTCCACCCAAGATATAACTGGGGGGCAGCTCCCCCTGGTTACAGCATCTGCATGAAAGCTTGGAGGTGATTGGCTCAATGACATGGGGCCACATCTGCCCAGACTCACAATGGCAGCCCAGTAAACCTGGAAGAATACAGGAATGCTGGCAGGTGTAACTGATTGTAGGAGTTGAAATGGGGGTGCAGAGGAAGATTGGCTCAGGGATTTAAACCCTGATTTGGCAGCCATGGAGAGGGGGAACCACGCGGCTGTGGTGAAGGGGAGAGAACCACACGGCTTTGGCCATAGTGGGGAATCCCTGCAGCTTTGGTGAGAGAGAACCACGTGGCCTTGGTGAGAAGAGAGAACCATGCAGTTTCGGCAGAGTGGGGATCCCTCGGCTTTGGAGTGCTTCCTTTGGCCACCTGGCTTAGGAAGCAGGAGAGACTTTGACTGGAAGAAAAGGGGCCACAGGACTCTTGTTGGTGGGTCATGAGAAGGTGCCACATGACTTAGGATTAACTGGGGTCCAAAGCTGGAGATCCTGATGGCGACACAGCTGATGGTGCTGGGAGCCTGAATCAGGGACTTCTACTTCTTTTCCTGAGATATGGTACCCCAAATTAGGGCAGAGGGAGAAGGAAGGACTCTGTGTGTCTGTGGGTATCCTAAAGGACTTTGATAGTTTAATGAAGTCATTAGGTCACTACTTTAAGTCTGTATAGCTTTAAATAAACTTTTCCTTTCCTTTTCACAAATCCCTGGCATTGAGAGACGTCTATCCTCTGGCAGTGCACAATGTGAACCTAGTGGGGGCTCCTTTCCGTAATAATATATTGTACCCCCCCACCTTGGCCTGTGTTCTGTAACAGTCTCACAGCCCCCACCTTAGCACGTGTCCTGCCTTTAGCTCTTGAGTTTTACCATGGGAGAAATCTCTTGGCAAGACAGGATTCCCCTTTTTCTTCCTCTTGAAAATTTTAGAACAGCAGCACCTGAGGATTTATAATAAATTCCATGTTAATAGGATTTCACATTCTCCCTTTTTCATGGATTTTTGGAGTGTTCTACCTACATTAACAATGTGATGAGACTGTAAGTTTTTCCCAAACTTCTGAAGTCTGTTTTGTCACCCAGAGAAAGACTCCTCTCTTCTGTAGTCTATGTCTTCCCCACTAATATTACACACTGGCACACAGATCTTCAGTGAACAGAGAGAATCCCGTGCTCACAGACCCCTGGTGGTTGCCCAGTTCTGCCACCTGCTGGGCACTATTGATGTCAGATGGGGGCCTCACTTGGTGTTTCGCACTGTTCAGAACAAAAGCCATGGTGTACCTGAGGCCCACCATGGTGCCAGATGATGCGGATAGGAAGGAGGGCAGGGAGCACAGAGCACTGGGGTATGTTTCAATGAGAAGCCAGTAGGCCTGGATTTTAGTGTTGAGTCTATGCCTTTATAGTCAAGTCAATCAAAAGTGGTATGTTTTAATTACCCTACCTGTAAATGGGTGAATCTTACCTGTCTCCTTACTATATGAATCTTTTAGGAAGAGAAATGAGGTCATGCAATTGAGAGTATTTTATGTTTTTTGACCAAGAAAAAAGGTGTGTTTGGGGTGGGGAAGGTAATGAGCTATTAAAATTTATTTCATGCCTGTATTTTCACTGGGCCCAAAAGAATATGATCCTTTTATATGATCCAATAAGTGTTATTAAAAACTTATGAACCCAGCTCTGTGCTACCAGAATGGTAGGAATCATATGACAATGATCTCTACCTTTAAAGAATTTACAGTCTAACCAGGTTGCTCAACTAACACATGAAACATTGATGTGTGGCACTTACTGACTATGAGTTTATAGTGATAGTTCCCCGCCCAATCCTACTGCATTCTGCAAGGAAAGGATTATCTGGTGATGTGACAGTGGGCCAATGGGCAATGGGTCCCACTCTAACCAGTACAGTTGTGGGCCTCTGACCTCTCCCTTTCCAACCTTGGAGGAACACAGGAACTTATAAGCTACTCACTGCTGCCTTCCTGGGCTTAGGGAAATACCCCTGCATTCACTGGGGCTTTCTCTCCTGCTCACCTTTGATGCTGCCTTTCACCTTCAGTCATATAGGTACCTACTCCTGATGCTTTTTCACCTGTACCCACTCACTGCTCTTGCTTACAAATGCCATCACAGCTATTGTAGCTGCAGCAGCTTCTCTGGGGTGGGCCCTAGGTGGGACACTGTGTTTGCTGTTGTTCCCACTCATCCTGTTCTTGACAAGGGAGGTCACCTCTCTTCTTCCTTCCACAGAGAAGGAAGGGTGCTAGTGCGCCCTTCTAATTTCTGCATTTGCCTCCCTCCCACCAGGTAGACTAGAAAAGATGCAAGGTGTTCATTCAACTTTTCCCACAGCACAGAGAGCTATGGCCCCATTCAGAGACTACCCCAGGCTTCTTGGTGGAGGGTCAGTTTGGTTGTTGCATGCTTGGTAGCTAGAGTCCAATCACAGATCCCAGTGTTGGGTTAGCAGATTTAGGCCCTCTCCTTTTTGTGGGATTGCCAATGAAGGCTCAGCATAAATTCTGAGAATGAATAGCTCAGTACTATCTGAAAAGAAAAGGTGAGGCATTGCCAAGTAAAATAAAAATCAAACCAAGTCTTGTTACCAAACAGAGGTCCAAGGTGGGGGGCAATATTTGACCCACTGAGGGATGCCAAAAACTGCTACAGAACAACAGGGGCCCCTCCCAAGGACGGTATACTAATACCTACTGGGCTCATCTGTCCGCTGCCAGAGGAAAGACATCTCTCAATGCCAGAGATTTGTGAAAAGGAAAGGAAAGGTTTATTCAAAGCTATACAGACTTAAAGTAGTGACCCAATGTTCCCATTGATATTTCAAAGTCCTTTAAGATAACGACAGACGCCCACAGTGCTTCCTTCTCCCCCTGCCCTAATTCGGGGTACTGTATCTCAGGAAAAGAAGCACACGCCCGTGTTTCAGGTTGCTGCCATCATCCGGTGGGTCGCCATCTAGGCAGGATCTCTAATTACTCCAAAGTCATGTGCCAGCTTCTCATGGTCCACAGGCAGAGTTCTTTCACCCTTCTTCCAGGCAAAGTCTCTCCTGCTTCCCAGGCCACGCGGCCAAAAGGAGCATCCCAAAGCCACATGGGCCTCTTCTAGCAAAGCTGCAGGGGTCCACACTTTGCCCAAAGCACAAGGCTTTCTTCTTCACCTGGTTACAGAGGTCCCCACTCTGGCAAAGCGGAGTAGCTCCCTTTCACCTGGGCAAGAGGGGAGTCCTCACTCTGCTAAAACCTCGTGGCTCTCCCTCCAGTGGAGGCTGTGTCTGGGTTTAAATCTCTGCACCAATCTTCCTCTGTACTCCCTCCTCCCTGGCCCAAAACTTGGCCACAGCTATTTAACATATCTATGAAACCAGTGAAAGGTTATAGATACATTAAATAATCATTCCAGAGTTTAGCTGCAAAACTGTTGCTATGCAAAACAGCTCTCAATGGTCCTGCTCCATTTGTCCCTTCCCCAACTGATACCTGGTGGAGGGGAGTGAGGACATCTTAAT
This sequence comes from Sturnira hondurensis, assembly GCF_014824575.4. Classification (NCBI taxonomy): domain Eukaryota; kingdom Metazoa; phylum Chordata; class Mammalia; order Chiroptera; family Phyllostomidae; genus Sturnira; species Sturnira hondurensis. The sequence goes on along the minus strand of NW_028089713.1, from coordinate 3,572,016 downwards.
ATTTCCTGGACACCCTGAGTTCTGGACCCCATCCCAAATCCTTTTCTGTGACTCCCCTCTTGGCTGTGCCCTGTTACAGTCTCACCCATCAGACCATCAAAATTATTCAGTTCTGAAGCAGTATTTGGCATTGTGGGGACGTAGGGACGTGGGGTCGCTGATGTATTGTGGGTATGAGTACCTGCGTACAACTCCTTGAAGAGCAGTTTAACAGCAAGAGGCAAGGAGAATTGTTCATACTTCACAACCCAGCAACTCTCTCCTGGACAAATACATGAGTGGCTCTTACCTGGTGGATTCCCCAGTCTCTGCCCGCCTCCACCTAACTGAGACTATTTTGCAACACTGGAGACATTTTTTAATTTTGACTGGAGAGGACACAGGTGCTACTGATATCTAGTGGGTAACAGCCAGGGATGCTGCTAAATGCAAACTGTTCCATCCTCCCCGCCTCTGCCCAACAAAGAATTATCCAGACCCAAATGCCAATAGCACCACCATTGAGAAACCTTGACGTATGCACTAGAAAGACTCTCAAATGCAAGCCCAAAGAGACAGGTGAAAGAGTGTTCACCACGTTGTTTATTTCTAAAAGTAAAATGTTGAGAATAATCTAAATTATTTTAGATTTTAGTCCCTCCAAAGGAGAATAGAAAAATAAACTTAGGTGTATGCATACAGCAGTTAGAATGAGTTAACTGGAACTACAAGAATCAATATGAATAAATCTTGAACACAAAACAGTCAGTGAAAGAAGCAGCATGACATATAAAGTACTAGTATATACAATTTACAGGCACAAACAACTCTCTACTTAGTTTCTAGATACAAAAATAGGCAATAAAATGATACAACACACAAACCTCAGCAAGAGTTTATCTCTGGAGATGAAGAAACAGGAATGAGAAGAGGTAAAAGGAGACTTAAAATGCATTACAATGTTTTATTTTCTGAAAAATTCCTCTAAAGCAAGCATGTCAATGATAACATTTGGTAAATCTGGATGGTAAACACATGGGTCTTTGTTATATTGCTTTCTTTGTTTTTGTAAGTTTCAGGATATATATTTCATGTACACCTACCCAGAAGGATGTCCTCCCCACTTTCTCTCTCTTGTTTGGTTTGGTGCTTATATGATGCCTACCTTGGACTGTTTTTGCTGTTGTCAGAATGTCATCCACCAGAGGGCAAGACCTGAGTCTATAATGCGTGGCTGGTATTCCATACCCAAGTTCCCGGAAGTATCTGTCTGACATCCTAGATGAAGCTCTTTCAGTCTGCCTTAGGGAAGTCTCCTTTAGACGCTATGATGGACTAAACAGTGTCCCCCAAATTCGTCCCCACTCAAACAGTGAAAATGTTACCTTATTTTGAAATAGGGTCTTTGTTCATGAAATTAGTTAAGGATAAAGATGAGATAATAATGAATTAGGGTGGTCCCTAAATGTAATGACTAGAGTCCTTCTAAGAAGAGGAGAGGACACAGACAGACACAGAGACACAGAGGGAAGACAGACATAGGAAGATGGAGGTAGACAGAGATCGGAGTGATGTGCCCACAAGCCAAGGAACATCAGGAGTCACCAGAAGTTGTAAGAGACCATGAAGGATCTTTTCCTAAAGCCTTCAGAGGAAGTGTGGCTCTACTGGTACCTTGATTTGAGACATCTGGCCTCCAGAACTTCTAGAGAAGAAGTAAAGTTTAAAATTTGTTTTATGTCACCCAGTTTGTAATACTTTGTTACAGCAGCCCTAGGAAACTAATGGGGTCTGTAGACTTGAAACCAGACTCGAAGCAGTATTAGCCAGAATAAAGTATTTCTAGATTAAGAGGGAGGAGGCATCTACATGCAGTAGTCCTAATTTACATAGGGACACCCTACACCCCTGCGGGGTTCTGTTACTCAGCTCCACAAAGTTGCCATGGAAGCAGGTGTGGAGACCAATCCTCAGATTTCCCAGAAGGAGACTCTGCCATTAGCTTGACCACTCAGGATCTGAACTCTTATTTAATTCAGGGTCATTCCCTACCATGTGACACAGCCTGACTCCTACTATTGAAGATGAATATGCTGGTGCTCACTTTCCCAGCCTCACTTACCTCTGGACTACTAGTAGATGGCTTGATTCTGCCAAGAATTAACCTTGAATTAAAAGTTAGGGGTGCATCAAAGAAGAGGCCTGTGGAACCTACTCTGGTGAGGACAAGGTATCGATGGCAGATACATCTGGATTCCATAGGCAGGAGCACTGGTGCTTCTTATGAAGAATCCACTATCCTCTACTGGTGGTGCTGGTGGAGCTAGCCCCAAGGGCTCTGTCCTGGGGGCGTGGCTGTGAGTTTTTATGGGCATGGTCTTGGGCATTGTTTCAGGCTGGTCTAGAAAAATGCCTAGAAACATTGTTCCTTCAAGCCTGGTCTAGAGCCTTCCTAGAGAGTCTATGAGCTACCTGATATGACATCCCCTTAATGGGGCAACAAACAAGTGAACAAATAAATGGATTCCTTTTCTACTTGGATCAGCTAAATTCAATTTCTACTGCTAGAGGATTGGAATCAACATAGCCCCTCTCTCTATCTGATGGTCTGTCTTCCAAATAGACCTTATTGATTGCATGGCCTAGACATCCAAGGACACAAATGGTTTTAAGTGTTCTATTTCAAAGTTTTATGAACACATGCATATTTAGTGAAATCTGTTATAATTCTTGTTCAGAAAATGTGATTATCGAGCCCAATGAGAGATGCTTTTCAGATTTTTAAAGTGCCACATGTGAGGATGGGCTGAAGTCATCAGGGATGCACTGAGCCAACTCCCATGTTGCCATAATGATATCCCCATCTGATCCTGACTCACCTTTCCTCCTGGGCTTAGAGCTGATTGTGCCCCTGACACTTGACCACATACATCTTGTTCCATTTTGGGATTTGGGTTTTGTGGCTTCTTTCTTGGAACAGTTTTCCCCACATCTTCCTGTGCAAACTGCAATTGTTGACTAAGATTTACCTCAAGAATTGCCAGCTAAGCCTGGCACCAATGGCATGCACCTGTTATTGTCCCAACCTGTCTCCAGAGTTTTATTTTGCCAAGACCCGTGGCTCTGCGTGATGCCTGTAGAGGAGATGTGGGGATTATTGAGGTTGAATATTCTCTGCTGGTGAGTTTTAGGAGTGCTCAAGACTAACCTTACAGTTTTCCAATGCTTTTGATTATACAAGTAGATTTACTTATCTCCTCTTGGGCCTCTGACCCATTTCCTGTTATTACTTCTTAAACTGGGTCAAGTGTAATTCTTTTTCTTCTAAGTGTAGCTAGCAACCTGGATATGTAGGTGGAAACAGCATATTTAGGTTTACCATTTGCAATTTTTGTTGGAGCCCTGAATAACTAGTCAGGGTTTGCTTGGTTCTTTGGTCTATTTCAGCCTTCCTATGCTAGTTTCCCCCCTTTTTCTGCTCCCTGGTCCACCTGGGGAAGCCCAGGACTTGGTAAGTCTCTGTGTCTGTCCTACTCAGATCTCTTGTGGGCTATATCCCCAGGACAGGGTGTAGTTCCTGAGAAGGATTGCTGTTCTAAGAACTCAGGCCACCATAGAATTGAGCATTTGCTTCCACCAGGCACAGCATGGCGACCTGGGTCACCTGGATGCTCAGCTAGTAGTAGGCGATTCCATCAGTCTGTTTGAGGCAGAAGTCTCAGAGAGTTTGAGGAAGTCTGCACAGGATTCTGAGCATCCTGATGACACACCTCAGCTGTGGACCCTGTACCTGAGTGCCTGTGGTAATGGCTTGAGCCAGCAAATGAAGGGGTGGTTCTCAGACCCCCAGGAAAAGGGTGAATGGGTCTACCCTCGGAGCTCTGCTGACCACCTCAGCCCTCATCATTCATTCCTCTTCAAAAAGAATGGAAAGACATTTTCTCCATATATTTCCTTTGGCACTTACGTATACATCAAACTGCCTCAGGGTTCTATGTAAATCAACTGTATCTTTTAAGTGGCTAAGGCAAAATGCATGTTAGTTATCATTCTCCCCATCAAACTTCATAGCAAGTAACTTGAGAGGTCTACATTCATTCTTTTGTATCCCGAACATACCAGCTAGTGGTGCGTTGTCTGGCTCAGGGTTTTGCATACAGTTAAAAGGTGCAGAACAGTTGAGCTATACTCAGAGAGAGAAAAGATCACGACTTGCCTTCTTTTCTTTATGATCCAGGATTCTGCCTGTCTTTTTATGGCTTAACTTAGAGAAGTGTGTGAATTGTGATGAATTGTGACTGTATTTTTATTTTTCACACAGTCAACTGAAATCTAGTATTCCTGTCAATTATGACGAAGGTAACAAACCACAACAGTATTAGCAGTACCTGAGGCTTTGTCTCCAACTGAAATCATAGGTATTTTTGTATCACATTAGTTATTGAAAATACTTAGAAATGCCATTTACATTCATCAGCACTTCAAAATGACTGTAGCTAGTTAGACCTGTTGCTGGATCTTGTTATTTAACTTAGTGCATTAATAAAAATACATATACTATGTAAACATTTATGTATTTTAGAACTACTTAAATGTAATTGGTTTCAGTTGTAAACTTACTCACTTTATCTTGTGCCTTTAAAAACACTTTGAGCTCTGGCTGGTGTAGCTCAGTGGATTGAGCACGGGCCTGTGAACCAGATGATCGCGGTTCGATTCCCAGTCAGGGCACATGCCTGGGTGGCAGGCCAGTTCCCAGTTGGGGCCAGTTCCCAGCAGGGCATGCACGAGAAGCAACCATACATTGATGTTTCTCTTCCTCTCTCCTTCCCTTCCTCTCTAAAGATAAATAAATAAAATACTTAAAAAAAAAACACTTTGAGAAGAGGTCCATAGGCTTCATCAGACTGCCTAAGGGGTTCACTGCACACACAGTCAAGATCCCTGGTTACACTGTGCCTTCTGCGGCCTTGGTTTTTGGTCAGAGTTCAGCGGGGCTGGGCGCTAACTAGAGCAGGTTTGGAAGAACATGGAGCGACCTGAAGCCTTTTTAAAGTTTCAGAAAGCCTCTGATTAAGACTGTACTTTCAGAGATCATTTCTATAGTTTGCTACTGGAGGAGTTTCTCTGAACTGAACGTGTAACCTGATACCCAGAGCAGGAACCACCACTGGCTTGCCGGGTGGGGGAAGCCTTTGATGATGCTAAGTGAAATGCTGCCTCCTAGTGGTTGGAAGGTAGAACTGTGAGATTGGTAGTTTTCTTGGTACGTATGTCTGACAATAGAGGATAAAGGCAATAGTTGGTTTTACTCCTGCCTACAGACCTGGCCTTACCGCTTGAAAATCTCTTTCTTTTTTTCTGTGCTCCAGCCATTTTCTCTTTCAGTGTCCCGAAGCTTCCTCCTTCTAGGGTGTTAATACATGCTATTATCTCTGCTGAACTGCCTCTCCCATCTCCTCATTGGGATAACTATACTCCCTCTCCATATCTGAGTTTCTGCCCCTGAACCTCCAGTCTAGGACAGGCCTCTCGTTAATTCTCTTGTACTTCTGTGCTAGCAACTCATTCTCCTAGGGATGATATTTTTTGTTGTTAGTGTTTATTGTTTATCACTGCACTAGACTATAAACCCCTCAAGGGCAGGGGCTATTTCTTTTGTTCTCTGAAGTATCCCCAGTGCACTCAGTATACGCTTATTAATGAAGAATGAATTTGAATCAGAAAATTCATAAAGAGACTGTGAATGTGAGCAGAATGGATTTAGGTTCAGGAAAAATAAAGACAGATGGCCTCCCTCCACTATAACACCCCCGATTACTGCCAAGTCTCTCCATACTCTTAGAGGTCCTACTAACCCCAGTAACACAGGGCTCATCAGGATCACACAGTAGAAACAGTATAGCCAGAGTGACAGGCCCAGGAGACAGATGGCCTGGGGTCAGTGGCATTAATGCTTCCTTTCCAGGTGACCTCAGCTTCTTTGTGCCTCAGTTTCCTCATCTGTAAAATAATGAAAAATAATAGTACCTCTGGCATAGAATGATTAGGAATGCTAATGAAGTCGCACAAGGAAAGCACCTAGTACATAGTAGGTACGGATCAAATGGTACCTAAAGAAAAAAGAGCCGATTGAGCCTAAGGGGTTGTGAGTTAACTCTTGCTACCCTCTTGAAAAGCACTGGATGTAGAAAAGAGGGCAACCTTGCAGCAGGGCTGGGTCTGGCTCCCATTCTTCCCCCTGCTCTGTCCTGGTTGGGATGTTCATGGGAGCCAGTAAGAAGCACAAATTAGAGGCAGAGGATCCTTCCTTATAACTTGGCTGGATCCCTGCCTATGTGTTCACGTCTCCACCTCCCTCAGGATGTGCTGAACATGCTGTCCTTGCAGAGAGGCCTGTGCTTAAAGTCATGATTTCCCTCTGATCCCTACCTACTTCTTGCTCCAGAGATTTATAATCAAATTAGTTTACTCTGGCTCCAGATGGAGTTATAACATTTGTAACATACTTGGCACAGAATTTCACAGAATATATTAGTGCTTGATAAACTATTTCCCTATTAGAAAACAGTGGATCATCCTGAAAATGCAATCCTAGTCTGCTCTCTTAACTTCATAACATTTGCTAAGCACCGAGCACAACATCTGACACTTGAAGGCCTTTAGGAAATATGCATGGGGAGAATGAATGAAGGATTGAATGGGCACATGAATGCTTATTTTCCTGTTCTAGGCACAATTGGACTTTGCAGTACTTAACTGTCTCCAGTTCTGCACAGTTGTCACTAGAGGGCAGGAGAGATTAAGACAACAATACTGAGGACCAGTGAGACTCAGAATTACTAGGTTGATAAGGAAGGATGGTTGATAAGGAAGGATGGTGGAAGAAGAAAAATGTTAGAATGATTGAAAAAAGTCAGTTGTTCTTTATCTCCTGAGGACTAAATGGAAGGAAATATGTAGCTTGAGAGATTGAAGTTAGACTTCCAGAAGAACTTCCAGTGCATAAAGTATACTAACTAGAGACTTTTATACAGAAGATTTTTTATAGAGAGATAATTTGTTAACCCTTTAGCTACATCTTCCCAAGAATAGATGAGGTGAGCTCTTCCTGTCTGAGACCTATGTGACTGACAAGTTCCCCTTAAAGTGTCTGCTTTCAATGACTCCATTTCTACAGATGCAATCGTAAAATATCTTTATTGGTCAGGTTAGCCACCACTCATGCTTTTCCTGTAACAAGGATCTTTTATAGAGGCATGATGGTGTTCACATGCAAATGCTTTCTGAAGAGCCCTGGGGCAGGGGGCAGCCTTACCCCTCAAATCAGAGCTACTTTGTTAAAATGAGCTGGTTTGGCTTTTGTGGATTTCAGGGTCTGGAAGCAAGAACATAGTCCAAGGATTACCCCTTTCACTTGTCAGGGAAGCTGCTTTAAAATACACATAGTATCGGGGACATAATGGCACCTGGGCAGGGGCAAGGGTAGGGCTATCTCTCTTCCAGCAGTTCCTGCTCTGGGCTGCTCAGATGTCTTCATCCTGATGGTGCCCCAAAGGGAAGGGGGTTTGGCCCAGGCAACATTACTTTTCAGAAATGGGAAGACTGAAATGCTCTCCAACCAAGCTGTGAAGCCACAGCCACCTTCAGTAATGAGGGCGTACCTCAGAGATGCGAAAGCAGAAGCAAGAGTTGGCTGCCTGGCCTGAGCTTCACAGACCCAGTAAGCATCTTCAGCCAGAGCTGGTTCTACAGAACAGTGCCTTAAGGACAGATCAATCAATACAGGTGAGCCACAGCCTTCTTCTTGGGCTAGCAGGCAAGTGCAGGGCTGGTTGGAACCTGTCTCTCCCATCAGGATGTAGGCCTTCCTGCTTGGATGAGAGGATTGGACCAACTATCTCATGCTTTGAGAGCTACACGGTTTTCCCTGTGAGGATAAAGACCCTAGTTGGGAGCTGCTGGCAATGCAGATAGTTCAGGGCAAGAGTAGAACTACTGGGGAGACTCCTCAGACCAGCCAAATCAGTCTGATCTTTCCTCTTTTGAAGTGTGACCTACCTTCAAAGAATTGCTTGACTGCTATATAGCCCAATACACGTATCGAAGCCAAGGGTTAGTTGTATCCTCTCACATCAGGCCATGAATATTGTCATCATACTGGTGACCTCCAGTTTGGTGGCTTTCAAGGAGTGAGGTTAGGGAGGCCCAGAGGTGACTTTTGGTGTCCTTCCAATTTCAGACACAGGTGTAGTTTCTCTGGCAGGCAGATGCCCATGTACCTTGGGGTCTTTCCTGCCTCTGCCTAAGGTGTAGAAGAACTGTCTGTGGAGCAAGTTGAGTGGATGAGGTGGAGTTAGCAGGAGGCAGCTGGATGAGAAGTATATTCCGAGGATCAGCAAGTGCCAGCCCAGAGGGACAGCATGACCAGCCCTGCAGGGGGGAGAGCTGTCAGGCACTGCTCACAGAATCAGGAATGTTGAAGTAGGTTATGTATTACACTCAAGGATCACTGGGAAGAACTTAAGGGTAGTGAGATTTCTGATGTTGGCATTGTCAGGGATTACTCCCTCTGATGCCATTTCTGTCCTGGAAAAGAGTTTGGGCCATGTACCTCAGCAGAAAATCTTCCTATCCTCCCATCCCACCGGACCCTGCCTACAGGGGAGAAGACTACAGGGGGAGCCCGTGGAATTCTGTCACATGATCTGTCCTAGACCTTCCAACAAAAGCCAAACCAAACCATCAAGCCAAATGCAGCAGGGTGCGGGGGTTCTGGGCCCTGCACCCAATGCGAGGGCCACTCAGATTTCGATGAGGCTGGCCAGGCGCAGGCAGAGGGGCGCGTCCTCCGGCATTGCGTTGCGCTGGATCTCGTTACCGTCCAGGCGCAGCACCTGCAGCTTTGAGAAGTTCATGACGTCCACCACGGTGCAGAAGCTGCTGATGGAGAACTCTGTGGGGACAAGAAGGGCGGAAGTGGGTGGGAGAAGGCCAGATCAGCGACCCGGATCCACAACGAAGCCACACAGTCTCTAAGCCTAGAACTTTGCTGGGTGGACCCAGCTTTTTACAGGATTAGAGTCATACTGACTCTCACCCCTGGGAGGCAAAACTAGGGACCGAGCGGGACCTCTACTGCATCTGCCGCTCTGCCTCCTTCCCACCCCGAGCCTGGACATTACCCTGAACACCCTGAAACGCCCTTGAGTGTTTTTCCAGCCAGGACCTCATCTCTTCCCATCTGTGTACGGTAGGAGGGAGCAGAAAGAAATCAAAGGTCAACCCTAGGAGCTTTGAAGTATAGATAGCTTTTCAGAGGGCTTTGCTAAATTGCTTTGGGATGGAAGACTAGGAAAATGGAATATCCCCTGCCATTTTGCAGATAAAGAAAGTGGCAGGAAATTAAAGTAAGAAATCCTGGGCAGAGGGGCAAACGTCTGTGCGTGCCAGAGCTTTGAGGCAGAGCTCCGTTCCAATCGCTGCTGGAGTAGCAAGCAAGTCTCTGTAGTTCACAGAGACAAAAATCCACAAATAAGGCTGCTGTGAACAAAAGTAAAGTACACAATTTCCCTGCCTCCTGCATTTTGTGTGGTTATGGTTTATCTGTTATTTAAACATCTCAAAAGAATTTTCTCCTTTTGAAGCTTTCCCCACAAACCATATAATCCTAATAGGTACAATAGTTCTGTTTGGTTTTAATACATTCTGCTGCTACCTTTCACCCCCTTATCCCTCTGGGTGTCTTCTTAGACAAATCGACCACCTCTCTCTGGGATCACCTAGGTCAAGAACTTGAAAGAAGCAATCCCAAGTACTCAGTTAAAAATCCAGCAGGGACAACAAAAGTCACCACTGAAAGCTCTGAGGCCTCTTTGGTTCCTTCGCTGTGGTGTGTGAGCTTCAGGAATTTCTCTGTGTGAGTGGTAGTGCCAATAGCTCCGGTCTTAAGGGCAGGTTCCACGTGGTGCACCTCAAGGGCTGTATCACACAGGCTGGCCAGAGCAGGGCTTGCCTTTGCATCCACCAGAGGCACTCCTCAGCTTGATGCAGTGGTCAGGAACTGTGCTGGCCTGCAGCTGGGCAGCAGGAGTGGGAGAAAGGCTATCTGACTCCCTTCCCAGGGGGGACAGTAGAGGACACTGCAGAGGGAGAGTTTATGAGGATGAAGATGAAGGTTGCAAGGAAGACAGTATAGAGAACGTATAGGTTGATGAAAAACGTGTTTTTAAATTAGCACATTGAATCATTTTCAGTCTCTGTTAGAAACAGACCAAGAGGAGACAGGGTGAGGCTGCAGCCAATTAACTTATACTGCAAAGGTCCAGCCCACAAGAATAATGAGACACTGGGCACAGTGGAGCGATGAGAAATACCCCTCTCTGGAGAGTGCTAAGAGAAAATCTGAACTGCTTTTGTTTGTTTCCTTTCTGGTGCTGGGAAACAGATCAAATGGCCTCCAATGGGTAGTCTGGGGGCAGAGCAAGGGCCAGGGGCTGGGTCTATGGTGTCTGCACAGAAGGAGTGGAATGGGGTGGACTGGGGAGAAGTAAAGTGGCCCGGCTTAAGTATTGTTTCCAGCCTTATTTGGGACTGTGCTGGAGATCCTAGGATAGATTCTCTACCCTTGCTTGGAGCCCTCAGACTATCTGTTCAAATTCTGGATCCCAACTCTGCATATATAAATATGGGGGTCCTTGGGGGCTGTTGGACACATAGTGTATATTGATTCTACTTGTGTGTTGGGCACTATGAGCAACACCGCCCCCCCGCCCCCCCCCCACACACACACTCATGTGTCTTCCCCAAGCTCATGAATAGGACAGGGCTTTTCTGCTTGGAGACTCTGAAGACACTTTCCAGCCCACATTAAAACTGACATAAGTCTTTCCAGATTCCTCCTGCTGTACCCGCCCTGCTTCCTGGATTCCCAAAGCTACTGAATAACAGTCCAAGCTGTGTTCCCTTGCTTTTACCAGGCTGAAAAAACTGAGGAAGATGCTAATGGAAGAAGGAAGAGGAAAGAGGGGACAGGGCTTTTCCCCTGCACACCATTTAGTTCCTGCCCTTTTGGATCCTCCCTCAGAGCTCCTTGACCCCTGGTCCCTGACTTTCTGTGCAGGGCAACAATCTTTTCTGCTGGTGGTCTGAATCAGAGAGATGCTCCTCATATTCTCATCCAGAGACACCTGGTTCCAGGTCCTTGGACACTAAAAGCATGGGTTCAGGATGCTGTCCTACAGTGTTTGGGTGACCTGGAGAGACTGTGTTTCCTTCTCTGTGTCTCAGTTTCCCCATCTTTGCAATCAGAAAGTAAAACAAAACAAAATTATGCCTGTTAACTTCAAAGTGGTAATAAGAAGCAAAGCTAACAATAGTAACTGTGAATTGCTTTTTCAATTATGTGCCAGACCGTGGACCAAGTACTTTCCATTTATTAATTCACTAATTAAGAAAAATAAGAAATTGGTGTTGTTTTGCCTATAGAAAAGACTAGGAGAGAGACTAATAACTATACAAAGAGGATTTGGCTTTTGGGGTAGACAATGCAATTTTTTAGGTTGTTTGACTTAAGGGAGAACTTTCTTGTAAGACCTTGGGACACTTTAGTAAAGTAATTTTATCTTCATCAGAGCTGTTGGAAAGAGTGGGCTACCTAACATTTGAGCAGCAGATGTGGTTCTGCAAGAGGGCAGAGTGGTGACTGACGCTGTGATAGAGTTGTTTCCACACCAAGCTTCTCTGATTGCACAGTTAGGGAATAACGAACGGGTTCTCTCCCGTGACAGCTGTTTTTTGCTGTCACATTTTCAGGGTCAAATTCTGATGAAGCGCTTCATACAAAATGATATTTCTGGTGTGACAATCCTCCTGGATTCAGAATGGGTGGCAGGTAAGTAGTGGTGACTTCTGGGTGGAATTATGTAGAATTTGTGGAATGATGGACAGCTACCAGTAAATGTCAAATACTTTGTGGTATGAAACATCTTAGAAACATCTTAGAAAACCACCTCCCTTGGAATGAGAAAATTCCCAAAAGAAAGAGAGACTTTAAAGACAAAACAGTTTGCAATGCACATGGTGTCTTGCACTTCAAACTAAAGTACCAAACACCTCATCACCTTTCCAGCCCCACTGTCATTCTCTAGGACTGATGTCTCTCTCACTCAGAGAGCTATCCAGTTCATTAACATCTTGGCAAATGACTCATCTGTTCCCTGAGCACAGGGAGAAAAATGATCAAGAGAAACAGAGGGACACAATCCCTATCTATGCTGTTATCTCTCAGCAGGCTCTACTTTTCCAAACCCTTTGTTAGTGGTCATCAGTGAGTCTTTCTTTCCCCTGGGAGAGAGGAAATTTTCTGACTCAGTAAGGAAGGTTAAATGCTGGTTCAGGGCCTTCGAGCTAGGATTAAGACATCAGAGGCCCTGGAGTAATGTAAGCACGTTCTAAACACAAGATTCTTAGGAAGAGCTGAAAAGCAACTGGGTAATCCAATCTAAAATAAGTATTTCAGTTCTTAGAGGTAAAGAGGCAGCTTTTTTGGTTCCTTTAGACACCTACAAGGAAGTCCTTGGAAAACAAGAAGCTGAGTTTCCTTGCCCTCTGCTTCAGGGCTTTGTGATATTCAGTCGGGTTCATGTTACGTTTGGGAGACCTCTGCCCTACTTCCAGGGTGTCCTTGAACTCCAGAGAGAACTGACCAGAACAAGTACTACATTTAGCTCTGAGAGGCTGCATATTCTTGTCCACCAGCTGTTATGTTTGAAAAACAAACACCTAAACCCAAGACCAGGCTTGAGAGGCAGGAGAAGATTGGGTGGAAACAGAAAGCTCATCCTTTTCTGGGTCAGAGAGTAGTTACAGATATGCCATGGTTTCTTAGCCCACTTCCTTCTAGGGTGGATTCTTGGAGTTCAACTTAAATCCCTTCTCTCTATGAACTGCCACTCCCAAACATTTCCAGAATCATATCTCACTGCTCTTCAATTTAAGACTCCTTCCTCTCAGACACATGAATTTCCTGGCTGTCTCCTACAGGCAACTTGTTCAATGACTGGGTTCCTTTGTTAGTGGCTATTTGTCTTCCCAGGATGGCTTTGTCCTGAGTTCCTCTAACCCTTGCCCACTTATCTCTCAAGATCTAGACTGAAACTTACCTCTTTGGGGAAGTCTTCTTACCAATCCACTCCCCACCGAATTTTATTAATATTGCTGTTTAGTTTAAGTGTAAGGCTTGGTTTTCAGGTTGCCTCATTTTGTTCTCTAGTTACCCTATTGCTACATCTTTTGTGTTGCTACTAGCACTCAGAATAGGATCTTTTCAATGAAATAGACAGCCACTCCCCATGCCCCTTTGCCAAAGTCTCACCATTGATCCTATTGCCTTGGAGATAGAGGTTCTCCAGATTGGTGTTGACTGGGGGGATCTTCTGCAGCTGGTTGTAGGAGAGGTCAAGCTCAAGGATGCTGCTGGAATTGAAGGTGTTGGAGGCCAGGCCATTGTTGGTGAGACTATTATGGGACAACCGCACATACAGCAGTTTTGGTGACCCCCGGAAGTAGCTGTCAGGGACAGAATAAACATTATTGTGCTCCAGATACAGCTGCTCAAGGGCTGAGGGCAGTCCATCAGGCACCCTCCGAAGGTGATTGTAACTCAGGTCCAGCAAGATCAGTGACTGGAGGCCCTTCATTGCACTTCCCACTTCCTGAATCTCGTTGTGTTGAAGGTACAAAGCTGTGAGGTTCTCAAGCCCCTCCAGAGCGTTGTTGGGGACCCGTGAAATCTGGTTGTGGTCGAGATGGAGTTCCCTCAGGGATCGAGGCAGAGGGCCAGGCATTCGGGTCAGGTTGTTGTGGTCCAGGTACAGCCTCTCCAGGTGCCTCAGCTTAGAAAAGACCTTCCTGCCCACTCTATCACTGGTGATCTGGTTGCCATGAAGAGCAATCCAGAGCAGACCGGTGGAATTGTCAAAGACACTTTCCTGGATGGAGGAGATCTGATTGTTCTGGAAGTAGACATACTTCATGCGGGAGGGGACAAAGGGCAGATACTTGAGGTTGCGGTTGTCACAGTACATGGCTGTGGGGAAGTTGGGTGGGCAGTCACACTCCTGGGGGCAGTCTCGAGGATCTGGTGGGGATGGAGAGCCGTAGGTATAGGCTGGACCTTCCTCCACCCCATAGGGGTAAGGCTCATAAGGCTCATAGGGGTAAGGGTCATAAGGATCATAATAGGTGGACTGCTGGCTTCGGAGGTAGTGGAACCACCAGTGGGGATCTTCATCATACTGAGCCCAGGAGAGGGAGCAGAGCCCTGCCAATAGCAGGACAGAGGCCCACTGCATTTTGTCTCTCTGCAAGAAGGGAAAGAGAACAGAGCAAGCAGGCATGAGTGAGGCTTTAGGGAGGCAGCATGGGCGAGCCTTAGGCTTTGAGCAGACTTGATATAGTGCCAAACACCTGAGAATAGGAGCTTGCACTCACTTTCTCCATGCCTTTTCCCTGGCTGACTCTGCACACTGGGTCCAGCTGGAGCTTGCTACCTGATAAGACCTAGGTGCATGCTCCCCTGGTCATAGAGTCACAGAGGCAGAGTCTTTGAGATTGGGAGAAAGTTGAATAGGGGCTGCTGCATTTTTTTTGGAGGGACAGATTCATCGCAACCTGAAGTTTCTGTTGGGGCAGCTGGAGAGCCCATAGGAATCCCTGTGCAATGGGGTTTGGATGCTTTTCAGGCCTGAATTAATGTCCAACTTGGACTCCCCAGGGAAATAATATTTTTCAGGAGTCCAAGGAAAAAGCCCTGTGGCTTTTCCCATGTCTCAGGAAATCTCTGCCAGTAGCTTGAAACCTCAAAGGGGAAGATTTGAACTACTTCGGAAAGATCTTCTGGTCTTTTGGGAAGTCTGAGAGTCTGGTTTTGAGTCTTTGTGAAGTGGTGTGGTCCTTCTGCAGCCACCATGAGACTTGGGCTACCCTCCAAAGTGCCAACATCTAGGACATTCTGCTGGGTAAGAAAACTCTTGGGTAAGCAGTTTGTGGTTACATATGCAACTTGGAAGGCACAGGGTTTTCATATAAGAGTTAGAGCTTCCCTCCAGACTGGGGACACTGGCACCCAAGAATGGCATTTGTCTTCTAGAGTGGCTGAGTACATGGAGTCTGAGTCAGTCCACTTGGCTGTCTTTTGTGGTGTCTAGTAAAGTGTTAGCACTGTTCATGCTGCACCACGGACAATATGCAAGAGCTACATGGAACCATGAATTGAGGAACACTAAAAAAAGGACTAGGAATTGAAGAATCTCATGTATGCCCAAGGGACCGTGGCTTTAGAATGGGATTCTGGCATTCTCCCTCCCATCCCAAGTTCCCTGTGGTGACATTTGAATTACAAGGTTCCATATCAAGACCCCTACACTGGCATCAGCTTTTGAGCTTATATGGATGCTAGTGAGATGAGAACAGGCTGTCCTAGAGAGAGAGGTAGGCTTAGTGTCATCTGAGGGGGAAGCTGAAGGTATGGAAGAAGAGGGGCCAGGGGGTTACATATCAGGCCTGAACACCCTGCTCTGAATACCTACATGCAAAGCACTGCATAGCCCTATGAGCAATGGGTACCTCCTAGAGGTGTGAGTGTCACCCTTAGATGGCGAAACCTCAGAACCTTTCTTGGTTCTGGAAAAGTAACATATATCTCTCACATTGCTGTTTGGGCCTTGCTGGGGTTGGTACCTGTGAACAGGGGAAAGACAGGTATCTAAAAGCCACCATCAAATCCGAAGAACTAATGGGAAGGACACTATCTATGACAATATAGTCATTTTGTGGCCAGCACCCTTCCCAGACCTCTCTGACCCCTGAAAGTAGTTTCTTTAAGCCTGCTTCATCCCATCAGCCTCTGGGCTGCAGAGAAGAGTCATCCTGGCTCATTCTCAAGCAGCCTGAGGCCTCCTCAGACAAAGAAACCATAGTGTTTCAGAAAGTCAATCCAAATTGCCCACTGCCTGGGCTTACTGACTGGGCCCAGGTCTGGCCAGGAGAGTAGACTGATGAAGCGGCCCACTGCCAGCAGCGCATTTTTTCCATGCACAGCTCTGGGCTGCTGCAGGATCAAGGTGGCTGTCTGGAGGCTGGCACAGTGAGCCTCTGTCTCCATTTCTCCTTCCAGACTGGGTACCTTGGCAGACAAGCACCACTTTCCCCTTCAAGACACAGCTTTCCAGGGGCATGCATCCTTCCCATTTTTGCCTCTCCTTAGGAGCCCTGATTTCTGACACCGTTTGATGGAGACTTTATGCCTCTTCTTGCCCCACCACTATCTCTTAGCAATGTTGTACCAGGATTGTCTACTTTTAAATTATTCCCTAATGCTAGAGACCCTCCTGTACTCAGAGTTTTGTGAGGGGGAAAGTTCCCAGGACAGGCACTCTGTGAGGTGGGGAAGCTCACTCAGGGGTTACTGCTGTTCTTTCATTTCTCCTCTCTAGGGAACCACTCTACCTCCTTCTGTCAGAGTGGAGGAAGTCAAATCAGAACCCACCCCCTTCCTGGACTAGACCCATACTTCACAGCTCCCTGGACATGATCAGCTCTCAAAACTTCTCTTTCCCTTTTACCCCAGCAACACACACACACACACACACACACACACCCCACATACTCAGACACAATTTGCAAAACTCCCCTCCTCCATAGTAGTGTTTAGTTCACACAGCCTCTGTACGAGAGACAGCAGGGACACGGGGCTAAGCTGGTAGCGTTTATGGGTAGTAGTAGGGCAGAGCTGGCTTTCTTTCGCTTTAGTGCCTGATAACTGGAGCCTCCCCCCAACTCCCCACCCAAATCAGAAAAGAGCTGCAGGAAAAAGGTAGTATTTGGAAACTCCCTTCTTTTTACTTCCTCTTTGCTCCGTCCAGCATCCTGGGGTCATGGTCCACAGAAAATGAGGAATGAGTCCTCCCTCTTCCCACTCCCCAGCAGCCCCACTTCTTTATTTTCTTTATTGAACTACAAGACGTGAAAACAAGTAAAAATGACTACACTTACCTGGAGCTGAACCTTTCAGAGAGTGACCACGTCTCTCTGTCTGTGGACTCCTTGGGTTGAAGAAAGTGTGTATGAGAGAGAGGAGTGAGAGTGTCTACTGAGAGTGTCAGTGTCTGTGCCAGGCCAGGGTCCCGCCCCCAAATTCCTAATCAAATACTGTGAAGAGAGGGGCTGAGGAGCCAGGATCCTGGCTTTTTCAGCTCTGCCTCAGGGGTGGAGCCCACACTCAACTACGCAAATCCTGCCCGCCTGGCGCTATAAAAACCACCTTCTTTCCACTCACTATCTTCCCTGAAGCATTGGCAGCTCTGGGTTTCTTTCTGCTCAATAAGTTAGTGGCAACCTAGAAGTTATTTGTACAGGCTCTTCGAAGTGCCTGGATTTCTCATTAAACCCACAAGGGCAGATGCTGAGATGGGGAGGGCCAGGATTTGGGAAGAGGTGTCTTAATTAACTCTTTCTGCAACCTGTGACTCCCCATCCCCACCCCAGAGCTAGTACTCACTCTTCCGGCTCTGGTTGCTGTGTTGTAGCACCATACACTTTCATTTGATCTTAGGGTTCTTAACACTTACCTTGTTAGGTTGAAGCGAGACAATATGAGATGCTGTGTGTAAGGTGCCTGGCTTAGCACACAGCTGGCATTCACAGTGTGGGAGATATGATTGCTATACCCATTTTACAGGTATGGACACCCCATACAAGGGGAAGATGAGGTCGGAAAAGCAAGCAAGAGCTAGATCAGGAAGGGAGTTTTAGGCCATGGAATGGATTTAGTTTTTATTCTATAAGAGACACGTCATCTTTTAAACTATGCAGGAGAAGCAACAGGATCTGATCCACATTTTTAAAGGCACACAGGAGAGACTGTGTGTGGGGAAAGGGAGGGAGGGGGAAAGCAGGAGGCACCAGTGCCGCCTCATGGAGAGGTGATGGCAGATTGGCCCAGTGCAGTGGAAGAAAGCTAATGAATATATTTTTAGACAGGGAACTGACAAGTCCTGAAGATGAACCTGATATGGGGATTTAGGGAAGTGAAGGATGCATCCTAGATTTTCAGTCTGAGCAACTGGATGAGTGGTAGCTCCATTTCCTGGTATTGGAAGGATGGGGAGGAACAGACTTGGGTGGAAAACCAAAATATGCTTTGGATGTTCTAAGTTAGATATGCCTGTTAGGCATTCCAGTGGAGATGTACACAGGCAGGGATATGAGTATAAATTTGGAGTTTGAGAGTTGGAAGAAAACATTTGGGAGCCTCAGAATTTAGATTATGTCCTAAATGCTCTCTTCAACTAAAAGCTTCCTTCAATATCCAGAAACAACCCCCCCTTTAAAAAATTTTTGTAAACTGCTTATAAACATAAAATTTACACTCTTAATTATTTTTATATGTACACATAAGAAGTGTTAAGTATATTTACATTGTTGTACTACCAGTCTCCTGAACTCTTTCATTTTTCAAAACCGAAACTGTATATTCATTAAACAAAAATTCCCCATTTCTCCACTCCCCTTCCACTCCCCACCCCTTGGCAACCAGCATTCTACTTTCTGTTTCTATAAATTTGATTACTCTAAAGATAGGTTCAATCATACAGTATTTATCTTTTTGTGTCTTTGTAATTTCACTTAGCGTAATGCTCTCAAGTTTCATCCATGTTATAGCTTGTGTCAAAACTTCCTTCCTACTCTATCCTATTGCATAAATAGATTTCATTTATTAAATTTACTTATCCATTGATGGATATTAGTGTTGTTTCTACCTCTTTGCTATTGTGAATAATGCTGCAGTGAACATGGGTGTATAAATATCTCCTTGAGATCCTCCTTTTAATTATTTTGGATATATGCTCAGAAGTAGAATTTAGAGTTCTACTTAGAATAAAATTCAATTCTATTTAGAATTGAAAAATTCTAGAACTGAAATATTCCATCATTCTATTTTTCATTATTTAAACCACCATACTGTTTTCCATAGGAGATGCACCATTTTACATTTCTACTAACAATGCACATGGTTCAAATCTGAAGCAGTCCTTATTAAAACAACAACAACTGAGAAAGGCTTGGATGTGAATTTGAAGAATTTAGAGGAGTCAGGCAGATGGCATTTTTGCTTGCTCCAGTAGGTTTGAGCTAGGTGTGTGGGCTATTAGAAAAGTCTTTGTCTGGGATCCAATCTTCTCAGGATTTAGAAAGGGTTTTTAAGAGATTAAACATAATGAACAGGCCTTTGCTGACCACTTACTATATACGAGGTGGTTTACTTATGTTATCTCAATTAATGATCACAGTAGATACTGTGCATTGTAAATAGGGGCTCAGAGATGTAAAGTGATAAGCTAGAAAGTAGTAAAACAAGAATCTGAATTTTGAGCTACATGACTCCAAAGTTCCTGCACTTTCCTACAACAAAATGTCAGAGGGCTGGTGAAAAGGAGGGGGTGGTAACACATTTTGCTGTCAGGGCCAGACTAACTAATATGGAGGCAGTATGCTTGAAACTGGGGACAGGGGAGTGTACAGATGAGAGAGGGGTGGGATACAGGGCTTCTCTTCCTGACCCCACACATATTTCATTTCAATTTAATAAATATGAGTATCTACACTGTACCTAGCATGGCCCTTAGTGTTGGGGACAAAAAGAAGGCTTCAATCCAATGGCTGCTCAAAATAAAGCAGCTGTATATGCAGCAGACTCTAATCTCATGAGTGAGGCAGAGTGACTTTAACATGAAGATGCCTGGATAATGCCTGGATAATAATAAGTAATAAGTAAATAATGCCTGGATAACTTTCTCTTCATTTTTGAGTCAAGAAAGCAGTCATTTTTCATCAGAAAACAACAGTTCTAGCAACTGGGTCTGAGAGACACTTCTTAGATGGGCCTAGATAGCCTGGCAAATCCGCCCATTTGGTACAGATGTTTTGTTGTTGTTGTTGTTTAAATTCTAGCATACTGGTTAATACTACATTCAGTAACAATGAAATCCAATAAAGTCTGTTCAGAAGATGAAACATTGGGATTCTTCCCAACTGAGCTCCACCAAAAAATATAATATCTCCATGTGGTTTTTGACCATTTCTAAAGCAATGAGATTTGCACCAGGTCTTCACTCAGCTGTCCTATTTCAAGATAAGCTTTTGACTTAAAAGAGAAAGAAGAGATGACTGGGATCAAGTCAGGAAGCAGAGTTCCAGGGAACCATCCACTGTTCAAACATTCTTCCATTTTGCATACTGTTGCTCCCTTTTCCTGCTTCTTGAATCTGAGAGCTTGGTTTCCATATGGGAAACCAAGTAGGGGTTATTGATGTCTCCCAGGTTTCCAAAGGAGTCCACATGTGAAGGAGGTTCATCTGGGACACTGGTACTTTCTGGGAGGTGTTAAGCCAGCTCTATCAAATCAGTGGACTGCAAACAAATTAAAAAGAGAGGCTATATTATTCATATCTGGAGCCTCTATCCCTAGCTGGACATAATTCTTGGTGCTTAGTAGGTTAGCAGTAAGAATTATGAAGTGTTTGAAAGTTTACTGCGTTGGTAAAAGTGTTTTTCATTTGTTCATTATTTTCATTATTTGTGATCATGCTCTCTTTCAATGCAGGCACAAACTTTCCACTTTTGAACAAAGCAGCTGCTTTTTAAAAGCAGTAAATGCTTCTTTACCTTTTATTTATTTTGTAAATAAAGCTTTTCTTTAAGAATGTGCCTTTAAAGTGTTGTCTATTTGCATAAAACAGTTGACACTCATTTATTGTAAAGTAAAAATTGTTTTACTGCATGTGAAGTGGACCGTGCAGATTTCTGTATGTTCTCAGTATGCATAACTAGATAGTAATCCTTTGTGAACAAGAAAAAAAAGAATGATGAAGTGAATTATATTTTTGGCTCCCTATAGAGCATGTTTATAATCAATACCTAATTCTTGGTAGAACTACCATCAACCATGCCAGGAAAGCCCTCCAGCCTTCAGGCCAATTAGATTTTTCAGGAGTTCAGGGCACTGCTATTTTCTCTCCACACAGAAAAGTACTAGTCAAAGTTGATTGTCTCTGACATTGGACCCATCCTGTGTGGAAGCAACTAAGTGCCTTCTAACTCCAGTTTCTATCAGCAAAGACATGGTGACACTCTTGTAGCACCAACCCTTTCCTCTTCATCCCCACAAATAACCAACAACTAGCCTCTAATCCCAAAAAAACAGGATGAAGGGTAAGAGTAAAAATCCATCCAAACAGGTTTCTTTTTTAAATATATTTTATTGATCATTCTATTACAGTTGTCCCATTTCCTCCCCCTTAATTCCCCTCCACCACCCTTGCACTGCACTCCCCACCTTAGTTCATGTCCATGGGTCATACATATAAGTTCTTTGGCTTCTACATTTCCCCAAACTATTCTTACCCTCCTCCTCTCTATTTTCTACCTACCATATATGCTTCTTATTCCATGTACTTCCCCCCCATTCTCCCTCACTCCCTCCCCACTGATAACCCTCCATGTGATCTCCATTTCTGTGATTCTGTTCCTGTTCTAGTTGTCTGCTTAGTTAGTTTTGGGTTTTTTTGTTTGTTTGTTTATTTCAGTCATTGATAGTTGTGAGTTTGTGTCATTTTACTGTTCATATTTTTTATCATCTTTTTCTTTCTTTTTTAATATGATTTTTATTTAATTCTTGTTCAAGTACAGGTTTCTGTCTTATATTCCCAACCCTGCCCGCCCCCCGCCTCATGCTCCCCACCTCCCTCCCCTTTCCACCCCCCACCCTTAGTTATTGCCCATGTGTCCTTTATACTTGTTCATGTGAGTCCATTCCCTTTTCCCCTATGATTCTCTCCCCTCTCCCCTCTGGACTCTGTCAGCCTGTTCCATATTTGAGTGTCATTGGTCATATTTTGCTTGCTTGTTTGGTTTGTTTAGATTCCTGTTAACGGTGAGATCATATGATATTTGTCTTTCACTGCCTGGCTTATTTCGCTCAGCATAATGCTTTCCAGTTCCATCCATGATGTTGCAAAGGGTAGTAGTTCCTTCTTCCTTTCTGCAGCATAGAATTCCATTGTGTAAATGTACCATAGTTTTGTGATCCAGTCATTGACCGATGGGCATCTAGGTTGCTTCCAACTCTTGGCTATCGTGAATTTTATCATCTTTTTCTTAGGTAAGTCCCTTTTACATTTCATAAAATAAGGGCTTGGTGATGATGAATTCCTTTAACTTTACCTTATTGGAAAAGCACGTTATTTGCCCTTCCATTCTAAATGATAGCTTTGCTGGATAGAGTCATCTTGGATGTAGGTCCTTGCCTTTCTTGACTTTGAATACTTCTTTCCAGCCCCTTCTTGCTTGCAAGTTTTCTTTTCAGAAATCAGCTGATAGCCTTATGGGAACTCCTTTGTAGATAACTCTCCTTTCCTCTTGCTGCTTTTAAGATTCTTTATTTATTGAGAGTTCATTGTAGAGACCCACAGTGTCCTAGAACATACACAAACCCACCCACCCAGGAATCCACACCAGAAGGGCCCAATTTGATTGTGGGTAGCAGGGGAAGTGACTGAAAACCAGTGGAGTGGAGCAAGTGGCATTGTTCCCTCTCAGACCCCACCCCCACATTCAGGGTCACAACTCTGCCCTGGTGAATACCTAAGGTTCCACCCCTTACTACATAAAAGGTGCACCAAGACAAAAAAAAAATGGCCCAAATGAAACAACAGATCAAAGCTCCAGAAAAATACACTGGTAATCAGGATACTCACAGAATTGGTTGAATATGATCACAAATTAGATGAAAAAAATGAAGGCTATGCTAAGTGAAATAAAGGAAAATGTACAAGGGACCAACAGTGACGAGAAGGAAACTGGGACTCATACTAATGGTATGGACCAGAAGGAATAAATAAACATTCAACCAGAACAGAATGAAGAAACAAGAATTTTAAAAAATGAGACAAGGCTTAAGAACCTCCAGGACATCATTAAACTTTCCAACATGCAACTCATAGGGGTACCAGAAGGAGAAAAGGAAGAACAAGACATTGAAAACTCATTTGAACAAATAATAAAGAAAAACTTGCCCAATCTGACAAAGGAAATAGACTTCCAGGAAGTTCAGGAAGCTCAGACAGTCCCAAAGAAGTTGGACCCAATAATGAACACACCAAGGCGCATCATAATTACATTAGCCAAGATTAAAGAGAAGGAGGGAAGCCCAGAGGTATGAGTTCACTTCTTTAAGATTTGCCATTCAGAGAGCTTATCTGGCTGCACTCATCTGGAGTCATTATGTATGTGGCCTCAAGGGCAGCAAGGTTGCTCATCTGAGGTTGGTAACCAGAGGCCTGCTAGACTCCTGTGTGTTCTGGAGGTTAGACCAGGGGATGGATGGAGAAGAGCTTGTGGCCTTTCCGCTATTGGCAGTCTAAAAGAATAGCCTTTTCTAGGTGAGCTCACAGCATACAAGACTGTTCTTTCCCCATACCACACACACTTCTCTGTCCATCAGCCTACGGGGATCTTCATGCACAGTAATACACCCAGGCCAATCAGTGAGAAAGGCCTGAATACCAATCTGGAGTGCCAGAGCAGTAACAATTCAGCCATCCCTTCCCTTCCCCATGGTGCACATCCAGCCCCCAAGGTTTTCACTCCCCTCCTGGCCCCTGCCTGTCCAAGGGCCCTCTCCAAGGAAAGTAATACTCTAAATTTAAGTGCTTGGAAATCAGTGTGGGAGGAGATATTGGATGAGTATGGAGCATCATTCATTAGGTAAAAGGAAATCCTGACTGCACATTGCATTACAGCAGCCAGCCTTCTGCTTGCTCTGATCTTCAGAGCCCATCTCACCATTGTGTGAGCCTTGATGGGCACTGCTATGCATGAAGAGGCTCAATGCTAATAGGAACATATGTTATTTAGTGATTATTCACAGAGATGGGTAAATTAGGAGCTCTCTGTACTCACTGCAGATGGGTAGTGCTCCACGCGGGAATGGTGTCCCTCACCCTATGGGCACATCAGTGTATGCAAGGAGAACCTATGTAGCAGCACTGGCCAAGAGGCTGAATCCAACTGTATGTGTGGAGCATGGCTGTGATAAACTTTAGAGGAAAGTTAAGGCAATATGTCTTTGTCCCTACTCATTTTAGTGAAGTAAGCTATATACACTAGTCATGTACACAAGTGATTTTATATATCACAAAGATATATACATATATATATATATATAATTTATTGAGATGAAATTCACATAATATACAAATACCATTTAAAGAGTACAATCAACTGCTGGCCAATATGGAGAAGTAGGTAGATATGCTTTGCTTCCTAGCACAACCGAGAGAAAGACAACAACAAATTTAAAACAAAAAACCAAACAGAACTGCCAGAAAATTGAACTGTATAGAAGTATGACAACCAAGGAGTTAAAGAAGAAACATTCATCCAGACTGGTAGGAGGGGCAGAAACGGGTAGCTGGGGTTGAGAGGACATACAGCAAGGTGACAAACCAGGTGGGCATGGACCTGGTGGTCCCACATTTGTGTGTAAATAAACCAGGAGGAACAACTGGGGAGCAAGACAGACTGTGCAACCCAGGGTTCTGGCATGGGGAAATAAAGTCTTGGACCCTCTGGCTGTAAAAACCTGTGGGGATTGTGGTGGTGGGAGAAACTCCCAGTCTCACAGAAGAGTCCACTGGAGGGAACCATGGGGTCCTAGACCATACAGAAACCTGCCCACCCATGAATCAGCACCAGAAGCACCCAATTCACTTGTGGGTAGTGGGGGAAATGATTGAAAGCAGGGCGAGAACTGAGCAAGCACCATTGTTCTCTCTCTGAACCCTCTCTCACATACTTCACAACAAAGTGAGTTGTCCCACCCTGGCAAATACCTAAGGCTCCACCCCTTTCAGTGTAACAGGTGTGCTGAAACAATTAAATATGGCCCAAATGAAAGAATAGATCTAACTCCAGAAAAAGAATGAATCAACAAGGAAATAGCTAGCCTGTCAGATCCAGACTTCAAAACACTGATAATCAGGATGCTCACCAAAATGACTGAGTACAAATGCAAAATAAAGGAAGAAGTGAGGACTATACAAAGAGAAATAAAGAAAAATATACTGGAAACCAACAGTGAAGGGAAGGAAACCAGTAATCAAATCAATGATTTGAAACAGAAGAAGAAAATAAACATTCAACTGGAAGAGAATCAAGAAACAAAAATTCAAAAAAAGAAGGAGAGACTTAGGAACCTCAGGGACACCTTTCAACATTCCAACATATGAATCATAGAGGTGTCAAAAGGAGAACAGGAAGAGCAAGACATTGAAAACATTTGAAAAAATAATGAAGGAAAACTTCCCAACCTGATGAAGGAAACAGACATGCAAGTCCAGGAACCTCAGAGAGTCCCAAAGAAGTTAGACCCAAGGAGAAACACACCAAGGCACAGCACAATTACATTACCCAAGATTAAAGATAGGGAGAAAATCTTAAAGGCAGCAAGAGGAAAGGAGGCCGTTGCCTGCAAAGGAGTTCCCATAAGACTATCAGCTGATTTCTCAAAAGAAACACTGCAGGCAAGAAGGGGCTGGAGATAATTCAGTCATGAAAGGCAAGGACCTACATCCAAGATTACTCTATCCAACAGAACTATCATTTAGAATGGAAGGGCAGATAAAGTGCTTCCCTGACAAGGTAAAGTTAAAAGAGTTCATCATCACCAAGCCCTTATTATATGAAATGTTAAAGGGAATTATCTAAGAAAAAGAACTATGATCAAAACTATGGGTAGTAAAATTACAACAAACACACAACTATCAACCAACGACTAAACCTAAAAAGCAAAAACAAAAAGTAACTAAGCAAACAACTAGAACAGGAACAGAATCATGGAAGTGGAGATCACATGGAGGGTTATCCATGGGAAAGGGGAGACGGAGAGAATAGGGGGAAATGTACAGGGAATAAGAAGCATAATTGGTAGGGACAAAATAGATAGGGAGCAGTTAAGAATGGTATGGGAAAATGGAGAAGCAAAAAAACTTGTATGTATAACCCATGGACATGAACTAAGGGTGGGGGGAATGCTGGAGAGATGGGAGTGCAGGTCATGGGGGGGGATAAATAGGACAATTGTAATAGCATAATCAATAACATATACTTAGAAAAGAAGAACAGAGACAGAATCATGAATACAGGGAGCATTTTGATGGTTGCCAGATGAGAGGGGTGAGGGGGAGAATGGATGAAGATGTGAGGGGCTTAAGAAGTACAAATAGATAGCTACAGAATAGCTATGGGGATGTAAAGCACAATACAGAAAATGGGGCAGCCAAAGAACTTACACACACAACCCATAGACAAGAACAATGGTGTAGGGATTGCCTGAGGGAGTAGGGGATGCTGGGTGGAAGGGGTGCCAAAGGGGGAAAAATAAGGAAACTGTAACAGCATAATCAACAAAATACAACTAAAAAGAAAATAAAGAGTACAATCAGTGTCTCTTAGTGCATTCACAATGTTGTGCAGCCACCATCATTCACTGGTTTCAGAAAATCTTTGTCACCCCAGAGAATACCCCTCGTGCATTAATCATCATCTATTCTTCAACCTTCCCAATCCCTGGCAACCATTATTCTGCTTTGTACCTCTATGGATTTACCTATTCTGAATATTTTATATAAAAGCAATCATACAATATTAGTCTGTTCTGTCTAGCTTCTTTTGCTTAACATACAGTTTTCATGCTTCATCCAAATTGTAGTTTGTATCAAGACTTCATTTATGGCTTTTTATAGCTAAAGACTTTTATGGCAAAACAATATCTCATTGGATGTATAAGCAAATAGATGTTCATCCATTCATCCACTGATAGACATCTGGGTTGTTTCCACCTTTTGACTATTGTGAATCATGTTGCTGTGAACATCCGTGAGCAAGTATTTGTTTGAATACCTATTTTTAATTCTTGTTGTGTTTATACCTAGGAGTGAAATTGCTGGTTCATATGGTAATTCTATATTTAACTTTTTGAGGGAATACATTTTCTATCTGATCCTCACAGCACCCTTGTGAGGTAGACAGGAAAGATACTAGATAGAACACATATTTTTTAAAATTACTTTATTGTTGTTCAATTACAGTTGTCTTCATTCTCCCCACCACCACTCCCCACCATCCAAGCAAAACCCACCTCTCTCCCTTGCTTGCACCCTCCCCCTTGGTTTTGTCCACGTGTCCTTTATAGTAGTTCCTGAAAACTTTTCTCCCCATTATCCCCTCTCACCTCCCCTCTGCTTACTGTCAGATTGTTCTTAATTTCAGTGTCCCTTGTCCTATCTGGCTTGCTTGTTTGTTTGCTGATTAGGTTCCACTTAAACATAAGAACATATGATATTTGTCTTTTACCGTCTGGCTTGTTTCACTTAGTATAATGCTCTCCAGTTCCATACATGCTATTGCAAAGAGTAGGAGCTCCTGCCTTTCTGCTGCATAGAATTCCATTGTGTAAATGTACCATAGTTTTTTGATCCACTCATTTACTGCTGGGCACCTAGGCTGCTTCTAGCACTTGGGTATTGTAAATTGTGCTGCTATGAACATTGGGGTGCATAGGTTCTTTTGGATTGGTGTTTCAGGGATCCTAGGATATGATCTCAGCAGTGGAATTGCTGGGTCAAAAGGCAATTCCATTTTTAGTTTTCTGAGAAAATTTCATACTGTTTTTCACAGTGGCTGCACCAGTCTCCACTCCCACCAACAGTACACCAGGGTTCCCTTTTCTCCACAGCCTCTCCAACAATTGCTTGTTTGTTTGTTTATGATGGCCATTCTGACTGGTGTAAAGTGGTATCTCATTGTGGTTTTATTTGCATCTCTCTGATGGCTAGTGATGCTGAGCATCTTCTCATATGTCTCTGGGCCCTCTGTATGTCTTTCTTGGAGAAGTGTCTGTTCAAGTCTTTCACCCATTTTTTAATTGGCTTGTTTTCTTCCTAGTGTGGAGTCATGTGAGTTCTTTATGTATTTTGGAGATCAAACCATTGTCTGAGGTATCGTTGGCAAATATGTTTTCCCATATAGTTGCTTCTCTTTTCATTTTAATGCTGTTTTCTTTAGCCATGCAGAAGCTTTTTATTTTGATGAGACCCACTTGTTTATGCTTGCCTTTATGTTCCTTGCTTTAGGGGACATATCAGTGAAGATGTTGCTACATGGAATGTCTGAGATTTTCCTGCCAATGTTTTCCTATAGGACTTTTATGGTGTTACAACTTATATTTAAGTCTTTTATCCACCTTGAATTTATTTTTGTGTATGGTGTAAGTTGGTGCTCAAGTTTCATTTTTTTGTACATAGCTGTCCAGTTCTCCCAACACCATTTGTTGAAGAGGCTACTTTTACTCCATTTTATCCTTCTTCCCTCTTTGTAAATATAAATTGACCATAGAGACTTGGGTTTATTTCTGGGCTCTTTGTCCTGTTCTTAGTCTATGTGTTTGTTACAATGCCAGTACCACGATGTTTTGATTACAAAGGCCTAGTAATACAGTTTGATATCAAATATTTTGATCCCCCCCCCACTTTGTTCTTCTTCCTCAAAATTGCTGAAGCTATGCAGGGTTATGTATGGTTCCATGTAAATTTCTGAAATGTTTGTTTTCTATCTGTGAAATGTCATTGGTACTTGAATAAGAATTGCATTGAATATATAAATTGCTTTGGGTAGTATGGACATTTTGATGATGTTAAGTCTTGCAGTACATGAGCATGGTGCATGCTTCCATTTGTTTATGTCTTCCTGAATTTCGTTCTTCAGTGTTGTGTAGTTTTCTGAGTACAGGTCTTTTACCTACTTCGCTAGGTTTATTCCTAGGTACTTTATTTTGCTTGTTGCTATATCAAATGGGATTTTTTTCCTAATTTCTGTTTCTGACATTTTATTGTTGTTATACAAAAATGCCTTTGATTTCTGGATATTGACTTTGTATCCCACCTTTTTGCCAAATTCACTTATTATGTTGAGTAGTTTTTTGGTGGAGTATATAGGATTTTCTATGTACACTATCATGTCATCTGTAAACAATGACAGTTTTACTTTTTTCTTTCCAATTTGGATGCTTTTTATTTCTTTTTCTTGTCTGATTGCTGTAGCTAAAACTTCCAAAACCATGTTGAATGGAAGTGGTGAAAATAGGCATCCTTGTCTTGTTCCTGATCTTAGTGGGAAAGCTCTAAGTTTTTGTGCATTAAGTATGATGTTGGCTGTATCTCTGTCATATACAGCCTTTATTATGCTGAGGAATACTTTTTTCTATTCCCACTTTGCTAAGTGTTTTTATCATAAATAGGTGCTGTACCTTAACAAATGCTTTTTCTCCATCTATTGATATGATCATATGATTTTTGTCTTTCCTCTTGTTTATGTGATTTATTACATTTATTAATTTCTGAATATTGTACCATTCTTGTATCTGTAGGATGAATTCCACTTGACCATGGTGCATGATTTTTTTTTAACATATTGCTGCATGCAGTTTGCCAATATTTGGTTGAGAATTTAAGCATCTATGTTCATGAGCAATATTGGCCTGAAGTTTTCTTTCTTTGTTATGTCTTTATCTGTTTGGGGGATTAGGATGATGCTGGTTTCATAAAAAGAGTTTGGGAATCTTCCATCTTCTTGAATTTTTGTAATGATCTGTGAAGGATAGTGGTTAGCTCTTTCTTAAATGATTTGTAAAATTCTCCTGTGAAACCATCTGGTCCAGGGCTTTTGTGTGTTGGCAGTTTTTTGATTACTGCTTAAATTTCATCAGCTGTTATTGGTTTGTTCAGGCTTTCTGCTTTCTTATTCATTGAGTTTTGGAAGATTATATTTTTCTAGAAATTCGTCCATTTCACCTAGGTTTTTAAATTTTTTTGTATACTGTTCTTCATAGTAATTTCTTACAGTCCTTTGTATTTCTGTGATATCAGCTGTAATCTCTCTTTCATTTCTTAATTGAAATGATTGTGTTAATTGGGTCCTCTCTCTTTTTTTCTTGATGAGCCTGCTCAAAGGCTTGTTGATTTTGTTTATATTTTCAAAGAACCAGTTCCTGGATTTATTGATCCTTAGAATTGTGCTTTTAGTGTCTGTGTCATTTAATTCTTGTCTGATCTTGGTTATTTCCTTCCTTCTACTTGCTCTGGTCTGTCTTTGTTGTTCCTTGAGGTCTTGTAGGCATAGGGTTAGGTTTTTTATTTGAAATGTTTCTATCTTTTTCAGATAGGCCTGTATCACTACAAAATTCTCTCTCAGGACTGCCTTTGCTGTGTCCCATAAGTTTTGGGTTGTTGTGAATTCATTTTCATTTGTTTCCAAAAACCTTTTGATTTCTTTCTTGATCTCATTCTTGACCCATTCACAGAGATGGGTCAAGAGCTATTATTTAATAATAGCATGCTATTAAATTTCTATGAGTTTGAGAGTTTTTGAGTTTTGTCCTTGAGGTTGGTTTCTAGTTTCAGTCCCTTGTGGTTAGAGAAAGTGCTTGATATGATTACAATTTTCTTAAATTTGTTGAGGCTTGTTTTGTGTCCTATCATGTGGCCTAACTTTGAAAATGTTCCACGTACATTTGAAAAGAATGTGCATTTAGCTTCTTTGGGATGAAAGTCTTTCTCTATATCATTTAAATCCATTTGATCTGGGACATTGTTCAATGCCACAATATCTTTATTGATATTTTATCTAAAAGATCTATCCATTTTTGGCAGTGGGGCATTGAAATCCCTTACTATAATTGTGTTGCAGTCAGTATCTTTCTTGAAGTCTTCCCAAAAAATGTTTTGTGTATTTGGGTGCTCCTCTGTTGGGTGAATATACATTTACAATGTTTATGTCTTCTTTCCTCTTTTAACTTTATTTATTTTTAGAGAGAGGGGAAGGGAAGGAGAGAGAGAGGGAAACATTAATGTGTGGTTGCATTAACGTGTGGGAACTGGGCTGGGAACTGAGCTGCAACCCAGACATGTGCCCTGACTGGGAATCCAACAGACAACCCTTTGGTTCCCAGGCTGGCACTCAATCCACTGAGCCACACCAGCCAGGGCACAATGTTTATGTCTTCTTGATGGATTCTTCCCTTGAGTATTATGAAGTGACCTTCTGGGTCTTTTTTTATGGCTCTTTTTTTGAAGTCTATGTTGTCAGATATGAATATTGCTATCTCGGCCTATTTTCCCTGTCCATTGGCTTGGAATATTTGTTTCCAGCCCTTCACTTTCAGTCTGTGTAGGTCTTTTGTTCTGAAGTGGGTCTCTTGTAGGACCATATGTGTGGGTCAGGATTTCTTATCTATGGAGGTATTCTATCTCTTTTGATTGGGGCATTTAATCTATTTACATTTATGGTTATTATTGAGAGGTGGTTATTCATTGACAGTTTTTCATACCTGTGTTCATCTCTCTTTCTCACTGTTTTTCTTCCTGTTCTTAAAGCAGACCCTTTAGCATCTCTTGCAGAACTGGTTAGAAGGAGGTATATTATTTGAGGCTTCTTTTGTCCATGAAGCCCTTTATTTGGTCTCTCTTTTTAATTGAGAGCCTTGCTGGATAGAGTAGTCTTGGTTCAAGACCTTTGGTTTTCATTACTTAGAATATTTCTTGCCATTCCCTTCTGGCTTGGAGCATTTCCATGGAGAAGTTAGCTGCTAGTCTTATTGGAGCTCCCTTGTAAGTTACTTCCTGTTTCTCCCTTACTGCCTTTAAAATTCTTTCCTTGTCTTGGAATTTTGGCATTTTAATTATGATGTGTCTTGAAGTGGGCCTCTTTCCTCTTGATTGGGACTCTCTGTGTTTTCTGGGTTTGTGTGACTTTTTCTTCAATCAAATTAGGGGAGTTTTCCATCATTACTTTTTCATTACTTTTACAGGTTTTTTATCCCTTGCTCTTTTTCTCCTTCTGGTATCCCTATTATATGGATATTATTACATTTCATGTTGTCCTGCATTTCCCTTAACCCCTCTTCATTCTTTCTGATCCTCTTTCCCCTTTTTTTTGCTCTTTCTGGGTGTTTTTTTCTACCTTGTCCTCTAGCTCACTGATCCACTTCTCTGCTTCATTGAGTCTGCTTTTGATTCCTTCTACTGTGTTCTTCAGTTCAGATATTGTATTCTTCATTTCCTCTTGGCCCTTGTTAGTAGTTTCCATTTCCTTTTCCATGTTGATATAGTTTGCAGTGAGTTCATTGTAGTTTCCCTGTAATTTTTGGTAATTCTCTGTAAGCTCATTGAGCTTCCTTATGACCATTGCTTTGAACTCGATATCTGATAGTTGGCTTGCCTCTATTTTATTTAGCATTCTTCCCGAGGTTTCTTCCTTTCCTTTCATTTGAGAATTGTTGCTTTGTCTTCCCATTATTTGTGAGACTCTTCTTGTTAGTCTCTGCTTTTTAAATTTTTCTGTTCTGACACCCTGGGTTTATGGTGTGAACTTCTATGGTAGAAGACTGTGAGATTCAGTGGTGCAGTGTCCTTGATCTCCTGAGCTTGCTGGTCTTGGCTGTCATTTTTGTTGGCTCTCTTTATGTCTTTGGGCTTTGATTGTTGTAGGGTTTTCTTTGGTGGGTCCTTCCCTCCAGCTGGTTAACTGAGGGTCACTCCATCCACCACATCTTGTTTTCTGTTGTGCATGTGTTGGTAGGATGTGTTGAAGCTGGTTCTTCTGTGTGTACAATGTTTTGAGGATTCTCTCTCGCTCTTGTTCAGTTGTTTGTTCTGAGTAATTTCTCCACCATTTAGTTGTATTTGCAGATAGGTCCTGGGTTGAGTTAGTGTGACTTCTACTCCCTCCTTCACCTTCTTATGTTGTTATCTGTTGGTGGTTCCTTGTTGGTGAGTTTCCTCTTCCATCAGGTTATACTGGTGTTCACAGCTCCCACCTACTCTTTTTTTGTGATTAGTTGGAGGAGGAAGGTAAAATGGTTTAAGACAGCAGAAGTGTATTTTATGGTATTTAAAGTACCAACCCATACAGAAGAGTTAGGAGATCCTTTGAATATGTATAGTATTAACTGTGATATTTCACTTTTTAGAAAGGGTGGGAAAGAATAAGACTCTTTTTTGAGGGAGGAGAAGAAGGAAAGAAAGGAAGAAGGAATTTTTTTTTAAGCCTCCTGCTGGCTTTAAACAAGCCAAGTCAGTTCTAGTTCTGCTGGCCTTCCTGGTTTCAGAAGGCTGAGGAGAATTGGTTTCACTTTTCTCTCTTCCTGTGGTTTTGCAGGGATGAGGGCCAGGTCTGAGCATCACTCTTCACAGTTGTCCAGCCTCTAGCCTAGTTCCTCAGTTCACTGTTGGGCACCCAGTGCACTTCTGTGTCTGGCCTATGCCTTCAGTCCACCAGTTGTACTGTCCTTAAGGTGCACCACTTAGGGGCAATTCACACACCACCTTCTAGCTCTTTGCTGTCCTAGATGCTAGGGACTCTCAAAGTCTCTTTGGGATAGTTCAGCCCCCACCATTGAGTTAAGTCTTCCTGTGGATTGCTGACTCCCTGAGCCTGTTTCTCTCCTCTGCGTGGCCATATCTGCCTTCCTCTTAGAGACCCAGTAGGCTCTACAGGGCAGGGGTGCTGTCATGGCTGCCGCAGTGGATGTGGGCATGAGCCTCCTCTGCTGCTGCACCCAGGGTGGTGGGGCTGGGCACAGGGTACCTCTGGGTGGCAGGGTCAGGCACACTCAGTCTCTAGGGCTGCAGGTGTGAGCACTCAGCCTCTGTTCCTGGAGTGGGATGGGAAGCCACTGGGCTGCATGGTCATGTGTGCACCTAGATGGAACACATATTAAGCAGCTAGCTCATTACCTAGCATATAATATGTGCTCGATAAGTTAAAAAAATTATTATTATCAGATGCAGAAACTGAGGCTCAGAGAGTGGAAGTGACTTGCTCAGGCACACTATAAGTAGTATAATCAGAACCAAAATGAGGGCTTCCTATTTCTAGTATTAAAGCCAGTCTCCTTGGAACAGATTTCAGGAACTCTGGCTATAGATTTTCCCCAGAAAAAAACTCCAGATGTGTGAATTTCCCCTTGGGCTCAGGGACCTGCACTGCTTTGGTTCAAGATAGAGAGACAGGACATCTGAGCAGAAAGCCCTTCCATTCTGCTCTGCCAGCCCTCTGCACTGTCCTGCCTTCTCCCAAGGCCTTGGCCATAGAGCAGCAGCCCTGACAGAAGGTATAGTGGTGCTGATTGTAACTGACAGCTAGCTGAGCTGTCACTCCCCCTGACTTCCTGTTGTCTGTCCAGAGCCTTGCTGCCCACCTGCAGAAGTAGCTGTACTGACCCTTGGGGGCATGTGTGTAATCTAAGGGCACCCCACTAGGGAAAGCTGTATTTGTGGTCTCTTCGCACTTAGGAGCCCAAGTGAGCATCTCACGCCTGCATAAGTGTTGACTCACCATCACCTCGCAAGATCTTGACTTGTGTCCTTGCTTCAGCAGGCTGGAGCTGTAATCCAGAGAAGGTAAGTGACTTTCCAGAAGTCAGGCAGGAAGGTACACTTGAAATTCCTGGCTAAAGCTTTCTGAATAGCCCCATTCTCTTATTCTGTCCTATAATACCAACATTAGGAACATAGACTCCTGGAGAAGAGAAGGGCAACAAACTTGGGCTGGAAAGATTCAAGAAGCAATGTGGTTTCTTGAGCATGACTTTGGCCAGTTTAGTAGAGGTATCTCTGATTGGAGGAGGGAGGAGAAGTAACAGACGGGCTGCCTGGGGGACCCGGTGATTGTTGCTTTCTTTCTTTAACTCATCCATGATTCCAGCCCTTAAGCCTATCCTTCTTCCCTTCCCTGCTCCCTCCCTTCCTATTAAAAGTATGTGGTTTTCCTGATTCAAAAAAATGGCTGCCACTCCTAGTTTTTATGGTTCTGAAAATGTAAAGACCAATGGGAGATGTATTTTTTTAAAGGGAAGAATGGAGAAGAGCCCTAGAGAGGCCTAGCTTTAGAGAACTCCTAAGCCTTAGGGGGAAAAGTCCAGAAGACTTCTTAGTACACAGGTTTCTGTCTTTTTACTAAAGGCCACATTGATTCTTTTTTTAAATTATGTTATCAATTATGATATTACAGTTGTTTCAAGTTTTCGCTTTTTACCTTCCTCTACTCAGCACCCCCTGTTCCCTTAGGCAATCCCCCCATCATTGTTTATGACCATGGATCATGTGTAGGTTCCTTGGCTACTCCATTTCCTGCACTGTATTTTATATCCCCGTGGCTATTCTGTAACTACCTATTTGTACTTCTTAATCCCCTCACTTTTTCACCCAGTCCCCTATACCTCCCCTCCCACCTGGCAACCATCAAAATGCTCTGTTCTTGTTTTCTTAGTTTGTTTTTTAAATTTGCTCATTGATAGATATGTATTTATTGCCATTTTATTGTTCATACTTTTGATCAACTTTTTCTTAACTAAGTCCCTTTAACATCTCATATAGTAATGGTTTGGTGATGATGAAATACTTTAGTTTTCTCTTGTGTGGGAAGATCTTTATCTGCCCTTTGATTCTAAATAATAGCTTTGCTAAGTAGAGCAATTTGGCTTTTCATGACTGAATATTTCTTGCCAATCTTTCAAGCCTGCAAAGTTTCTTTTGAGAAATCAGCTGACAGTCTTATGGAAACTCCCCTGTAGGTAACTAACTACTTTTCCCTTGCTGCTTTGAAGATTCTCTCTTTATGTTTAACCTTTGGGATTTTAATTATGATGTGTCTTGAAGTGGGCCTCTGTGCTTCTTGGACTGACATGCCTATTTCCTTCATCAAATTAGGGAAGTTTTCTTTCACTATTTTTTCAAACAGATTTCCAATTTCTTGCTCTTTCTCTTCTCCTTATGGCACCCCACTATGCGAATGTTGGACTTTTTGAAGTTGTCCCAGAGGCTGCTTAAACTATCCTCATTATTTCTGGATTTTTTTTTCTTGTTCTGATTGGTTGTTTTTTGCCTCCTTATGTTCCAAATCAATTATTTGCTTCTCAGCTTCATCAACTCCACTGTTGTTTCTCTGTAAATTATTCTTTATTTTATTTTTTAAATTTTTAAAAAATTTTTATTTATTTATTTTTAGAGAGAGGAGAAGGGAAGGAGAAAGAGGGAGAGAAACATCAATGTGTGGCTGTCTCCCACATGGTTCCCACTGGGGACCTGGCCCGCAACCCAGGCACACACCCTCACCAGAAACCGAACCAGAGACCCCCCAGCCTGCAGCCCACGCTCAATTCACTGAGCCACACCAGCCAGGGCAATTGTTCTTTATTTTAATTAGAGTATCCTTCCTTTCTGACTAGATCTTTTTTATGCTGTTGAGGTCCTCACTGAGTTCCTTGAGCATCTTTATAACCAGTGTTTTGAGCTCTGAATCTCATAGATTGCTTATCTCCATTTTGTTTAGTTCTTTTTCTGGAGTTTTGATCTGTTCTTTCCATTGGGCCATGTTTCTTTGTCCCCTCAATTTGGAAGCCTCCCTGTGTTTGTTTCTATATATTAGGTAGAGCTGCTATGACTACCTGTCTTGGTAGCATGGCTTAATGTTGTATGTTTCCTGTAGGGTCCAGTGGCACAGCCTCCCCTATCACCCAAGCTGGGTACTCAAGGTGTACGCTTTGTGTGGGCTGAGTACACCCTCCTTTTTAGTTGCCTTTGACAGGTCAATAGGAAGGATTTATGCAGGCCACTCAGCTGCAAGGACTGGCTGTGACCACTGACCACCAAATTCCTCCCTCTGTGGAGGATCAGCTGTGCAGGGGCAGCATGGTGGTTCTCTGATATGGTCTCTAACTGTCCCCTGGGTCCATTGGCTCTGGGGTATCCAGGGTGGTGCAGGCCATGGTCATCCCCCACCTGTGTTTTATCTAGGGCACCCTGCCTGAACTGTAAAGCAACTTGAGATGGCTGCTACTTGTGCTGGGCTTGGAGATTCACAGGTAAAGCTGAACTGTGAATCTAGGCTGGTTGCTGCTAGTGCTGGGCCTGAGGCTCCTTAGCTGGAGGTACAGAGGGCTGGGGGTGGCTGTTGCTTGTTGACAGGATTTAGAAAGTTGTGAAGCATGAACCAAGACCAGTCATTCATATGGAAATGCAGCTTGGGTAGGCCCATAATTTGGTTGGAACTGAGTCTCTGGGAATCTCCAGGGAAGAACAGTGTTAGGCAGACTGATGAAGTCTCAGATATGTCACCAGCCGCTGGCTCTGTGGATCTTTGTGGCTCTCTATGGGGAGAGCTCATAAGAGGGACAAGAGCCTCTGCCCACCTTTCTGTCTGGAAAAAAGCTATTCCCCAGCTCCTGTCTTGATTCCAGACACTTCAGTTTCACCCTGTATGCCATTGGTGCCTTTCAAGCTGCTACCCTGGTGTTAGAGCTCAGAGGCAGTGAGTGTAAGTCTACATGTGGGTTCTTTTTTTATTAAAAAGAAATATTTACTTATTTTTAAAGAAAGGACAAGGAAGGGAGACAAAGAGGGAAAGAAACATAAGTGTGTGTTTGCCTATTGTGCAACCTACTGGGGACCTGGCCCACAACCCAGGCATGTGCCATGACTAGGAATTGAACCAGTGACCCTTTGGTTTGCAGGCCAGTACTCAATCCACTGAGCCACACCAGGCAGAGCCATGTGTGGGCTCTTTAAGAGGAACTACCTGGGACTTCAGAAGTTTCTTCCACCAACACAATCCTCACTGGTTTTTGCAGCCAAAAGTTATGGAGACTTATCTTCCTGACCCTGGAACCCTGGGCTGGGGGCCTGGTGCAGGGCTGGAACTCTTCAATCCCAAGACAGCCCTACCAAATTTTTATCCACCACACATGGATGTGGGACCAGCCCATTCCACATCTCTATCCCTCCAATCAGTCTGGATGAATGTCGTTTCTTTAATTCTGTAGTTGTCTGACTCCATTTAACTCAATTTCTGACAGTTCTGAATGATGGTTGTTCTATTTTTTTAGTTATAATTTTGATGTGGTTGTGTGAGCAGGAAAGCCATGTTTACCTATGCTGCCATCTTGACCAGAAGTCCAATCCATTGATTCTTAATGACACAAAGATCAGAATGGAATCCGTGATCTGGTGAAACAAGCACGGGTCTGAAAAAGGACAGTGTCATTTGGGGGTAAAGGGAAAGGGCGAGTGATTGGGAAGGGGTTACCTGGGTAGTAGGCATAGTGCATCATGGTGGTTATATGGGTATTGCTTTCCTTGAGGTATTTCTATTTGTACATTTAATATATATGTGTTATTATACTTCATAATAAAAATATAAATAAAAGGAATCCTGGCTTAAGAGTCAAAATATTTGAATTCAGTTTTGGCTCTTCCACTATTTGTCATGAGATACAGAATAATCAGTTCTAATAAGCTCTTTAGTCCTTACTTTTCACATCTATAAATTGGGGTGAACTAAACTTTAAACTCTCAGGGTGGTTGTGAGGACTGCATGAAAACTTGGATGTTGTTGATGCCCTATAAGCTACAAAGCGTGATCCACATGTAAAATGTTATTCTATGTTAGGGAGAGCTGGAAAAAGGTAGAGATGAGCAAGAGGGCAGTGGCTGCTGGTGGGAACTAACCCAGCCAAACAAAGGTCAACAGCCATACTCTGAGTTTGGGGGAGGATAGGGATATGAATTTCTTAAGGCTGTTGGAACAAATGACCACAAACTAGGTGGCTTAAAACAACAGAAATGTATTCTCCCACAACTGTAGAGGCTAGAAGTCCATAATCAAGGTATTGGCAGGCCCACACTTCCTGTGAAGGCTCTAAGAAAGAATGCTTCCTACTTATTCCTACATCCTTTGGCTCCCGGCGGTCCTCAGGATTTCTTGGCTTGTATTTGTATCATGGCCATGTCTGCCTCTGTCTTTACATGACCTTTTCCCTGTGTGCCTCTGTATCTCAATCTCCTTCTCCCTTCTTTATAAAGATATCAATTATTTATTGGATGTATGGTCCACTCTATTTAATATGATTTTATTTTAACTTCATTACCTTTTTAAAAAAGGTCACATTCATAGATACTAGAGATTTGGATTTAAAAATCTTTTGGGGGCCCACAATTCAACTAACTACAGTGTAATTCTGGGTGGAGAGACACAGACTTCTCTCTCTGGTCCTATTTCTATCATTTTGTGATCCTAGGCATTGGCTTCTCCAGCCTAAAGTAGGAAGCAAGTAAAAAAAATAGACTTTGTTATAATATAAAGAAAGGGCATTATGAGGTTGACAGTGTCATCCTTATTTTGCAAATATGGAGATTAAGGCTAAGAAAGAGCATGACGGTGACCCAATTACACTGCTGATAAGAATGACTTCCTGAAATGAAAGTGGTGATAGAGTGTATGTTGACCCTTTTGGAGTTCAAATTCAGCTCAGTCAAAGCCTTATGATTTCATAAAATACCAAAGGGTTGATTCCTGGTACCAGAATTAATCAAAGGCTATGGGAATAAGAAAATAAGCTATAGTCGAAACTAGAAAGCAGGACTTGCACTGCCTTGTGGAAATGACTAAGAGAGCTAGGCCTCTGATACAGGTTACGCAGCTATGTAATTCTCTCTGTGCAGTGGCCAGAGCACTGCTTTGGTCATGGGATGTGAGCAATGAACGACAGGACGGATTCAAACTTCCACTCTGTCTGGTTTCTCCATAGCTCCAGCCTCT
Source organism: Sturnira hondurensis (assembly GCF_014824575.4). Taxonomy (NCBI): domain Eukaryota; kingdom Metazoa; phylum Chordata; class Mammalia; order Chiroptera; family Phyllostomidae; genus Sturnira; species Sturnira hondurensis. Next base: position 3,532,266 of record NW_028089713.1, on the reverse strand, counting down.
AAGTGTCCTGACTGAGCTGATACAAGTTCCCACCATGGTTTTAATGTTGCTGTTAGATTGCCTGTGGGTGGTCAGCCTGGTCATGTGTCTTCCTCGGACAGAGAAACCTCAAGAGACCACCTGGTGAAGATCTAGCACAGCCCACCATTCAGGCATCTTCTAAATATAAACACTGTGCTAGGAATGCAGATGAGGGATTGGTTTTCCCGCTTCAATAAATTGGCCTATTTCCAGGAGACACTCCCTATTTTGAACCCAATGGCCATTTCCTTCCCAGAGGTCCAGCACCCCAGCAGGTGGGGATTAATCTTCTTTAGCCCCAAAGACTTCCTAGGGCCACAGCCACAGCTACCAACAGTTCTGGTCAAAACTCCAGGTGCAGAGGGAAGAAAAGCAGTGTAGTGTTTGCTAACAACTTTGAATAGAACCTTTCAGGAGCACTTTTGGCTGGCTCAGCAGAAACTGCTGCCACATATAGCAACAGTTTGGGAAGTTGTCTATTCCAGCCCCTTCCTTTCAACAGACTAGTCCTCTAGAGAAGACTAAAGATGTCCAGTGGTAGCTCCCCACCACTTGAGCTGCACTGGATGTGCCCGAAGGAGCCACAGTGAGATTTAATATTCTAGAAGTATCCTTGGAACAATGCCTACCAAACCTGAATCTATCTCACAATCACCTGGTTCTGAAACTTTCATCTGCATCAGAATCAGCTGGATGGTTGTCAAAACATAGATTTCTGGGCCCTGTCTCCAGAATGTCTAATTCAGTTAGTCTGAATTTGCATTAATAAGAAGTTCCCAGGAGTCCAGTCCAAGATGGTGGTGCAAGAAGACCTTGAACTCACCTCCTTCCATGAACACATCAAATATACACCTATAGTCAGAAAAATTTCCCCCGAAGAACTACAGGCTAACTGAACAGCTTCTGCATATGAAACAAGAGAGTGAGAGCGAGAGAGATCACACAGAAATGAATAGGACAGATGGAGATATCGTACCATGAGAACCCCCTCCACCCCCCCCCCCACACAGACTGACCTGGGGATCCCTGAAGAGCCTATAAGCAGGCTTGCCTGCCCTGCAGCACAGCAAAAAAGTAGTGGTTTAAGGGGCATCTAGACTATATGAGAAGGAAATCCATTTGCTAACCCTGCACCCACCCCATGGGAAGGGAACAATGGGAACTCTCTGATATCAGAGGAACTAGAGAGCACCATTTGTTGTACTCCACCTCCACCTTGAACTCATAGGTAGGAGCACAATCTAGGTGCTCTAGCCAGCTGGCCAGGGTCACCCCAGTGCACCCCAGGCCCCAGACCCACACCAGTTCCGCAGCTTGCTCCTAGGATTCACTGTGGCCCACACACTCCCCAGCCACAGCTTCCAGCATCAGTGTAGCTTGCTCCTGGTACTCCCCTTAGCCTGAGCCCCTACAAGCTACATCTCCAACTGGCCTTCCAAGGGGGCCTTGGCATGGCTTTTTTCCAGGATTCCCCACAGACTGAGCCACACCAACTATAGGCCCAGCCAGCTTGCCAAGGTGGCCCCTGCAAGGCTTATCCCTAGAACTCTCCTTGACCTGTACGTGCTCCACCTGGGACTGGCCTGCCAAGATGGCCTCATTGCAGCTTGCCCTGGGTCTCCCTGTGGCCCACACCGATTCCAGCTCCAGACGACCTGCCAAAGACACCCAGCACATGCAGTGTGCAAAGGGGAAGCTTCTACACAGGCCACCCCTTTGATACTGGGAGAGATTGCTGTTTTGCCTAAGTCATAAAAACCGACACAGAGAAGCAGCCAAAATGAGGAGACAGAGAAATATGATTAAAATGAAACAATAGGACAAAACCCAGAAAAGAACTAAGTGAATAACCAATCTATCTACTAAGTAAAGAGTTCAAAACAATGACTATAAAGATGTTTAACAAACTCAGGAGAATAGAAGTTTAACAAAGAGAAAATATTTAAAAAGTAAAATTGCTGGGTCATAAAGCTATTCTGTTTTTATTTTTTTGAGGAACCTTCTCACTGTTTTACATAATGGCCATACCAGTTTGTATTTCCATCAACAGTGCACAAGGATTCCCTCTTCTCCACATCCTTTCCAACATTTGTTGTCTGTTGATTTATTAATGTTAGCCATTCTGACAGGTATGCGATAATATCTCATTGTGGTTTTAAGCTATATTTATCATGTGTTTATTGGTCATCTGTACATCCTTTATGAAGAATTATACCCAAAGAAACCCAAAACACTAATTCAAAAGAATACATGCACAATATGCTCATTGCAGTGTTATTTACAATAGCTGAGATATGGAAGCAACCTAAGTGTCCATCAACAGAAAAGTGGATAAAATAGTCATGGTACATATTTACAATGGAATATTACTCAGCCATAAAAAAGTATGAAATCTTACCATTTGCAACAGCGTGGACGTACCTAGAAGGTATTATGCTAGATGAAATAAGTCAGTTAGAGAAAGACAAATGCCAGATGATTTCACTTATATGTGGAATCTAAGAACAAAGCAAACAAAATAGAAACAGACTCATGGTTGCTAGAGGGGAGGGGATTGGGGAATTGGGTGGAAAACGGTAAAGGAATTAAGAAGTACATTTTGACTCTGGCTGGTGTAGCTCAGTGGATTGAGCGTGGGCCTGCGAACCAGATGATTGTGGTTCGATTCCCAGTCAGGGCACATGCTTGGGTTGCAGGCCAGTTTCCGGCAGGGGCCAGTTCCCGGCAGGGCCCAGTTCCCTGCAGGGAATGCACAAGAAGCAACCCTACATTGATGTTTCCTTCCTCTCTCCTTCCTTTCCCCTCTAAAGATAAATAAATAAAATATTTTTTAAAAAAGAAGTACATTTTGATAGTTACAAAACAGTCATGAGGATATAAAGTGCAGCATAGAGAATGTGATCAATGTAATTGTAATAATTATGCATGGTGCCAGGTGGTACTTGAAATATGGAGGGGAACACCTAGTAAAGTATATGATTATCTAACCACTATGCTATACACCTGAAACAAATACAAAATAATATTGAATATAAGCTGATTAAAAAATAAAATTATTCCTAGCTGGTGTGGTTCAGTTGGTTGGAGCATCATCTCTTAAGCTGAAAGGTCATCGGTTCAATTCCCAGTCAGAGCACATACCTAGGTTGCAGGTTTGGTCCCCAGTTGGGTTGTATAAGGAAGGCAACCAATTTATGTTTTACTCATATCAATGTTTCTCTCTTTTCCTCTCTCCCCATCTCCCTCTCTTTGGACTCAATGGTTATTTTCTTGGGTTAGGACTAAAAAAAAGAAGCTGAAAACTGCTATCTAGAAAGCATTTTTCTCAGGTGTATCCTCTGGCATAAATAACTTCTTTTAAAAATTCATATATGTAAAAATATAAAATTATATATATTTGAATATATAAAGAACTAATCAGAACTGAAGGATACAATAACTGAAATAAAAAATATATACAGAGAATCAATAGTAGAATGGGTGATACAGAAGAATGAGTTAGCTGGAAGACAAGGTAATGGAAATCACCCAACAAGGTGGTTGGAAATCACCCAACCATCAGCAGGAAGAAAAAGGAATTTAAAAAGTTAGGATAGTTTAAGGGGCCTCTGGGACAACATTAAGCATACCAGCATTCACATCATAAGGGGCCCAGCAGAAGAGAGAGGGAAGGGAACAGAAAATCTGTTTGAAGAAATAATAGCTAAAAACTTTCCTAACTTGGTGAAGAAAACAGATGTCCAATTTTAGAAATTACAGAGTCCCAAACAAGATGAACCCAAAGAAGTGTACACCAATACGCATCATAATTAAAATGTCAAAAGTTAAAGATAAAGGGAAAAATCTTAAAAGCAGCAAGAGAAAAACAGATAGTTATGTACAAGAAATTTCCATAATAGATAGTTAAGTACAAGATTATCAGCTGATTTTTCAACAGAAACTTTGCAGGCTAGAAGGCAATGGCTCAGTATACTAAAAGTATTGAAAGAGAAAACCTGCAACCAAGAATGTATACACAGGTTATTATTCAGAACTGAAGGAAAGATAAAGGGTTTCCAGACAAGCAAAAGCTAAAGATTCATCATCATTAAACTGGTATCACAAGAAATATTAAAGGGACTTCTTTAAGTGGAAAAAGTCAAAATTAAAAATAAGAAAATATAGGAAAGGAAAAAATATAGGAAAGGAAAAATTCTCACTGATAAAAACAAACATTTAGTAATGGACCAATTATAAAGCTAGTATGAAGGTTAAAGGCAAAAGTAGTAAGAACATGTGTAACTCCAGTAATAAATTAAGGGACACACACAAAAGATGTAAAACATGATGTCAAAAACAGAAATGTGGGAGAGGTAAGTACAAAAATGTAGTGACTTTAGAATGTGTTCAAACTTAAGTAACCATCAACTCAAGATAGATCAAATACAGCTCCTTATATATGAATCTCATTGCAACCACAAGTCAATACAAATCATGAAATAAATACAGTGAAATCTTGGTTCTTGAACTTAATTTATTCCAAAAGGCTGTTTGATGATGTGATTTATTTGAAAATTGAATCAATTTTTCCCATTAGAAGTAATGTAAATTAAATCAATCTATTCCAGACTCCCAAATGATTCCCTGTTTTAACCTTTCTCTCTCTTTTTAATACACTTTATTGATTATGCCATTACAGTTGTCCCATTTCCCCCCTTTATTCTTCTCTGCCCCGCACACTCCCCCTACCCACCCACATCACCCCCTTTAGTTCATGTCCATGGGTCATACATATAAGTTCTTTGGCTTTTACATTTCCTATACTATTCTTAACCTTCCCCTGTCTATTTTATATCTATTATTTATGCTTCTTATTCCCTGAATTTTTCCCCATTCTCTCTCCTCCGACTCCCTACTGATAACCCTCCATGTGATCTCTATTTCAGTGGTTCTGTTCCTGTTCTAGTTGTTTGCTTAGGGTTTTTTTCTTTTGTTTTGTTTTGGTTTAGGTGTGGTTGTTAATAACTTTGAGTTTGTTTTCATTTTACTGTTCATATTTTTGATCTTCTTTTTCTTAGATAAGTTCTTTTAACATTTCATATAATAAGGGCTTGATGATGGTGAACTCCTTTAATTTGATCTTATCTGGGAAGCGCTTTATCTGCCCTTCCATTCTAAATGAAAGCTTTGCTGGATAGAGTCATCTTGGTTGGATGTAGGTCATTGACTTTCATGACTTGGAATACTTCTTCCCAGCCCCTTCTTCCCTGCAAGGTTTTTTTTAAGAAATCAGCTGACAGTCTTATGGGAACTCCTTTGCAAGTAGCTGTATCCTTTTCTCTTGCTGCTTTTAAGGTTCTCTCCTATTTAATCTTGGCTAATGTAATTATGATGTGCCTTGGTGTATGCTTCCTTGGTTCCAACTTCTTTGGGACTCTCTGAGCTTCCTGGACTTCCTGGAAGTCTATTTCCTTTGCCAGATTGGGGAAGTTTTCCTTTATTATTTGTTCAAATAAGTTTTCAATTTCTTGCTCTTCCTCTTCTCCTTCTGGCACCCCTATGAGTTGGACATTGGAATGTTTAAAGATGTCCTGGAGGTTCCTAAGCCTCACCTCATTTTTTTTTTTGAATTCTTGTTTCTTCATTCTCTTCTGGTTGAATGTTTCTTCCTTCTGGTCCACACTGTTGATTTGAGTCCCAGGTTTCTTCCTGTCACTGTTGGTTCCCTGTACATTTTCCTTTATTTCACTTAGCATATCCTTGACTTTTTCCTCTATTTTGTGACCATATTCAACCAATTCTGTGAGTATCCTGATTATCACTGTTTTGAACTGTGCATCTGGTAGGTTGACTAGCTCTTCATTGCCTAGTTGTATTTTTTCTGGAGCTTTGATCTGTTCTTTCATTTGGGCCATTTTCTTAAATCTTGGTACACCTGTGATGTAGTATAGGGCAGAGCTATAGGCATTCACCAGGGCGGGGCAACCCACATTGCTGCTTTGTGATGCTGTGTGTGGGGGAGGGGCCTGAGAGTGAACAATGCCACTTGCTCTGCTCTCTGCCAGCTTTCAGTCACTTCCTCTGCAACCTACAATCAAATTGGGCCCTTCTGGTGCTGATTCCTGGTGGGTGGGCTTTTGTGCATTCTAGCACCCTGTTGGTCTCTCCAATGAACTCTCCTGTGAGGCTGGGAGTTTTTCTTGCTGTCACCTCAACAGCCACGGGTGACAATAAACGTTCTATAAAACGTTTGAGGCTTTATTTCCCTGCACTGAAACTCTGTGTTGTGTGGTATGTCTCACTCCCCAGTTATTCCTCCTCGTTTATGTGCATGCAAATGTGGGACCGCCCAGTCCACAATCTGCTGCCACCTTGCTGGGAGTCCTCTCTGCCCAGCTGCCTGTCTCTGCCCCTCCTACCTGTCTGGATGAATGTTTTTTCTTTAACTCCTTGGTTGTCGGACTTCCACACAGTTCGATTTTCTGTCAATTCTGGTTATTTTTTCTTTTTAAATTTGTGCAAGGAGGCCCAGTGTGTCTGCCTATGCCTCCATCTTGGCTGGAAGTGTCTTTTTTTCTCTTTTAAATTGATTTTACAGAGGTGGAAGGAAGGGAGAGAGAGAAGGAGAGAAACATTCAGAGCTGCCTCCTGCATGTGCCCCAACCTGGGATGGAACCTGCAATCCAGGCATGTGCCCTGATCAGTAATTGAACCCTCAACCTTTTGATTTATGGGATGACACTTCAACCAATTGAGCCACACTGGCCAGGGCTTAACCTTTCTTATATACAGTACATATCTAATGTTTAATCTATAAATACTTTAAAAACAAAAAGGACATGAAGTGTAAATGAAAGTTAACAAAAAGGAAATGAAACTTACTCTAAAAAATAGAAATTTATGCACATACTAGAACTTACCTTTAATGTTGAGAACTATTGATGACTGAATATGGAGAGGAGGGATGGAGGGATGTTAGTGTTTAGAAGGGAAGTCCCCTTTCATAAAAAGTTCAGGTCGCTGTTCTTCTGGGTTCTTTCCCTTTCATCTCTTTGCTCTGCTAGAACTTGCTTTAGGCTCACTGGGCCTCTGTCTCACCAAAACCCATCCAATGATGTTTGGTTTTGCCTGTATTTTAACACTTCACTGAAATGAAACTGCATTGTCAGTGAACAAGTTTATCACACAGTTTGATACTTTGTCGAGGTGATATTTCTCAGTGAAACTTTGTATCTCCCCCATTTCCCAAGCCTTTCCTTGATTCACTTTCCTCCCTGCCCTCCTTCTCCTCTCAAGAGAACTCCTCAGCTGCCATCTGTTGCTGTTCCCTCTGAAAGTCTTGATGGTTAGCCCCATGCTGTGGTCCTCTATCACTTCCTCCATGTCATCATCATCCACCTCCAAGCCCATGGACTTGCCCAGAGTCACAATATTCTTCACAACAGACTCAGGCTCATCCTGAAAGCCCTCAAAGGCTTTTGAAGCAACAAACTCAGGTCACAATTTCTTTTAGGCTAATTGAATCGTCTTTGAAGGTACCTCCCTCATGCTTTGTCTATGAGCCTTAAGCAAGTGAGGGTATTAAAATGTTTCTTCCAGAACTCCCTGAGTGTTAAATTCATTTCAGAGGTCACCTCAAAATACCTCTGAAATAGTGCTTTTGTATAAAGTTCTTTAAAATTAGAAATGATGTGCTGGTCCATGGGCTGGATGAGAAGAGTTATGTTAGGTGGCAAGAACCTAACAGTGATGAAGTTGTACTCCACCAACTCAGCCTCCAAGCCTAGAGGGTGGGCAGGAGCACTGTCCATTACAAGAAGTGCCTTGGTGGCAACTGTTTTTCCTAGAGGTATTTCTTCTTAGAGCTATTTCTTCACACTTGGGGCAAATACTTCATGTATCCATTCAATAAAAAATTCCCAGTAACTCAAGCTTTGCTATCAGTCCCCCACATCATACTCAACTTGTTTTTCATGACATTATTTTTCTAAAAAATTTATGGGTGCTCAGAATGGTAAACAAGTAAAGGCTTCAATTTAAAGTCCCCACTTGCATTCCCATATAACAATAACATTAGGCTGTTTTTTGCTGGCTTCTGTCCTGGTAATGACTTCTTCTCCTGTGTGATATAGGTCCTGTTTGGTATTTTCTTCCAGAAGAGTCCTGTTGCATCACAACTGAACACTTGTTAGGAAACATAGCACTGGGATTCTACATATTCCTTTTTAAAGATTTTATTTATTTATTTTTAGAGAGGGGAAGGGAAGGAGAAAGAGAGGGAGAGAAACATCAATGTACAGTTGCCTCTCATGTGTTCCTCACTGGGACCTGGCCTGCAATGCAGACCTGTGCCCTGACTGGGAATTGAACCTGTGACACTTTGGTTCACAGTCCATGCTCAATCCACTGAGCTATACCAGCCAGGGCAGATTCCACATATTCTTGATATTCTGCCATGAAATTATCAGCAGCTACGTTGTTAGAACTGGCAGCCTCCCCATGCTCCACTACACTACGACTGCCACTTCTTTTTTTAATTTATCAAACCACCCCCTTGTAGCCTTAAATGAATCACTTTCAGCACTTATTCCAGGAGTGTCTTTCAGGGGGTCAGCATGCAGCATCTTTGTTTTTTCATGTATCATTACCTCTGAACTGTTATCACCAGCTAACTGCTTTGGTTCATCCAAATCAACAACAATTTTCTACCTCTTCAATTGCCTGTGATTGTTGTTTCATGAGCATTTACACACCCTTAGCAACTCTTGATGGCCTCTTCATGTTTTAAAATTGTGCTAATCAATTTTGCCATGCTACATCCAGTAGCCAGATAAGACACATGGACACTCTATCATACTTTGCTATTTCTTCTTTTTAAAGCTATATTGTTGTTCTCAGAACTTTCCTTTTACTTTGCTGCAATCACTAAGCTTCTTAGGACCCACAGTAATTTACTGTATGTATTTAATAATAGTAAGCAGCAAAAAACCACAAAAATATTCATAGCATAATTTTCTGAGATGTTAAAAACACAGGGTTTAGCATTCTCTTTAGCATTCTCATGCATTCTCTTCTTTGTCACTTGAGAGACATGTGACTGGTCATATAAGTATCAGCATAAAAGGACTGTTGGATTGAGAACCAAAGTTTTGTTTGACAACCAAAACATTTTTTTCCAGGAACAAATTGATTGAGAACTGAATTGTTCAAACTGGGAGACATTTGAGAGCCAAGGTTTCACTGTGTACACCAAAGTGCAAGAAAAAGGAGCAAAAGAAGAAGAAAGGAGGAAAGAACTATCAACCCCCCAAAAAACAATTAATAAAATGGCAATAAGTACATGCCTATTCATAATTACTTTAAATGTAAATGGACTAAATGCACCAATCAAAGCACATAGGGTGGCTGAATGGGAAAAAAGATCCAAACCAAGACCCATGTACATGTGGCCTACAAGAAACTCACTTCAGATAGAAAAACACACAGAGTGAAAGTGAAGGGATGGAAAAAATATTTCATGAAAATGGAAAAGAAAAGAAAACTGGGGTAGCATTACTTATATCAGACAAAATAGACTTTAAAACAAAGACCCTAACAAGAGACACAAAAGGGCATTACATAATGATAAAGTAATCTAGCCAACAAGAGGACATGACACTTGTAAACATCTATGAATGAATTTAGGAGTGTCTAAATATGTAGAGAAAAAGTTAACATATTGGAAAGAAGATGATGGTGAGGTAGCTGAAAGTAAAAGTCCACTTTCCCCAGTGCAAGGGTGAAACACCTAGCTGATCTTCTGAAGATCAGATCTGTTTACAGAGTGAACAGCCAATGGTATTCCAGAATATATGAAGATCGTAAACCAAAAATTATAGAGGAATTGAAAAATAAGATGGTGAGAAAATAATGCCTGGAGTGAAGAAAAGACCAGAAACAGGGGTCACCCCAACAACAGGGACAGTGAGACAAATTTCACTTTGCTACTCTAGAGAACTTGCAAAGTGGAAGAGGGGAACACCACTATACCTGCTGGAAGAGGAAAGTGACCAACAAAGGAACCATCAAGAGGTAACAACAGAAGGTGAATAAGGGAGCGGAAGCCACACTAACCTCAATCCAGGATTGATCTGGAAATACAACTAAAAGGTGGAAAAATTACCCACAACAAACAGCTGATAAGAGTGAGAGAGAAGCCTCAAAACCTTATACACATAGAAGAATCAGCTTCAACACAACCTCTCCACACCTGCACAACGCAATACAAGATGTGGTGGATGGAGTGACCTTCAGCAACCAGCTGGAGGGAAGGACCCACCAGAGAAAGACCCCAAAATAGTCAATACCAAAAGACATTCAGAGAGCCAACAAAAATGACAGCCCAAGACCAGTGAGCTCAGGAGATCATGGAGACTATACCACTGAATCTCACAGGTATTCTACCTCAGAAGTTCACACCATAAACCCAAGCCACCAGAACAGATCAACTTGAGAAGTTGAAGCTAACAAGGAGAGTCTCACAAACAATGTGAAGACAAAAAAACAAAACAAAACAAAACAATCCCTAAATGAAAGGAAAGGAGCAAGCCTCAGGAAATGAAATAGAGGCAAGTGAACTATCAGACATTGAATTCAAAACAATGGTTATCAGGAAGCTCAACGAAATCACAGAGAATTACCAGAAACTACAGGGAAACTACAATGAACTCACTGCAAACTGCATCAACATGAAAAAGAAAATGAAAACTATCAACAAGGGCCAAGAGGAAATGAAGAATACAATATCTAACTGAAGAACACAGTAGAAGGAATCAAAAGCAGACTTGATGAAGCAGAAGATTGGATCAATGAGCTGGAGGACAAAGTAGATAAAAACACCCAGAAAGAGTAAGAAAAGAAAAAAAAAGGCTCAGAAAGAATGAGGAGGAGTTACGGGAAATGCAGGACAACATGAAAAGTAATGCTATCCCAATAATAGGGATACCAGAAGGAGAAGAGCAAGGGATAGAAAACCTGTTTGAAAAAGTAATGATGGAAAACTTCCCTAATTTGATGAAACGAAAAGTCACACAAGTCGAGGAAACACAGAGTCCCAATCAAGAGGAGCCCAAAAAGGCCCACTTCAAGACACATCATAACTGAAATGGCAAAACTCCAAGACAAAGAGAATCTTAAAGGCAGCAAGGGAGAAACAGAAAGCAACATACAAGGGAGCCCTGATAAGGTGAGCAGTGGACTTCTCAGTGAAAATGCTCAAAGCCAGAAGAGAATGGCAAGAAGAATTCCAATAATGAGAACCACAGGCCTGCAACCAAGGCTACTTTACCCAGAAAGGTGTTCAATCAAGATAGAAGGCCAAATAAGAAGATTTCCAGAAAAAGTCTATATACCCCCCACTAAACCATCTCACAAGAGATGCTAAAGGGACTGCTTTAAGGAAAAGAGAGAGAGAGGGAGAAACACAGGTATGAAAAATGACAATAGATAAGTACCTATCAAAAATAACCAGAAATGTAAATGGATTAAATGCTTCAATCAAAAGACATAAATAGCTGAATGGATAAGAAAGCATGACCCACACATATGCTGCTTACAAGAGACCCACCTCAGGACAAAAGACCTACACAGACTGAAAGTGAAGAGCCGGAAACAAATTTTCCAAGCAAATGGACAGAAAAAATATGGGTAGAAAGGGTAGAAATACTCATATCAGACAAAAGAGACTACAAAAAAGGGCCATAAAGTGAGACCCAGAAGATCACTTCATAATCCTCAAGGGAAGAATCCACCAAGAAGACATAAACATTGTAAATATATATGCACAAAACATAGAAGCACCAAATACATGAAGAAAATCTTACAGAACTCCAAGAAAGATACTGACAGCAACACAATTATACTAAAGGATTTTAACACCCCACTGTCAAAAATGGACAGCTCTTTCAAACAAAATATCAACAAAGATATTGTGGCATTGAACAATATCCTAGATGAAATGGACTTAACTGATATATATAGAGCCTTTCATCCCAAAGAAGCTAAAGACACATTATTTTCAAAGAATACACATGGACCATTTTCAAAGATAAACCACATGATAGGACACAGAACAAGCCTCAACAAATTCAAGAAAATTGAAATCATGTAAAGCATTTTTTTTCAACCACAAGGGACTGAAACTAGAAACCAACCTCAAGGAAAAAAACACAAAACAGTGAAAATCATGGAGATTGAATAGCATGCTATTAAACAATGAGTGGGTCAAGAATTAAATTAGAGAAAAAATCAAAAAGTTTCTGGAAACAAATGAAAATGAACTCATAGCAACCCAAAAGTCATGAGACACAGAAACAGCAGACCTAAGAGGGAAGTTCATAGCAATACAGGCCTACCTAAAATACATAGAAACATTTCAAATAAAAAACCTAACCCTATGCCTACAAGAACTCAAGGAACAACAACAAAGACAGCCTAGAGAAAACAGAAGGAAGGAAATAACCAAGATCAGACAAGAATTAAATGACATAGACACTAAAAGCACAATTCTAAGAATTAATAAATCTAGGAACTTGTTCTTTGAAAAGATAAACAAAATTAACAAGCCTTTAACAGGCTCATCAAGAAAAAAAGAGAGAGGACCCAAATAAACACAATCAGAAATGAAAGCGGAGAGATCACAACTGATACCACAAAAATACAAAGGGTTGTAAGAAATTACTATGAAGAACTGTATGCCAAGAAATTTGAAAACCTAGGTGAAATGGACAAATTTCTAGAAAAAATATAATCTTCCAAAACTCAATGAAGAAGAAGCAGAAAGCCTGAACAAACCAATAACAGCTGATGAAATTTAAGCAGTAATCAAAAAACTCCCATCACACAAAAGCCCTGGACCAGATGGTTTCACAGGAGAATTTTACAAATCATTTAACGAAGAGCTAAGCCCTATCTTTCACAGAGTATTAAAAAAAATACAAAATGATGGAAGACTCCCAATCTCCCTTTATGCAGCCAGCACCATCCTAATTCCAAAAGTAGATAAAGACACAACAAAGAAAGAAAACTTCAGGGCAATATCACTGATTAACATCAATGCTAAAATCCTCAATAAAACATTGGCAAACTGCATCCAACAATACATTAAAAGGATCAGAAGATGGAGGCATAGGTAGACACACTGTGCTTCCTTGCAAACCAAAAGAAGGACAACAACAAATTAAAAACAAAAAACAACCAGAAATCACAGAAAACCAAACTGTATGGAAGTCCAACAACCAAGGAGTTACAGAATAAATATTCATCCATACCAGTAGGCGGGGGTGGGGGGGGTGGATTCAAGCAGCCAGGGCAGAGAGGGCTTGGGGCAGAGATACGGTGGACTGTGGAATGGGCTACAGTGCACAGTGCAGCTGGTGAATGAAGCAGTCCTTTCGTGTACCGATAAACCAGGCAAAACTGGGTAGCAGGACAGACTACACAACCCAGTATCCCAATATGGGAAATAAAGCTTGAAACCACTGACTGAACGCACCTGTGGGGGTTGAGGTGCTGGGAGAAACTCTCAGTCTCACAGAAGAGTTTGTTAGAGAGACCCAGAGGGTCCTAGAATGTACACAGGTCAATCCACACAGGAATCAGCACCAGAAGGACCCAATTTACTTGTGGAAAGTGGAGGGAGTAATGGAAATCCAGCAGAGAGTGGAGCAAGCACCACTGTCCCCTCTTGGACACCTCCCCCACATACAGTGACACAACCCAGCAATGTGGGTTGCCCAGCCCTGGTGAACACTCAAAGCTCCACCCATCACTATGTAACAGGCACATCAAGACAAAAAAAAAATGGCCCAAAACAAAGAACAGATTAAAGCTCCTGAAAAAATATAACTAAATGATGAAGAGGTAGCCAATCCATCAGATGCATAGTTCAAAACACTGGTAATCAGGATGCTCACAGGATTGGTTGAATTTGGCCACAAATTAGATGAAAAAATAAAAGCTGTGCTAAGTGAAATAAAGGAAAATGTACAGGGAACAAACAGTGACTGGAAGGAAACTGGGACTCAAATGAACAATGTGGGCTAGAAGGAAGAAAGAAACATTCAATCAGAAAAGAATGCAGAAACAAGAATTCAGAAAAATGAGGAGAGGCTTAGGAACCTCCAGGACATCTTTAAACATTCCAACATCTGAATTAGAGGGGTACCAGAAGGAGAAGAGGGAGAGCAACAGTGGAAAAGTTATTTGAATAAATAATATAAAGGAGAACTTCCCCATTCTGGCAAAGGAAATAGACTTTCAGGAAGTCCACAAAGCTCAAACAGTCCCAAAGAATTTGGACCCAAGAAGGAACACACCAAGGCACATCATCATTCCATTAGCCAAGATGAAAATGAAGGAGAGAATCCTAGAAGCAGCAAGAGAAAAGGAGGCAGTTACCTACAAAGGAGTTCCCATAAGACTGTCAGCTGATTTCTCAGAAGAGACCTTATAGACAAGAAGGGACTGGAAAGAAGTATTCCAACTCATGAAAGGCAAGGATCTACATCCAAGATTGCTCTATCTAGCAAAGCTATCATTTAGAATGGAAGGGCAGACAAAGTGCTTTTCCGGTAAGGTCAAGCTGAAGGAGTTCATCATCACCAAGCCCTTATTATATGAAATGTTAAAGGGACTTCTCTAAGAAAAAGAAGATAAAAAATATGAACAGTAAAATGACAAGAAATTCACAACTATCAACAACTGAGCCTAAAAACAAAAACAAAAATGAACTAAAGCAAACAACTAGAACAGGGACAGAACCACAGAAATGGAGATCACTTGGAGGGTTATCAACAGGGGAATGCAAGGGGTAGAGGGGGGAAAAGGTACAGAAAATAAATATCATAGATGGTAGGTAGAAAATAGATGGGAGGGTAGCTATAGTGTAGGAAATGCAGAAGCCAAAGAACTTATATGTATGACCCATGGATGTGAACTAAAGTGGGGGAATGTGTGTGGGAGGGCATGTGCAGTGTGGAGGAGAGCAAAGGCAGGGGGAATGGGACAACTCTAATAGCATGATCAATAAAATATGTTANTAATTACATTAGCCAAGATGAAAATGAAGGAGAGAATCCTAGAAGCAGCAAGAGAAAAGGAGGCAGTTACCTACAAAGGAGTTCCCATAAGACTGTCAGCTGATTTCTCAGAAGAGACCTTATAGACAAGAAGAAAATGGAAAGAAGTATTCCAACTCATGAAAGGCAAGGATCTACATCCAAGATTGCTCTATCCAGCAAAGCTATCATTTAGAATAGAAGGGCAGACAAAGTGCTTTTCCAGTAAGGTCAAGCTGAAGGAGTTCATCATCACCAAGCCCTTATTATATGAAATGTTAAAGGGACTTCTCTAAGAAAAAGAAGATTAAAAATATGAATAGTAAAATGACAGCAAAGTCACAATCATTAACAACCACACCTAAAGCAAAAACAAAACTAAGCAAACAACTAGAACAGGGACAGAACCACAGAAATGGAGATCACTTGGAGGGTTATCAACAGGGGAATGTAAGGGGTAGAGGGGGGAAAAGGTACAGAAAATAAATATCATAGATGGTAGGTAGAAAATAGATGGGAGGGTAGCTATAGTGTAGGAAATGCAGAAGCCAAAGAACTTATATGTATGACCCATGGATGTGAACTAAAGTGGGGGAATGTGTGTGGGAGGGCATGTGCAGTGTGGAGGAGAGCAAAGGCAGGGGGAATGGGACAACTCTAATAGCATGATCAATAAAATATGTTTAAAAAGAAAGAGATCATACAGCATGACCAAGTGGCATTCATCCCAGGGATGCAAGAATGGTACAGTATTTGCAAATCAATAAATGTAACATATCACCTGAGCAAAGGCAAAGACAAACATCACATAATCATATTAATAGATGCAGAAAAGGCATTTAATAAGGTACAGCACCCATTTATAATAAGGACTTTCAGCAAAGTGGGAATACAGGGAGCATTCCTCAACATAATAAAGGCCATATATGACAGACATACAGCCAACATCATACTCAATGGGAAAAAACTAAAAACTTTCCCACTAAGATCAGGAACAAGACAAGGTTACCCACTTTCACCATTTTTATTTAACATAATATTGGAAGTTTTAGACACAGCAATCAGACAAGAAAAGGAAATAAAAAGTATCCAAATCATAAAGGAGGAAACAGAATTGTCATTGTTTGCAGATGACATGGTAGTGTACATAGAAAATTCTCTAGACTCCACCCCAAAACTCCTCAACCTAATAAATTAATATGGCAAAACAGTGGAATACAAAGTCAATATCCAGAAATCAAAGGCCTTTTGGTATAAAAACAATGAAACATCAGAAGCAGAAATCAAGAAAAAAATCCCATTTGATATAGCAATAGGAAAATAAAATACCTAGGAATAAACCTAGCAAAGGAGGTAAAAGACCTGTACTCAGAAAACTACTCAACACTGAAAAAAAGAAATCTAGGAAGAGACAAACAAATGGAAACATATACTGTGTTCATGGATCAGAAGTATTAACATCATCAAGATGTCCATAGTACCCAGAGGAATTTATATATTCAATGTATTACCTATGAAAGTACTAGTGGCATATTTCACAGATATAGAACAAATACTACAAAAATTTATATGGAACCATAAATGACCCTGAATAGCTGCTGCAATTCTGAGAAAAAAAGAGTAAAGTAGGAGGGATCATAATACCTTATATCAAACTCTATTACAAGTCCACTATAATTAAAACAGCCTGGTACTGGCATAAAAACAGGACACAAACCAATGGAACAGGACAGAGAGCCCAGAAATAAACCCAAATGTCTATGGTCAATTAATTTTTGACAAAGGGGGCAGCAACATAAAATGGAGTACAAATTGCCTCTTCAACAAATGGTATTAGGAGAGCTGGACAGCTACATGCAAAAAGTGAAACTTGAACACCAACTTATACCATACACAAAAATAAATTCAAGGCGGATAAAAGATTGAAATATAAGTTGTAACACCATTAAAGTCCTAGAGAAGAACATAGGCAGGAAAATCTCAGATATTTCACACAGCAATATTTTCCCTGATATGTCCCCTAGATCAAGGGACACAAAAGAAAGAATAAACAAATGGGATCTCATCAAAATTAAAGGCTTCTGCATGACTAAAGAAAACAGTATTAAAATAAAAAGAGAACCAACTATATGGGAAAACATATTTGCCAATGATGTCTCAGACAAAGGTTTAATCTTCAAAATATATAAAGAACTCACATGACTCCACTCTTAGAAGACAAGGTACCCAATTAAAAAATGGGCAAAGGACCGGAATAGACACTTCTCCAAGGAAGACATACAGAGGGTACAGAGACACATGAAAACATGCTCAGTATCTCTAGCCATCAGAGAGATGCAAATTAAAATGACAGTGAGATACCACCTTACACTAGTCAGAACATCCATCATAAACAAAGCAACAAACAGCAAATGTTGGAGAGGTTGTGGGGAAAAGGGGACCCTAGTTCACTGTTAGTGGGTTTGCAGATGGGTACAACCACTATCAAAAACATTATGAAATTTCCTCAGAAAACTAAAAATGGAACTGCCTTTTGACCCAGCAATTCCACTGCTTGGATTATATCCTAGGAACCCTGAAACACCAATCCAAAAGAACCTATGCACCCCAATGTTCATAGCAGCACAATTTACAATAGACAACCTAGGTGCCCATCAATAAATGAATGGATCCAAAAACTAAGGTAATTTTGCACAGTGGAATTCTGTGCAGCAGAAAGAAAGAAGGAGCTCCTACCCTTCGTAATAGCATGGATGGAACTGGAAAGCATTATGGTAAGTGAAATAAGCCAGGTGGTGAAAGACAAATACCATATAATCTCACTTTTAACAGGAACCTAATCAACAAAACAAACAAACAAAAAAATATAACCAAAGACACCGAAATTGAGAACAGGCTGACAGTGACCAGAGGGGAGAGGGGAGAGAATTTCAGGGGAAAGGATGAAAAGTTTGCAGGAACAAGTATAAGGGACACATGAACAACAAAAAGCAGGGGGTGTTGAAACAGGAGGGAGGTGGGGATGGCTGGGAGACGGGCTGGGATGGGGGTAAAAGGCTGAAAACTGTACTTGGACAACAATTAAAATAAAAAATTAACATTAACAGACAAAAAGGGAGAATCAACAGTAATGCAATTAGCTTGGACCAGTGTGTCTCAATGGGTTAGGTGTCATTTTGCAAACCAAAAGGTTGCTGGTACGGCTCCCAGCCTAGGCACAGGCCTGGGCTGTGGGCCAAGTTCCCCATTGAGGGAGCGTGATAGGCAGCCAAAGCAGCCAATCGATGTTTTTCTGGCACTTAGGTATTTCTCTTTCTCCATTCTCCTTTCTCTAAAAAATAAGTAAATAAGATCTTTTTTGGCATTTACATTATTTTTATTATATTTTTTCCATTAACATTTAGTCCCCTTATACTTCTCCCCTACTCTCAATCGCCACACTTTTGTCCATGTCTATGAGCCCCTTTTCCTTTCTGCTTGATCCCTCCACCCATCTAAACTCCCCCATCACCTTAGGTGTCATCCTGTTCTCTAAGAGTCTGTCTATTTTGCTTACTAGGTACCACATATAAGGCCACAAAGCAAGTCTCAATAAATTTAAGAATGATCTTCTCTGATCACAATGAAACTAATAATCAATTACAAGGAAAAACACTGGAAAAATCACGAACACATGGATACTAAACAACATACTACTTAGCAATCAATGGGATAACCAAGAAACCAAGGAGGGGATAAAAAATATCTTGAGACAGACTGAAATGAAAACACAACAATCCAAAATTGTTGGGATACCACAAAGCAGTTCTACGAGGGAAATGCTAGCAAACAGATCTACCTCAAGAACCAAGGAAAATTTTAAATAGACAATCTAACCTTATAAATGAGAAACTAAAAAAAAAAAAGAAGAAGAAGAAGAAGAACAAAGCCCAAAATAAGTAGAAGGGAGGAAATAATAAAGATCAGAGCAGAAACTAAGATCTGGTTCTTTGAAAAAATAAACAAAATAGATAAAACTTTAGCCAGACTAATCAAGAAAAAAATAGAAAGGGCCCAAATAAAATCAGAAATAAAAAAGTGACAACTGACACCACAAAAACACAAAAATTATAAGAGAATACTATGAACAATTGTATGCCAACAAATTGAGCAACCTAGGAGAAATAGATTAATTCCTAGAAACATACAATCTTCTAAGACAATATGAAACAAAAAGCTATGAACAAATCCATTACTAGTAACAAAATTAAGTAATCAAAAACTCCCCCAAAACAGAAGTCTAGGACCAGATAACTTCATAGGTGAATTTTACCAAACATTCAAAGAATTAATATAGCTTTTTCAAACTATTCCAAAAAATCAAAGAGGAGGGAAAGTTTGAAACTCATTCTACAATGCCAGCACTACCCTGATAATAAAACCAAACAAAGACACTACAGAAAAAGAAAATTACAGGCAAATATTCCTGATGAACATAGATGCAAAAATTCTCAAAAATTATTAACAAACCAAATTTAGCAACACATTAAAAAGATGATATGCCATAATGAAATGGGATTTATTCTGGGGATGAAAGGAGAGTTCAATATCCATAAATCAGTCAACATGATACACTATGTAAACAAAATGAAAGATAAAAATCATATGGTCATCTCAATAGATGCAAAAAAAACATTTGACAGAATCCAACATCCATTTATGGTTAAAACTCTCAACAAAGTGGGCATAGAAGGTACATGCCTTAGCATTATAAAGGCCATAAATGACAAGCCCATAGCTAACATTATACTCAATAGTAAAAAGCTAAAAACTTTTTCTCTGAGATGAGAAACAAAAGGAGCCCCACTTTCACCACTCTTATTCAACATGGTATGGTTAAGTCGTAGCCAGAACAATCAGCAGGAAAAAAAGAATAAAAGTTATCCCAACAGGAAAGGAAGAAGTAAAATTGTCACTATTTACAGTTAACATAATACTGTATGTAAGAAAACCTTAAAGATTCCACCCAAAGCTATTATAACTAATAAATGAATTCAGCAAAGTTGCAGGATACAAAATGAATATTCAAAAATTTGTTGCCTTTCTATGTGCTAATAATAGCAAACTATCAGAAAGATAAACTAAGAAAATAATTCCACTTATAATTTGCACCCAAAAGAATAAAACACCTAGGGATAAATTTAACCAAGAAAGTAAAAGACATGTACTCTGAAAATTTTAAGACATTGATGAAAGAAATTGAAGAAGACATAAATAAATAGAAGGAAACATCATGCTCATGGATTGAAAGAATTAATATTATTAAAATGTTCATACATCTCATTTACTGCTGAGTGAAAGCTGGGACTTCTGCTGAAATCATTAGCGATTAGGTACTTTTTTTAATGGGATAAAGCTGGTGATCCTCATCACCTTCTGGGGTTTTTCTCAGCCTGATTAGATGATGTCTCTCCTCTTTGGATTAAGAATCAGATAAGATTCTTGTTTCTTCTTTCTCCTCCAAATTTCCCTCTTCCTAAGTGTATAATGTCAATTATCATCTGCGATGAGGAGGGGAAAGGAGTTGACCTCATCACTGTAATTAGCAGCTTTGAGCTTCTCATCTCTTTCTTGGGCATGGCCTGGTGAAAAGCCGCAGGAAAGGGGAGACAGAAAAGAGTTGGAATCTGCCCCTGGGGTGTGTCAAACACTTACCAGAAGACCCAGCTACAGGGGCTGGGAGGGGTCTAGACTGGCATACAAAACAGTGCAGGGACAGGTATACAGGAAGTGATGGTCCAGGAACTCTTAGAGTTGATGTCCCAAAGCAAAATGTCCAGGTTGTCCCTGCAGGTGAGGCACAGTGCAGAGATTGTGGGGCACACAAATGGATGTGTTTGAAAATTGTGGTAGTCCAGTTAGCACCCTTAGCCACTGTCAGAATTCTAGATTCTGAGAAAGAAATGGAAAACCAGAGAGGGCCAATAGTTTTCAGCTCCCCTGCTGGGTCTACTGGATTGGTAGTGGTTGCCTGGGGCTCTGGGTAAAGGGGGATTTTCAATCTGGCTTCAGCAGAAAAAGAAGGAAAAAGTGATGTAAGTCATTAACAATGGCTACTACAGGTGCCTAGTGGGCAAAAGCTGGAGGGCCAGATATCAGACACTTCCCAGAGGCAGGGAGTCACCAGATCAAGCCTTCACTGTAAGACTGGTGGAGAGGACTTGGTCCGCAAGATACAGGTAGGAACTGGGAAGCAAGGTAGAATCAAGAGCAAGGTAGAAACCTGGTTGTCAGAACTAAGCCCTGAAGTTGGAAGTGAATGAACAGCCATGGGGATTTGATGGTGCAGACCCAGAGCACTGGGCTCCAGCACTTTTAATCCCTTCTGCCCAGATGCAGGGCTGGGACATAGGAGGTTTTTTGGGGCTCTCAAATCCATTTGGAAGTGCTGACCTCTTTGTCCTAGTCTCATCCATCCAGGCTCTGCTGAGGGGCTGGCCAGGCCTGGACAAGTCATTTGGGAAGTGTCTGAGAGCAGAAGAAAAAAATGCTTCTGGAAGATGCATTAACTTTTACACACTCTGTCCAGACTCCTGGTTTTTCACTGTGGAAATTCATGGGGCCTCTCTGAGGCCCTGGCTGAGCCTCCTGAACCTTGTTGCTTCATCTCATCCTTTAGTAGACAGCATCCAGGCAAATCTTAATATTCAAGAACTCCCACCTACCCCACTTTCTAGCCTCCTGTCTCTGTGCAGCCCTGGTTTCTGTTACAAGACAGTGCACATTCTTGTCTGAGGACAGAAGGGGTCGTGATGGGCTCACAATTAAGTCCCTGGAGCTGCAGAGTGGAGCCCATTAGTATGCAAGGCCCAAACGAATGTAGTTGTTGGCAGGGGGGATATCTGGGGTTAGGGCTCCTGGGCTCTGAGCAGAGCTGGCAAGGGAGAGACAGCAATGGGAAGGCAGCCCTTTCCACCTTCCCATCTGTAAGAGCTGCCAGACTGCCCTAATAACCTAAGGCGCCAAGGAAGGTTAGAGGAACTGGGGAATGGAGATAAAGAGCCTGCTTAATCTTAAGGCGTTAATGACAGTTGCTCACCACTCAGGTTTGCCCGCCAACAAGAGCCCCCACCAATCAAAACCTCTGCCTTTGTTCAATCGAGCCAATAGCTAACCGCTACATCTGCTTCTGTATCCCCAGCTTGCTTGCCTGCTCTTATAAAAACCCAACAGTCTGTAAGCCAGGCGCGACTTCCATTTTGGCGGCTCTGCGTAGCCGCGGGACTGCGGTCTCATGTGGGAAGTTCGCCCCTGCGCAGGTTAAAACTTGGCCAATAAATATACCATCAAGTTGCTCTCAGTTTCTGTGGACTCCTTTCACTCGCAATTTGCATATAACACCATCTTCCTTCTCAAGTAGCAAAACTGGCACCCAGATGTAAAAATCACCCCTAGAAACATTGCCTCTTTCCAGCCTTCCCTGAGACGCCCCCAGTTTCTTCACCAGAGTCTCAGGGCCTCTGTTAATTTCCCTCTCCTCCTCATTGAACCACCACCTGCCCTTCCAGAGTGCAGTTAGGAAGTAGCCTATCTAGCTCTCTCTCCCTGGCTACCCCCCATCCCCAAACTGCAAGTGCATTGGTCTTTCTATTTGAAGATGTCTCTATATGGAATCAGACAGGAGATAATAGAATCACAGGGAGTGTCACCCCAGAGTTTTTATAACCACTTTCTACTAGGGAGAAAAGGGAAAGCTGGTAGTGGCTGACCCACAGTGATAACAGCAGGCTGATGCCACCTCCAGTCCCAGCTTTTTGGGGGCCTCACGTCTGCTCCTGTTAACAGGGTTATACATTCTTTGCAATCAAGGACAGTGTCCCACATCATCAGGGTCTACTGGTATGATACATAGTAGGTGCTCAATATATGTTTCACTCCCCCATTCATTTTTCAACATTTGTCGAGGGTCCTTATGTGCTAAGCATGGAGATTGCAGTTACAAACAGGACTGTGGAGTCCCTGCTTCCAAGAAACACAGGGAGCAAACCTTGCCATTCCTTAGAAGCATGAATGGACCAGCAGAAAGTTACACCTGAGTGCCCAGACTGAAATATAAATGGGGGAGGCCTTTTTTTCTCATCACCCCCTCTCTGACCCTTTCCTTTTCTCCTCTTATTAGTATGGTGACAGGTGAGAAAGATGGAGCTCAATGGTCTTTCCATCTTCCTCTTCTTTTCACTGAGGGGGTCTTCTAGACCTCTTCTCACCATTCAACTCCCACATCTACCTTTAATAAAAAGAGAAAGGGCCAGTTGGGATGGGGCAATCATATAGCATAATGGCAAGAGCAGAGACTTTGGAATAAGACTTTCTGAGATTAAATTTAGGCTTCCCTACTTATTAACTATGTGATCTTAGAAAATCTGTCCCTACACCTCAGTTTCCTAGTCTGTAAAATGGAGAAAATATAGTTACTGTGAGAAGGAAATAAAGCATGTAAAGCACTTAGGAATGGCAGCTGACACATGGGGAATGGCCGTAAGTGCTATTATTACTACTTGCTCTGCTAGTCCTACTATTACAAAGTTAGAAGCTATAATATCTCAGAATCTCTAGAGAGCACCTCTTATCTCGGATTGCATAGAAATGACTCCTAAACCAGTAGTTCCCAAACTTTTGTGTACATCTGGATTACCTGTGGAGCTATTGATGCAACCATAAGGACTGAACTTTAGGAGATTCTAATTCAGTGGGTCTGCCTGTGAATTTATAAACTTAACTACCTCTACACATATTTCAGATAACACCAAGGACTGCCAGCTTGGAAGAGTCTGATTGTTTTCCTTTTCCATTTTAGAAACCCTACCCTTATAACCCTCAGGGCTAGATTAGCCAGGACATTGTCAACATAGAGAAGATACCTGGGGGAGGGATTTGCATGTATTTGCATCTTGTTAGCCAGCAGAAAGGGATGTGAACAATTGGAGTGATGGAGAAGGGGTTCATCAAATGTGACTTGAGCACCATACCTCAGCTTCCAGTGCTCCAGCCATAATGGACCTGGGGGGTGTCTGAGTGTTATAAGTGGGCAGAGAAGCAGGGAATCATGAACCAGATTAATTTACCACTTTGATGGGAACTGCAGCACCTTCTCACTCAGGACTTCTGGCTGCCCTCCTTGCCTTCTGCCTCCACCCAGTTCCATAGTTCCCTCTACTCATCCCAGCAGGCCACGTCCTAAAACACCGCTGTGTCATGCTGTCCACCCCACTACTCATTGTTGCTTAGGCTACAGGGCTGCCTTTTAAGGCCTTTTGTAATCTGCAGTTTTCCCCTGATTAACCTTGTATAAGAAAGTTTTGCCCTGCACATCAGCTGAAATTAACTAGAAACATAGAAACTGAGCTCAGAGGGGTTCAAGTTGTGAAACAGGAAGGGGAGAGAAACATTTAGGGATGGTGGGAAGGGTATACTTAAAGGTGAAGGAGCTCTGGGGTGATGGCATTGGCAAATGAGACACTCACAGCCTCTAGGGAAAAAACACAAAATGATATGAAGCAGGATGGCTAATACCTGTTCCACCACACCTCCTCCGTACCATACCCAGTGAGGCCTCAGAATGCTTCTCAAGAGACAGTTGAGGGTGTCACTCCTACACACTTGGAACTGATATGAAGATGACATCTACTTACCAACCCATCAAGAAAAATCAATGAAGCAGTACAGCATCTTCAAATAGTACACCCAGCCTTAACAGGTATCAGGTGAAATGCTGCAGGCAAAATAGGAAAGTCAGAGGTATAGGACTGGGCACACAGCTACTCTATAGGTCCCAGCTGCCCTTGTGATGCCCTTGGGGCCATGTGAATAGGTTCCAGCCAATGGAACATGGAGAAACAAAGCACCATTTCCAGGCTTGAATCATAAAAGTCTCCATCTGAGTACATGTCTTCCCTTCCATGTGGGGAGTTGGGGAGCTGAGGAGGTGAGTGGGTAAAGATGAAAGGAACCTAGATACCATAAACTGCTCTGAGCAGGGCTGCTTGCCTGTCAAGGAGAACCATTTTGGACTTTACATGAGCAAGAAAAGATCTTCTATCATATTAGAACCATATATATTTTAGGCTTATTTGTTGTAGCAGTCAGTGTTATCTTAACTCATACAAGATGTGAGGGTAGAACTTCCAGGGGCCCTAGTCTGAGAGATCTTGATTAAGAGTAAAGAAGAGACAAGGAAGGAAGTTCTTTCTTGTAGAGGGGTCCAGGAAGTAGAAGAGAACTCAGAGTTCTACTCTGGAGCAGAGTAGAGGTATAGGCCAACCAAAAACAGAGCAGGGGAGGGGAGAGAGTAGAAGAGAGAGATAGATGTATGATAGATACAGGACAGGTAGGTAGGTAGGTAGATAGATAGATAGATAGATAGATAGACAGATGAAAGGAAAGAAAAGAAAATAGGACTTCCAGCCAAATGAAGGCATAGGTAGGCACACTGTGTCTCCTCACACAAGCAAAAGAAGGACAACAACAATTTAAAAACAAAAAACAATCAGAAGTGACATAAAATCAAATTATATGGAAGTCTGACAACCAAGAAGTTAAAGAAGACATACTTATCCAGACCAGTAGGAGGGGCAGAGAGAGGCAGCCAGGTGGAGAGGGCTCTTGGCAAGGCAGGAGCTGTCCGACGGGTGAGGCTGTGGATTGCAGACCAGGCAGCCCAACATTCACTTGTAGGTAAACCAGGCAAAACTGGGGAGCAGAATTGACAGCACAACCCCTAGTCCCAGGTGAGGGAAATAAAGCCTCAAACCACTGATTAAAAAACCTGTGGGGTTGAGGTGGCAGTGGGAGAAACTCCCAGCCTCACAGGAGAGTTTGTTGGAGAAACCCACAGGGTCCTAGAATGTACACAAGCACACCCACCTGGGAATCAGCACCAGAAGGGCCCAATTTGCTTGTGGGAAGTGGGGGGAAGTGATGGAAAACTGGCAGAGAGCAGAGCAAGTGCCATTGTTTCCTCTTGGACTGGACCCCTTCCCCACATACAGCCACACAATCCAGCAATGTGGGTTGCCCCTCCTGGGTGAATACCTAAGGCTCCACCCCTCACTACGTAACAGGCTTGTCAAAACAAAAAAAAAAATGGCCCAAATGAAAGAACAGATCAAAACTTGAGAAAAAAATACAACTAAGTGATGAAGAGATAGCCAACCTATCAGATACACAGTTCAAAACATTAATAATGAGGGTGCTCACAGAATTGGTTGAATTTGGTCACAAATTAGATGAAAAAATGAAGGCTATGCTAAGTGAAATAAAGGAAAATGTACAGGGAACAAATAGTGACTGGAAGGAAACTGGGACTCAAATCAATGGTGTGGGCCAGAAGAAAGAAGGAAACATCCAATCAGAAAAGAATGAAGAAACAAGAATTCAAAAAAAGAGAGGAGAGGCTTAGGAACCTCCAGGACATCTTTAAACATTCCAACATCTGAATTTGAGGGGTACCCGAAGGAGAAGAGGGAGAGCAACACATAGAAAAGTTATTTGAACAAACAATAAAGGAGAACTTCCCCAATCTGGCAAAGGAAATAGACTTTCAGGAAGTCCAGGAAGCTCAGAGTCTCAAAGAAGTTGGACCCGAGGAGCAACACACCAAGGCACATCATCATTCCATTAGCCAAGATGAAAATGAAGGAGAGAATCCTAGAAGCAGCAAGAGAAAAGGAGGCAGTTACCTACAAAGGAGTTGCCATAAGACTGTCAGCTGATTTCTCAAAAGAGACCTTATAGACAAGAAGGGACTGGAAAGAAGTATTCCAACTCATGAAAGGCAAGGACCTACATCCAAGATTGCTCTATCCAGCAAAGCTTTCATTTAGAATAGAAGAGCAGATAAAGCTCTTCTCAGGTAAGATCAAGCTAAAGGAGTTCATCATCACCAAGTCCTTATTATACGAAATGTTAAAGGGACTTCTCTAAGAAAAAGAAGACAAAAAATATGAACAGTGAAAGGACAGCAAGGTCATAATCATTAACAACCACACCTAAAACAAAAGCAAACTAAGAGGACAGCTAGATCGGCAGCAGAACCACAGAAATGGAGATCACATGGAGGGTTATCAACAGGGAAATGAATGGGAGGGAGAGAGAGGGGGAAAGGGTACAGAGAATAAGTAGCATAGATGGTAGGTAGAAAATAGAAAGGGGAAGGGTAAGAATAGTATAGGAAATGTAGAAGCCAAAGAACTTATATGTATGACCCATGGACATGAACTAAACAGGGGGAATGTGTGTGGGAGGGGATGTGCAGGGTGGTGGGGAGTGAAGGGGAAAATGGGACAACTGTAATAGCATAATCAATAAAGTATATTTTATTTACTTTTTAAAAATATTTTATTTATTTATCTTTAGAGGGGAAGGGAAGGAGAGAGGGAGAGAAACATCAATGTATGGTTGCCTTTCGTGTGTCCCCTGCTGGGAGTTGGCCTGCAGGGAACTGGCCTGCAACCCAGGCATGTGCCCTGACTGGGAATCGAACTGCGATCTCCTGGTTCGCAGGTCCGCGCTCAATCCACTGAGCTACACCAGCCAGGGCAATAAAATATATTTAAAAATGATTAAACACATAATATAAAGTCACAATACATAAAATGTTTAAGGAAATTTGAAAATGGAATGACAAATGTGAGCAGGGAACTAGACACTACTGTAAATAACCAGGCATATTTGAGAAAGAATTAAATAGACATTTCATAAGTGAAAGCCATTTTAAAACACCAGAAAGAGTTTAAACAGAAAATTAGACATTGCAGAGGGAGAATAAGTAAAGTTGAATAAATAAGAAGAAATTACCAAAGTATAAATACTGAACAACAAAGAGATAAAATATGAAAAGGCATTAAGCAATAATGTAGGAGGGAATGAGAAAATGGAATAAATGTCTAATTATTTGATACCCAAGCAA
Source organism: Sturnira hondurensis (assembly GCF_014824575.4). NCBI lineage: Eukaryota > Metazoa > Chordata > Mammalia > Chiroptera > Phyllostomidae > Sturnira > Sturnira hondurensis. Next base: position 3,504,225 of record NW_028089713.1, on the reverse strand, counting down.
AGTCAACAAAAGCAAAAATAAACAAGTGAGACTATGCACACTAAAAAGCTTCTGCACAACAAAGGAGACCATCAATATAATGAAAGGCAACTTACTAAATGTGAGAAGATATTTGCAAATCATATATCTAATAAAGGATTAATATCCCAAGTATATTAAAACACTCATACAACTCAATGGCAAAAAAAAAAGCTTACAAAAAATCTGATTTAAAAATGGGCAGAGGTCTGAACAGACATTTTTCCAAAGAATACATACAGACGGCCAAAAGGTACTTGAAAAGATGTTCAACATCACTAATCATTAGGGAAATGCAGATCAAAACCATAATTAGATGGCACCTTACACATTTTTAAATGGCAAAAGACAAAAAATAAAAGTGTCATAAGAACATGGAGAAAAAAGAACTCTTGTGCACTATTATAAATTGGTGCAGCCACTTACGGAAAACAGCATGTAGGTTCCTCAAAAAATTTATAAAAGCACCATTGTATGATCCAGCAATTCTACTTTGGGTACTTATATTAAGAAAATGAAAACACTAACTCAAAAAATATACCCACATCTTTATTGCAGCATTATTTATAATAGTCAATATGGAAACAACCTAAGTGTCCATTGGTGGCTGAATACATAAAGAAAATCACACGTACACACATGCACAGAAATATCATTCAGACATGAAAAGAAGAAAATCTTGCCATTTGCAACAACGTGGATGAAACCTTAGGGCATTATGCTAAGTAAAATAAGTCAGGTAGAAAAAACATACTGTATGATGTCCCTCGTACGTGGAATCTAAAAATCTTGAGCTCTAAGACAGCAAGTTAGTGGTTGTTAGGGGCAGTGGTCAGAGGTCAGGGAGGTGAGTGAAATGGATGAAGTTGCCAAAAGATACAAATTTCTAGTTTCAAAATAAGTCATAGGGATGTGATGTACAGCATGACTACTGTATTTTATATTTGAAAGTTGCTAAGAGTAAATCTTAAAAGAAACTATGTGTAGTAATATATGTTAACTAGACTTATTCTGGTGATCAGTTCACAATATATGAATGCCTGAAACTAATATAAAGTCGTATGTCAATTACACCTCAATTAAAAATATAATAAAATTCCAGAAAGAGAGAAGACAGTGAGTGAAGGAAAAATATTGATAATATTTGAAGAAGCTTTTCTAGAACTGAGGAAAGCCATAGAGAGAATACAATATATTCCAAGCAGAATAAACAAAAAGAAATTTCCACCCAGACACATTTCAAGGAATCTGAAGAAAAATAATCAAAGAGAAAAATCTTATAATTAGTAAGAGAAAAGAGAAGTCATCTGCAAAGAAATTACATTTGGATGTATTGTACACTTTCCAAGAGTAACTGGAAGCTAGAGGTATGAAGAATATATGCATTTGCTTGTATTTGAGCCTATAGGGCCTAAATCCTTGGAAGTTCACCTTTGTGAAAGGCCCTGAAAAAGTGAAAGCATCATTGCTGTACCCTTGAGGCAGAGGGGAACATGAGGCATGAAGGCCCCCAAATTCCTTCTAGAAAACTTTTATGCTCCTGCTTCCTCAAAGGCCACAGCATGGTATACACTGTACCTTTAAATACCATCTTATTTGAGTGAACAGAACTTGTAAGCACAGCAATAATCAACTCAGTGTTCCTTGTAGGCCTGGGGGTTGGCAGGACTTTGTCTTCCATTTCCCAAGGTGAGAAATGCTTTTGTAGTTTACTTGGCTCAATTTCCCATTGGATCAACTCTAAGACAGCTTTTAACTAAATTTTTTTCTCCTGCTTGAAATGCACCAAATTCTTAGCTAAGACTACTGGGCTTAGATCACAGATCCTGCTCCTTTCCCACTTCCCCTCCCCCAAAAGCAACCCTGCAAGGTGATTGATTTGCTTAACATTTGTTGGTGCAAATATGAAAGGCAAGTGCCTCTGCTCAACTAACATTCAAATCAACGTATTTAAATCTTTCTAGGGGCTGGCATTTCTTGAAGGTCTTTTCTGACCCTCCTGCACAAGAAGCAAATAGAAGGAAACAAAAGCAAAAATAGGGGGAGGGGTGGGCAAAATGGAGAGGTTGCAAAAGGGGATAAGATCAGAAGACCCTAAAGTCAATAGAAGGGCTACTGTGCCCTCCCAGGATCTGTATTGTAGCCTCCCCAAGTGTGTGATTTCTTTTCTTATTTTTGCATTTGTAAGATATTTTATTGATTATGCTATTACAGTTGTCCCATTTTCCCCTCTTCACTCCCCACCACCCTGCACATCCCCTCCCACACACATTCCCCCTGTTTAGTTCATGTCCATGGGTCATACATATAAGTTCTTTGGCTTCTACATTTCCTATACTATTCTTACCCTTCCCCTTTCTATTTTCTACCTACCATCTATGCTACTTATTCTCTGTACCCTTTCCCCCTCTCTCTCCCTCCCATTCATTTCCCTGTTGATAACCCTCCATGTGATCTCCATTTCTGTGGTTCTGCTGCCGATCTAGCTGTCCTCTTAGTTTGCTTTTGTTTTAGGTGTGGTTGTTAATGATTATGACCTTGCTGTCCTTTCACTGTTCATATTTTTTGTCTTCTTTTTCTTAGAGAAGTCCCTTTAACATTTCGTATAATAAGGACTTGGTGATGATGAACTCCTTTAGCTTGATCTTACCTGAGAAGAGCTTTATCTGCTCTTCTATTCTAAATGAAAGCTTTGCTGGATAGAGCAATCTTGGATGTAGGTCCTTGCCTTTCATGAGTTGGAATACTTCTTTCCAGTCCCTTCTTGTCTATAAGGTCTCTTTTGAGAAATCAGCTGACAGTCTTATGGCAACTCCTTTGTAGGTAACTGCCTCCTTTTCTCTTGCTGCTTCTAGGATTCTCTCCTTCATTTTCATCTTGGCTAATGGAATGATGATGTGCCTTGGTGTGTTGCTCCTCGGGTCCAACTTCTTTGAGACTCTGAGCTTCCTGGACTTCCTGAAAGTCTATTTCCTTTGCCAGATTGGGGAAGTTCTCCTTTATTGTTTGTTCAAATAACTTTTCTATGTGTTGCTCTCCCTCTTCTCCTTCGGGTACCCCTCAAATTCAGATGTTGGAATGTTTAAAGATGTCCTGGAGGTTCCTAAGCCTCTCCTCTCTTTTTTTGAATTCTTGTTTCTTCATTCTTTTCTGATTGGATGTTTCCTTCTTTCTTCTGGCCCACACCATTGATTTGAGTCCCAGTTTCCTTCCAGTCACTATTTGTTCCCTGTACATTTTCCTTTATTTCACTTAGCATAGCCTTCATTTTTTCATCTAATTTGTGACCAAATTCAACCAATTCTGTGAGCACCCTCATTATTAATGTTTTGAACTGTGTATCTGATAGGTTGGCTATCTCTTCATCACTTAGTTGTATTTTTTTCTCAAGTTTTGATCTGTTCTTTCATTTGGGCCATTTTTTTTTGTTTTGACAAGCCTGTTACGTAGTGAGGGGTGGAGCCTTAGGTATTCACCCAGGAGGGGCAACCCACATTGCTGGATTGTGTGGCTGTATGTGGGGAAGGGGTCCAGTCCAAGAGGAAACAATGGCACTTGCTCTGCTCTCTGCCAGTTTTCCATCACTTCCCCCCACTTCCCACAAGCAAATTGGGCCCTTCTGGTGCTGATTCCCAGGTGGGTGTGCTTGTGTACATTCTAGGACCCTGTGGGTTTCTCCAACAAACTCTCCTGTGAGGCTGGGAGTTTCTCCCACTGCCACCTCAACCCCACAGGTTTTTTAATCAGTGGTTTGAGGCTTTATGTCCTTGCATTGGAGCTCTGTGTTGTATAGTCTGTCTCATTCCCCAGTTGTTTCTCCCAGTTTATCTGCAGGCGAATGTGGGACCACCAGGACCATCAGCCACCACTGCAGCCTTGTGAGCCAACTGTAGGTTTGCGTGCCCCACTCCACAATCTGGCACTGGGTCTGCCAGCCACCGCCTTACCTCAAGTCTTCTCCATGTGCCAGTCTCTGCCCCTCCTACTGGTCTGGATAAGTATGTCTTCTTTAACTCCTTGGTTGTTAAACTTCCATACAGTTCAATTCTCTGTCAGTTCTGGGTGCTTTTTTATTTTAAATTGTTGTTTTCCTTTTTTTGGTTGTGTGAGGAGGCACAGTGTGTCTAATTATGCCTTCATTTTTGCCAGAAGTCCCTTGTGTGTGATCATTTAATACCTGAAGCTCTCATGAAAAGGCAGAGGCTAAATTTATGTGGGAGGTTGTTTCTGTGATCTTTGATTGTGAGTTCACATTTGGTTGATTTTAATTTCTGAAACATATATAGAATTAACATGAGGATGCTTCCCTCAGTGAAAATTTGCATTTGCTTTTGCTGGAAACCAAGGGCACTCCTGACCAGCAAAAAATTTATACCCTAATGGATCCTTGGCTTAACCTCACTGTCTTGGGTTTAGCTGCCTCACTTTGCTGACAGCCCAAGACTTAGTCTTCTAAGGGCATTTCTGATATTAGCATTTGTTCTCTGAGCAACCCTTACTTTTCACTTGTACTTACCATTTACAGCACTGATTTTTGGTTCATGGTTTTTTAAAGCCTTTTCTTTTTCCTTTTTCTTTTCTTTTTCCCTTGTAGAGTGATTTACTATGAGCCTGGCATTGAAATAACAACTACATTTTGTTTAGATAGTAGTTTTGTGGTAGAAGCCTTCAAAATTTCTACTCCATCAAACTGCTAGAATATGAAATCAAGATCTAAGTTTATATCCCATTTCTGACATGTTCTACCTACATGATTGTGGGTAGGGAACTTAATGTTTTGAGTCTCTCTTTGATTATCTGTGAAATGACACATAAGAATACCCACCTGTGGTTCCCATTCATTTTCCTGCTGTCACAAATTGCACCTTGTAATGAATGGCATTCACATGAATAATGCTAAATTTTTATAATACCTAATACAATTTTTAAGAAAAGTGAAATACTATAATAATCTGTATTTGTTACGATTGTTAACATATGTGAGATGTAGTTATTACAGGCATAGATAAGATAAATCTCATGTTATGTGAAATTTGCGTACCTTTACTAATTTATCTTTCTTTGAAAATGCATTTTTTGGGACACAAATCAACAAATGAGTTCTTATGGGATTACTTTGATTCTGCTTGAATTCTAATATAATGTAAATAATTGAATTGTAACATAAATAATTTTAAAACTTTAATATTCTTTTTTAAAATATATTTTATTGATTATACCATTACAGTTGTTCTATTCCCCCCTTCATTCCCCTCCACCTGCACACTCCCTCCCCCACCATTCTCCCCCCCTTAGTTTATAACCACATGTCTCAAGTTCTTTAGATTCTATATTTCCCCTACTATTCTTGCCCTCCCCCTATCTATTTTCTACCTACTGTCTATGCTATTTTCTGTACCTTCTCCCCCCTTCTCCTCCTCCCACTCCCCTGTTGCTAACCCTCCATGTGTTCTTCATTTCTATGGTTCCACTCCTGATCTAGCTGTCCTCTTGGTTTGCTTTTGTTTTAGGTGTGGTTGTTAATAACTGTGTGTTTGCTGTCCTTTCACTGTTCATATTTTTCATCTTCTTTTTCTTATATAAGTCCCTTTAGCATTTCATATAATAAGGGCTTGGTGATGATGAACTCCTTGAACTTGACCTTATCTGAGAAGCACTTTATCTGTCCTTCCATTCTAAATGAAAGTTTTGCTGGATAAAGCAATCTTGGCTGTAGGTCTTTGGATTTCATGACTTGGAATACTTCTTTCCAGCCCCTTCTTGCCTGTAAGGTCTCTTTTGAGAAATCCGCTGACAGTCTGATGGGTACTCCTTTGTAGGTGACTGTCCCCTTATCTCTTGCTGCTTCTAGGATTCTCTCCTTCATTTTGGTCTTGGCTAATGTAATTATGATGTGCCTTGGTGTGTTCCTTCTTGGGTCCAACTTCTTTGGCACTCTCTGAGCTTCCTGGATTTCCTGGAAGTCTATTTCCTTTGCCAGACTGGGGAAGTTTTCCTTTATTACTTGTTCAAATAAGTTTTCCACTCGTGGCTGTTTCTTTCCCCCTTCTGGTACCCCTATAATCTGGATGTTGGAACGTTTAAAGATGTCCTGGAGGTTCCTAAGCCTCTCCTCATTTTTTTGAATTCTCATTTCTTCATTCCTTTCTGGTTGGATGTTTTGTTCTTCCTTCTGGTCCATTCCATTGATTTGAGTCCCAGGTTCCTTTCCATCGCTATTGATTTCCTGTGCATCTCCCTTCATTTCAATTAGTTTAGCCTTCATATGTTCCTCTAATTTGTGACTGTACTCTACCAATTCTGTGAGCATCCTGATAAACAGTGTTTTGAATTGTGCTTCTGAGAGGCTGGCAATTTCTTGGTTGCTGAGAGTTATCGGCTCTGGGACTTTGAGTTCTTCTTGCGCCATCTTTTGGGCTGTTCGTGCCTGTTAAGTAGCAGGATCGGAGCCCTAGGTCTTCACCAGAGCAGGGCAACTCAGTCGCTGGGTTGTGACGCTGTATGTGGGGGCGGGGTCAACGAGGAGCAATGGCGTCCCATCTGCCACCTCTGACGTGGCCCCCACAGGTGCAGCAGCTGCCACCATCACCGGGGCCCATGCGTTTCGTCCCACTGCATGCAAGTGTGCCACCGCCGTCAGCCCTCGCCCCTTGGGGCCTGCGTGGCCCGTCTCACTGTGTGCAAATGTGCAACTGCGGTCAGTCTGCCCCACACCCTGACTGGGTCCAGGCCACTTGCTCGCCTAGGTCGGGGGATCTGTCCTGCCCACCCTGCTCCGCTGCTGGCTCCGCCCCTCTTACCGTCCCAGTTGAATGGTTAGTTGTTGTCAGACTTCCTTATAATTCAATTTTCTGTTCTTTGGCTGTGTCTTTGTTTACTAAACTTTTGTTGTATTCAAACTTGGTTGTGGGAGAAGGCACACTGTTTCCACTTATGCCTCCATCTTGGCGGAAGTCCAAAACTTTAATATTCTTAATAAGTCTAGCAAGAATATGATCTTTTTTTCCTCAGGCTTTGATCTTTTGGGGGAGCCCTAAAAACAAAGGTAATGTGCTTCCCAACTGAATTCAGAACACTCTGGGAAACTATGATGAAATGAAGGATTTGCTAACTAACCATTCTCCCATCCAAGTATTAACCAGGTCTGACCCTGCTTAGCTTCCGAGATCAGATTAGATTGGATGCTTTTAGGGTGATATGGCCACAGACTAACCATTCTAATCAGAATCATCTAGTGGGCATTCCAAATAATTCATTGCCCCAGACTCCCATCAACAAAACTGAGCCAAGCTTTTTCTAGAACAAAAGAACCGAATGATTCCACCTCACCAGGATGACACTCACTCCTCAGCATGAATGCCTTCACCTCCTGTCTTCATACCAAATTCAACTCTGACACACAACAACAAGAAATCAAAACCTGACTGGCCACAAGATAGCCATAGTGCTAGCATTGTGTTTGGCCATCCAGGCCAGTAGTGAGCCAAACAAGATATAGCCATCTATACAGGGCTAGCTCCAACTCAGGAGACTCCCCAACTAGAAGGCTTTTTTGTGTATCCAGCTAAAGTGTTTAGGCTGGAGCAATTGAAGAGTCAAACCCATCAGCAAAGGAAGACAGTAATCTCAAGTCCACTGAAAGGGGATACATTCAAAGAAATCTTTCAATCTAATTCACCAGAAGAATCTGAATTTATAGTGCAAGTGCCTGTATCTCCCCTAGTTGCCTACTCTTTATTGTCTCCAAGCAGTGGCCTTCCAGTTTAAAACTTTTACCAGGGCTTTACTGGAAAACAAGTAAGGGGCAGCAAATATCAGCTGCATATGTCAGGCCCATGGATGGCTGCAGTCAGGCACCAGACATCTCTCCAACATGAAACCTTCAACTAATTTTGAAATAATCTTTGGAAATCTGTCATTTGGATCACTCTTGGATGGAAAACACACTATAGCCAGTTAAAAGACTAAATTACCAAAGTTCACAATTCTCCAAATAAATGGACTACCTACATAGCCCTCTTATATTATCTTGATCCCTCTGTGAAAGCCAAAGGCATTATACTCAACCAAAATCCCACTGGGCTTAGAATGACTAAATGTCCTAACCATCTCAAGAATGATTGCCTTGTAAAATGGAAGTCCTGAGAGACCAAAGCCTCTACTAAAGGAATGGATAGCTAATGATTTCATCTCAAGTCTTATGACCTCTGTGGTCTTGTACAGGACATATATTGGGTGCCCCTTGGATGTCACCATGTAAGCAGCTGCCTACCACACTTCAAGTCCTTGATTGAAAGAAACTGCTGCTTTTTTATTGATTTCTTGTTACTGCTGACTAAAAGCTTGAAAATACAAAGGAATAAAGTGGGTTGAAATTCTTATTCAATAGAAGTCACAGTCTGTATTGTTGCAGATTTAAGTTAGTTGTGTCTGAATTAGAGAAGGCTGACCATATGTGACTTGTGGCTTTTCTTTCTCTATTCATACTCAGCAGATGCAATGATTTCAAAGAAAAATGGGAACATAAAGAAAAGGAAGACTTGGGCTGTTGGTTGTATTTTTCTGAACACGTGTTTTTAGTATTGTTTCATTTCTGAGGCAGTTTTGCTTTTTGTATCATCATTTTTCAAGGTTTGCCAGTCTTCCTCCCAAATATCTCCCCAATCTTCATTCTCATTGCCTTCAAATTGCCCAGGAATATCTCTCACCTGTACTTCTATGATAGCCTGTCCTATCTTGTCTCCCTCACTCTAGTCTCACCTCTCTTTCAAACCATCTTCCATGCAGGCTGATCTAATGGGAAAATCTGACCACATCACTTTCTGCTCTGGCTTCTTCAATGTCCTCCCATAGCTTCCAGAAAGAAATCTAGATTTCTTAGCCCTGCATACAACGTTCTTCACTCTCTGACTTCATTCTCCCTTTTTGACTTCATATTTTACCACTCCTTCATACACAGGTGAAATCTCAGCAATATGAAACTACCTGTGGTTCCCTAGCATATCAAGCTTTATCACGCTTTGTTGCATTAGTGCCTACTGTCCCTTCAGCATACCCCTTTCCCTACCTTTCCTTTTGTTTTCCGGGTGAAGTCCTCTTTCTCCTTCAGTCTACTCAGTTCTCACTTCTTTTTTGTGAAAACTTCCCTGATTCTACCAGACTTGATTACAAACTGCATCTTCTGGGCACCTCTAGTGCCATAAACACACCTTGATTGGTACTTTTTTCACTGTATTATAATTACTCATGTGTGTATCTGTCTCCACTGCTAGACTGTGAGCTCCTTGAGAGCAAGAAATATCTCATTCTTCTCTGTGTCCCCAAAGCCTAGCAAATGCCTAGTTCATAGTAGATAATACAGGGGTACAGTGACCAGAGGAGAGAGGGGAGGGAATTTCAGGGGAAATAGGGGAGGGATTTAGAGGAACAAATATAAAGGATACATGGACAACAACTAAGAAGGGTGGAAATGGGAGGCAGGGGGGAGCATGGGGGGTGTGGGTTGGGATGGGAGTAATAGACAGAAAACTGTACTTGAAAAATAATTAAATAAATTTTTAAAAAATGTTTGTTGAATGCATGAAAAAAATACTTTGGTATTCTCAGTAGGTCTCCAGGTTGCAAAGAAATTATTCAAGCTTCTTTAAGACATATGTGGGCTGGGGGTAGTTCTGAAACCAAAAGACCATTGTCAATCAACCACTTTCTCTTCACTTTTCTCTTCGTGTGTCTTTTCTACCTCTGTTCACTCCCAGTTTCTGCTCCCTTATAACCTCATTTAGCACATGACTTTCATGGCCTTTCTCTCTATATATATCATATTACTACCTCAACTTCCACTGTTGACTATCTCCTTGCAGTAGTTCTCAGCTTAGATTCCTGAAAGCAACCTTCTAAGTAGCTCAGTTAATCTTGTTAGTCAGGACTAGCCAGGCTGTGAGTTAGCTGCCATTGGATCATCATTGCCTCAATCAACTGTATTCAAGGAGACAGAATCACAGATTTACAGGGGTTGTGGGTAAGGCAATTACTTAAGTCTGTGAGCATGATACTTGGTGGTGTAGCCTAGTTGGTTGAAGGATTTCCCCTACACCAAAAGGTCGGAGGTTTAATTCCCAGTCAGGGCACCTGCCTGGGTTGAGGGTTCAACCCCCAGGGCGTGTATTGGGAGGCAACTAATCGATGTTTCTTTCTCACATCAAGGTTCCTCTATCTGTCCCCCTTCCTCTCTCTCTAAAATCAATAAACATATTTTTTAAGTCTATGAACAAAGCAAGCTTTTATTTAAGGTACACTCTGCAATTCCAGGGGAAGTGACAGAGCAAAGGCTTTGTTACACAAATGCATCAAGACACTGTGATTGAGAATTTCTTTCCTTTTTAAAATTTTTATTGTTTGTACTATTTTCTTTTTCAATTAATTGGTTTTTATCATTATTCAAATACAGTTGTCTCCATTTTCCTCCCACAACTCCCTCCCACCCCAGCCATCCCCACTTCCCACCCTTGATTCTACCTCACTTTGGTTTTGTCCATGTGTCCTTTATAGATGTTTCTGAAAACTCTCCCTCCTTCCCCATCCCCCATTATCCAGTGATTGTGACAATCAAGGAGATCAGTGGCAGTTTCACATCAGGAGCTCAATAAATGTTAGTTTTCTTCCTTTCAGAAACTTTTCAATACAAAGCTATGAGGACAGGTCCCGTTCAAGCTTTGGGTTTTCGTGGAAGGAAAGCACATCTAAAAGTATTCCTGGTAGTTGGGAATCTTTGATGACTACCATCATAACCCTGACCCTCTGTATGTGAGCAATAAGAAGAGACATTAACTACTCTGAAGTGACACAGACTCCTGGAGCTGAGTTGGCAGGACTGGAATGGCTAACAGCATGAACTTTGGAGCCAGACCACCTGGGTATGAATCCTGGATACATCATTTAATTTATCATTATCTCTATGTCCTTAGCCAAGCATCTTCACCTTTTTGTCTCATTTTCCTCATAAGGTGAAATAAGGCTAATAATTATCCTTTCACAGTCATCACAGAGATGAAGAGTTGATACACATAAAGCCCTTGACCCATGTCATCATAATAAATACCCAATAAGTTTAAGTTAGTGTATTATTAAAACTTGCAGAGGTCATCCTGCTGATTGTATGCCCTTCCTAATTTACCTTAGAGAGGTGAGTCTCCTCTTCTTGCAATCACCTGGAAAAGACTTCACAAGCTCTTCAGAAAGTTCTTATATTTCATGGCCCATAAGTAGAGCCATTTTCCCTGGTTCTAACCTCATTCTGTTCCAAAAATCTCATGTCTTCTTTATGTTTCATGATCTTCAAAAGGAAGAAAGGAATGGCCCCTAGCCCTTGCCCTTTTGCCAAATAGATGACAGCTACAGACAAGATCCTTCCTTTTGAATGGTGGGCTAAGATGTTCTAGAGGCAGATGGTAGCAGCTGGATAGAAGCCAAGAATACATGGCATACTCAAACCTGCCCCTTCAGGGGCCACAGCCTCTCATTGGTCCCTTACAATCTTCCCTCTAAAGAACTTTTAGCTTAAAGTGAAATAATATCCCTGGATAAAATCAACAATTCTTATCATGACAGAAAAATGCAAATATTTGGTATTTTTCCACTATGCATAGGGAGAACATAGGGAGTCTTTTAAAAGAAATATGTTTTAGTGTATTTTTTAAAAATTCTTCAAAATGCTTCAGTTTTTCTATTTTTATAAGACGATGGTACTTTCCAAGCATTTCAAGCAGGTTTGCAAAAGTCACTGGGCTCACTCCTGCACACACATAATCACATCTGCTTATGCAGAAGCAAAGACAGAGAAACACGTGCAGCTACATGTGATTCTGTACACATTCAAACACACAGTCATCTACAAAATTGCACTCGCACATGCCTGTCTACACACATATATTCCTGCAAACATTCAGGTTCACAATAGATGGCTATACTACATCCTAACACATATACAAAAACAAATGGAAACTAGAAAATAGAGCCATTTCTGGAGTGTGATGGTCATGTGCTAATATGAGTGTGTGTTCACAGTGCATCTTTAGTATGGCTAACTTATCATTAGGTTTTGGGGTAGAAAAGAAAATTGCATATTTTCAGGGAAGATCAGAAATTTAGCTGAATTCCCAAACCTGCAAGTTCCTCACCTCCTCCTTCTGTCCTTGGCTCTCAAGTGAGATAATTAAGCTTGTGTAGAATTGTGGCTGGAGGGTTATTCTAGCTTAGAACAGCAGATCTTTAAACATAAGCCCTTGAAAGGGTCCCATGGAGTCTAAGCAATGTCCACAGTTAAAATAGAAATAAATAGCTTTACCACTGGACACAAGTGCCCAGAAAATAGCAAGTTTATCTCTTACTGCAGCCAAGGAACAGCCAGCTCATGGTTGTGTCTCCTGGGGAGAGGGAAGGGGAGGGCGATGCAAGCAGACTGCCCTATTGTAGGAGAGAGACTGAGGGAGGAAGGAAAATCTGAATCTATAAGCATTTTTTATATAAACCAGATTCACAAGTTTTCTCTATTTCAGCTGGAATTCACACTACAGCTGCCCTATTTACTTACCTACCAGCTGCATTCCTTTGAACCAGTTTTGTTCCTGTTCAGAAGGAAACCAGACAGAGCTGGGAAAATATTTCCTTAGCCAGCTCCTCAGCACTGCTGTCTGAGGGAGACCATTTAGCCAAGATGCCCTTCAAATAAGTAAATGCAGTATTGCCCTCTCCCTGCACAGAAGAGGGTGTACAGATAGGGCAGAGAAAATGGGAGGCTCCTGAGCTGCACTGATGTTGTGGTCACTCTGACTGGTCTCCCTCAAGTCCCTGGAGTCCAATGGTGTGCTAATAGGTGTTCAACAACCAGCCTTCTTGAAGGAAGGGGATGGGTGTGTAGTATTTGTAATGACTACTATTTTCTATGGCCTATTTGGACTGAACACAGGGTTAGGAAGGGATGCACAGTGGCACTCCATTTTATAACATGTCCACCAGATAGATACAATTGATGTATATAACCTAAAGAGCATAGATAATAATAAAATTCTGTAAAATAATTAGCAAGGGGTGAATTTTAAGTGTTTATTTCCTTTGTTTTTAATGTGATGTAATTGTCAGATTATATAATTTAATTTCAAATAGTGTGTACCTTTAACAACCAGCTAAAAAAGTTCTGGGAAACTGAACAATCAGTTCTTATGAGGCAATGTGATATGGCTCCAAAGCACAATGCTAGGGTCACAGAATAAAAGCATTGGTGTTAAAACCACTCCCATTAGAAGCCAAGGCCATATCTCCTTGATTTAGAGTGGACTCCATTTCCTTAAGGATATTCTGTCTTCATAAGGCAGAATAGACATCTGGTTAGTACAAAACAGGGGTTTAAAAACATCATTTGTTTTTTTGCTTTTGAGTTTTCTGTGTGTGTTCTACCTACCATGTGTATTTCACCAGACCAGCTGGACACACAGGCCAGGAAGTTATAACTTTCCTGGGTAGCTCCTAATCACATTCCCTCACCTTACACAGTCAAAATAATTCAACAACTTCTAGTTTTACCCCCTGAGACACTTGTCCTCTAAGGAGAGTTCTCTGGCTGACATTACCTAACATCTGGGTCTCGAGTTTGCTGTTGTGGCTGGAGGGTCCTGGAGAGTCTGTGGCTATACGTCTCTCCCTGTTATTTTTAGGACCCCACCCAAAATATATGAGATTCTACTTATCTCCTAAAACTCTCCTGCGATAAACAGTTGTGCATGGGAAAGAAGACCCCAAATGACGTCAAGAAGGGCTACACATATGCCCCAGCCTCTGTTCTTCTGAAAAATTACTGACATTTATTCAGAGTGTACAGATCCAGAAGTGGTAGTGTGAATATAAAAGAGTATAGGAACATAAACTTGAAAAGAAAAATCCTATTAGTGGTGTTGCAGGGTCAAGAACTGAGGTAGCTACAGCTTCAGCAGTTTGTTGTAGGACATATGGAACTTGCCAGAAACAGAAGAGTCAGACAATAGACAATCAGAAGACTCTAAAATGTTTGAAGGGTGGACAGGTGGTAATGAGTGGGGTCAGTTTTAAGGTTGTCTGTGATGGCTGCCTGCAGACACAGTCGGTCCCACCGTTCTTCATATTCATCAGGACCTTTGCTCTGTTGGCCCTGAAATTAAGTGCTCCTCATCCCCGTCCTGCCTTCACTTCTCTCCTAACCCAAAGTAGCTTCTCTGACCTTTCAGCGTCATCATCCCTTGAACACGTCCTTGTGTTCACCCAACATACTATAAAAGCCCTAGCCTTAAGTAGACCGGTGCTCCATTCGGCACCATTCTCAACCAAGTCAGCATGGTTAGAGGAAAACCACAACTTCATGGACTGGTCTTCTTCTAAATGCAAGTTGACTCAGCTATAATGCGGCTCATCACTGCCTGGAAATCCAGCTGTCCTTCCCTAGTCAATTCCACCCAGCCCCTCAATTCCTAACTATAGTGGGTAAATGGTACCTGCTCTTATTAAGGCAGGTCCTTGCCCTAAAATATTAGGTGAATTCCCATCTTCTACTGTCTACCAAAGACCTTTGGTCCTGCAGTTATCTTCTTTATCTCCTGAAACATCAATTATTTTTACTTACTCAATAAAAACTCTAAATTTCTTATATTAAGACCTCTCTCGGCACCCATCTACTTCATATCAGAAACTGAAGTGGGTAGGAGGGATTGTGATAAGCCTATCATTTATTTACCCACCTTGTAGATCTCCTTTTCCCCTTCCTGACTAGGCTACTGCGTAGCCTCAAAAACGGTTGCTCAGGGGAAGGAAGAAGATGTAAGGAATAAGAAAAGTCTTACTTGATGAGTACTGTTGTAGTGTGGTGCTGGGATTTTCTGGCCTGCTGGATGCCTAAAGCTGACTTTCTTCTCTTCGGTCGTATGTTTCCTGTTCTTATTAAAGTCTATGCAGCTTCACTGATAGAGACCATTTCTTTCTTCATTGATAGAGACCATCTCCTTTCTTCCAGCTCTAGGAGCCATACGAGGGAAATACTCATGTTCATTTCCCTTAGTTCATGAGTATACTTTGGTATGCCATTTTTGTCTCTTGTTAGGGCTCCTCAGTTCTTCCTAGCAGTCTTTATGAGCACGATCTCTTTATAGGGAGCCCAAGACCACCATCTCTCTTCCAGGCTTCTATCGGCATTTTGGCTCTACCATGATTAGGGTACACCTCTCTCTACTCTTTATGCCAATGCACTAACTAGCCAGCCATGGTCTCTTGCCTGCAATACTATTACAGGCATAGGTCCGGGACCAGTCTATTATGTCTATTATATTCTCTTATTGGTCCCTTAAATCTCTAATCACTTGATTTGATATGAAGGGAAACTTCTCTCCTCCTTCACAACACTCCTACAAAATTCAACACCCACCCCTACTTCAGTCTCAAACCTTTAAGACCCTCAAGGTGGTTGATATGCTTAGGGTTGCAAAATGTATGTTTATATATCTTCTCTGCAGGTCCTGTGTAGATGGTTTGCCACCTCACTCTGGAAAGAGGGGCCGCTTTTTACCCCTTGCTTTGTGCTAAGCTTTTGGGTTCTCAGTCAAAACTGAAAGGGAAATATTGCATTTTAGTATGTTATGACACATATCCTATCTATCTATTCTATAACAAAATCCAGATGATGTGGCATTACACAAATCTAGTGGATTTAGAAAAAAAAGATGACACAGTGAGTAGAGAAAACAATTTAAAACCATTGTTTGTGTTTTGGACTGCTATAAAATCGCAGACTGGGGGGCATATAAAGAAGGCATTTATTTCTCACAGTTATGGAGGATGGATGTTCAAGATCAGGGTGTCATCAGATTCAGTGCTTGGTGAGAGCCCACTTCCTAACTCATAGACAGTTGCCTTCTTGCTATGTTTCTCATGGGGTGGAAGGGCAAGGGATCTCTGTGGGGTCTCTTTTTTAGGGCATTAATCCTATCCATGAAAGCTCTGCCCTCATGACCTAATTACTACCCACTTCCTAGTGCCATCACTTTGGACATTAGGTTTCAACACAGGACTTGGGAGGTGGAGTACACAATCATTCAGTCGATAGCAATCATTTTCATGGTGGAGCACCAGAGCAAAGGGCCATGAACACCCTCCAATTTCCGTGTCTCCCCAAATCCAGTTGTTCATCTTTTCCTGGTTTCTGCATACACATGACCCTATTCTTGAGGCAACTTGAATGAGCCTTTTCTTTGCCTCCAAAAGCCCATCCAGAGAACCCTCTAACACTGGACTTGCTTCTCACCAAATACCTCTCTCTAGGACTACTCTTCCAGCAACCCCTGATTTCATCTTACTCAGCCCTGCCTTCAAAGTCAGGTCAGGGACAACTGGAGACACTTCAAACACAGGAGCTGTAGCATGAAGCTAACCGCACAGCAGCCTTTCAGGGCTCCAAGTAGGCCAGATGGAATCTCTTTGCTTAGTATTTCCTGATTACTTGCTAGGAAAACACTATTTTTAAGTGACACTCAAGGAAAGGGGTGGAAAGCTTCTGGGGGATGGGGAAGCCAGAGCCACGTTGTCTTCCCCAGGCTCTCCTCCCAGAAGGTATCCCTCAAGTACACGTTCACTTCCTGGGTTAAAGTAGAAAGTAAGTTCTTCTTTTCCCCTGTCTTCCTGGAGTCGAGTTGTTTGAGTTCTTTATATATTTTGGAGATAACCCCCTTGCCCGAGGTATCATTTGCAAATATGTTTTTCCATATGGTTGGTATGGGAAAATGGTATTGTCCTTTTTCATTTTGCTGATGATTTCTTTAGCTGTGGAGAAGCTTTTTATTTTGATGAAGGCTCATTTGTTTATTCTTTCCTTTATGTCCCTTGTCCCTAGGGGACATATCAGTGAAAATATTGCTGCAAGAAATACCTGAGATTTCCCTGCCTATGTTCTCCTCTAGGACTTTTATGGTGTTGTGACTTATATTTAAGTCTTTTATATATCCTTGAGTTTATTTTGGGATATGGTGTAAGTTTCATGTGTCGAGTTTCATTTTTTTGCATGTAGCTTTCCAGATCTCCCAACACTATTTGTTCTTGAAGAGCCTATTTTTACTCCATTGTATATTTCTGTTCCCTTAGAAAGTAAGTTCTTTCTTAAGTTTTTCTTTTGGGCTTTAGTTTCTCTTTGCAGGCCAAAAATGTGATACTTTTTATTTAGACCTTCTTTGTTTTTCAATTAAATTTTTATCATTAACAATATTACAAATAACCCTTTTCTACTATTTATATTTCCTTCATTTTCTTTCTCTTTTTGGTAGCATTACCCATGACCAAAGTCCATGTTTTTTAGCCATCAATTTTTGTCTTTTTTATTCTCCTTATCGGTGGGAAAGTATTTGGAAGTCTGTAAACCGCTTGCCTTTGTCTAGCATTTTTGTTCTTGTCTGTTCACTAAGGACTCTTATCCTTTTATTGTCTACCCCCTATCATGGTTTTGTTCCTTTGAAGGGCTTAGCTTTTATTCACATTATTTATGTTACTTTGTTTCCTTTTAAAATATTTAATTTTTATTTAAAATATTCCTAAATACTTAGCTTTAAAAATAATTATTCTCAAGGGCCTTTTTTCTGTTTTATCTTTTTTTATTTTTTAAATTTTTTATTGCTGAACTATTACAGATGTCCCCATGCCCCACCTTTGCCCACCTGACCAAGCCTCTGCCCCACCTCCCCCTGGCCTTCACTATACTGTTGTCTGTATCCGTGAACTATGCACATATGCTCTTGAGCTACTCTGCCTTTTTCCATCCCGTCCCCCTCACCCATCCCCTCTCCATTTGTCAATCTGTTTCATGTATTTATGCTTCTGGTTCTATATATTTATTACTTTATTTTGTTTATTAGATTCCACTCATTAATGAGCTCATGTAGTATTTGTTTTTCTCTGAATGGCTTATTTTGCCTAGCATAGTAATCTCCAGGTACATCCATGCTGTTGCAAAGGGTCAAAGTTACTTCTTTTTTACAGCTATGTAGTATTCCATAGTGGAAATGTACTACAGCGTGTTTAACCACTCATCTACAGATGGACACTAGGGCTGTTTCTAGATCTTGGCTATTGTAAATAATGCTGCTATGAACTTAGGGGTGCATATATTCTTTGTGATTGATGTTTCATGATTCTTAGGATATACACCCAGAAGTGTAATCACTAGGTCAGAAGACAGTTCCATTTTTTAATTTATTGAGAAAACTTCATATTGTTTTCCACAGTGGCTGCACTCATCTGCAGTCCCACCAACAGTGCAGTAGGCTCCCCTTTTCTCCACATCTTCAGCAGCACTTGTTGTTTGTTGATTTATTGATAGTAGCCACTCTGGCAGGTGTGAGGTGATACATCATTATGATTTTAATTTGTATCTCTCTGATGATTAATGATGTTGAGCATTTTTTCATATGCCTATTGGCCATCTGTATGTCTTCTTTGGAGAAGTGTCTATTCAGGCCCTTTTAAATGGGATTTAAATCCCATTTAAAATGGGATTATTCTGATTTTAAATGGGATTGCTTGTCTTCCTGGTGTTGAGTTGTGTAAATTCCTTATGTATTTTGGAGATGAACCCCTTATTAGTTGTGTCATTGGTAAATATGTTCTCCCACATGGTGGGTTCCCTTTACATTTTGTTGATGGTTTCTTTTGCTGTGCAGAAGTTTTTCAGTTTGATATAGTCCCATTTGTTTATTTTTCCCATGTTTCCCTTACCCTGGAAGGCATATCTGCAAAAATATTACTCCAAGGAATGTCTGAGATATTACTGCCAATGTTTTCTTCTAGGATTTTTATGGTTCTGTGACTTACATTTAAGTCTTTTATCCATTTTGAGTTAATTCTTGTGTATGATGTAAGTTGGTAGTATACTTGCATTTTTTGCACATACATAATTTTTTTACACAGCATTAATTGAAGAGATTGTCTTTACTTCACTCTGTATATTCATGTCTCCTTTGTCAAATATTAATTGAGCACAAAAGCATAGGCTTATTTCAGAGCTCTCTGTTCTGTTCTATTGATATATATGCCCATTCTTGTGCTAGTACCAGGCTGTTTTGATTACAATACCTTTGTTGTATAGTTTGATATCTGGTATTGTGATTCCTCCAACTTTGTTCTTCTTTCTCAAGATTGCTTAGGCTATCAGGGGTCTTTTTTGGTTCCATGTGCATTTTTGGAATATTTGTTCTATATCTGTGGAATATGCCATTGGTATTTTAATAGGAATTGCACTGAATAAAGATGGCTTTGTGTAGTATGGACATTTTAGTGATGTAAATTCTTCCAACCCATGGACATGGTATATGCTTCCACATGTTTGTACCTTCTATTTCTTTCTTCAATATCCTATAGTTCTTTTGAGTATAAGCCTGTTACTTCTCAAAGTTTATTTCTAGGTATCTTATTTTTTTATCTTGTTGCAGTAGTAAATAGGAATTGTTTTCTTAGTTTCTCTTAGAGTTCATTATTGGTGTATAAAATGCCTCTGATTTCTGGATATTAATTTTGTATCCTACTACTTTGCTGAATTCATTTATTAGATCTAGTAGGTTTTTAGTGGAGTCCTTAGGGTTTTCTGTGTGCAGTATTATGTCATCTGCAAATAAAGACAGTTTTACTTTTTCCTTTCCAATTTGGATGTCTTTTATTTCTTCTTCTTGTCTGATCGCTGTGGCTAGGACTTCAGTGCTCTGTTGAATAAGAGCAGTGAAAGTGAACATCCCTTTCTTGTTCCTGATCTTAAGGGAAATGCTTTTAGTTTTACTTCATTGAGTGTATGTTGGCTGTAGGTTTGTCATATGTTGAGGTTTGAGTCTTCTATTCCCACTTTGCTGACAGTTTTTTTCATAAATGGGTGCTGGATTTTACTGAGTGCCTTTTTCTGCATCTATTGATATGATCATGTGATTTTTACCTTTCATTTTGTTTATGTGATGTATTATGTTTTTTGATTTGCAAATATTGTGCCAACTTGCTTCCCTGGAATAAATCCCACTTGGTCATGGTGTGTAATCTTTTTAATATATTGCTTGATCAGTTTGCTAATATTTGGGTGAGAATTTTATCATCTATATTCATCAGAAATATTGGCCTATAATTTTCTTTCTTTACAGTGTCTTTATATAATTTTAGAATTAGGATAATGCTGACCTCATATAAAGAAGTCTTCCCTCCCCTTGAATTTTATGGTATAATTTCAGGATAATAGGTGTTAACTCTTCTTCGAATATTTGGTAAAATTCACCCATGAAGCCTTTCAGTCTGGGACTTATGCTAGAGGTTTTTATTATTATTATTACTGATTTAATTTAATTAGTTGTTATTGGTCTATTCAGGTTTTTTGATTCTTCCTAATTCAGCTCTGGAAGATTGTATGTTTCTAGGAATTTGTCCATTTTCCCAAGTTTGTCCAATTTGTTGTCATATAGTTGTTTATAGTATTTTCTTGGAATCCTATATTTCTGTAATGTCAGTTGCTACTTCTCCTTTTTTCACTTCTGATTTTATTTATTTAGGTCTTCTCTCTTTGTTTCTTGATGAATCTGGATAAAGATTCATCAATCCTGTTTATCTTTTCAAAGAACCAACTCTTCATTTCACTGATCTTTTGTATTTTTTTAGATTCTATGTCATTTATTTCCACTCTGATCTTTATTATTCCCTTCCTTATGCTCACTCTTGGCCTTTCTTGTCATTCTTTGTTTAGTTCTTTGGGGTGTAGGGTTAGATTGTGTATTTGAGTTTTCCTTGTAATGCTATGAACTTCCCTGTCAGACATTCACTGTGTCCCATAGATTTTGTGATGTTATGTGTTCATTTTCATCTGTTTCCAGGTAGTTTTTATTTCTTCCTTGATCTCATTAACTCATTCATTGTTTAATAACAGGCTATTTAGTCTCCATGTTTGAATATTTTTGAGTTTATTATTGTAATTGATTTCTAGTTTCACATCATTGTGATCTGAGAAAGTGTTTGCTATAGTTTCAGTCTTCTTGAATTTGTTAAAACTTATTTTCTGTCATAACATGTGGTTTATCTTTGAGATGGTTCTATGTACACTTGAGAAGAATGTATATTCTACTGCTTTGGGATGAAATTTAAAAAATATATATATTTTACTCATTATGCAATTATAATGGTCCCATTTTTTTCTCCCCTTTATTACGCTCCACCCTGAATGCCCCCTCCCACCAGCATTCCCCCAGCTTAGTTCATGTCCATGGGTGGTCATGAACTAAGGCTGATAGCCTTCTGGGTATTCCTTTGTAGGTAACTGTCTCCTTTCCTCTTGCTGCTTTTAAGATTCTCTCCTTATCTTTGATCTTGGCTAACTTAACGATGATGTGCCTTCGTGTGTTATTTTGGGTCCAACTTCTTTGTAACTGTCTGAGCTTCCTGGACTTCAGGAAGTCTATTTCCTTTGCCAGATTGGGAAATTTCTCTTTAATTATTTTTTCAAATAAGTTTTCAATTTCTTGCTCTTCCTCTTCTTCTTCTGGCACCACTATGATTCAGATGTTGGAACATTTAATTTTGTTTCAGAGGTTCCTAAGCCTCTTCTCATATTTTTGGATTCCTTTTTCTTCATTCTGTTCTGGTTGAATGTTTAGTTCTTCCTTCTGCTCCAAATCATTGATTTGAGTCCCTGTTTTCTTCCCTTCACTGATGGTTCCCTGTACATTTTCCTTTATTTCACTTAGTGTAGCCTTCATTTTTTCATCTAATTTGTGACCAAATTCAACCAATTCTGTGAGCATCCTGATTACCAGTGTTTTGAACTCTGCATCTGATATGTTGGCTCTCTCTTCATAGCTTAGTTCTATTTTTGGAGCTTTGATTCATTCTTTCATTTGGGCCATATTTTTTGTCTCAGCATGCCTGTTATGTAGTAAGGCGTAGAGCCTTAGGTATCACTAGGGTGGGGCAACCCAGGTTGCTGCTTGATGGCACTATTTGTGGGGGAGGGGCCAGAGAGGGAACAATGCATCTTGCTCCACTCTCTGCTGACTTTCAGTCACTTCCCCCACTACCCATAATCAAATTGGGTCCTTTTGGTGCTGATTCCTGGGTGGGTGGGTTTGTGTACATTCTAGGACCCTGTGGTTTTCTCCAACAAACTCTCTTCTGAGGCTGGAAGTTTCTCCTGCTGCTGCAACCCCCACAGGTTTTTACATCCAGAGGTTTTGAGGCTTTATTACCCCATGCTGGAACCCTGGGTTGCGCAGTCTGTCTGGCTCCCCAGTTGTTCCTCCTAGTTTATCCACATGCAAATGTTGGACTGCTCAGTCCACCAGCTGCCACATTGCCACTAGTCCTCTCTATCTGGCTGCCCATCTCTGGCCCTCCTACTGGTCTGGATGAATGTTTCTTTACTCCCTTGTTGTTGGACTTCAATACAATTTGATTATCTGGCATTCTGGTTATTATTTTGTTTTTAAATTTGTTTTTGTCCTTCCTTTGGTTGTGTGAAGAGGCAAAGTGTATCTACCTACACCTCCATCTTGGCTGGAAGTCTGAAATGTTCTGTAAGTATCAATGAAATCCATCTTATCTGGCATGTTGTCTATGTTTTATTCATAATTTTACTTTGTTTCTTTTAAAATATTTAATTTTTATTTAAAAATTATTAAATACTTAGCTTAAAAATAATTATTCTTAAAGATCTTTTTTGTTGTATCTTTTTCAAACTTCAGTCCTATCTTAAAATTTTTTATTTTAATTTTCTTCTCTTCCTCTGTTTTTAAATTTATATTTGGTTTTATATGTTTCTCTGTTAGCCAGTAAGAGGGACTGTGTGTGTGTGCACACATGCATGCACACAAAGGAAGAATGGCAATAGGAAGAAGCCATACAACACAAGGGCATTTTCTCCCATCCTTCTGTGGTGCTCTGCAGGCACCCTCAGAGGCTTCTGAAATGACTCTCTTTTCCTTCCATGATGACATTTATGTTGCTTTAGGACCACCCGACATCTTTTGAGCATCATCTCTATCATCTTTAAGATATAGAAACCCAGAATGCTTTACAACAGATACGGCCTCCATGTTCTGGGCAAGAGAAAAGAAAACAGGATAGAGTCTGTGTGTGGGAGCACAAGCTTCCCCATGAATTCCCCACACTCTTCTGCTTATGTTGCATTGTGTAGAACTCTGCATCTCTAGCTCTGAGGAAGTATGGGACAGTGAGAATAATATAGAACTCTCTAACTTTGTCAAAACCTTTATTTTTTTTGTCTTGAGATAATCTCAAAGGTACAGAGAAGTCTTAAGTACACTACAAAATTTTTTTCTCTCAACTGCTGAGAAAGTTGTCAACTAATGTCCAGCACTCCTAAAAAATTTGATGTGTATTTCCTACAAACAAGGATATTGTCCTACAAATTGCATAAGTACAATACAACCCTGGAAATCATAAAACTGACATCAGTATAGTACCACCTTTAAATTTTCAGATGCCTAAATGTCTTGCTATTTGCCTCAAGAATCTCCTTTAGAGCAAAATTATCTAATTGCAGTCATATATTGTACTTAGTTGTCATGTTTCTTTGGTCTCTTCCATGTAGATCAGTTTCTTTGTTTTTCCTTGACTTTTATGACATTGGTCCTTTTGAAGAATACAGGCTAGTTATTTTGTAGATGTCCCTCATTGTGGATTAGTTTCCTTCTGATTAGATTCAGGAGGACTATCCCAGGAGTGATCTGTGTTTGTCATTGCATCCAGTCAGGCAGAGTTCAGTGCTAATTTGTCCCATTACAGAAGAGACTTGCTTCTGTCTGCTGGGCTTTCCCATTATGATGTTTTACTTTTTTCCTTTGTAATAAAAGTATTTTGTGGGCAGTACTTTGAAACTATTTAGATATACCTTTCCTCATCAAACATTATCATTTATTAATTTATATTAGTTTAGACCTAAATCAGCACATTGTTTGTGTAAAGGGTGAGAGATATCACTATCTCATAAATACTTTAAGCTTTGCAGGCCAAGAGGCCAAACTGAGGGTATTAACAAGAGGGAAGAATTTTTTCACAAAATTTTACTGATGAAATTAAATTATTGAGTCCTTTTTCCCCAGTGCAGGTCTCCTAATGAGAATGGATTTCTTTTTGGGAGTGGGAGGAATTAGACTTACTTGAGGCTTAAAATTAGTGTTCCCTATTATTAAATTTATTGCAAAAGCTCACTTATATAAGACATTCTTAGCTTGTGGGCCACACAAAACAGACAGAAGGCTGGATTTGGTCCACAGGCCAAAGTCTGCTTACTCACAGGTTTGCCTTGTAGTCAATAGATTATAATCTGTTACTAACATATTTTGATTTTCAAATTGTCTCTGATTTGACTGGTACCAGTCCCTCCAGGCTGGTTTCTGTGTCTTGTTGCTATGTCTGCATCATTCTTAGAGCATTTTTGAACCTTTAGCACAAGATGCTCACAAGGCTGATTTTGTATTTTTTTCTGCTCAGTCCTGAAAGCAGCCATTTCTCCAAAGAGCCCTGGTATCTTTCAATGGAACTTAACATTCAGAAGCTGAGGTGGGTGCCAGGTACGCTCTTTGTGGTAGGACATTGCTCTTCCCAGGCCCTCTCAGTGAACAGAGCAAGGACACGTGTTTGTTTACTCATACCTTCTATTGGGACCTAATACCACAGGGTTTTCTGCTTTTCTCCTTTTATATAATTTTTCAACAGAGAGAAACCTGGCTCTACTATAATTAAAATACTTTCTTATTTGATCAGTTCCCCCTGTAAGTGTAGCTCCCCACATCAGTGATCCTCCTACCCATGTGGATGTATTATCTACTGTGTTCTGGTTCTGTCACCCTGTATCAGGCCTCCCATTCCACCACGTGACTGCCTTCCTCATTCTGCTTGGGCTCCAATACCCAGTGCCAGTTCACCCTGCACCCTGGATGTCCACCTTGCTCTGCCTTATTTAATGGCTTTAGGACTGAATTGTTCACTAAGGGGATGGAATAAGGCTGCTTTTTAAAATATTGGCATGGTTATCTGATTTAAAATATATATATAATAGCTAATACTCTCTGTACTAGGCACAAAGAGTGCCTAGGTGCTAGGCATTGTTCTAAACATTATACACTGAACCAGAAAATCCTCACAGTGTCTATAGGAAGTTGTATAACTATAATCTCTAGTTTATACATGAGAAATTTGACAACAGAGTGGTTTAGTAACTTATCCAAGGTCAAATAGCTTGTAAGTGATGAACAAGAACTCAGGCAAATCAGTTTTAGAGGTTTTTTTAAAATATATTTTATTGATTATACCATTACAGTTGTTCTATTCCCCCCTTCATTCCCCTCCACCCACACACTCCCTCCCCCACCATTCTCCCCCCCCCTTAGTTTATAACCACGTGTCTCAAGTTCTTTAGATTCTATATTTCCCCCACTATTCTCGCCCTCCCCCCTATCTATTTTCTACCTACCATCTATGCTATTTTCTGTGCCTTCTCCCCCTTTCTCCCCCTCCCACGCCCCTGTTTCTAACCCTCCATGTGTTCTTCATTTCTATGGTTCCACTCCTGATCTAGCTGTCCTCTTGGTTTGTTTTTGTTTTAGGTGTGGTTGTTAATGATTATGACCTTGCTGTCCTTTCACTGTTCATATTTTTCATCTTTTTCTTAGATAAGTCCCTTTAGCATTTCATATAATAAGGGCTTGGTGATGGTGAACTCCTTGAACTTGACCTTATCTGAGAAGCACTTTATCTGCCCTTCCATTCTAAATAAAAGTTTTGCTGGATAAAGCAATCTTGGCTGTAGGTCTTTGGATTTCATGACTTGGAATACTTCTTTCCAGCCCCTTCTTGCCTGTAAGGTCTCTTTTGAGAAATCCACTGACAGTCTGATGGGTACTCCTTTGTAGGTGACTGTCCCCTTATCCCTTGATGCTTCTAGGATTCTCTCCTTCATTTTGGTCTTGGCTAATGTAATTATGATGTGCCTTGGTGTGTTCCTTCTTGGGTCCAACTTCTTTGGCACTCTCTGAGCTTCCTGGATTTCCTGGAAGTCTATTTCCTTTGCCAGACTGGGGAAGTTCTCCTTTATTATTTGTTCAAATAAGTTTTCCACTCGTGGCTGTTTCTTTCCCCCTTCTGGTACCCCTATAATCTGGATGTTGGAACGTTTAAAGATGTCCTGGAGGTTCCTAAGCCTCTCCTCATTTTTTTGAATTCTCATTTCTTCATTCCTTTCTGGTGGGATGTTTTGTTCTTCCTTCTGGTCCATTCCATTGATTTGAGTCCCAGTTTCCTTTCCATCACTATTGGTTTCCTGTGCATCTCCCTTCATTTCAATTAGTTTAGCCTTCATATGTTCCTCTAATTTGTGACTATGTTCCTCTAATTTGTGACTATAATCTACCAGTTCTGTGAGGATCCTGATAAATAGTGTCTTGAATTGTGCTTCTGAGAGGCTGGCAATTTCTCAGTCGCTTAGAGTTATTGGCTCTGGGACTTTGAGTTCTTCTTGTGCCATCTTTTGGGCTGTTCGTGCCTGTTCCGTAGCAGGATCAGAGCCCTACAGTGTTCACTAGAACAGGGCAACTAAGTCGCTGGGTTGTGACGTTGTATGTGGGGGCAGGGTCAAAGAGGGACAATGGCTTCCCGTCTGCCGTCTGCCGCCTGCCGCCGGCCGCGGCCCAGGCCCCCGTGACCAGGCACCAGCCACCACCGTCACCAGGCCCACACTTTTCGTTCCACTGCACGCAAGTGTGCCACCGCCGTCAGCCCTCCACCACTGGGTTCGCCCCCTGGGGCCTCTGTGGTCCGTCTCACTGTGCTCGAATGTGCGACAGCAGTCAGTCTGTCCCACACCCCGACTGGTTCCGGGCTGCCTGCACGCCTAGGTCGGGGGATCTGTCCTGCCCGACCCAGCTCCACTGCTGGCTCGGCCTCTCTTACCATCCCCGTTGAACGGCTCGTAGTTGTCGGACTTCCGTATAATTCCGTTTTCTGGTCTTTGGGTGTGTCCTAGTTCTCCAAACCTTTGTTGTGTTCAACCTTGGTTTGGGGGAGAAGGCATAGTGTTTCCACCTATGCCTCCATCTTGGCGGAAGTCCAGTTTTAGAGTTTGTGGCTTTAACACTATGCTATCCTGCATACTGCAACCAAAACTTATCAAATACAGTAAAGCTCCACAGTGAACCATCTCATTTCATTCCCTTCCTCATGTGTAGCAGAGAAAACACTGCAACCATTTGGTGAAAGTTATTACCATGCATTTATTTAATTTTTTACTATACATTTAGTATTACTTGGCATGGTTTTAAATTTTATAAATATTATACTTAATGCATTATGTTGCTAATTTTTTCTTTCCACATCATGATTTTAAGCTTTATCCATATTATAAGGTATACTACTGGTTCATTTCTTAAAATTGTTGCATAATATATTGCATAGCACAATTTATCTATTTTTCTGTTCATGGAAATTTAAGTTGCTTACAATTTTTCATTATTAAAAGCATTACTGAAATTAACATTTTTGTCTTTTTATGTAATTTTATAATTTTCACTATAATATGTACCTACCAGTGGATACGCTATGAACATCTTGAATCTTGCAAAATTATTTATTTTAATTTATTTAATCATTGTTCAAGTAGTTTTCTGTCTTATACTCCCACCCCAGCCCACACCACCCCCCACCCCTAGTTCTCCCCACCTCCCTCCCATTCCCTGCCCCTTGCACTAGTTTTTGTCCATGTGTCCTTTATACTCATTTCTATGAATCTTTCCCCTTATCCCCTGAAAATCTCTCCGTTCTCCCCTCTGGTCCCTGTTAGCCTGTTCTCTATTTCAGTGTCTTTGGTCATATTTTGCTTGCTTGTTTGTTTTGTTGTTTAGCTTCCTGTTAAAGGTGAGATCATATGGTATTTGTCTTTCACTGCCTGGCCTATTTCACTCAGCATAATGCTTTCCAGTTCCACCCATGCTGTTACAAAGGATAGGAGCTCCTTCTTTCTTTCTGCAGCATAGAATTCCATTGTGTAAATGTACTATAGCTTTTTGATCCAGCCACTTACCGATGAGCATCTTGGTTGCTTCCAACTCTTGGCTATTGTGAATTGTGCTGCTATGAACATCGGGGTGCATAGGTTCTTTTGGATTGGTGTTTCAGGGTTCTTAGGATATACTCCTAATGGTGGAATTCCTGGGTCAAAAGGCACGTTCATTTTTAGTTTTCTTAGAAAATTCCATACTGTTGAACTAGAGTCCCCTTTTCCCCACAACTTCTCCAACATTTGTTGTTTGTTTCTTTGTTTATAATAGCCATTCTGACTGATGTGAAGTGGTATCTCATTGTGGTTTTAATTTGCATCTCTCTGATAGCTAGCGATATTGAGCATCACTTCATGTGTCTCTGGATCCTCTGTATGTCCTCCTTGGAGAAATGTCTGTTCAAGTCCTTTGCCCATTTTTAAATTGGATTGCTCATCTTCTTTGAGTGGAGTCGAGTGAGTTCTTTGTATATTTTGGAGATTAAACCTTTGTCTGAGGTATCATTGGCAAATATGTTTTCCCAAACTGTTGCTTCTCTTTCTCTTGATACTGTTTTCTTTACCTATGCAGAAGCTTTTAATTTTGATGAGATCCCATTTGTTTATTCTTTCCTTTATGTTCCTTGCTCTAGGGGACATATCAGTAAAAATCTTGCTGCATGGAATACCTGAGATTTTCCTGCCAATGTTCTCCTCTAGGATTTTAATGGTGTCATGGCTTATATTCAAGTCTTTATCCACCTTGAATTAATTTTGATGTATGGTGTAGGTTGGTGCTCGAGTTTCATTTTTTTGCATGTAGCTGTCCATTTCTCCCAACACCATTTGTTGAAGAGGCTATCTTTACTCCATTTTATGTTATTGCCCCCTTCATCGAATATTAATTGACTGTAGAGATTTGGGTTTATTTCTGAGCTCTCTGTTCTATTCATTAGCCTATGTGCCTGTTTTTATGCCAGTACCAGGCTGTTTTGATTACAGTGGCCTTGTAATACAGTTTGATATCAGGTATTGTGATCCCTCCTACTTTGTTCTTCTTTCTCAAAATTGTGGCTACTATTCGGGGTCTTTTATGGTTCCATATAAATTTTTGAAGTGTTTGTTCTATGTCTGTGAAATATGCCATTGGTACTTTAATAGGTACTGCATTGAATCTGTAAATTGCTTTGGGTAGTATGGACATTTTGATGATGTTAATTCTTCCAATTCATGAACATGGTATATATTTTCATTTGTTTGTGTCTTCCTTGATTTCTTTCTTCAATGTTGTGCAGTTTTCTGTATACAGGTCTTTTACCTCCTTGGTTAGGTTTATTCCCAGATATTTTATTTATATTTTTTGCTATATTGAATGGGATTTTTTAAAATTTCAGCTTCTGCTGTTTCATTGTTAGTATACAAAAAAATGCCTTTGATTTCTCGATATTGACTTTGTATCCCAGTGTTTTGCCAAATTCATTTCTTACATTGAGCAGTTTTGGGGTAGAGTCTATAGGATTTTCCATGTACACTGTCATGTCATCTGCAAACAATGACAGTTTTGTTTCCTCCTTTTCAATTTGGATGCCTTTTATTTCCTTTTCTTATCTGATCGCTGTGGCTAAAACTTGCAATACTATATTGAATAGAAGTGCTGAAAGTGGACAACCTTGTCTTGTTCCTGGTCTTAGTGGAAAAGATTTGAGTTTTTACCCATTGAGTATGATGTTGGCTGTAGGTCTCTCATATATGGCCTTTATTATATTGAGGAGTGTTCCCTCTATTCCCACTTTTCTGAGTGTTTTTTATCATGAATCATTGTTGTACCCTATCAAAAGCTTTCCCCCCACCTATTGATATGATCCTGTGATTTTTGTCTTTGCTTTTATTTATGTGATGTATTACATTTACTGATTTGCGGGTATTGAACCATCCTTGCATCCCTGGGATGAATCGCACTCGATCATGGTGTATGATCTTTTTAATGTATTCTTGGATGCAATTCACTGGTATTTTGTTGAGGATTTTAATGTCTATGTTCATCAGCAATATTGGCTTGAAGTTTTCTTTTTTTGTTGTGTCTCTATCTAGTTTTGGAATTAGGATGATGCTGCCTTCATAAAAAGAGTTTGGAAGTCTTCCATCATTTTGGAGTTTTTGGAATAGTCTGTTAAAGATAGGGGTTAGCTCTTCCTTAAATGCTTTGTAGAATTCTCTTCTGAAACCATCTGGTCCAGGGTTTTTTTTGGGGGGGGGAGTTTTTTTATTACTGCTTCAATTTCATCTGCTGTTATTGGTCTGTTCAGGCTTTCTATTTCTTCTTCATTGAGTTTTGGAAGATTATATATTTCTAGAAATTTGTCCATTTCACCTAGGTTTTCAAATATCTTGGCGTACAATTCTTCATAGTAATTTCTTACAATTCCTTCTATTTTTGTGGTGTCAGTTGTAATCTCTTCTCTTTCATTTCTGATTGTGTTTGTTTGGGTCCTCTCTCTTCTTTTCTTAATGAGCCTACTTAAAGGCTTGTCCATTTTGTTCATCTTTTCAAAAAACCAACTCCTGGATTCATTGATCCTTACAATTGTGCTTTTAGTCTCTATGTCATTTAATTCTGCTCTGATCTTGGTTATTTCCTTTCTTCTACTTGCTCTGGGCTGTCTTTGTTGTTGTTCCTTGAGTTATTGTAGGCATAGGGTTAGGTTGTTTGTTTGAAATGTGTCTATCTTTTTAAGATAGGTCTGTATAGCTATGAACTTCCCTCTCAGGACTCCCTTCACTGTGTCCCATAAGTTTTGGGTTGTTGTGAGTTCATTTTCATTTGTTTCCAGAAACTTTTTGATTTCTTCATTAATTTCATTCTTGACCCATTCATTGTTTAATAGCATGCTATTCAGTTTCCATGCTTTTGGGTGTTTGGGTTTTTTTTCCTTTTGGTTTGGTTTCCAATTTCAGTCCCTTGTGTTCAGTGAAAATGCTTGGTATGATTTCAATTTTCTTGAATTTGTTGAGGCTCGTTTTGTGTCCTATCAGGTGGTCTATCTTTGAAAATGTTCCATGTGCATTTGAAAAGAATGTGTATTTAGCTTCTTTGGGATGAAGAGCTCTATATATATCAGTTAGGTTCCATTTCATCTAGGGTGTTGTTTAATGCTGCAATATCCTTGTTGGTATTTTGTTTGGAAGATCTGTCCATTTTTCACAGTGGGTTGTTAAAATCCCCTACTATAATTGTGTTGCTGCCAATATCTTTCTTGAGTCCTCTAGGATTTTCTTTATATATTTGGGTGCTCCTATGTTGGGTGCATATATATTCATGATGTTAATGTCTTCTTGGTGGAGTCTTCCCTTGAGTATTATGAAGTGACTTTGTGGGTATCTCTTTATGGCCCTTTTTTTGAAGTCTATTTTGTCTGATATTAGAATTGCTACCCCGGCTTTTTTTTCTTGACAATTTGCTTGGAAAATTTGTTTTCAGCCTTTCACTTTTATTCTATGATGGTCTTTTGTCCTGAGGTGGTCTCTCGTAGGCAGCATATGTGTGGGTCATGCTTTCTTATCCATTCAGCTATTCTATGTCTTTTGATTGGAGCGCTTAATCCATTAAGGTTTAAGGTTATTATTGAAAGGTACTTATTCACTGCCATTTTTGTACCTGTTTTCCTCTCCATCTCTCTCTTTTTCTTCTTTTCTTTAAAGCAGCCCTTTTAGTAATTCTTGTAGAGCTGGTTTGGAGGCATATTCTTTTAGACGTCTTTTGTCTTGGAAGCTCATTATTTGGCCTTCTATCTTGATTGAGAGCCTTGCTGGGTAAAGTAGCCCTGGTTGTAGGCCTCTGGTTCTCATTGGAATATTTCTTGCCATTCTCTTCTTGTTTGGAGTGTTTCCATTGAGAAGTCAGTAGCCAAGTTTAGTAGGCCTCCCTTGTATGTTACTTCCTTTTTCTCCCTTGCTGCCTTAAGATTCTCTCTTTGTCTTGGAGTTTTGCCATTTTAATGATGATGTGTCTTGAAGTGGGCCTCTTTGTGTTTCACCTGATTGGGATTCTCTGTGATTCCTGGATTCATGTGACTTTTTCTCTCATCAAATTAGGAAAATTTTCCATTATCACTCTTTCAAATAGGTTTTCTATCCCTTGTTCTTCTTCTCCTTCTGGTATTCCTATTATTCAGATATTTTTACGTTTCATATTATCTTACAGTTCTCTTAATCCCTCTTCATTCTTTCTGGGCCTCTTTTCCTTTTCTTGCTCTTTCTGGGAGTTTTTTTTCTACTTTGTCCTCCAATTCACTGATCTGATCTTCTGCCTCACTGATCCTGCACTTTTGATTCCTTCTACTGTGTTCTTCAGTTCTGAAATTGTATTCTTCATTTCCTCTTGGCCTTTGCTGATAGTTTCTATTTCCCTTTTCATGTTGATATAGTTTGCAGTGAGTTTATTGTAGCTCCCCTGTTGCTTCTGGTAGCTCATTGTGAGCTCTTTGAAATTCCTGATAATCAGCGCTTTGAATTCAATATCTAATAGTTGGCTTGCCTCTCTTTCATCTAACATTATTTCTGAGGCTTCCTCTTTTTCTTTCACTTGGGGATTGTTCTTTTGTCTTCCCATTGTTTGTGAGACTCCTCTTGTTTGCCTCAGCTTCTTAAATTGATCTGTTCTGGCTCCCTGGGTTTATGGTGTGAACTTCTGTGGTAGAATACCTATGAAATTCAGTGGTGCAGTCTCCTTCATGTATCTTGATATTCTCCACTTCCACCTACTCCTTTGTGTGTGTGTGATCAGTTGGAGGGGGAGGCAAAATGGTTTATGACAGCAAAAGAGTATTTTATGATATTTACAGCCACAGCTGGTAGAGAAGAGATAGAAGATGTTTAGGCTATTTGTAGTGTTAACCATAATCTTCAACCCCACTTGCCACTTTTAAGAAAGGATGAACAAAAGATATATCACGTTGTTGGGGAGGGAAGGCTTGTGAGTTGGATCTAGAAAGCAGTGAGGTTGCAGGCTGCGAGATTTTGAGGTAAAGTGAGAGTAAAGAATTGTACATCGGTAGTGTGTGAGCAAATAGAGTTAATCACTACAGTAATAGAATTCAGGAACCTGTAAGGTGGTCTAAGGTCCTAGAGATGTGTTGTGAATTATTTACCACTGTATAGAACAGGTATCATTAACAATATTAGAGCAACATTCACATGACAGACTCTATGTGATGTGTCTGAATGAGGATTATAGAGCTTTGGAAGTATGACGAAGGAAAGCAAGTGGCGTGAAGTATAGAAAATTAGCAATACGCTGTGGAGGAAAGAACAGGGGAAACCTGTCACATAGTACAATATAACCAGCCAGGACTAAGAACTCTATACAGAAAGAGGAGGAATACAAAGATACTATTAAAATAAAAAAAGAAGTGAGAATAATGAAAATAATAATAATACACATATGCTACTCAATGATACTCAAGAGAAGACTTGAGTCTTCTCTGCTATAGCAAAGTGAAATTTGTCTCTGTGTCTCTATCGTTGAGATGCCTCCTCTTTAGGTCCCACTATGGTCCTTTCAGAGTTCCCAGTTATTTGTGTCTCTTGTGGGTAAAAGAAAATTAAGCAACAAACAAACAGTCCAACACACACAGACACACACACACACACAAATCAGGAGAAAGGAGGAATAAGCAAAAAGTTTGGGAAGAAAGGAAGACAAACTAAAACTGGACAAAAAGAGAGGAGAGGAATAAAGTATTGAAAGATAGAGCAATAATACAATTTTAAAAATATAAGATTACTTAGAAAAGAAGTTGCTTTAAAAAAATCTTCCTTTGTCGGTTTCAAACTGTCCAAATTGGTTTTTCTGCTTGCAGCAGGACCTCTCTGTGGACTGGGATGCAGGTGCACACACTCACACACGTGCACCAGCCAGGCTACCGGATTGGGATGTGGGTGCCTGTACCCCCGGCAGGCTGCCTGGGTCCCGCAGGATCTAGCACTGTCCTTCAAAGTCCTGTGGCGGCACCCAAGTGCTCCCACCCCTTTCCTGGATGGCTGCTGGCTGGTTGGGCTGTGAGGCTAGTTGCTGTCACAGAACACCTCAGTTCACTTTCCAATAACGACTTCTCCACAAAGCCTGCCTCTCAGCCCAGCCCAATCCCCAAAATACCAGCAAGGACAGTGCCCTTCTCAATTCCCCCAGGCTGGCAGGCTGGTTGGCTGGCAGGCTGGTGACCACAGAGTCTGCAGATGAACACGGCCCTCTGTTCTTGTTACCCTTTACATAAACTTAAGCATACAGGTCTCTGCCTGGTATTGCCCAGCCTTGTTTAGGTGGGGAGGGAGAGTCAGTTCTCTCCCATGGACCCTGTAGCAGGCCCATGGCTCCCACAGAGTCTGTTGTAGACCTGCCGGGTATCCGGCTTCTGGAGTTCCCTCCGCAGCAGGCGCCCTGGCACTGGTCCCAGACCAAGGTGCCATGTTAGGCACCCGCCAAGGTTGCCTGCACACCTCTTTTTGTCTGCACTCATGTATCAGGCCACCGCCGTGGAGGCCGCAGGCGCAGCCGCTTTAGTCCTCACTCATGTCCCAGAGTCCTCACTGACCTGCAGCTGGTCTGGTCCCTCCATCACACTCTCTGGTCTCTTATTTTCATAAATGCTGGGGAATTGTTGGTTGATTATGCTGTTCCTCAGTAGATTTGCCTGGATTTTCTACCAGGTGTATGGAAGCTGGATTCCCTCTGTGCTACTCTGTTGCCATCTGGAAAGGTAGAAAAGTTAATTAATTGACCTTAAAGTTGGGAGATTATCCTAGATTATCTGGGTAGGCCCAAGGTAGTTACAAGAGTCCTACAGTAGAAGAAGAAGGCAGAAGAAGAGGTCAGAGTGATGCAGTGTGAGAACTCCACTCCCCATTGTTGACCTTGATGGAAGGAAAGGGTCAAAGCCAAAAATATGGATGCCTGTAGAAACTGGAAAAGGCAAGGAAACAGATTCTTTCCTAGAGCCTCCTTCTAGAAAGGAACTTGGTTCTGCCCACACCTTGATTTTAACCCAGCAAGACCCATGTCAGATTCTGACCTGAAATACTGTAAGATAATAAATTTGTTTTATCTTAAGCTACTAAGTTTGTGGTAATTTGTTACAATGGTAACAGAATTTCAGTGAGATCTAATATATTGATTTTTTTCTTTATGGTCTGTGCGTTTTCTTTCCTATTTAAGAATTCTTCACTCAACCCAAGGTTACAAAGATTTTCTTCTATCTTGCAACAAGTTTATACATTAGCTTATATTTACTTATTTAATTAATTTTAATTTTCACCCCAGGACATGCTTATTGGTTTTCAGAGAGAAGGAAAGGGAGGAAGAGAGAGGAAAAGAAACATTGACATGAGAGAGAAACATCAAATGGTTGCCTCTCATACGGACCCCGACTGGGAAACCAATCTGCAACCTAGGCATGTACCCTGACAGGGCATTGAATCTGCAACATTTCAGTCTACAGAATGATACTCCAACTAACTGAGCCATACTGACCAGGGCAGATTAGTTTATCTTTAGGTCTATGATCCACTTTGAGTTAATTCTGTATTCAGTGTGAGATGTACTACTTTTTATATGAATCTCCAATAGTTCCAGCACTGTTTGTTGAACAGGTCATTCCTCCCCATTGAATTGCCTAGGTACCCTTTTTGAAAATCAATTGGTCAAGTATGTGTGGGTCTACCTCTAGGCTCCATTATGCTCGCTGGTTTCCACACCTATCTTTATAACAACACCACGCTGTCTTAACTAAAGTAACTCTATAATAAATCTTGAAATCTTGTTATTTTTTCCAAATCTATTTTGGCTGTTCCAGGTTTTTTTCCTTATAAATTTGTACAAGAAGCCAACTGGGGTTGGGATTGGGATGCCATGGCTCTGTAAACCAATTTGGGAAGACATTTTAACAATGATGACTCTTCTGATCTGCGAATACAGTCCAGCTCCCCATTTGTTTAGGTCCTCTTTGATTTTGCTCAGCAATGTTTTATAGTTTTCAGTGTAAAGGTTTTGCATGTTTTTTTGTCTAATTTGTTCCTAGTCCATTGTTATATTATTAGAAATGGTATTTAAAATTTTTAATTTCTAATTGTTTAAGTGTAATATGTATAAATACACTTGCTTTCACCTTGTATTACGTAGTCTTGCCAAACTCACTCAAAAGTTATACTTGCCTTTTTTTGTAGATTCCCTAGGATTGCTACAAAAAAAATCCTGTTGTCTGAAAATAGTTTTACCTCCTTCTTTACAATCATTATGCCTCTTATTTCTTTTTCTTGGCTTACTACATTAACTAGGGCCAAACTGTTGAATGCATTGCCATAAAGCTGTTCATTATATCTCCTTACTAACAATTTAATTCTGTAGTATCTATAGTGCTGTCCCCTCCCTCATTCTTGATATTGGTAATTGTGTCTTTTTTGTTATTTCCATGATCAACTGGGCTAGAAATTTATCAGTTCTATTGATCTTCTCTAGGAATTAGCTTTGGCTCCATTGGTTTTTCTCTATTGTATATTTTTATTTGTTTTCTGCTCTTCATTGTATTTTTCTTATGCTTTGGGTTTGTCTTTTTTCCCAAATTCCTTAAGATTGAAGTTGAAGTCATTGATTGTAAATCTGTACACCTTCTTAATAATAGTCTTCAATGCTATAAATTTTCCTCTAAACATTGCCTTAGCTACACCTCACATATTTTTATATGTGATGTTTTAATTTTCATTTACATCAAAACACTTTCTAATTTTTCTCGCGAATTTTTCTGTGACACATGGGTGGTTTTAGGCAAGTGTTACTTAGTTTCCAAATACTTCACAAATTTTTTAGATACAGTTTTATTCTTTTTTAAATATATTTTATTGATTATGCCCTTACAGTTGTCCCATTCCCCCCTTCACTCCCCTCCACCCTGCACACCTCCTCCCACCCACATTCCCCTCCTTTAGTTCATGCCCATGTGTCATAAGTTCTTTAGCTTCTACATTTCCCACACTACTCTTGCCCTTCCCCTATCTATTTACTACCTACGATCTATGCTATTTATTATCTGTACCTTCTCCCCACCTCTCCTCCTCTCATTCCCCTGTTGCTAACCTTCCATGTGATCTCCATTTCTGTGGCTCTGCTCCTGTTTTAGTTGTCTACTTAGTTTGCTTTTGTTTTAGGTGTGGTTGTTAATAACTGTGAGTTTGCTGTCCTTTCACTGTTCATATATTTTATCCTCCTCTTCTTAGATAAGTCCCTTTAACATTGAATATAGTAATCACTTGGTGATAATGAACTCCTTGAACTTGACCTTATCTGAGAAGCACTTTATCTGCCCTTCCATTCTAAATGAAAGCTTTGCTGGATAAAGCAATCTTGGATATAGGTCTTTGGATTTCAGGAATTGGAATACTTCTTTCCAGCCCCTTCTTGCCTGTAGCTTCTCTTTTGAGAAATCAGCTGGAAGTCTGATGGACACTCCTTTGTAGGTGACTGTCCCCTTCTCTCTTGCTGCTTCTAGGATTCTGTCCTTCATTTTAATCTTGGCTAATGTAATGATGATGTGCCTTGGTGTGTTTCTTCTTGGGTCCAACTTCTTTGGGACTCTCTCCATGAGCTTCCTGGACTTCCTGGAAGTCTATTTCCTTTGCCAGATTGGGGAAGTTCTCCTTTATTATTTGTTCAAATAAGTTTTCCACTTGTTGCTGTTCCCCTTCCCCTTCTGGTACCCCTATAATTCAGATGTTGGAATGTTTAAAGATGTCCTGGAGGTTCCTAAGCCTCTCCTCATTTTTTTGAATTCTTGTTTCTTCATTCTTTTCTGTTTCATTCTTTCTTTGTTTCTTCTGGGCCATTCCATTGATTTGAGTCCCAGATTTGTTTCCATCACTATTGGTTCCCTGTGCATTTTCCTTCATTTCACTCAGTGTAGCTTTCATTTTTTCATGTAATTTGCAACCAAAATCAACCAGTTCTGTGAGCATCCTGATCACCAGTGTTTTGAACTGTGCACCTGATAGGTTGGCTATTTCTTGGCCGTTTAGAAGTATTGGCTCTGGGGCTTTGATTTGTTCTTCTGATTGAGCCATTTTTGGTCTGGTCACACCTGTCATGTATCAGTGGTGGAGCCTTAGGTGTTCACCAGGGCAGGATTGTGACGCTGTACATGGGGGCGGGTCAGAGACGAAACACTGGTGCTTGTTCCTCTCTCTCTCAGATTTCAGTTCCCTCTGCTGCTTCCCACAAGCTGGCACCTTTTCAATTAATGCGTTTAGCCTTTATTTCCCATTGCTGGGGCCCTGGGTTCCACAGTTTGTCTTGCTGCCCACTTTTGCCTAGTTTATCTCATGCAAATGTGTGACCATGGTCACCCCTGAGTCACCTGTTCTTCTGGGTCCGGCTGCCACTGCCTTTTCCTGCAGAGATGCCTTTCCACTGGCCATCAACTTCACCCCTTTTACCAGTCTGGTTGAATGTTTGTCAGACTTCTGTACAGTTCAATTTTCTGTCTGTTCTGGTTGTGTTTTTATTTCTAAATCTTTGTTGAGCTTAATTTTGGTTGTGTGAGGAGGCACAGTGTTTCCACCTATGCCTCCGTCTTGGCCAGAAGTCCAGTTTTATTCTTAATATTTTATTTAATTTCTTTGTGGCTTGACAACATATTTTGAGTCGTTTGAAATTTATTGTTACTTGTTTTATGGCCCAAATTATCTATCTTGGTAAATGTTCCATGGGCACTGGAAAACAATATGCATTCTGCTGCTGTTGGACAAGGTGTTCTCAGAATGTCAGTTATATTTGATTGGTTAATAAGGTTGTTCAAGTCTACTATATCCTTGCTGTTTTTTGTATACTTGTTCTATCAGTTATTTCATATATTTTGTCTGTTTTTTTTAAGTCATTTAAGATGAGAGGGTAAATCTATTCTTTTTTATTCAA
Source organism: Sturnira hondurensis (assembly GCF_014824575.4). Classification (NCBI taxonomy): domain Eukaryota; kingdom Metazoa; phylum Chordata; class Mammalia; order Chiroptera; family Phyllostomidae; genus Sturnira; species Sturnira hondurensis. The sequence goes on along the minus strand of NW_028089713.1, from coordinate 3,465,187 downwards.
CCAAGATTAGAAATTAAAGTCTTTACTATTTTCTTGCCTAGATGTTTACAACCCTAACACTTAGAAAAAATTAAGGTAATAATATTTATTTAAGTAAATGTGACAAAACTCTAATACATTAATAAATAAATACAACATTACTAACACTGTGAGCACTTGATAGTTGATGTCCTGAGTTGATTCCTTCATCCCTGTCAGAGTATCAGGCAAGAAGTGCAGGACAGCAGATGGGCTCTGATTAGTGGGGAATTTCTGCCTCTTTCCACTAAGAAGATTATACCAGAATACAAGGAAGTGAGTGTAATGTTATCATTGAGGTAATCTTTAAAGTTGCTCCAAATGCTATAATCTCCCATTTGAAAAATAAAACACAAACCTCTCCCTTGATTCCATATTCCCACTCCAGCTATAGTTCCATTTTTCTATTCTTTGCAGCTAAACTTCTTGAAAAACTGTCTCGACTTGCTTACTCATCTTCTCCCTCTTGAATCCTTTCTGGTCAAACTTTGGCTTCCTTATTCCACTGAAATGGTTCTTGCCAGGGCCACCAGTGTCCTCCAATCTCTTCAACCTAATGGTCATTCCTCATTCCTTTTCTTATGTAGCCTCTCTGTTGGATGTACCTTATCATACCCTTCTTTCATTGAGATATAATTGATGTGTAACATTATATTAGTTTCACGTGTATAACATAATGATTTATTATTTGTAATTGTGAAATATTCACCACAGTAAGTCTAGTTAACCTCTGCAACCATACATAATTACAATTTTTTCTTTTAAGATTTACTCTCTTAGCAACTTTTAAAGATCTTTGTTTACTTTTAGATAGAGGGGAAGGGGGAAGATAAAAGAGGAACAGAAACATCGATGTGTAAGAGAAACATCAATTGGTTGCCTTTTGTGTGACCTGGCCTGTAACCCAGGTATGTACCCTGGCAGAGAATCAAATCAACAACCTTTTGGTTCACAGGCAGATGCTCAATCCACTGAGCCACACCAGCCAGGGCATCTCTTAGCAACTTTTAAATATACGATACAGTATTGTTAACTGTAGTCACCATGCTATATATTACATTCCTAGGACTTACTTATTTTATTACTGTAAATTTTTACCTTTTGGCTATCTTCACCCATTTTGCTCCCCCAACTCCCTTCCTCTTGCAACCATCAATCTGTTCTGTTTCTATGAGTTCCTGTTATTTCTTTGTTTTTGTTTAGATTCCACATATAATGAGATCATATGGTGTTGGTCTTTGTCTGACTTTTTTCAATTATCATAATGCCTTCAATATCTACCTATGTTGTCACAAATGCCAACAATTTTCTTTCTATGGCTGAATACTGTTTCTGTGTGTGTGTGTGTGTGTGTGTGTGTGTGTGTCACATCTTCTGTATCTATTTCTCTATTGATAAACACTTAGGTTGCTTTCATATCTTGGCTATTGTAAATAATAATGCAATGAACATGGGAGTGCTAATATCTCTTCAAGATGGTGATTTTATTTCCTTCAGGTAAATGCCCAGAAGTGGAATTTGTGGGTCATATGGTAGTTCTATTTTTAATTATTTTGAACAGACTCCATAGTGTTTTCCATAGTGAGTGCACCAATTTACAATTTCACCAACAATGCACAAGGGTTCCTTTTTCACCACACTATCACCAACACTAGGTATCTCTAGTCTTTTGATAGCAGCCATTATAACAGATGTAAAGTGGTATCTCATTGTAGTTTTGTTGCCATATCTTCCTTTCTGAAACCCCTTTTCCCCCTCGCATTTGGGAAATCATTCTCATCATTCATTCCCTACTTCTTTGGAAGCTCCTTCTCAGTCTATTTATATTTACTCTCTAGATGATCCATCAAGCCCATAGCCTCTACATATAATTTACATGCTGACAATTCAAAATTTATATTCCCATCTCCAAACTCTGTACTGTATTCAACTCTTCTCTTCAACTGCCTACTTATTGTAATACATTTCCACTGGATGTTCCATAGGTATGTAAACTCAAACTAAACGATCTTCCCCATCAAATCTGTGTAACCTGTAGTCTTCTTCTCATTATGGCATCTCCACCCTACCAATTATTCAAGTCAAAGCATTCAAAGTTACTTTCTTCTTCTGTTACATTTCACATACAATTTGTATACAGATCCTGTTAGCTAAACCTCAAGTTCAGTTACTTATTATCACCTCTGTCAGTACCACTCCAGTCTAAGCCACCACCAGATTCTTATCTCATAGAGAGTGTTGGCCATGGCTCACAGTGCCATTCATGATCAGTCACGCCTGTGAATTCTGACTTCATCTCCTAGTCCCCCCACCATCCCACTCTGATTCTACCAACCTAACCCTCGTGCACACTCCCCCTTTGTTCATTTTCACTTGCTTCTCCTTTTCACTTGTTTCTCCTTTCTAGAGTTTTCTTTCCCCAGCTATCCCCATCATTTTCTTCCTCTCTTCATTTGGGTCTCTGCTCAAATGTTGCCTTATCTAAGAAATTCTGACCTTTCTTGCTTTATTCATCTTTAAACATTTATGACCACTTGCCATGCTATTGATGAATTAATTATATATTTCAGCCTCACCTCCTATTGCCACTATAATTTAACTAGACAGCCTGACAAAACTGTTACCATCAGCTATATAATAAAATTATTTTGGAAATATAAAACTTTTGTATCATAGATTAACCAACAGAATCCAATGCATCAGGGAATGGAAGTTCTGGAAAATTAGTAAGTACTAGAAAATACCTATTGGACTGGGCAACTGAGGAGACCAGCAAGTGTAAGAGAAGTTTTTGCAGGTTGTTGGGTGGAGGCACCAGATTGCAATGGGTTGAGGACATCCTCTCCTTCAAAAATCCCTTCTTCATCCTTTGAAGCTCTCAGTTCTTATAGTCACAGAGTCATACATATCTAATAAACATGCCCCATAAGATGTCAGTTGCTGCCTGCCAGCAGGACACAGTCTAATGGAGGAGGGTTCATGGTGACCCAATCAAATGGGGTGTGTGTGTCTATAGAAATAATAGTCATTAAAAACAAAAAAAGTTAAAAATCAAAGCAGGAATATACCTAATGTGAAATAAATAAATAAACAAATAAATAAATACACGCTGAAGGGATCCTGGAGAGAAGAGGCCAACTCAGGGAAGGAAGTCAGGGACACCCTCTCTGGCTCTGAAGCACCAGGACTGACTGAAATGCTACATCTGTAATTCATAGCCCATCAGTCCTGGAGAGCCAGGGTTTTGACCCCCGTGGAAGTGGCTCTCTTCTCTGACATCTGAGCCCTTCCCCTTGAAGACTCACAGCCAGCAGGTCTCTCTGTGAGATACACTCTGGTGTCTGCAGCCAGGATAATGGATGACCAGGCAAGAGCTGCTCAGAGCAGCTGAGGTCAGTGGGGATGAACAAGGAAATATGGCAACAAACACAGAAGGCTAAATGACAAGACCCTGGGGAGCACCAAACAAGCACAGAATGACTTGATAAGCAGAGCACACAAAGAAAGCAGAGAAGGGCTCTCAGAGAATGATGGAGAAAACAGAAGTGCGAAGTATCATGGAGGCCAAGAGAAGAGACAGCCCTACTGACACACAGGACACCAACAGTGACTACTGAACACTCCAAAGAGGTCCCTGCTGTAAGGCCTGAAACACCTCCTATGTACTTGATCCTTAAGAAGTCCCTAAGGAGACGTAGGGGAGAGCAATGTTAACACAGAGGAGGCAGAGACAGGATTTCAAAGGTCTGAGAAGCTAATGGAAGGTGAGGACGAATACAAGATCAGTGGGATTGCCAGTCAGCAAATAAAAACACCGATGCACAGTTAAATTTGAATTAATCTGAGTCTGAATGTCAGGTAACCAATGAATAAAATTTTTTGTATAAGTATGTCTCAACTACTTGTTGTTTGTCTGAAATTCAAATTTAACTGGTTGTCCTGTATTTTGTGTGGCAATCTTAACAGGGTGGCCCATGGACTTCTCTTCAAGCAATGTGGCTTGGAAGAAAGATGAGTGCTCAGGTCAATGGAAATTTGTGTCTAGAATGGAATCTCTGATCATGTAAAGCAGACAACAATGTTTTCTGTCACCTGTTTATTGGTTAAAGGAAAAGAGCCAATAGTAGGACAGGCAAAGGCACAGTTGGGAAAATAATTGATTACTTAAGTGATAGGCCTCTAGCCAGGACCAGAAATTATTTTCTTGGACACTCTAAGAAGTTCCTTCCAAGGACTTCCAGCCAAGATGGAGGTGTAGGTGGAAACATTGTGCCTTCTCGCACAACCAAATTTAAAGACAACAAAGATATAGAAACAAAAATACAGCCAAACAGACAGAAAAGTAAACTGTATCAAAGTCCAACAACAATGAACCATTCATCCAAACTGGTAAGAGGGGTGAAGTTGGCAGCAGCAGAGAGGGGTCCTGGCAGGAGGAGGTGGGCAGAAACCCAGTAAGGTTCGCAAGGCAGCTGGCTGGCTGTCTGATCATGGACACGCATTTGCGCACAGAGAAACCAGGCAGGTTTAAAAATGGTCAGTGAGACACAACGCACAACCCAGGGCCCTGGCAACAAGAAATAAAGCCTAAAAGAACTGATTGGAAAAACTTTTGGGGGCTGAGGTGCCAGGAGAGCTCTTAGCCCCACATGAGAGTTCATTGGGGAGACCCACGGGGTCCTAGAACAAACACAAGCCCATCCACCCAGAAAACAACACCAGAAGGGCCCAATCTGCTTGTGGGAAGTGGCAGAGAGGACCAAAATCCAAGACAGAGCAGAAAAAAACACCATAGCTCCCTCTCTGACCTCACCCCCAGTGACAACCCAGCTACTGGGCTGACCCACCCCAGTGAACATGTAAGCCTCTGCCCCTCATACATAACAGGTGCAAACAGATAAAAACATTATGGCTCAAGCAGAAGAACGGCTCAAAGCCCAGAGCCAATACTTCTAAGTGACCAAGAGATAGCCAACCTATCAGATGCACAGTTCAAAATACTGGTGATCAGGATGCTCAAAGAACTGGTCGATTTTAGTTACAAATTAGATTTAAAAAATGAAGGCTAAACTAGGTGAAACAAAGCAAATTGCACAGGGAACCAATAGTGATGGAAACAAATCTGGGACTCAAATCAATGGAGTGGACCAGAAGGAAGAAAGAAACATCCAATCAGAAAAAAAATGAAGAAACAAGAATTCAAAAAAATGAGGAGAGGCTTAGGAACCTCCAGGACATCTTTAAACATTCCAACATCTGAATTATAGGGGTACCAGAAGGGGAAGGGGAACAGCAACAAGTGGAAAACTTATTTGAACAAATAATAAAGGAGAACTTCCCCAGTTTGACAAAGAAAATAGACTTCCAGGAAGTCCAGGAAGCTCATGGAGAGAGTCCCAAAGAAGTTGGACCCAAGAGGAAACACACCAAGGTACATCATAATTACATTAGCCAAGATTAAAATGAAGGACGGAGTCCTGGAAGCAGCAAGAGAGAAGGGGACAGTCACCTACAAAGGAGTGTCCATCAGACTTCCAGCTGATTTCTCAAAAGAGAAGCTACAGGCAAGAAGGGGCTGGAAAGAAGTATTCCAACTCATGAAATCCAAAGACCTACATCAGATTGCTTTATCCAGCAAAGCTTTCATTTAGAATGGAAGGGCAGATAAAGTGCTTCTCAGATAAGGTCAAGTTCAAGGAGTTCATTATCACCAAGTGATTACTATATTCAATGTTAAAGGGACTTATCTAAGAAGAGGAGGATAAAATATATGAACAGTGAAAGGACAGCAAACTCACAGTTATTAACAACCACACCTAAAACAAAAGCAAACTAAGCAGACAGCTAGATCAGGAGTGGATCCATGGAAATGGAGATCGCAAGGAGGGTTAGCAACAGGGGTGTGGGAGGAGGAGAAGGGGGAGAAGGTACAGAGAATAAATAGCATAATGGTATGTAGAAAATAGACAGGGGGAGGGCAAGAATAATATGGGAAATATAGAATCTAAAGAACTTGTGACACATGGACATGAACTAAAGGAATGGAATGGGGGAGGGGTGTGAAAGGGGGAGGAGAAAGAAGGGGGAGAAGTGGAACAACTGTAATGGCATAATCAATAAAATATATTTTAAAGAACTTCCTTTCAAACCCTCTAGCCCCCCCCCCAATAAAAACCAGAAAATACAAACTTCCAACTTCAATTTGTAGGTGGATTGCTGCCACTCTGAAACTGAGATTGGATATTTAATAAGTGTTCTCACTAGTAATGATTTTTCTTTTGTTCTGTGTTTTTCTTAGTGTTATAATGCACCTCCATAGATGCAAACATTTTCTAAATGGAGCAATTCACTTTGTCAATGTCATTTCTCAAAATTACATCTCCAGAAAAAAAACACTTTTAGTTGCTAGATTACATTACCAGTTCAGGCCACAGCCTGGGTTTTTTAGAAAGCAACTAAATCAGATTGGTGCTGTAATTGAGCACTTCTTTCTTTCTCTATTTTTCATCTACTGCAAATGATAAAGCTGTCAAAACCACTTTTGATGATGAAGAAATGATATGTTGGAGTCATATGACATACTCAACTTCTTCATTACACTCAATTTCAGAGTCACATCTCATTTGAAAAACTGGAAGACTTGATGCCCTTTTGTTTATTTTTTTCCTCTAATTTCTTAGATTTATGCCAGATTGATAGCCTTCATTAATCTTTTGATTCTGTATTTGCGTGACAGATAGAAATAAAAGGGCTCCTCTCTCCCCTTTCCACAAATATCAACCCTGAGTCTTTTGTTTTAGTTCATTTGGGGAAAACTCCAGCTCACAAACTCTAATTCTCTGCTGGATTTTATGTGTGCAGATCTCACAACAGAAGGAGCAGCTGGCTTTCCCTGCCCTTCCCGAGCATTTCCCTGGTTGCTAAACTGTTTAACTATTAGCAAATGTCCCTCATTCATAAGGGACTTTGAAACATTTAGTAAGAGATATAGTGACAATATAGGGCTATACAAGTTACTTCTTCCCCAAATCACTTGTTGTACATTAGTTTCAAAATAAGAGTTCACCAATTTTATTCTAGAGAAAGCCCCAGTGGATTGCTCCAAATACTGCTTGTTCTGTTTCTGACCAGGTCCAGGCTTCAGTAGAATCCATGCAAGTGGAGAACAATTGCTTAAAACGAATAACCCCAACATAATCCCTAATTCTGCTTTTGCTTCCTCTGCCTTAGTACTCAGGTTAGACCTTGGTCATCTTTGGTACCTGGCATTCAGGATTGGGAAGGGGGAGTTTATGTTTAGGATCTAATCTCAAAATATCTCCACCCAATTACTGCATAATTTAAGACTCTTTCTTTCTATAGTGCCCATCCCAAGGGGTAGACAAGTGTAGATGAGGATGGAGATAAAGTTGGGGCCAGGCCAAGCCAGTTTTCTTCCTTTTTAAAAAGACTTTATTAATATTTAGAGGGAGGGGAAGGAAGGGACAATGAAAGGGAGAGAAACATCGATGTGTGAGAAAAACATCCACAGGTTGCCTCTCGCACACCCTCAACTGGGGACCTGGCCCACAACCCAGACATGTTTCCTGACTGGAAATTAAACTGGCAACCTTTCAGTTTGTAGGCCAGTGCTCAATCCACTGAGCCACACCAGCCAGGGCCAGGCAAGTTTTCTTCATGGATCAAATATTTGCAGTTTCCAGCAGACGTACTAAGTAGGCCTTTCTAGGTGACTGCTCTCCTGTTAGGCTAACGTCCACACCATCTAGGAGGACATCTCCTGTAACATGTGGTCTAAATCTTTGGATCTGGAGGATGAAGATCTTAAACTAAATAATCACTTAAATAAGTAACTGAAATAAGTCACAGAGGACTGTGAGTCCCTGTAGTCAAGGGGTTCCCAGACTTTTAATTCCATGATCTATTTTAATGTGGGGGAAAAACAATTTAAAATAAAACAGGTTGTCAATTGTTATTTTCCCAATGAACAAATAAAATACTTATCTTCTTTCAACATTTCAGAAAAGGACACTTTAACATAAAAAATACAAAAGACAGGATTAAAGAATTAAATGCTCCAATCAAAAAACATAGACTAGCTCAATAGATAAGAAATCGTGACCCACACATATGCTACTTACTACAGACCTGCCTCAGAAGAAAACACTTACACAGACTCAAAGTGAAAGGCTAGAAACAAATATTCCAAGTAAATGGACAGGGGAAAAAAAGGCAAGGAATAAATACTCATATCAGACAAAATAGATTTCAAAAAAAAAGGCCATTAAAAGAGACCCAGAAGGTCACTTCATAATACTCAAGTGAAGAATCCATCAAGAAGGCATAATCATTGGAAATATATATGCACCCAACACAGGAGCACTCAAATACATAAAGAGAATCTTGGAGGACTTAAAGAAAGATATTGACAGCAACACAATTATAGTAGGGGATTTCAATTCCCCACTGTCAAAAATAAATAGATCTTCCAAACAAAATATTAACAGAGATATTATGGCATTGAACAATGTTCTAGATCAAATGGACTTAACTGATAAATTATAGAAAGCCTTTCATCCCAAAGAAGAAAAATACACATTCTTTTCAAATACACATGGACCATTTCAAAGATAGATCACATGATAGGACACAAAACAAGCCTCAACAAATTCAAGAAAATTGAAAATATATCAAGCATTTTCTCTGACCACAAGGGACTGAAACTAGAAATCAATCTCAAGGAAAAAACTCAAAAACTCTCAAACTCATGGAAATTGAATAGCATGCTATTAAACAATGAATGGGTTAGGAATGAGATCAACAAAGAAATCAAAAAAAGTTTTTGGAAACAAATGAAAATGAACTCACAACAACCCAAAACTTACAGGACACAGCAAAGGCAGTCCTGAGAGGGAAGTTCATAGTGAGACAGGCCTACGTAAAAATAAATAAATAAATACAAAAAACATTTCAAATAAAAAAAAACTAACCCTATGCCTACAAGAACTCAAGGAACAACGACAAAGACAGGCCAGAGCAAGTAGAAGGAAGGAAATAACCAAGATCAGACCAGAATTAAATGACATAGAGACTAAAAGCACAATGAATCCAGGAGCTGGTCTATGAAATGATAAACAAAATCAACAAGCCTTTAAGCAGACCCATCAAGGAAAAAAAGAGAGAGGACCCAAATAAACACAATCAGAAATGAAAGAGGAGAGATTACAACAGATACTACAGAAATACAAAAGATTATAATAAATTATTATGAAGAACTATATGCCAAGAAATTTGAAAACCAAGGTGAAATGGACAGATTTCTAGAAAAACATAATCTTCCAGAACTGAATGAAGAAGAAGCAGAAAGCCTAAATAGACCAATAACAGCTGATGAAATTGAACTAGTAACCAAAAGGTTTCCAACACACAAAAGCCCTGGACTCGATGGTTTCACAGGAGAATTTTACAAAGCATTTAAGGAAGAGCTAACCCCTATTCTTCACAGACTATTCCAAAAAAATCCAAGAAAACAGAAGATTCTCAAACTCTTTTTATGAAGGAGCATCATCCTAATCCCCAAACCAGATAAAGACATAAGAAAGAAAGGAAGCTTCAGGCCAATATAACTGATGCACATAGGTGCTAAAATCCTCAACAAAATATTGGCAAACTGCATCCAACACTACATTAAAAAGATTATACACCATGACCAAGTGGGATTCAACCCAGGGATGCAAGGATGGTACAATACTTGCAAATCAATAAACATAATACATCAAAGACAAAAATCACATGATCATATCAATAGATGTGGAAACAGCATTTGATAAGGTACAGCACTCATGTACAAAAAAAACACTCAGCAAAGTGAAAATACGGGGAGCATTCCTCAACATCATAAAGGCAATATATGAGAAACCTACAGCCAACATCATACTCAATGGTTAAAAACTAAAAACTTCCCCACTAAGATCAGGAACAAGACAAGGATGACTGTTTTCACCACTCCTATGCAACATAGTATTGGAAGTCCTAGCCACAGCAATCAAACAATAAAAGAAAATGAAAGGCATCCAAACTAGAAAAGAGGAAACAAAACTGTCATTGTTTGTATGTGACATGATAGTTTATATAGAAAATCCTACAGATTCCACAAAAAAAAACCTGCTTGACCTAATAAATGAATTTGACAAAACAATAGGATACAAAGTAAATGTTCAGAAATCAAAGGAATTTTTGTAAAACAACAATGAGATATACGGAACAGAAATCAGGAAAAAAATCCCATTTGATATAGCAACAAGAAAAATAAAGTACCTAGGAATAAACCTAACAAAGGAGGTAAAAGACCTGTACTCAGATAACTACACAACACTGAAGAAAGAAACTAAGGAAGACACAAACAAATGGAAACATATACCATCTTCATGGATTGGAAGAATTAACACCATCAAGATGTCCATACTACCCAAATCAATTTATATATTCAATGCAATACCTATGGAAGTACCAATGGCATATTTCACAGATTCAGAACAAACACTTCAAAAATTTGTATAGAACCATAAATGACATCAAATAGCTCCAGCAATTCTGAGAAAGAAGAGCAAAGTAGGAGGGATCACAATATCTGATATCAAACTGTGTTACAAAGCCACTGTAATCAAAACAGCCTGGTACTAGCATAAGAACAGACACATGCACTGATGGAACAGAATAGAGAGCCCAGAAATAACCCCAAGTCTCTATGGTCAATTAATACTCAACCAAGGGGGCAGCAGCATAATACGGAGTAAAAATAGCCTTTTCAACAAATGGTGTTGGGTGAGCTGGACAGCTACATGCAAAAAAAATGAAACCTGATCACCAACTTATACCATTCACAAAAATAAATTCAAGGTGGATAAAAGATTTAAATATAAGTTATGACACCATAAAAGTTTTAGAGGAGGACATAGGCAGGGAAATCTCAGATATTCCACACAGCAATATTTTCACTGATATGTCCCCTAGAGCAAGGGACATAAAGGAAAGAATAAACACATGGGACTCCATCAAAATTAAAAGCTTCTGCACAGCTAAAGGAAAGAGCATTAGCCCTGGCTGGTATAGCTCAGTGGATTGAGCATGGCTTTGAACCAAAGGGTCACTGGTTTGATTCCTGGTCAGAGCACACACCTGGGCTGCAAATCAGGTTCCCAGTGGGGGGCCACATGAGAGGCAACTACACATTGACGTTTCTCTAACTCTCTTTCCCCTTCCCTTCTCTTCCCTTCTCTTCCCTTGCCTTCCCTTGCCTTCCCTTCCCTTCCCTTCCCTTCCCTTCCCTTCCCTTCCCTTCCCTTCCCTTCCCTTCCCTTCCCTTCCCTTCCCTTCCCTTCCCTTCCCTTCCCTTCCTTTCCCTTCCCCTCTCTCTGAAAATAAATTAAAAATCTTTAAAAAAAGAAAACAGCATTAAAATGAAAAGAGAACCAACCGTATGGGAAAACATATTTGCCAATAATATCTCAGACAAGGGTTTGATCTCAAAAATATGTAAAGAACTCAAATTACTCCACACCAGGAAGATAAACAATCCAATTAAAAATGGTCAAAGGACCTGAACAGAAACTACTCCAAGGAAGATATACAGAGGGTCCAGAGACATACGAAAAGATACTCAGTATTGCTAGCTATCAGAAAGATGCAAATTAAAACCACAATGAAATACCACTTCACACCAGTGAGAATGGACATTAAACAAATCAACAAACAAGTGTTGGAGAGGTTGAGGAGAAAAGAGGACCCTAGTTCGTTGTTGGTGGGATTGCAGACTTGTACGACCACTGTAGAAAACAGTATAGAATTTTCTCAGAAAACTAAAAATTGAACTGCCTTTTGATCCAGCAATTCCACTGCTGAGATTATATCCTAAGATCCATGAAACACCAATCCAAAAGAACCTATGCACCACAATGTTCATAGCAGCACAATTGACAATAGCCAAGTGGTAAAACAACCTAGGTGCCCAGCAGTAAATGGATGGATAAAAAAACTATGGTACATTTATACGATGGAATTCTATGCAGCAGAAAGGAAGAAGGAGCTCCTACCCTTTGCAATAGCATGGATAGAACTGGAGAGTATTATACTAAGTGAAACAAGCCAAGCAATAAAAAGACAAATACCATACGTTCTCACATTTAAGTGGAACCTAATCAACAAGACAAATAAGCAAGTGAAATATAATCAAAGACACTGAAATTGGGAACAAGCTGACACTAACCAGAAGGGAGAGGGGAGGGAATAATGGGCAAAAAGGGTGAAGGGTTTACAAGAACAACTATATAGGACACATGGATAATAACAAGCAGAAGTGAAACAGGGGAGGGAGGTGGGAAAGGCTGGGGTGGTGGGGAGGGATGGGGGAGAGGGCAGAAAACTGCACTTGAACAACAATAAAAATCAAAAGTATTTAAAATAAATTTTAAAAAGAACAAAATATATGGAAGACATACAAACATTATAGAAGTATATTAAAATAACGTGTGTGTATGTGGTTGCATGGACATCAATATGCATGCATGTTTATCAGTATCCTTCTTAGTTTTTCCTCATCACACAGAGGCTGGAGAGTAGTGATTTAGCTTGTGGACCCTGCCAGAAAACCTAGTGCAAACACGAGTTCTACCACTCATGTTCTGAAGAACTTCAGATAACTTACTTACCTTCTCTTATCCCTGGTTTTATCATCTATTAAGTGAAGGTTATAATAATAGCACACACTTTCCAGAGTAGTTATAAAGATTAAATGAGTTAATATGTAAAAAGCACTTATGACAGAGGAAAAACCCAGTAAATAGTGGTCATATTATTATATTGCCACAGTCCAATGAAGTCTTTATAAACTGGCCTGTGGGAACCACTGACAGAGCAACCTGTTCCTCTCACAAATAAGAAAAACCTAAAGTCTAGAGCAGGTGTGACTTGTCTAAGATCCATGGCCAGTTCCTGAACACAAGAGTAGAACTCAAGTCTCAGCCAAGTCTGGTGTATCACTGAGGTCTCCTAGAAAAGTGAATTTGGCAAATGGCAAGGGTGGAGCAACTGTCCAGTGCCTGGAGGCAGGGGGGTAGGGAGCTGGCACTTTAGCGGGGCACAATGACCAGCTTAGGAGCCACAATGACCAGGAAATATGGTCACTCATGATCTCCTTTCTCTTCTCCAACCCAAAGAAAATAAAAACAACAGGAGGTGAGGAATTGGAGGATACAGAAGTCCCCACATGGGATGAAAGTAGGAACACATTTTGTAGCTCTCCTCCTGCCTTCAGTCCCCACAGAACACCTGCTGACCCCCAATCCCATGCCCAAGTCCTGCCTCTCACAGCTCTGCCAGTGGTCCTGCCTCTGGGCAGAGTCTGTTGATGGAGGTCCTGCTCTGCCACACCAGTCACCATAGAGGCAGGGCTAAAATAATGCTCCAACCTTCTGACTTTCTTTTACTGCTGTGGCTTGGGGGCTATTCTCCATTTTTAAGCAGGTAGTGCCTTGGTGAGGGGCACCAGATCAGGTAGGGCTGCACCCAGTGGCTAGTAACAGACTCTGTCACTGTGGCTACTTTTTAATTTCATGAAGCAAGAAATCAGGCTGCCCAAGGCAGGCTCTCTTGATCCCTCTCTGCCCCATTAACCTTTGCTCATGACTTTCACCCTCACAAACGTCTCCAGATCACATGTTCCAGGCAGGAAGAAGAAAAAAGAAAATGACACAAAGGAAGAGCTGAGCCTATACAGGAAACCCAGACTTTCAATAAGCCCTCCAGCAGCTTCTGCAGATACCTCACTGGTTGGTCACATGGCTGCTTCTAGTGGCAAGTGAGACCAGGAAATATTGTGCTGTGTCTGGGTTAATAACCCCGACCTCCTAATAAAAACAAACTATGTTTTTATTAGGAAGCAAAGAGAAAATGAATATTGGGTAAGACAATTTGTCTTCCAGGAAGTTGTAACCAGAATGAAATTAAGCCTTTTCCCCCCCTCCCATCCAAAGTCTTTTTCAGCAGGGTCACATTTGAAGTACCATTAGTCCAGCTCCAGAAACCCTACACTCTATACTGGGCTTTATAGAAACTCCTGTGCATGAGCATCACACAGCACACAACATCCACACAGCCTTTCTTGCAGGCCTCTTTATACTTTCCTCTCAATCTTCCTCTCTCTTGCAAAACAAAATAAGATCGATAAAGCAAAAACAAAGACCAACCAATAGCCTGAGCTCCTCTCGTCACCTTTCCCACATCCTCTCCCATGTTTCTGTGATTTCCCTCTCTCTTGCAGAAATTGATTTGGTCTCTGGGCTTTTACAAGTCTAGGCCTCTACCTGTCACCCCTATAAGCACAGCCAAGGCTGAAAACAAAGAATCTGGGAGATTATGTAAAGCCTAAAGTTGTCCTTTGCTCTCTCCCCTGTACCCAGTTTATGAGCAAGTCAGTCAGTGTTAAACCCCAGCCCAGCTTACACATACACACAATACCTGTAACACCTGTCAGGATACTTGTCCTATCCCTCCCTCAGCCTCCTGCTGTCCTGGATCTCGGTTTAGTCTGAATTATCCTTCCCACTTTGAAACCCATCCTACTAGTTCCAGCCAAACTATCTCTATCTGCTTCTTCAAAGCTCACTTGAGATAGACTCTGAGGAGGCTCCCTCATTAACCTCACCTGGCTCCAATCCAGCCTGTCCACTGTGCTGGTCTGAGAGGTAAGGCCCTGGTTTGTATGATTTTTATTTTACTTGGTATCCAACTTTTAGATCACATGTCTGTTTTCTTTATATCTGTTCTGGCTCCACAACCAGACTAGAAGCAACCTGGGGGTAGGTGATGGGTATCCTGTCAACCCCTCAGGATTAGTTATATGGTTCTTTTTTTCTGATGTGTTTTGGCCAGACCTCATCCCTGGCTTCCCTTAGGACTTGCCTTTCCTGGTCCTTTTCTGGTCTCAGGACAGATCCATCACGATGACTGACCACTGTTTTCATGAAGATGGAGAAGGGGGTTGGGATTCAGCCCCAGAGACGAGCCCCAGTACTGTCTTCCTGAACTCTAAGCTCATACCACTTTATTGGCTCCTCTGAAAAAGCCGAGGCCTCCTCCCAGTACCAGGCATCCAGTATTACTCTTGGCCCCACTTGCCTGCCACGCAGCCAGGGACTAAAGGAGCTTTTATTCCAAAGGAAAGTAGTCAGCTGAATTTCCAAGTCAAAGATTTTTCCACTTTAATTTTTCTCCTTTCCTCTTTTGCCCAAAGAACATGTTCATTTTGTGGAAAAGAGACAGAGAAATTCTTCTTCTAAGGGTTAAAGACTTTATGAGGAATACCTGAGGAAATGGCAGGGCTCAGGCCTCAGCCCTTCTCCTGCTTGGAGGGAAGAGGAGAAATCCACTGAGAGGGCTCTCCAGCTCCCTGCAAGACAGAGAAATGACATCTAACCAGAGAGGCCAAGCTTTTTCTCTTTCTACCCCATACTCCTCTCCACTTCTTCCATCTCTTTTTCTTCTTTCTTCTCTCTCTCTCTCTTTCTTCCATCTTTTTGTTCTCTCCCTCTCCTTGCTATGCATGCATACATGCATTCTCTCAGCAGACATTGCTTTAGCTCCTGCTACATGTCAGACACAATGCTGCAAGCTAAGAATGCACAGACAAAAAGTCAAATCTTACAGTCTAGGACTTGTGGAGGGTGGGACAGGAAGATGACAGGCTGGGGTGAGGAGTGACATCTGGCAAAGAGAATTAACTGGTAAGTCTCCAAGTACATTCAGAGGCTCAGAAAGTCCATCTAAAATTTGGAAAACTGTGGGTTTGGGGAGAGAAGACTCAGAGAATCTCTAGAGGGCAGCTAGTGCAACCTGGCTTACTAATATCTTCTGTCCCATCTTAGGGAAACACACCTCAGTGGGAGAGAACATGGTCTGTGTGAGCACACTGTCCCCTATTCATAATCCCAGGCATACCACTTTCTGAGCAATCATAATAAGTCACTTAATCTTTCTGGTAGTAGTAGTATTTCTTATTTATTTATAAAATAGACTATTTTTAGAGTACTTTTAGGTTCACAGCAAAATTGAGCAGAAAGTATAAAGAGTTCCCCATTCATTCCTGCCCCTCTCCACTATCAACATCCCCCACCAGCATAGTATATTCGTTACAGCCAATGAACCTATGTTGACATGACATTACTATCCAAAGTCCGCACTTTATCACAGGTTTGCTCTTGGCACTATATGTTCTGTAGCTTCTGAATATATAATGACCTGTAAATACCCACCATCATATCATGCAGAATAGTTTTATTGCCCTAAAAAACCCCTGTGCTCTGCCTTTACTGAATCTTTTTATCCTCAGTTTCTTCTTTGAAATGGGAGAAATAAGTGTCTCATGGGTAATTATGATGATAAAATAAGATAATGTACATGAGTATTTCACTTTTGGTTTGCGTTGTTTATATACTATTTACAGGTAAAACCAAGAGCACTCCCATGGTGGTCCCTGGCTGTAGTACATGCTATTAGAGAAGAAGAGAACCAGGTTGGAAAGGGTAAGCTTTCTCAGGAGCATCAAGACACCCACTGCCTCATCCAGTTTGGGAGTAAACTACTTGGGAGGAAAATATGGAGACCCATGGGATCCCAGGGGACTCTGGACTTTTCCCTGCTTCTAAAATAACCCATCCAACTTTATTTGGGCTGTCCTCTGGCTGCTCTTGGAAGAGGCTCAGAGAGCCTGCTTGAGTCACATACACGTGGCTGATGTGGAATGGGAGGGAGGAGGGAGAGAGGGAGAGAGCTCATGCCCAGGCTGGGCCACGCTGGCTTGGGGAAATTGTTCCTGAAAGTTCCTGGCAGGAAGTAGACTGCTGTGAGCTGTTAACATGCCATGAAAATTGACAAGTAAACAGTCTCCAATGAGAATCCCAGATGCCTGGTTCGTTCCATAAATCCAGACACTTACTTGGGGCTTTAGGTGGAGACCAGCTCAAGGGAACCCCACACACAAACTGAGTAGGGCTGCTAGTGTGTCACCCCGCGGAACAGACCTCCATCTCCTGCACCCAGACAAGCAACGTCTACACAGGGAGAAGGAAACCTGTCAGCAAAGATGTATCACCCTTTGTTCAGATGGGAAAAATTACACGGAGGTCTGCTTGGGCTGTCTAGAGAGAGCAAATGAGTTGAACCACAGTCTTAGACATGGGTGAGGGTGGGCTGTCAGGTAGGCTTGGGTGGGCACCTCCAGTTTCCACCACATGGATCTGTCACTGTGCAGGGGACAACCGGGTTTAGGGGGATGCCAGGTGCTTGCTGTATATGTACTCAGAATTTATTGGCATGTGGTGAGGAGGGGTGGGGAGGGTGAGGATGAAATGGAACACATCTGGCGACTGATTTTTGTTTTTCTTTTCTTGGTTAAGGGCCTTGGCTGTGCTTGGGGCTGGAGGAGAAAGTCATAGAAATGGGGTATGAGCAAGGGAAGGGAAAATTGGGACAGGAAGTGCATGATACTTGGCTGGGTGCAGAGGGAGGGAGCTGGTGACCCTGGGAAGGCCTCTACTCTTCATGGAGTGGGAGGGGCTCAGATCCCTATATGAAAATTGAATGCAGAAGAAAAGTATGATCACATGAACAGGTGCTTGGGAGCACCTCCATCCAAGGTACAACATGCAAGCATACCCATACATAAATCCAAATGTAGTTGCAAAACAACCATCAACTATACAAAGAAAGCTCACACTTCTCACTTTTTACTCTACACTTTGGTTGGTTTCAAGTATGTATGAAATGTTATGATAGGACAGTAGAATGGTGATCAGACAAATGGAAATGGTGGGGAGACAAAAATATACATGTGAAATAAACTCAGCCTTTTAACAAAGTAATTAAAAACCACATACTGCCACTGAAACACACCCAGACGTGTTCATCAAGGCCAGAACAAGTCATGCTCACCATGAAGATCAAGACCAATGTACTTGAAACATCATAACCCCTTGGGATTATGATCTCAAGTTTGCATCACCATCTCAAGTTTGCTGCACACTTCCAGAGGGCACACCTGCCTTTGATGAATCATTCAGTCCAGGGTTCTCCAGTTGCTCCTTGTGACCATCCTGCCCCACACTACCATCATGCAGGTGGAGAATGTGGCAAAATTACTCACAAGGCTTTGCAATGTGGCAAATTGGGAAGGTTTAAAGAAATGAAGAGAACTATAGCATAGCAATGCAAACAATTTAAACAACAGACATTTCTGTTCTTATTTTTAAAAATCCACTGGTCATTTTCAACTCCAAATCCAGATTCTGTGTTACTCAGCAAATCTCCTCCCTTTTCTATGTCGTTTTTTTCTCAGGGCAAAATCCAAATTCATCTCATTTTTTAAAAGAATATTTTATTGATATGTTACTACAGTTGTCCCATTTTTTTTTCTCCTTAATTCCACTTCATCCTGCACCGCCCCCTCCCATCAGCATTCCTGCCCCTTAGTTTATGTCCATGGGTCATACATAACATTTCTTTTTTAAAGTATATCTTATTGATTATGCCATTACAGTTTTCCCAAGTTTCCCCCTTCTATCCCCCCTCCACCCTGTACCCCCACACCCTCCAGCATCCCCTCTCTTACTTCATGTCCATGGATTGTACGTATATGTTAAGTTCTATTTCCTATACCATTTTTTTACCTCTCTCCATCTATTTAATGCCTACCAATTATGCTTCTTCTTCCCTGTACCTTTTCCCCACATTTCCTCCTCTACCCCTCCCCACTGAAAACCCTCCATGTGATGTCCATTTCTCCCATTCTGTTCCTGTTCTCATTGTTTGCTTAGTTTCTGCTTTCATTGTTTTTTTTTATTTTTTTAGGTTCATTTGTTGATAGTTGTGAGTTCATTGTCATTTTACTGTTCATAGTTTTGATCTTCCTTTTCTTAGATAAGTCCCTTTAACATTGAATATAATAATGGCTTGTTGATGATGAACTCCTTCAACTTGACCTTATCTGGGAAGTACTTTATCTACCTTTTCAATCTAAATGATAGCTTTGCTGGATAGAGTATTCTTAGATGTAGGTCCTTGCCTTTCATGACTTCAAATAGTTCTTTCCAGCCCCTTCTTGCCTGTAAGGTTTCTTTTGAGAAATCAGCTGATAGCCTCATGGGAACTCCTTTGGAGGTGACTGTCCCCTAATCTCTTGCTGCTTCTAGAATTCTCTCCTTCATTTTAATCTTGGCTAATGTAATTATGATGTGCCTTAGTGTGTTATTCCTTGGGTCCAACTTTGTTGGGATTCTCTAAGCTTCCTGGACTTCCTGGAAGTCTATTTCCTTTGCCAGATTGGGGGAGTTTTCCTTCATTATTTATTCTAATAAGTTTTCAATTTCTTGCTGTTGTTCTTCTTTTTCGGGCACCCCTATAGTTTGGATGTTGGAGTGTTTTGGGTTGTCCCAGAGGTTTGTGAGACTCTCTTCACTTTTTTTTAATTCTTGTTTTTTCATTCTGTTCTGGTTAGATGTTTATTTCTTCTCTTTGCTCCATATCATTGATTTGAGTCCTGGCTTCTTTCCTGTCGCTGTTGGTTCCCTGAATATTTTGCTTTATTTCATTTTGGTTATCTTTCATTCATTCTTTCATTTTTCAACCAAGCTCAATCAGTTCTGTGAGCATTATCAGGGCTTTAAATCCTCCACCAGATAGGTTGGCTACACCCTCATCACTTAGCTCTCTGAGGTTTTGCTTTATTATTTCATTTTGGCCCTATTACTTTGTTTGGGGCCCCTGATAAGTTGTAAGGGGGTGGGGCCTTAGGTATTCACCCAGGCAGGGCAAACCTCCTTGCTGTGCTGCAGCACTGCCTGTGGGGTAGGGACCAGAGAGGGGACAACGCAGCTTGCCTGCTCGTCTTTAGGGCACCTTCCAAAGAACTCTCATGTGAGACTGGGAGTTTCTTGCACAGCAGCAACCACTGTAGTCCACAGCCACCTCTGAGTCTTGGTTTCCCTTTAAGTCAGCCCCTCTTGCTCAGCCTACTGCCTTGCCACAGCCAGCCCCACCCCATGGTCTGCTGCCTCACTGAGGTTTCTCTCTGTCTGTGGCCTTACAGGTCTGGTTGTTTTGTTTGATTGTTTCTTTAATCCCATGGTTATCAGAGTTTCATGCAGTTTGATTTTCTGGCACTTCTGGTTGTTCATTCATTTTAGATTGGTTGTTATCTTCCTTTTGGTTGTGTGAGGGAGCAAGTGGTTTCTACCTACACCTCTAGACTGACTGAAACTCCCAACTTGCCCAAATCTTAAAGCATTGGTTCTACAAAGAGCCTTCCTTACTGTGTCCAGGCATCTCCAAGTTTTTTTGAACATTGTTTTTCAAAATGATCCAATACAACTTTGCAAATTGGTTTTGAAAGCTTCCTCTCTGATTTTGTTTTCATCTGGGTCAACATGATTCTTCCCTGAGATCCCAAACAAGAGGTCTACACTGTCCAACATCTAAAGCTGTAAGGCCCATAAAAGTTCTTTGGCTTCTCCACTTCCCATACCATTCTTAACTACTTCCTATCTTTTTGTACCTACCACTTATGCTTCTTATTCCCTGCACCCATTCTCCCCCTCTCTATCCCCACTGAAACCCCTCCATGTGATTTCCATTTTTGTGATTCTGTTCCTGTTCTAGTTGTTTCCTTTGGGGTTTTTTTGGTTTTGTTTTTAGTTTCAGTTTTTGATAGTTATTCTCATTTTGCTATTTATATATTTGATCATCTTTTTCTTACATAAGTCTCTTCAACATTTCCTATGATAAGGGCTTGATGATGATGAACTCCTTTAACTTTACCTTATGTGGGAAGCACTTTATCTGCCCTTCCATTCTAAATGATACCTTTGCTGGATAGAGCAATCTTGAATGTAGGTCCTTGCCTTTCATGACTTCAAATACTTCTTTCCAGTCACTTCTTGCCTGTAAGGTTTCTTTTGAGAAATCAACTGACAGTCTTATGGAACTCCTTTGTAGGTAACTGCCTCCTTTTCTCTAGCTGCTTCTAGGATTCTCTCCTCTTTAATCTTGGGTAATGTAATTATGATGTGCCTTGGTGTGTTCCTCCTTTGGTCCAACTTCTTTGGGACTCTCTGAACTTCCTGGACTTCTCAGAAGTCTATTTCCTCTGCCAAATTGGGGGATTTCTTCTTCATTATTTTTTCAAATAGGTTGTCTCTTTTTTGCTGTTCCTCTACTCCTTCTTTCACCCCTAAGATCCAGATGTTGGAACATTTAAAGCTGTCCTGAAGGTTCCTAAGCTTCTCTAATTTTTTTGAATTCTTGTTTCTTCATTCTGTTCCCATTCAATGTTTATTTTGTCCTTCTACTCTAAATAATTGATTTGAGTTTACTGTTAGTTCCCTGTACATTTTTCTTTATTTCACTTTGTATAGCCTTCCCTTCTTCCTCTTTTTTTGTGACCATCCTTAACCATTTCTGTGAGCATCCTGGTTGCCAGTGTTTTGAACTCTTCATTTTATAGGCTGGCTGTCCCTTCATCACTTAGTTCTATTTATAGAGTTTTGATCTATTCTTTCATTTGGGCAATATTTCTTTGTCTTGGCACACCTGTTACATTGTAAGGGGCAGGGCCTTGGGTGTTCATCATGGCAGGGCAACCCACATTGCTGTGTTGTGGTGCTGTATGTGGGTGTGGGATCAGAGAGGGAACAATGCCACTTGCTTAGCTCTAGGTTGGCTTTCGATCACTTCCCCCACTACCCACAAGCAAACTGGGCTCTTCTTGTGCTGATTTCCAGGTGGGTGCATTTGTGTACATCTAGGACCCTGTGGGTCTCTCCGATAAACTCTCCTGTAAGGCTGGAAGTTTCTCCCACTCCCACAATTATCTCATTTTCTTATGCAGAGCAATTTAGCCCTCTCCAACCCCTATCCCAAAACTTGGCTCCTGAACCCCCCTACCATTGCAAAAATTTCATGGAAACTCTGAAAATAGCTACAGTGACTTTCTGATTAAGCTCTTAAAACAGAAGCTATCTGCCTCTCCCACCTTCCTCTATAAAGATAGTTTATTTTTTTAGTTAAACATAAATATGCAAATACATATTAGGCATATAAACAATGAACTCTCTATTTACATCCCCAGATAGCTTAGACAGAGAATGAACTCATCGCTGCCATCTCAGGTCAGTAAGTTGAATTTAAAATTGGTGCCTTGATTCCACTCTCCACTCATAAGCTTTCCAGGGATGTTCTCATTATGGACTTATTAATTTATAAAGTCAACATTATTAAGAACCTGCTATATACCAAACAGTCCAATTGGGATACAAAGATGAATAAAACAAAGCCACAGAAACTCAAGAAGCTCAAATTGTAAATGGAGTGGCAGATAGGTAAACATGTAACCATAATATAATATCATTAGATTAAGCCTGTGATGTGGAATAAAAATTTGCTCCTGGAACACAAAGGAAGGACAATTTAATCAGTTTGGTAGTGGAGGTGTGAGGAAGGTGGGCCAGGATGAGTAGAAGTTTATCATTTAAAGAAGAGGGAGTGTCATTGAGGACCAAACCAAACTACCATTAATCCATTTGTTCACCTAATCTTTGGTACTATGCTAAACAATGATGAAAACAAACAGACTTTACTTGGTAATAGAAACTGTAGGCTTTAACAAATATGTTACTATACTGGAAGGGAAGCTGAGTCAGGTAAACCTCTCTAGGGAAGTGACACCTAGACTGAGAACTAAGAGAAGAATAAGAGTTAGCTTAGCAAAAGAGCATGGGAATAGGTTCTGGCAGAGGAATGAACATACTTAAACCTAAAAGCAAGAAACAGTTTGATGCCTATAAGAAACACCAAGAAGTCTGGCTAAGACTTTGCATAGACTTAGCAGTCTATGCTAAGAAACATAGAAGAGAGTGGAATGAAATGAAATAAGGCTGGGCTCACACATATTAAGAGACTCCCACAACACATTTCTTCTTGATATAGTAGAATACAGAAATAGGGTAAACTCTAAGAAAGCAGAGCCTGGAGTTCAACTCTATGAGGTTAAAATCTTTAGCATGAAAGCTGATTCTGACCAGCATGTGTCTGATTTTGGGAACTCCTCTGCATCCAGTCACCCTGGCATGAAACATATAGTATAGAAAGAGTGCAAGTGTAAGCCACAGAGCTGTAACTTTTGGTATACTATAACCAAGGGTCACATGAGTGCATGGGTTCTCCTCCTTTAAAGACTCACCATCATGGCTGATGCAGGGACATGGATCAACAAGGATGTCATGTAACATCAGATAGGGATAAACCAGTCAAATGTGACCAGACTACAGATGACACACCATGCAATAGTCAATGGTGGCCAAGGAAAGCACCTGGTAGTAGTCTGGCATATTCTCAAGTTCTCCCTTCTCTTGGCATTTGAATGCAAATTGACTCTTGAACTGAGCACCAATGTGGTCCCTAGGCCCTAAAAGGATACAGATTGGAGCTCAAGTGGTCAGTGTGAATAGTATTGAATTGGCCAAAAAGTTCATTTAGTTTTTTCTAAAACTAAATAGCTCTGATAGTGTTTAGTTGTCTTTAACTTCATTAAAAACAATTTTGTTAAATTGTATTGTGGCAGCTGTTATATCAGTGTGCGTTTAAAAAACAACTTATCATAGTTGGTGGATTTTTGTGCAGTGATTTTAATATTAAGATGGAAGAAGACATGCAACATTTTGGCATATTAAGCTTTATTATTTCAAGAAAAGTAAAAATGCAACTGAAATGCAAAAAAAAATTTGTGCAGTATATGAAGAAGGTGCTGTGACTGATTGAATGCACCAAAAGTGGTTTTCAGAGTTTCTTGGTACTGTTGACATTTCAGCCAAATAATTACTTGCTGTGGGTCTGTCTTTTGTATTGGAAGATGTTTAGTAGCACCCCGGGCCTCAACCCACTAGAGGTCAATAGTGGGAGATAGCCAACATGCTCAAAATATCTAAATCAATAAAGTTATTGGGGAAAGTGAAAAATTTGTCCTTCATTTTATGGAAAAAACTAAACAGAACTTTTTGGTCAGCCAAATAAAAAGAGGCAGGTGCTTATTTTTACTCTCAGCTGGTAACACTGACCATGCAAGTAATACTAAGTTAAAAAATGGGAAGTCCTTGAAAACCTTTAGGCGAAGAAATGTCAAGATCAGAATCATGTTTGTAAAAGATTACTTTGAATACTGTGCAAGAAATAAATTAAGAGTACTTCCTTTTTTTGAATATTGTATTTATTTATCTTTAGAGGGGAAGGTAAGGAAAGTGGGAGAGAAATATCAATGTGTGGTTCCCTCTCGTGTGTCCCCTGCTGAGAATTGGCCTGCAAGCCAGGCCAATGCCTCTCATGTACCCTGACTGGGAATCAAACCACGATCCTTTGGTTCAAAGGCCCGTGCTCAATCCACTGAGCTACACCAGCCAGGGGGCAAGAAAAAAATCAAAGGAAAGAAAGAGAACAAAGCCAGAGAGACCAATTTGGTTCTATTAGTTAGGAATGCTTTCAGCTTCAAGTAAGAGAATATCCAACATAGTTTAAACTTATGATGACATTTATAGTTTACCAGCAGGAAATAAGGAAATAAGTCATCCTCAGGTTAGGCAGCTCCATGATATTATTAAAGACCCGGGCTTGTTCTATCTTTCCACTCCACCATTGTCTATGTTTTGGGTTTTGTTCTCTTATAGCTACCTCACCTCCAGACACAATAATCTTATTCAAGACAGAGAGAAGGGGGAAGGGACAGTGCTAGCCACCATCTGTCCCTTTTCCTAGAAGCCAATCACAGATATCTCTTTATATCTCATTGTTCAAAATTGAATCACACTGCCCCTCTAACCAGAAGCAAGATTGCAAAATTGAATATCAGTATTATTTATTGTAATTCACTACCTGGAGCTAGACACATTGCTGCATGAAGCAAAACTGGGGTTCTGATAGCCAGGTTAAAAGAGAAATGAGTGTCAAGTAGGAGAAAAATATTGATGGTCACTGAGGCAAGAGAAGGCAGCCTCGGCTAAGATGGTAATATTGGAGACAGAGACATTTAAGAGGTGGAAGCTACAGAACTTAATGATAGGATGTGTAGAATGAAAGAGAAAGAGAAAAAAAACTGATTTCTGGATTCTGAGCTTGGGCAGCCAATGGATTATGATGTCATCTGCTAAGACAGAATATGAAGGCATGAGGAAGAAACACAGGGGTAGGAAAGATGAAGAGTCTAATTGTAGATGTTCTGGGTTTGAGGTGTCTGCATATATTAAAGTAGTACTATCACATGAGTAAGTAGATATATCATTCTGAAACTTGGGAGAAAGGTCTGAGCTGTAGATATGGACTTGAGAATCATTAGAATCCATGGGAATGGATGAGTTTATTACAGCAGATGCTTTGGGTTGCACAGAAATGAATATAACACAAAAACAAAATTGAGGAAAGAAAAAGAACATTTTGGGCTCAGACAGCAGGGAACACATAGTATTGGGCTAGATTTTGGTCCCAAATCATCTGTCACTTAAATTTAGAGGCTGGGTTTTCCTGTTCCCCCAAGCTTCAACTTTTATTTTTTATAACAAACCATTCCTCTCTATATGATTTCATTATATCCTCATGATTATTCTTCAAAGCAGGTATATTGTCCCCATTTCAAGGAGAAAAATCAAAGTTTGAAAGATTAAGTGGCCTTTCCTCACTCATATTTTCAGCCCGCAAGGGCCATGAATCTCTGACTCTTAGAGCTCCTGGACTTCTGTCTATGGGCAGAAAAGACCCCTCAGTGAAGTTGTAAACTGTTTCCTTCTTGCTGTCATGTAGATGAGCATGACTGATGATTGTCTCTATAGCAACCCACTGAAGATCAGCAAGAACTGAGCAACACAACTTAATATCCCAACATTTTTTCTACCAAGAAAAATCACCCTAAATCACCACTCCCAGATATGTTTGATTTTTTTTCTCACATGGGAATGATTTGAGGCTCTGTAAAGAATGTATAAGATCCAGGAGGACAGAAAAGACTGAAGATATAGGAAATGGAGGTCAAAGGTGACTGGGCATGAAAATAGCATCAATGGAAAGACTGGCCTCACAAGTCACATTCCATTGTAATAGAAAAGCAGAAAAAGAGGATAGATAAGCATGCAGAGAGAATTGTGCATATCTATTTTCTTACTTTGCCCCATGCCAATCTCCTTCTATATTACCTCCCTCTGTTAGAGAGTCTGGAAAGAAAAATGGTTAAATTTCTAGCACCTTTTGCAGCTAGTTGTGCCCACAAAATGAGTTCTAGTCAACAGGAGTAGCAAAAATCCCGGTGGAGGCCCTTTCTTCCTGAATAACAGGAAAAGCCTATCTAGTAGTGAAATTTTCTCTTCCCTCCTTTTTGTTTTCTCTCTTTCTTCTTCTTGCCTGGACGTTGGCTTTCATAATGAAGATGCCATTATCTCCATGAGGAGATAGGCATGAGGAGAAAGGCAACACACTAAGGGTAATGGAACAGGAAAGTAGAAAGTTCCTAGTGCCTTAGTAACCTCCTTGAGTAGCTGTACCTGCCCTGTACTGTCTATCCACACACTTCTTGTTGCATTCAGAGGTAGGAGGGAAAAAAAGGAAGGCAGGAAGGGAGGAAAGAATTTTCTTAGTGAACCCACTCTCTGTCAGGTTTTTGTTACTCATGAATCTGGCTTATGTATACCCCTGGGGCATCCTGGCAGCTGTGGACATATTGATGGCAGTAAATTCAGGGGCTCAGTAGGGCACCTCAGAGAATATGTGGGTATCAGGCTCCTGTAGAAGTACAACAGGAGTGCAGAGGTGTTGGGTGAACAGACTCAGAGGAACCTTTCTTTGGGAAGAAGTAGTAAAGACAGCAGAGATCATCGAGATGCATTGTGTAACAGAAAAAGTTGACCGGGGTTAGTTGACTGGTCCTAGCCCTCAGCCTACCATTAACCAGCCATGTAACATCTCTGGGCCTCTGTCTACAGAATGAAGGATTTGAGCTGGTTCCCAACTTATAATCATCAAAAAGGAGGAGACCATATCTTTTGAAAGATTTTTGTCTACCAAACTATATTTATCAAAAGAGTTATATTCCCACAAGAATACTGTGTAAAAATAATTTCAGCCAAAAGCTAAGAAAAACAACTCTTTAAGCCTAGTTAAACAGAGGATAAAATTTTCATTCATTCTTTGGAAAAATAGAAAATATCTTTCAGATCCACATGAATATCTTCAAGGACATGTTATAACCTAGAGATTCTGAGCACTGGCTCGGGAGAGCACTGAGGTCCCATTCTACATTGAGTCCCCTAGCAGTGCATTTTCCATCCTGTTCCCAGGTCCACTTCTGACTTCTAGTTCCAGGAGCTGCCTCATTTCCTTCATGAAAAACAAGCTTGTCCAAATGGCATGATCCTGCTGGCCAAAGGGCTCCTCATATGTCCTATGCACCTGCTAGTCCTCCTCAGAGGCATCTTTTCCACCCCATCCCACCTCCTTCCTCAACCCCGGAGGGAGCAATCTCACCTAAACTTTTATCTCAAATACCCTGCTCTATGGCCACTTGAACTGAGAAACCCAGAGAACCTCTTAGCCAGTCAGAAGAACAAGCTCTGACTTTTCCCCTCAGGTAACTCTATCTGCTGCTGAAGATAGCAGGGCAGAGATCCCTCTCTCAGTTGATTAAATGTTCATGTCGAATATACTGTTGGAGCACTGAATGGTCAATTCTCTCCCTAGCTCCCTTTCTCCCGAAAATATTTATTATGTAAATTTTTTGTGCCATGTATCCAGTTAGGTGGTAGAAACTAGTAGAAGTAAGATGTGCCCAGTCTTGAAAGAACTCACAGATTAGTGGGGAGATGATCATGTGGAACTTCAAGCCCTCAGTCCAACAGTAAGGGAAGTGCCTTCAAGGAGACGTACCCTAGATCCCAGACCTGCATCTTACAATCCCCCTGATGACAGCAGGCAGCATGCTACCAGGCCTCAGAACAGCCTCAACAAGTCTTGATCCTTCTTATAGGTTGGTTTTCACCTACCTTAGCTGACAAGATACCCCAAGTTCTCTCTAGAAGCTGTAGAATTTTCCTACATAAGGCAAGAGACTGAAATAGGTGATCTCACCTGCTCTGTGAGTCAGTAGTGGGGAGAGGGGCTCTAAGGAAGCCTTTGAACCTGCCCTTCCCCTTAGGCAGCAGTCTTTCAGTATAGAGGGGGAAGACCCTCAGGGGCCAGGCAATATCGGCTCCAATACTGCTCCTTGGAAGAGGAGGATAGTATAATGGTCCCCATATCTCACTTCCCTGAGGGAGTCCAGGCCTGAACAGAAAATTATGGGCACACTCAGGGGTCGGGCATTAAGTGAAGAAGCCCATGGTATGACCCTCACAAAAGAACCCTCAGTTGTGCTGCCATCCTGGTAGATCTGGGAGCAAAGAGGTCTGTGTGAATAATCTTCACCGAGTGTCTCCTAAGGCCTGACACATAGTCAGCTCTCTCTAAAAGTCTGACAGGTGAATGGGTATATAATAAGAGCACATAATGTATGTTGGTTGTACAGAGGTGAAAGTTGTTTGAGAAGATATAAAGCTTTATACAAATGTTAAAGATTTATATATTTTTTTCTCTTCTGTATCTCAGTGCCTCCCTATCCCCTGGTCCTCTCTAAGCCAGATTGGCAGAGACAATTAACTAAGATTTATTTGAGGAATAGAAAACTTGGGAAAGAGGGTACCTTCTAGAATTTCTTTCCCATTCTCTATTCTGGATAGGTTGCTCTAGCGAGGGTTAATGGGTGGTCAGTGCTAGAATCTAACAAAGCTGCTTTCTCCTCTCTCCCTGTACTTCTGCTGATTTGGAAGCCT
Source organism: Sturnira hondurensis (assembly GCF_014824575.4). NCBI lineage: Eukaryota > Metazoa > Chordata > Mammalia > Chiroptera > Phyllostomidae > Sturnira > Sturnira hondurensis. The sequence continues at coordinate 3,436,229 of NW_028089713.1, read as the reverse complement.
GCTTGTTAGGGAGATTCAATTTTCCCTAGTACCTACTACTTGGAAAAGTACCTCATCGCACATGTGGTGAACAAGGAGTGCATTAATAGGAAAGAGAAACTGGAGGCAGGTACTATACCAAGAAACCCATCAGTTCTGGAATCTGGTTAAGTCTTCCAGTTGTACCAAAGGCATGTTGTTGAGCCTGTCCTGAAGGGCAGCCATGCAGTCCTGGCATCCAGATGTGTCCCCTCAACTTCCCACTCTCCTAGAATATGAGAGGACTGTGGAATCAATGGGTCATTGCTTTACTGGGCTTCTAGGTTGGGCACTCTTTGTAGGCCTTAGCTAAGGGCCAGGGTTCCCTTCAGGTTCAGCTCCCTCCATGAACAGAGCCCAGGAGGTGCATGGAGAGCAGGAGAAAGAGTAGGGAAATTTCCAGGATATCCAGCCCTGCCCTGAGAGTTCTCAGGCTGAAGGAAGACTCGTCTGACCTAAGGAAGTTAGGGAATAGAGACTCCCACAGGAAGAAGGCTCCATGATGCATGCAGTTAAACATCAATATCAAAGCCACTGACTTCTGCTGGGAAGAACTGCAAGGTGGCGACAGAGAATTTAAAAAGGTTCAAAAGAGAAGCATGAGTGGGGCAGAGGACAAATCCTCCCCAATCAATAGGAAAGATGTTGTTCTATAGTACAGGAACAGTAGGTGTGGGTGAGGGCAGGGGGCCTAAACTCAGAGGCACATGAGCACACACACACCTCTCCATGGAAGTGAAAGAGGAAAGAGGGCTCTACGGAGCTAGACATCTCTTTCCTCCTGGTCCACATTTTTCTCTAGTCTGAGGTCAGGGAATGTGACAGAATAGTTTGGAAAGTGAAGCCTTTGGAGAGAAAACTGAACCAAGGCCTGAGCCCTAGGCTTGTGTCCCTGTCCAACCCACCCAGCGACTTTGAACAGATCCCTCTGGCCTCTATCACAAAACTCAAAGGCAGTGGTTGACTTGGGAGAAGGGGTAGAGGATGATTGTCCTAGATCAACCTCAGGCCAAGGCACTGTCTGTCTGTATCCCCAACTCCACCTAAGCCCCAAACTGCCCCTGCCTCTACCTCCCAAGGCAAAGTTCCACACCCCAGGAGGCAAGGGGATGGCTAATGCTCTCTCCATGGATGCCACTGTGGCCACAAAAATGAACCTTGCATGCATCACATGACCTCTTCCTCATCAAAATAAAAAGGAAACTAATAGGCAGGTACCATGTACTGAGTCTAACAAAACAAGATTTAACAAGGATGACTGTCAGGCCCTGATCTTGAGTTTAAAATCCAAAGCATATAAGCACAGAATGTTGGAGGCGGGGCCTAGAACTTCCATGTGCTGGAAAGCTATTAGCATTTTAGGGGGTGGTAAGATTAATGTAACTCAAGGAGCTGGTAGCAATGAATATTCACCCTAGAAGTGGAAATGTTTAGTGTGCTCAACAAGGTCTCACACTATCCTCAAAATAGCTTATGGTGTTGATACTACCATGTTATCCCATTTTGAAGAAGGGGAAATGAGGCACAGAGAAATTCAACCAATCTACCCCAAATCTCCTAGCTAGTAACTGCTAGAGCCAGAAGTACTGTGGACCCAAACCCTACATGCTCCAGGATAGAAGCATGGAGGTACCAGGGTCAGGGAGGCCACTGCCGTTCTAAGACCAGCACCCCAAGTCTTCATTAGAGACAAAATAGCACACATTCAAAAGAGGGTGTTCCAAAAGTGGAAGAAAGGAATGTTTGGAAATGTCACATTCTCCATATTTGTCTGCCACATGTTCCAGCCTCAGTGCAAGGAGGCATTTTTGATACCACCCTCAAATCCATTCTCCCACATCTACATATTACCACCTCCTTGGGTTACACTTAGTTTAAACCCTAAGAAGCCCTAAAAACTTTCCCACTGATGCCATGTCTGAGTCCTACCTTCCCAAACACATCCCAGCTCAACCTGGTTCTCTCCATCCACAGACACTCCACCAATCTAAGGCACCAGCACCACCAACCCTCCGGGCTACACACCCCCTTCACCCCTTCACTGCCAAGCTGCTCTCCACACCACAGCCATTATGGGCTCTGACAACCAAAATGGAACCATGCTACTTTACTGAATGAAGCCCTTTCATATGTCATACCCTGTGAGGAGCCCCAACTCCTAACTCTGGTCCTTCTTCCTACTTTACTCTCCAGGCCCTCCTCTCACAGCTCCATTCACTGGTTCTATCCATGTTACTTTCAGTTTCTGCTACATGTCAGTCTCCTTCTGGCACCAAGGCCCTTGCACATGCTCATCTTCATGCCCAGAGTGTTCTTCCTCATACCCCAACTCCTATAGCTGTTCCTTCTCATCCTTCAAGTCTAGGTCCCAGTGTCATTTCCTCTTACAGAGCTCACATGGTCACACTCCCAAGTGGGTGTGTCCAGTTCTCCCATTCTTTGCCTCCTTCATAAGACACTGCACAATTTGAAATTATATATTTATTTGTGCACTTACTGAAAATTGCTTTAACACAGGGGCGATTTTGTATAGTTAACAGCAAACCCAAGGCCAAACACAGAGGCACATGGTAAGTGTTCAATAAATATTTATTAAGCCTGGAGAAGAGGTTCACAGAGCAGCAAGCTGTCCAAACCTGAGAGAGCACTGTGGAATATGGGATCCCGTATGTCAGAAGTGGGACTGACTAACACAGTACTTACTGTGTCCTAGGCACTGCACTAAGTACTTTCTCAATAATAATCTGTTAGCCCTCATAACACCCCTATGGAGTGGATACTAGTATTATCCTGTTTTGTAAGGAACAGAGGCCCAGAGAGGCTAAGTAATCACTCAAGACTCCACATTCAGAAGCATAGGTGGAAATACTGAACCTCCTCACACAACCAAATTTAAGAACAACAAAAGATTAGAGACAAAACCACAACCAAACAGACAGAAAATTGAATTGTACTGAAGTTTGACAACAATGAACCATTCATCCAGACTGGTAAAAGGGGTGGGGTCATCAGCCAGCAGAGAGGGGACCCAGCAGGAAAAGGTGGTGGTTGGCAGACCTGGGTGGGTGCAGGACAAAAGCCCAGTAAGGCTTGCAAGGAGACTGGCTGACTGAGGACACACATTTGCATGCAGATAAACCAGGCCAAAAGCGGGCAGTGAGACAGACCGCGCAACCCAGGGCCCTGCGATGGGAAGTAAAGCCTAAAAGCACCAACTGGAAAATTTTTCAGGGGTTGAGGTGCTGGGACAGGCTCCCAGCCCCACAGGAGAGTTCACTGGGGAGACTCACCGGGTCTGAGAATATACACAAGCCCACCCACCCAGGAACCAGCACAAGAAGGGCCCAATTTGCTTGTAGGAAGCGGCAGAGGGGACCAAAATCTGAGAGAGAGAAGGGAACAAATGCCATCATTCCATCTCTGACCCCACCCCCCACATACAGCATCACAACCCAGGAATGTGGATTGCTCAGCCCTGGTAAACAACTAGGCTCCACCCCTCATATGTAACAGGGACAAAGAGACCAAAACAGTATGGCTCAAGCAGAAGAACAAATCAAAGCCCCAGAGCCAATACTTCTAAGTGACTAAGAGATAGCCAACCCATTAGATGCACAGTTCAAAACACTGGTGATCAGGATGCTCACAGAACTGGTTGATTTTGGTTGCAAATTACATAAAAAAATGAAAGCTACACTGAGTGAAATGAAGGAAAATGCACAGGGAACCAATAGTGATGGAAACAAATCTGGGACTCAAATCAATGGAGTGGGCCAGAAGAAACAAAGAAAGAATGAAACAGAAAAGAATGAAGAAACAAGAATTCAAAAAAATGAGGAGAGGCTTAGGAACCTCCAGGACATCTTTAAATATTCCAACATCTGAATTATAGGGGTACCAAAAGGGGAAGAGGAACAGCAACAAGTGGAAAACTTATTTGAACAAATAATAAAGGAGAACTTCCCCAATCTGGCAAAGGAAATAGACTTCCAGGAAGTCCAGGAAGCTCAGAGAGTCCCAAAGAATGTGGGCCCAAGGAGGAACACACCAAGGCACATCAAAATTACACTAACCAAGATTAAAATGAAGGATAGAAACCTAGAAGCAGCAAGAGATAAGGGGACAGTCAGCTACAAAGGAGTGTCCATCAGACTGTCAGCTGATTTCTCAAAAGAGAAGCTACAGGCAAGAAGGGGCTGGAAAGAAGTATTCCAAGACATGAATTCCACAGATTTACATCCAAGACTGCTCTATCCAGGAAAGCTTTCATTTAGAATGGAAGGGCAGATAAATCGCTTCTCCGGTAAGGTCAAGCTAAAGGAGTTCATCATCACCAAGCCCTTATTATATGAAATGTTAAAGGGACTTATCCAGAGAGATAGAAAATGGCGGCAGAGTAGGACAGAGAGACTCCAGTTCTCATACCCCTGGGAGAAAATCCTGGCAGATCTACTGAGGAACAGCACAATCAATTCCCCAACCAACAATTCCCCAGCATTTATGAAAATAAGAGACCAGAGATAGTGACGGACCAGACAGCTACAGGTTGGTGGGGTCTCAGGGATGTGAGTAAGGACAGAGGTGGCCAGGCTGGCAGCAGCCTTGGGCTGGCACATAACGGCCTTGAGCCGTGGCTACTGCAGTGGTCGGGGCCCAGAGGCTTCCGTCTGCACCCGGCGACAGGAGCATCTGCCACAGAGGACTCATCGGGAGCCCGGCACCCCAGAGTAAAGTCAAAAGCAGCAGCGACAGGGCTGGCTACCCTTGGCCAGCCCGTAATGCCTCGGAGCCACCGCATTAGGGGTGTTGAAGCTTCCGTCTGTGGCCAGTGCCACAGAGATCTCATAGGGAGCCCGGCACCCAGTGGAGCCTTGGGCCACCTGCTGGGTCCTTGGAAGAGAGCTGGGTCTGTCCCTCCCCATCTAGGCAGGGCTGGGTGGCAGAGACCTGTCTACCTAGGTTTGCAGGGAGGGTGGCAAGGACAGGGGGCCATGTTCAGTTGTGATCTCTGTAGTCGCCAGCACACCAGCCCACCAGCCCACCAGCCCAGGAAATTTGAAAGGAGCATTGTCCTAACCAGTTGGGCTGGGGATTGGGCTGGGCTGAGAGCCAGGCTTTCTGGAGAAGTTTTTACTGGAAAGTGGACTGAGGTGTTCTCCTGTGAAGGCAGCTTGACTTGCTTCTCACCTAGCCACAGGACTGGGAAGGACCAGTACCAGATCCTGTGGGACCCAGGCAGCCTGTTGGGTGGACCGGCGCCTGCACTGGCTGGTACGTGGGAATGCACCTGGGCCTACAAACCAGCACACAGAGAAGTCTAGCTGAAACCAGAAAAACAGGATTGGACAGTTTGAAACCAACAAGAGAGGGTTTTTTTTTTGTTTTTTTTTTACTTTTCTTGTACTTTTTTTTTCAGTAATCGTATATTTTTTTAATTTTATTGTTGCTGTATGATCCTCTCCTTTCTTTTTTCCTGTTTTAGTCCTTCTTCCTTTCATTCCAAACTTACTGCTTTTTCCTCACTTCTCCTGCCCTTTTTTTGTTTGTTTGTTTGTTTGTTGCTTTCTATACCACTGTAAACACTTCACAACACATCTCTCGGGTCTTAGCCCACTTTACAGTTTCCTGAATTCTATTACTGTCATGATTAACTCTACTTGCTCACATGCTACGCCTATTTACTATTCTTTACTCTCACCTTACCTCAAAATCTGAACACCCACAAGCTCACTGCTTTCTAGATACAACTCACAAGCCTTCCCTCCCCAACAAGAGACTTATCTTTGATCTATCCTTTCTTAAAAGTGGCAAATTGGATTGCAGATTACAGTTAGCACTAATATATAGTGCTAATATATAGCCTAAAGATCTTCTATCTCTTCTCTACTGGCTGTGACTGTAAATATCATAAAGTACTCTCCTGCTGTCATAAACCATTTTGCCTCCCCTCCAACTGATCACACACACACAAAAAAAGGAGTAGGTGGAGGTGGAAAACATCAAGATACCTGAAGGAGACTGCACCACTGAATTTCACAGGTATTCTACCACAAAAGTTCACACTATAAACCCAGGGAGTCAGAACAGATCAATTTAAGAAGCTGAGGCTAACAAGAAGAGTCTCATAAACAATGGGAAGACAAAGAAACAATGCCCAAATGACAGAAAAGGTGAAGTCTCAGAAATAATGTTAGATGCAAGAGAGGCAAGTCAACTATCAGATATTGAATTCAAAGCACTGATTATCAGGAAATTCAAAGAGCTCACAATGAGCTACCAGAAACTAGAAGGGACCTACAATGAGCTCTCCACAAACTATATCAACATGAAAAAGGAAATAGAAACTATCACCAAAGTCCAAGAGGAAATGAAGAATAGAATTTCAGAACTGAAGAACACAGTAGAAGGAATGAAAAGCAGGATCGATGAGGCAGAAGATCGGATCAGTGAGTTGGAGGACACAGCAGAAAGAATCTCCCAGAAAGAGCAGAAAAGAGAAAAGAGGCTCAAAAAGAATGAAGAGGGACTAAGAGAAATGCAAGACAATATGAAATGTAACAATATCCAAATAGGAATACCAGAAAGAGAAGAACAAGAACAAGTGATAGAAAACCTACTTGAAAGAGTAATAATGGAAAATTTTCCTAATTTGATGAGAGAAAAACTTACACGAATCCAGGAATCACAGAGAGTCCCAATCAGGTGGAACCCAAAGAGGCCCACTTCAAGACACATCATCATTAAAATGGCAAAACTCCAAGACAAAGAGAGAATCTTAAGGCAGCAAGGGAGAAAAAGGAAGTAACATACAAGGGAGGCCTACTAAACTTGGCTACTGACTTCTCAATGGAAACACTCCAAGCAAGAAGAGAATGGCAAGAAATATTTCAAGTAATGAGAACCAGAGGCCTACAACCAAGGCTACTTTACCCAGCAAGGCTCTCAATCAAGATAGAAGGCCAAATAACGAGCTTCCAAGACAAAAGAAGTCTAAAAGAATATGCCTCCACCAAACCAGCTCTACAAGAATTACTAAAAGGACTGCTTTAAGGAAAGGAAGGAAAAGAGAGAGATGGGGAGGAACACAGGTACAAAAATGGCAATGAATAAGTAACTTTCAATAATAACCTTAAACCTTAATGGATTAAGCGCTCCAATCAAAAGACATAGAATAGCTGAATGGATAAGAAAGCATGACCCACACATATGCTGCCTACAAGAGACCCACCTCAGGACAAAATACCATCACAGAATAAAAGTGAAAGGCTGAAAACAAATTTTCCAAGCAAATTGTCAAGAAAAAAAAGCCGGGGTAGCAATTCTAATATCAGACAAAATAGATTTCAAAAAAAGGGCCATAAAGAGACTCAGAAAGTCACTTCATAATACTCAAGGGAAGAATCCACCAAGAAGACATTAACATCGTGAATATATATGCACCCAACAATGGAGTACAAAAATATATAAGAAAAATCCTAGAAGACTTCAAGAAAGATATTGACAGCAACACAATTATAGTAGGGGACTTTAACACCCCACTGTCAAAAATGGACAGATCTTCCAAACAAAATACCAACAAAGATATAGCTGCACTAAACAACACCCTAGATGAAATGAAATTGACTGATATATAGAGAGCCCTTCATCCCAAAGAAGCTAAATACACATTCTTTTCAAATGCACATGGAACATTTTCAAAGACAGACCACATGATAGGACACAAAATGAGCCTCAACAAATTCAAGAAAATTGAAATCATACCAAACATTTTCTTGACCACAAGGGACTGAAATTAGAAATCAATCCCTCAGGAAAAAACCCAAAACACCCAAAATCATGGAGACAGAATGGTATTCTATTAAACAAGGAATGGTTCAAGGTTGAAATCAGAGAAGAAATAAAAAAACTTCTGGAAACAAATGAAAATGAACTCACAACAACCCAAAACTTATGAGACACAGTGAAGGGAGTCCTGAGAGGGAAGTTCATAGCAATACAGGCTTACCTAAAGAAGATAGAAACATTTCAAGCAAACAACCTAACCCTATGCCTACAAGAACTCAAAGAACATCAACAAAGACAGCCCAGAGCAAGTAGAAGGAAGGAAATAACCAAGATCAGAGCAGAATTAAATGACATAGAGACTAAAAGCATAATTCTAAGGATCAATGAATCCAAGAGTTGGTTTTTTAAAAAGATAAACAAAATAGACAAGCCTTTAAGTAGGCTCATTAAGAAAAGAAGAGAGAGGGGACACAAATAAACACAGTAAGAAATGAAAGAGGAGAAATTACAACTGATACCACAGAAACAGAAGAGATTGTAAGAAATTACTATGAAGAATTGTACGCCAAGAAATTTGAAAACCTAGATGAAATAGAAAAATATAATCTTCCAAAACTCAATGAAGAAGAAATAGAAAGCCTGAACAGACCAATAAGAACAGATAAAATTGAAGAAGTAATCAAAAAACTCCCATCACACAAAAGCCCTGGACCAGATGGTTTTACAGGAGAATTCTACAAAACATTTAAGGAAGAGCTAACCCCTATTCTTCACAGACTATTCCAAAAAATCCAAAATGATGGGAAACTCCCGAACTCTCTTTATGAAGGCAGCATCATCCTAATTCCAAAACCAGATAGAGACACAACAAAGAAAGAAAACTTTAGGCCAATATCGCTGATGAACATAGATGCTAAAATCCTCAACAAAATATTGGCAAATCGCATCCAACAATACATCAAAAAGATCATATACCACGACCAAGTGGGATTCATCCCAGGGATGCAAGGATGGTTCAATATCCATAAATCAGTAAATGTAATACACCACATAAACAAAAGCAAAGACAAAAACCACATGATCATATCAGTTGATGGGGAAAAAGCTTTTGATAAGGTACAACACCCATTTATGATAAAGGTACTCAGCAAAGTGGGAATACAGGGAGCATTCCTCAATATAATAAAGGCCATATATGAAAGACCTACAGCCAACATCATACTCAATGGGCAAAAACTAAAAGCTTTTCCACTAAGATCAGGAACAAGACAAGGTTGTCCACTTTCACCACTTCTATTTAATATAGTATTGGAAGTTTTAGCCTCAGCGATCAGGCAAGAAAAGGAAATAAAAGGCATCCAAATTGGAAAGGAGGAAACAAAACTGTCATTGTTTGCAGATGACATGGTAGTGTATATGGAAAATCCTATAGACTCTACCTGAAAACTGCTCGAACTTATAAATGAATTTGGCAAACAGTGGGTTACAAAGTCAATATCGAGAAATCAAAGGCATTTTTGTATACTAACAATGAATCAGCAGAAGCAGAAATCAAGAAAAAAATCCCATTTGATATAGCAAAAACAAAAATAAAATACCTAGGAATAAACCTAACCAAGGAAGTAAAAGACCTCTATGCAGAAAACTACACAACACTGAAGAAAGAAATCAAGAAAGACACAAACAAATGGAAACATATACCATGTTCATGGATTAGAAGAATTAACATCATCAAAATGTCCATACTACTACCCAAAGCAATTGACAGATTCAATGCAATACCTATTAAAGTACCAATGGCATATTTCACAGACATAGAACAAACACTTCAAAAATTTGTGTGGAACCATAAAAGACCCCGAATAGCAGCCACAATTTTGAGAAAGAAGAACAAAGTAGGAGGGATCACAATACCTGATATCAAACTGTATTACAAGGCCACTGTAATCAAAACAGCCTGGTACTGGCATATAAACAGGCACATAGACCAATGGAACAGAACAGAGAACCCAGAAATAAACCCAACTCTCTATCGTCAATTAATATTTGACAAAGTGGTCAGTAACATAAAATGGGGTAAAGATAGCCTCTTCAACAAATGGTGTTGGGAGAACTGGACAGCTACATGCAAAAAAATGAAACTTGATCACCAACTTACGCCATACACCAAAATAAATTCAAGGTGGATAAAAGACTTAAATATAAGCCGTGACACCATTAAAGTCTTAGAGGAGAACATTGGCAGGAAAATATCAGATATTTCATGCAGCAACATTTTTACTGATATGTCCCCTAGAGCAAGAAATATAAAGGAAAAAATAAACAAATGGGATCTCATCAAAATAAAAGCTTCTGTGCAGCTAAAGAAAATAGCATTAAAATAAAAAGAAAACCAACTGTATGGGAAAACATATTTGCCAATGATACCTCAGGCAAGGGTTTAATCTCCAAAATATACAAAGAACTCACAGGACTTCACTTTAAGAAGACAACAAACCCAATTAAAAAATGGGGAAAGGAGTTGAATAGACACTTCTCCAAGGAGGACATGCAGAGGATCCAGAGACACATGAAGAGATGCTCAATATCGCTTGCTATCAGAGAGATACAAATTAATACCACAATGAGATACCACTTTATACCAGTCAGAATGGCTATCATAAACAAAGCAATAAACAACAAATGTTGGAGAGGGTGTGGGGAAAAGGGGACTCTGGTCCACTGTTGGTGGGATTACAGACTGGTACAACCATTATGGAGAACAGTATGGAATTTTCTCAGAAAACTAAAATTGGACCTGCCTTTTGACCCAGCAATTCCACTGCTAGGATTGTATTCTAAGAACCTAAAACACCAATCCCAAAGAACATATGCACCCCAAAGTTCATAGCAGCACAATTTACAATAGCCAAGAGTTGGAAGCAACCTAGGTGCCCGTCAGTAAATGAATGGATCAAAAAACTATGGTACGTATACACAAAGGAATTCTGTGCCACAGAAAGAAAGAAGGAGCTCCTATCTTTTGCAACAACATGGATGGAACTGGAAAGCATTATGCTGAGTGAAATAAGCCAGGTGTTGAAGGACAAATACCCTATGATCTCACCTTTAACAGGAAGCTAAACAACAAAACAAACAAGCAAGCAAAATATAACAAAAGACACTGAAATAGAGAACAGGCTGACAGTGACCAGAGGGAAGAGGGGAAGGAATTTCAGGGGAAATAGGGGAGGGATTTAGAGGAACAAATATAAAGGATACATGGACAACCACTGAGAAGGGTGGAAATGGGAGGGGGGAGCACAGGGGATGGGATGGGATGGGAGAAATAGACAGAAAACTGTACTTGAAAAATAATTAAATAAATTAAAAAAAATAAAGGAACTTATCTAAGAAAAAGAAGATAAAAAATATGAACAGCGAAGGGACAGAAAACTCAGTTGTTAACAACCACATCTAAAACAAAAACAAACTAAGCAGACAGCTACATCAGGAGCTGAACCACAGAAATGAAGATCACATGGAGGGTTATCAAGAGGGGAGTGGGAGGAGAAGAATTGGGGAGAAGGTACAGAGAATAAGTAGCATAGATGGTAGGTAGAAAATAGATAGGGGAGGCCAAGAATAGTATGGAAAATGTAGAAACTAAAGAACTTGTGACAAATGGACATGAACTAAAGCAGGGGAATGAAGGGGAAGGGGGTGTGCCGAGTGGAGGGGAATGGGGGGGGGGGAAATGGGGCAACTGTAATGGCATAATCAGTAAAATATATTAAAAAAAGAAAAAAAAGACTCCACAGTCATTAGAGGGGCACAGTCAGATGTTGAACCAGAGCCCAAGCCCTCAATCACCTCAGTGGGAGGCCAGTGTGTGGAAGCTTCTGAATTCCCACCTTGTATCCACAAAAGACCCTCACCAAGAGGGAGGTCTAAAGATAAAAAGCCAACTCCACATGCTTAGTCAGTCAATGTGGTAGAGGAAGTAGAGCCTAGACACAGTTGCCCTCGTTGACCTCCAGGGCCAGTCTCTCAGCTTATGTCCTAGTCATGGCTGTTAGGGGGATAAAATAGGTTAGTGGAAATGAAGATGCTGACAAAATTGATATATGCTTCCTGAACACAAGGTCATGCAGTTCTCCAGCCGGCAGGACTGGAATATCAATGAGATCTTCTAGTCAGATTAAAAGTTGAGGTGTCCACTAAATTAACCCACTGCTTCCCTTCCAGCCTTGCCTGCCTGTGCTCTCTTCCTGACCTTCCCTAACTTTAGGAGGGGGAGAGGGGCGAGTGAGGCAAAGGGAGTAGGGAAGCAGCCAACATAAGAAAAGACAGGTCACTCTTAAAACAACAACCCAAATTCCCCTTCTGATTTATGAGGTTTGGTACATGCTAGGAGCACTGGAATTAAACTGAAACCCTTGGGCATATCCTGCAGTGGCTCAGCACAGGCCTTGTTTGGCAGGCAGGTTGCCTTGACTTGCTCTTGAATTTTGCCGGCAAAGGGGCCAGTGCAGCCCAGAGAGAAGGGTCTGATGCAAGGAGAGCTAGTGGCCCCCATTCTGGGGGCCCTAGAGGTCTGTGGCATTGTGCCAAAGGAGCTGGGAGGGTGGCCCTGAACAGACAGCTGGATGAGAGCCAGCAGGACCCAGCTTAAGGCTCATTTCAGTTGTTGGGGCTGCTCTGCCACGTCTACCACCTGTAGCCTACTGCAGGAACTATGTATGGCAGGCACAGATAAATGCTCTGCCAGAGCCTGCCTCAGCTGTTTGGGTCCCAGGGGATTGGGTAGGAGTGTCCTGTGTGCGGGAGACATCATGTACCTGCCACCTAAAGATGAAGGACAGGAAGATGGAGACCGAGGGTGGAGATGTCTCAAGAATTGGGGAGAAGGAGAAAAGGAGAAGTTAGGGCACTAAAAAATAGACACATACAAAGGAAATGAACACACAGGAAGGCAAATTAAAGAGAAAGAGAATGGAGGAGATTTTTATATTATCCTAAAAGGCAAAACAGAGATGACTTCATCCCAAAATTTCATCAAGAAGTGTTGGTTAGATCTGAAAAAGAATGGATGCCCTACCTACCAGTACCCACTGAGATGAGTTACACATGAGATGCCTTCCTTAGAAGCTGAGGGAGGATAGGGTGTTTGGGGGAGGAGGCAGGGTGAACCCTGAATAAATGCAGGGAAGTGAGCCTGGGGACCTCCAGAGGTCCTTCTGTGTTGAATTTATGATTTTCTAAGAGTCAAGGAAAGGACAGAGAGGCAAGAACAATTCCCAAGGACTAGAGGAAAGGGACAGAGCTGACATTTCCTGAGGGCCACTGGATCAGGCACAGTGTGGATACTGTGTCAATATTGTCTCACTCTGGATTCACATGCTGGCCTGAGCAGGTGCTGCATCTCTCTTTCACAAGGGGCTAATTCAAGAGCTGTACACAGAAAAACAATTAAGTAGCACAATCAGGATTTATATTCAGGTCTGATACAATAGTCACTGCTTGGGAAAAGGCAGCAGGAGGAGACTTAGTGATGGTCAAGGAAGAGTATGCTGGACCTCAGAGGACAAGCTCAAACTTCTGGATCTGATATGGAAAGAGTATCTTGTGACCTTGGGCAATTTCCAAGTCCTAGTCTCTGTTTCCGCTTTAAGGTGGGAGCTTGGCCTAGGTGCTCACTAAAGCCTTTTCCAATTCAAACCATGTAATGTTTAGTTGGGGACCAGCTTCCCACTTTCTATATTTTTTCTTTTTTTTATTTAATTTTATTTTTTAAATATATTTTATTGATTATACCATTACAGTTGTTCTATTCCACCACCCCCTTCATTCCCCTCCACCCACACATTCCTTAATAACCTTATTTCTCCTTTTGGTATTGTGTTCTATTCTGGGTATTCACTCTAGGTGTGGAGACCCTGCCTGCAGCCCATTGAAGATGGAGAGTACAAACTGAAAGTTATGTGACACTTTCTCTAACTGGTTGTGGTCACTTAACTGACCAAATACATAAATTCTTCATTAAGCCTAGCATGTGCCCAGACAGGTGCTTAACTGGCAATATAAAGGAGAATGAGACAATCTTCAGCTCCAAGGAGCTTCCAGACTAATGAGAAAGCCATATCCACAGAGCATGCTTGCCTAGTATGAACAGAGATTACTGATGCTCCATAGAAAAGCTTGGATGCTTATCAAAGTCTGCATGAGCTGAGATCACAGGCATTTGGGACCTCATGATTTTGGTTTTGATAGCTGTTCTTTGGCTCCATGGATGCTAGCGACCTCTGACCTTGGGCCCACATTGTGGAAGTGGTGATCAATTGTTTCTTACTGTTGTCAGTCTCTGGGACAATCTATCATGGCTTGAACATGGCCACACAACAGTGATAAGCGTGAACATGAGGCAAACAGAAAGCGACGTGGCCACACTAAAGAGAGGTGACTACCCAGACTGTGGAAGGAAAGACCCTAGAAGGAAGGTCAATGATGTAGAGGTGAAAGTGGGGGGACTTCTTGGCGGAGAGGCGAGAATGTTTTACAAGCCTGGAGGCAAGAAAGCAACAGGCTTATTTCCCAAATTGCAAGTACTGTATTTAGCCATGCATAATAAAGCCCAAATCTTTTAGGGAAAAATAAGCATGTACATGATACATGGGTGATACTAATTCTGTATCTAAATAAATGTTTTTAATTCTGTTACATGTGTTATGCATTAAATGTATAAGTCTAGAAATCAATAACAATATCTATATGCAAAATAGTACCTTAGAACACAATCATCAGTTTTATTTCTAAATATAAATAATTAAATTAAAAAATTAAAATGAAGGCTTCTGGCCAAGATGGAGGCATAGATAGATACACTTAACCTCCTCGCACAACCAAAAGAAGGACAGCAACAAATTTAAAACATAAAATAACCAGAACTGCCAGAAAATTGAACTGTATGGAAGTCCAACAACCCAAGGAATTAAAGAAGAAACATTCATCCAGACTGGTAGGAAAGGTGGAGATGAGCAGTTGGGGCAGAGAGGACATGTGGAAAAGAGGTAGTTCGAAGACCATGTAGTCCCACATTTTCATGCAGATAAACTAGGAGGAAAAACTGGGAAGCAAGACAGACTGTGCAACCCAGAGTTCTAACGCAGAAAAAAAGACTCAAAACCTCTAGCTTTAAAAATCTGTGGGGGTTGCAGTGTTGGGAGAAGCCCTCAGCCTCACAGTAGAGTTCAATGAAGAGACCCACAGGGTCCTAGAACATACACAATCACACCCATCTGGGAATCAGCACCAGAAGGGCCCATTTTGCTTGTAGGGAGCGGGGAAAGTGACTGAAAGCCAACCAAGAGTAACAAGTAACATTGTCCCCTCTTGGATCCCTCCCCCACATGCAGTGCCACAGTCCAGTATCTTGGGTTGCCCTGCCCTGGCGAATACTTAAGGCTCTGCCTTTTAGACTGAAACAGGTATGCCGAGACAAAGAAATATACCCCAATGAAAGAACAGATCAAAATTCCATAAATAGAACTAAGCAATGAAGAGATAGCCAACTTATCAGATGCAGAGTTCAAAACACCGGCAATCAAGATGCTCACAGAAATGTTTGAGTATGGTCACAAAATAGAAGAAAAAGTAAAGGCTATGCAAAGTGAAATAAAGAAAAATAAAAAAAATTATGGTACATTTACATAATGGAATACTACACAGCAGAAAGAAAGAAGGAGCTCCTACCCTTTGAGACAGCATGGACAAAACTGAAGAGCATTATGCTAAGTGAAATAAGCCAGGCAGTGAAAGACAAATACCATGTGATCTCACCTATAAGTGGAACTTAATCAACAAAACAAACAAACAAGTAAAATATAACCAGAAACATTGAAATTAAGAACAAACTGACAATAACCGGGGATTTCCCCCCCCATTATCCCTTTTCCCCTGTTATCCCTTCCCTTTTTAGAAAGAGAAAGAATAATACACTGGAAGAAATAAACAGTAGGTTAGATGAGGCAAAGGATCAAATCAGTGATTTGGAAGACAAGTTAGAAAAAAAACACCCTGGCATAGCAGCAAAAAATAAAATAATTTTTTTTTTCAAATGAGAGCTTAAGGAGCATTTTGGACATCATGAAGTGTAACAACATCCACAGCATAGGAATAACAGGAGAAGAGAGTGAGCAAGGGACAGAGAACCTATTTGAAGAAATAACGGCAGAAAACGTCCTTAATATGGTGAAGAGAAAAGACACACAAGTCCAAGAAACTCAGAAAGTCCCAAAAACATTTGACCCAGTGAGGCCTACACTGAGGCATATTATAATTAACATGACAAAGCTTAAAGACAAGGAGAGAATCCTAAAAGCCACAAGAGAAAAGCAGATAGTTACCCACAAGGGATCACCAATTATACTGTCTTCAGATTGCACAACAGAAACATTTTTGGCCAAAAGAGAGTAGCATGAAATAGTCAAGGTGATGAAAAGCAAGGACCTACAACCAAGGCCACTTTGCCCAGGAAGACTATCACTTAAAATCCAAGGAGAAATAAGGAGCTCCCCAGACAAGAAAAAGCTAAAGAAGTTTGTTAACACCAAACCAGTACTGCATCAAATGTTAAAAGGCTTGTTTTAGGAAGAAAAAGAAGATGAAGAAAGAAGAAGGAGTAGAAGGAGAAGGAAGAGGAGGGGGAAAGGGAGGAAGAGGAGAATGAGAGGAAGGAGGGGGAGGAAAATAAGAAGAGGAGGAGGGGAAAGGGGAAAAATAAAGGAAAACAGTCTAACAATAAAATAGCACTATATACGTATCTATCAATAATCACTTTAAATGTAAATGGCTTAAATGCTCCAACCAAAAGACACAGGGTAGGTGAATGTATAAGAAAACAATGCCCATATTGTCTCTTGCTGCCTCCAAGAGATCCATCTCAGATCAAAAAAATACACACAGACTAAAAGTAAAGGGGTGGAAAAAGATATTTGGTGCAAAAGGAAAGAAAAGAAAACCTGAGGTAGCAGTGTTTATATCCAACAAAATAGACTTTAATGTATTTTTTAAAGATTTTATTTATTTATCGTTAGAGGGAAAGAGAAGGAGAGAGGGAGAGAAATATCAATGTATGGTTGCCTCTTGTGTGTCCCCTGCTGGGAATTGGCCTGCAACCCAGGCACATGCCGTGACTGGGAATTGAACCACGACCCTTTGGTTTGAAGGCCCATGCTCAATCCACTGAGCCAATAAAACAGATTTTAAAACGAAGGCTATAGTAAGAGATAAACAAGGACACTATGTGATGATTAGGGAATAATCCAACAAGGTGATATAACCCTAGTAAACATTTATACATCCAACATAGAAGCATTTAAAATGTGAAGCAAATCTTGATGCACATGAAAGGAGAGAATGGCAGTAATACAATCATAGTTGGGGATTTTAATACCCATTGACTTCATGGGATAGATCTTCTAGATGGAAAATCAACAAGGAGACAGCAGTCTTAAATGACACACTAGGTCAAATAGATTTAATTGATATCTTCAGAGAATTTCACCTTAAGGCAGCATAAAATACATACTTTGAGTTTACATGGAATGTTTTCTAGGATAGATCACATGTTAGGACACAAAACAAGTCACAATAAATTTAGGAAGATTAAAATAATATCAAGCATCTTCTCTGACCACAATGCTATGAAACTAGAAATCAATCACAAGAATAACACTGAAAAGCATGCAAAGACATGAAGGCTAAATAACATGTGAATGAGTCAACAACAAGATCAAGGAAGAAATCAAAAGATACCTTAAAACAAATGTAAATGAGGACACCACAACCCCAAACCTGTGGGACACTAGGAAAGCAATCATTGTAGGGAAATCCATAGCATTATAGGCCTATCTCAAAAAAAAAAAAAAGAAAAGAAAAGGAAAAAGAAAGAGCTCAAATAAACTTCACACTTAAAGGACCTTGAAAAAGAACAACAAACAAAGCTCAAAGTGAGTGGAAAGCAAAAATTAAAAGATCACAGCAGAAATAAATGAAAAAGAGTCTTGAAAAATGATGTAAAGGATCAATGAATCCAAGAGCTGCTTTTTGAAAAGATAAACAAGATTGACAATATTTTAACCAGATTCATCAAGAAAAAAAAAGAGAAAGAACCAAAATAAATAAAATCAGAAATGAGAGGAGAAATATCAACTGACACCAAGGAAATACAAAGAATTGTAAGAAAATAGTATAAACAACTGTATGCCAACAAACTAGACAACCTGGATGGAATGGATAAATGCCTAAAAACATACAATTTTCCAAAACTAAATTAGGAGGAATCAGAGAATCTGAATAGACAGATTACACCTAGTGAAACTGAAGCAGTAATAAAAAACACTCCCAAAAAAGTCGTGGACCAGATGGCTTCACAGATGAATTTTACCAGACATTCCAAGAAGAACTAATACCTCTTCTTACCAAACTATTTCATAAAATTCAAAAAGAGGGAAGTCTCCTGTCCTTCATTTTATGAGGCAAGGATTTTCCTAATTCCAAAACCAGATAAGAATACTACAAGGAAAAAAATATATAAGCCAATATCCCTGATGAACATAGATTCTAAAATCCTCAACAAAATATTAACTCACCAAATACAGCAACGCATTAAAATGATCATACGCAATGATCAAGTGGGATTTATTTCAGAAATGCAAGGTTGGTACAACATTTTCAAATTAATAAAAGTGATTCACCAGGCAAAAAAATGAAGGATAAAAACCACATGATCATTTCAACAGATGCAGAAAAAGCACTTGATAAAATCTAGCACCCATTTGTGATAAAAATTCTCAGCAAAGTTGGGTTAGAGAGAATGTACCTAAAGATAATGAAGGCTGTGCATGACAAAACCACCGCCAGCATCACATTCAATGGGCAAAAGCTACAAGCATTCCCTTTAAGATCGGGAACAAGATAGGGATGTCCACTTTCATTTCTCTTGTTTATCATAGTACTAGAATTCCTAGCCACAGCAATCAGAGAACAAGGAGGAATAAAATGCATCCAAATTGAAAAGGAAGAAGTAAAACTGTCATTATTTGCAGATGACATGATACTGTAGACAGAGAACCCCAAAGATTCCACCACAAAACTGCTAGAATTGATCAATGAATTCAGCAAAGTAGTAGGATACAAAATTAATATCCAGAAATCACTTGCATTTTATATGCTAACAATGAACTAACAGAAAGAAAAATTAAGAAAACAATCACTTCACAATTACTACAAAAAGAATAAAATACCTAGGAATAAACCTAACCAAGGACATAAAAGACCTGTACTCAGAAAATCATAAGACACTGAAGAAAGAAATAGAAGATACAAATAAATGGAAACCCATATCATGTTCATGGATAGGAAGAATTAACATCATTAAAATGCCCATATTATCTAAAGCAATCTATAGATTCGATGCAATTCCTATGGAGATTCCAATGACATATTTCACAGAACTAGAATAAATATTTCAAAAACTTATATGGAAACACAAAAGGCCCCATAGAACAACCAAGATCCTGAGAGAGAAGAACAAAAGTGGAGGAATCACACTACTACAACAGTGCAGCAAGGGGGGAGCCCAAATAGGGATTTGTAATGGGGTCCAGAACTTGGCATCCAGGAAATATTAGAAAAATATAAACATACAGACTGTCCTCACCCCTCAAGTCTGAGCTGGGGGATGGGATGCATGGAGCAGGGCCATTGAGAGTTGTTTTGAATAGTGACAGTTTTGCAGATAACCTCTAGAACCTTCATTTAACACATCTATAACCTTTAACTGGTTTCATAGAGATGTTAAACAACTGTGGCCATGCTTTGAGCCAGAGGGATGAGAGTGACTTTAACCCATGGTGTAACTGGGAGGCAACTCCCCCTGGTTACAGACCCTGTGTAAGAACGTGGAGATGATTGGCTCCACACCACAGGGCCACACCCACCTGGACTTATTATGGAAGCCCAGTAAAGCTGGGAAAAATATGGGAATGCTGGCAGCTGTGGCCAATTGTGGGCAGAGTCAGAAATGTTGTGGCAGACGAAGATTGGCACTGGGATTTAAACCCAGGCACGGCAGCCATGAGGGGTCTTTTTGGGACCATGCAGCTAAAGCAGAGAAAAACCACAGACTTCTATTTCTTTGTCTGAGATACAGTACCCCAGACCAGGCAGAGGGGGAGGGAAGGACTGTGAGTTTGTGGGTATTCTAAAGGACTTTCGGATCTCAGTGAAGACATTAAATCATTACTCTTAAGTTTGTATAACTCTTTAAATAAATAATTCTTTTCCTTTTCACTAATCTCTGGCATTGAGAAACATCTTTCCCTGGCCACAGGCAAGGAGAACCTAGTACAAGGTTGGGGAGCCCCAGAGCAGGAGGGTGGGTCCACTCGGTAACAGTATATCATTCACTCCCCCCTGGGTCTGTTCTGTAATACTACCTTATATCAAACTATACTTTAAGTCCATGGTAATCAAAACAGCATGGTACCGACATAAAAACAAACATATAGGTCAATGTGACAGAACAGAGAGCCCAGAAATAAACCCACATCTTTACAGTCAGTCAGTGGGTGACAGAGGAAGCAAGCACATACAATGGGCTAAAAATAGCTTATTCAATAAATGGTGCTGGGAAAACTGAACAGGTAATGTGCAGAAAAATTGGACTAGACCACCTCATGCCACACATGAGAATAAATTCAAAATGGATCAAAGACTTAAATGTTAAACCTGAAACCATAAAAATTATAGAAGAAAATATAGGCAGTGAAGTCTCAGGCATTGCTCATAGCAATAATATAGTGGATATCTCTCCCCAGGCAAGGGAAACAAAAGAAAAAATAAACTGGAACTACATCAAACTAAAAAGTTTTGGCAAAATGGTGATGTAGGCAGACATGGCTTACCTCTTTGCACAATCACAGCAAAATTACAACTAAAATATAGAACCTGACATTTTCTGACATTTCAGGAATGTCAGAAATTGAGTTGAATAGAAGTCTGACAACTATGAAATTGAAATTGAGTTGAATGGAAGTCTGACAAGTATAGAAATAAAGAAACTGCATCCATCCAGACTGGTAGGAGGGGCACAGACACAAAATGAGCTGGCTCCACACCCAACTGGATTCAGGAGGGATATCTAGGGAGCAAGTAGTCCCAGATCCACACCAGTGACCCCAGCCTAGGATTCCAGTGCCAGGAAGAGAAGTCCCCACAACTTCTGGCTGCAAAAACCAGCAGAGACTGGGTCAGTGGAGGAGACTAATGGAGTCCTAAGAAGTTTCTCCTGGGGAACCCACACATGAACTCACCTACTCAGACTCATTCCCTCTGAACTCCAGCACCAGGGTGACAGCTTGAAGGGCACCAGTGGTAGACAGGGAGAGACTGAAGTGTCTGGCATTGGGACGAGCAGAAGCCATTGTCCCTTTGCTGAACCCTCCACCCACAGAGCCAGTAAGTTGGTGCCATATCTGAGACTCCATCAACCTGGCTAACACTATGTGACCCACCTTGGAGATTCACAGAGGCTCTACCCAACCCAACTTACAGGCCAACCCAAGCTGCTTTTCTATAAGAATGGCTTGTCTTGGCTCTTAAATCCTATCAAACAAGCAACAGCTGGCTTCAGTGAACCCTGGCAGCAGCCAGATTAGGGTCACACCTTGGCTTCACCTGGGAATCTCCAAGCCCAGAACAAGTAGCAGCCATCTCAGATTGCTTTACAGCTTAGGCAGGGTGCCCTGAATGAAACATAGATGGGGGTTGACCATGGCCTTCACTACCCCAGAAACCCCAGAGCCAACAGACCCAGTGGACAGTTACAGACCACATCAGAGAACTACCCCTGTGCCTGGGCACAGCTGATCCTCCATAGAGGGTGGAGGTTGGTGGTCAGTGATCATAACCAGTCCTTCCAGCTGACTGGCCTGGATAAATCCCTCCTATTGATCTGCCAACAGCACCCAAGCCTCAGCTACAAAAACAGGGTGTACTCAGCCCACATAAAGGGTGCATCTTGAGTACCCATCTTGAGTGATTGAGGAGGCTGTGCCACTTGATCCTACAGGACACCTACTACATTAGGCCACACAACCAAGACACAGATTCAAAATGGCTCTCCCTAATACATAGAAACAAACACAAGGAGTCTGCCAAATGAGTGGACAAAGAAACACAGCCCAAATGAAAGAACAGATCAAAACTCCAGAAAAAAAACTAAAAATGGAGGTAAGCAATCTATCAATACAGAGCTCAAAACATTGGTTATAAGGATGCTCAAGGAACTTAGTGAGGACCTTAGCAGCATAATAAATACCCAGTCAGAAACAAAGGATACACTAATTGAAATAAAGAACAATTTACAGGGAAACAACAATAGAATGGATGAAGCCAAGAATCAAATCAATGATTTGGGACAAAGGGAAGCAAAAAACAACCAATCAGAACAACAAGAAAAAAAGAATACAAAAAAATTAGGATAGTAAGCAGCTGCTGGGACAACTTTAAGAGGTTCAACATTTGCCTCATAGGGGTGCCAGAAGAAGAGAAAGAGCAAGAAATTGGAAATCAATCTGAAAAAGTAGTGAAAGAAAACTTCCCTAATTTGGTGAAGGAAATAGACATACAAGTCCAGGAAGTGCAGAGACTTCAAATTATGATAGATGCAAAGAGGCCCACTCCAAGACACAATATTAGTAAAGGGCCAAATGTAAAAGATAAAGACAGACTCTTAAAAGCAAGAGAAGAGAAGATACTGGAAGGTTGCCACATGACAGGGGGATGGGGAGAGTGGATGAAGAGGTAAGGGGATTAAGAATTACAAGCAGGTAGTTACAGAATAATAATAGGGATGTAAAATACAGTATAGGAAATGGAGTAGCCAAAGAACTTATATGCATGACCCATGGGTATAAACAATGGTGGTGGAATTGCCTGAGGGAGTAGGGAGTGTTAGATGGAAGGGGCCAAAGGGGAAAAAATCAGGACAGCTATAAAAGCATAACCGATAAAATATAATTAAAAATAAACATAAAAAGTTTTTGCGCAGGAAAGGAAAACATCAACAAAATAAAAAGGCAACCCATAGAATGGGAGAAAATATTCACTGATTCACCTGATAAGGGGTTAATATCCAAAATTCATAAAGAACTTCTAATACCAAAAAAAAACCCAACCCAGTTAAAAAATGGGCAACGGACCTCAATAGACACTTCTCCAAAGAGAACATACAGATGGCCAATAGATATATGAAAAGATGCTCAATGTCACTAATTATCAGAGAAGTGCAAATTAAAACCACAGTAAAATATCATCTCATATTTATCAGAATGGCTATCATCAATAAATCATCAAAAAGTGCTGGCAAGGATATGGAGAAAGGGAAACGCTTTTGCCCTGTTGGTGGAATGCAAATTGATACAACCACTTTGGAAAGCAGCATGGAGATACCTCAAAAAATTAAAAATGGATCTGCCTTTTGACCTAGTGATCCCACTTCTGGAAATATATCCTAAGGGATCCAATCATTAATTCAAAAGAGCATAAGCATCCCTATGTTTATTGCAGCATCATTTACAATTGCCAAGATATAGAAGCAGCCAAAGTGCCCTTTGGTAGATGAGTGGATAAAACCCTATGGGATATTTATACAATAGAATATTAATTGACCATAAAAAAGAAAAATTTTCCCTTTGCAACATTATAAATAGACCTGGAGAACATTATGCTAAGTGAAATAACCCAGGAAGACAAAGACAAATAGCATATGACTTCATTCATATCTGGAATCTAATGAACAAATGGAACTAACAAGGAGAATGGGGACAGACTCATAGATGGAGAGCAGGATATCAGCTCATGGAGGGGGAAGTTAGGGTATTGGAAGGACTGAGCAAAAAGGAAAAAGGACTCATGAACATGGAAACAGGGTGGTGATTGCTGGGGCGAGAGAGTATAAGGAGACTAAATGGTAATGGAAAAAATACAATAAAGATTCAATTTTTTAAAAAGGAAACCAGGTCAATGAAACTCCAGCAGAGACAGAGGTGTAGGTAGAAACCATTTGGTTCCTTGTACAACCAAAAGGAAGATAACAACCAATCTAAAATGAATGAACAACCAGAAGTGCCAGAAAATCAAACTGCATGAAACTCTGATAACCATGGGATTAAAGAAACAATCAAACAAAACAACCAGACCTGTAAGGCCACAGACAGAGAGAAACCTCAGTGAGGCAGCAGACCATGGGGTGGGGCTGGCTGTGGCAAGGCAGTAGGCTGAGCAAGAGGGGCTGACTTAAAGGGAAACCAAGACTCAGAGGTGGCTGTGGACTACAGTGGTTGCTGCTGTGCAAGAAACTCCCAGTCTCACATGAGAGTTCTTTGGAAGGTGCCCTAAAGACGAGCAGGCAAGCTGCGTTGTCCCCTCTCTGGTCCCTACCCCACAGGCAGTGCTGCAGCACAGCAAGGAGGTTTGCCCTGCCTGGGTGAATACCTAAGGCCCCACCCCCTTACAACTTATCAGGGGCCCCAAACAAAGTAATAGGGCCAAAATGAAATAATAAAGCAAAACCTCAGAGAGCTAAGTGATGAGGGTGTAGCCAACCTATCTGGTGGAGGATTTAAAGCCCTGATAATGCTCACAGAACTGATTGAGCTTGGTTGAAAAATGAAAGAATGAATGAAAGATAACCAAAATGAAATAAAGCAAAATATTCAGGGAACCAACAGCGACAGGAAAGAAGCCAGGACTCAAATCAATGATATGGAGCAAAGAGAAGAAATAAACATCTANCATAGACGGTAGGTAGAAAATAGATAGGGGGGAGGGCGAGAATAGTGGGGGAAATATAGAATCTAAAGAACTTGAGACACGTGGTTATAAACTAAGGAGGGGAGAATGGTAGGGGAGGGAGTGTGCAGGTGGAGGGGAATGAAGGGGGGAATAGAACAACTGTAATGGTATAATCAATAAAATATATTTAAAAAATAAATAAATAAAATAAATAAAAAAAAGTGAAGAGAGTCTTACAAACCTCTGGGAGAACCTGAAACATTCCAACATCCAAATTATAGGGGTTCCAGAAGGAGAAGAACACCAGCAAGAAATTGAAAACTTATTAGAATAAATAATGAAGGAAAACTCCCCCAATCTGGCAAAGGAAATAGACTTCCAGGAAGTCCAGGAAGCTCAGAGAGTCCCAAAGAAGTTGAACCCAAGGAGGAACACACAAGGCACATCATAATTACATTAGCCAAGATGAAAATGAAGGAGAGAATTCTAGAAGCAGCAAGAGATTAGAGAACAGTCACCTACAAAGGAGTTCCCATGAGGCTATCAGCTGATTTCTCAAAAGAAACCTTACAGGCAAGAAGGGGCTGGAAAGAACTATTTGAAGTCATGAAAGGCAAGGACCTACATCTAAGAATACTCTATCCAGCAAAGCTATCATTTAGATTGAAAAGGTAGATAAAGTACTTCCCAGATAAGGTCAAGTTGAAGGAGTTCATCATCAACAAGCCATTATTATATTCAATGTTAAAGGGACTTATCTAAGAAAAGGAAGATCGAAACTATGAACAGTAAAATGACAATGAACTCACAACTATCAACAAATAAACCTAAAAAAATAAAATAAAATAAATCAAGGAAAACAAAAACTAAGCAAACAATGAGAACAGGAACAGAATGAGAGAAAATGGACATCACATGGAGGGTTTTCAGTGGGGAGGGGGAGGGAGGAATGGGGGAAAAGTTACAGGGTAGAAGAAGCATTGGTAGGCATTAAATAGATGGAGAGGTAAAAAATGGTATAGGAAACAGAGAACTCCAAGAACTTCCATATACAACCAAGAACTTATATGTTCATGGACATGAACTAAGGGATTGTGGGGTACAGGATGGAAGGGGGATAAAGGGGGAAAATTGGGAAAACTGTAATAGCATAATCAATAAAATATACTTAAAAAAAGGAAACCAAAGCGGGAAGTTCTTCTAGCTGACACCCACCCCTTTCCCTTTTCTCTCCAATTCCAGCACAGCTCCTTCAAAGATCAGAGGACAGGCAGCTCCCACTGAACCTTTGGCTCCAGGACGCAGAAACAGCACAGAGAGGAGAGCATGAGAGGGGAGGAAATGCCTAGGTGGGATGCCAGCCTGATTCCTTGGGCCAAGATGGAGTTCTTGGTCCTCTACATTCTGGAATGTGACTGGGAATTTGCCAGGGCATCTGGGAGTGGCTCCTCCCAAGCCACTAGCTCCTCACCCTGGACACAGCCATACCGGCAGCTCCTTCTGGGCCTTCTTGCAGTGCACTGGTGCCCCACAGTGGACAGAGGGTTTGTGTCCCACCAATGGAGCAGTCTCTGGAGCCTCCATGCCCACTACATGCGGTTTCTGTCCTTGCATAGGGGTGAGACTTGAGTATTCCTGTTCTAGAGCCCTATCTCTACTCTGAGCTCAGGCTGCTTACCTGACCTGTCTAGGGGTTTTGCCTGACAGTGCTGTGCACTACTCATCAGAATAGGCTGACTTCACCCACGCCCTCGACTTCCTGTAGTTCTCTAAATTAGGCACAGACCAACCCTTTTCTGGTGAGTGCAGCCTTAAAAAATCTTTAGGACAGAAACTGGCTGCACTGACATTAGTCTAAATGACCACACAGGGGCTGGGACACACTGTATAATCCTTCTACCTTCAGGGATGGGTAGATGGTAGTGTTGGTGCAGACAGAAACCAAAGCTTCTGTCCACCTGCAGCTAGCTCACTGTCTCCGGAGATGGTCCTTTGCTCTGGGCAAAGTTTGGAGGCAGAGTAGAGGAGATGGTTGCTGAGAAACCATTGGGACCAAGGATGTGGGGATGAGGTAGAAGACTGGGGGAGGATGGGGTTCTTGGGGCTGAGACAGAGCCCTGAAATGCCATGGACTGTAGAAGCATGTGTTTTCTAATTGTTTTCTCTAATAACAGGCTGTGTGTGGCTGCTGGAAGGAAATGGTTGTTAACCCTCCAGAAGCCACTGAGTGGATAGTCCTACCCCTGTAGCTCATCAATGGGCTCTATGCTGGCCCACACCTACCAGGGAGATTGTCACAGTCCTACCAAGGAGACTGAGCAGAGCTAGTGAGAGAGATGCTGCAGGAAAAGAGGTGGGCCAAGGAGCAGTAACCAAGCATGGTAGATGTCAGGAGGAAAGAGGGCCAGACATAAGGGGAAAGGAGCTTGAAGAGATCAAAATGTAAGCAATGCTTAGATGCAGGGGGAGGGGTACACAAGGGACAGAGGGAGAGGAGGGCTGAACAGCCCCAAAACTGTCAGGGGCTTTTAGACCCTTTTTTTCATTTAACCCTTATTGCAGCAAGGAAACAAACTTCAATAAGGAATCTAAGTAACTTGCTTGTGGTCCCATGACTAAAGCGATGAAGCAAGGATTTGAAACTAGGCCTACCACTCCAAAGAAGTTTCCTATCACTCCTTCAGCAGTTCACCTACGAGAGGAGGTGTGGCTGGATGAGGAGAAACAGGATGTGAACCTGGAATTCTAGACTCTTGGCACTGAAATCAGAATCCCCTATACCAACTCTGCCTCCAGAAGACATTAGATTTCAATCAGAACAATGCCATGTCTTAATTAGGTAGCCAATTATTTTCAAAAGGTGGTAATAGAACCAACCAACCTCCCACACGCCCTCCTTCTTTCCTTCCCTCTCTAACATTGTTTATGGAGCAATGACAAACTGTGAGGCTTTGTGTTAATTCTGAGGAACAAAAATGCAGCTCTTTAGGCACACACCCTCACTTTCATGACAGTATTTTTCTCTGTCCTTATTTCTGAGTTCCTCTGCAGGAACCCTCTTCAGGGCTGCCTGTAGCCCAACTCCCTCTGTTTTGAGAGACAAGATCCCCCCAAGACCTGCCCATCCTGGAGCTGCTTCAGGGGCCACAGCTAGAGTGGTCAGTGATGTCACAAGCAAGCATTTAAGAGCTTTTAACTCCTCTCACACATCTAAACACAGCTGGGCCTGTGGCAGCCCAAATTCTGCCAAGCCTAGAATAAATGAACAAATGAAGAGGCTTCTAGCCTCTTCCCCTCACCAGGCTTCTCCAATGAATAGAACCACTCACCACAGCCCATTCCTCTCTGCTATGAAATCACAGTGAAGCACTTAGAGAGCCATCACCCACCAGCCAGTCCACTCTCAGAGCAACGCCATCAAATAAACTCAGTCTGACAACCGAAAAAAAGTTCAAAACTCAAGTTATTTGTATGCATTCCCAAATACTAGGAAGAGGATGCAGTAGATAAGACAGTAATTCTCAAGATCCTGTTTTTCCTCTCCCATTTATTTGTCTGCATACTAACTCTAATCCTGTACCTCTCCTTTCCAAAATTCCTGCCTTGTAAGCTCTTCTTCCAGCTCTAGCCACACACACGTCCTTCTCTGAATTCTCTCCCTTTCCTCCTGATTCTGTAACACAAAAGCTCAAAATATGCAGTCTGGCAAGGCAAGACCTCCTGGAGAGAGGGGAAGGAAAGGTAACTGGGTAAAGCCCCTCCTTCCTAGGTAGGGGAGAGACCCTGGGCTGGAGACACTCCTGCAGTAAGTGTTGTTCCCCATCACAGTAGCTGTCACTGCAGATAGCCCTTTCAGATGCTGCCAAGCCCACTGGGCAGAACAATTTCCAGACAAAGTGACAACATCAACCTGACTGTTCCATTCAGACCTTATCTGCATATTTTGTTCCAAATCCAAGTTACAGTCCGCTACCATTAGTCAGTTGCCTCAATTTGGAGTTTGGAAAATATGACTCATTCTGACCCACCCTTCCTCTTAGCAACCCTAGCACATCCTGACCTCATTAAATACTTTCTATACTGCGGTAGACTGAATGTTTTTGTCCCCCCTTAATTCATATGTTAAAATCTTAACGTCCAATGTGATGGTATTAGGAGGTGGGGCTTTAGGAGGTGATTAGGATATGAGGGTGGAGTTCTCATAAATGGGATTCATGCTCTTATAAAAAAAATCCCAGAGAACTCCCTTGCCCCTTCTGCCATGTGAGAACACAGCAAGAAGCCGTCTCCTATGAGGCAAGAAGTGGGTCCTACAAGACAAATGTCTCAGACTATATTTATTCTCATTCTGTCCTAAGTCTCATGAATAAGTTTATAGTAGCTTGCTAATGCTACATAATAACTCATGTCAAATATTAGTGACTTAAAACACAATAATTATTCATTATTTTTTATTGTTTCTATGGGTCAGAAACCTGGGAATGGCTTGCCCGGAGAGTTCTGACTTGGCTCTTATGAGACTGTGCTAAAATGTCAACCAAGGCTGAGTGTCTGAAGGCTTGATTGGAAGTGGAGGTTCCATTTCCAAGGTTGTGTGTTTACAGGGCTTGCAAGTTGGTGCTGGCTGTTGGGGGTAGGCCCTGGTTCCTCTTCAAATGGACCTTA
This sequence comes from Sturnira hondurensis, assembly GCF_014824575.4. Classification (NCBI taxonomy): domain Eukaryota; kingdom Metazoa; phylum Chordata; class Mammalia; order Chiroptera; family Phyllostomidae; genus Sturnira; species Sturnira hondurensis. The sequence continues at coordinate 3,406,922 of NW_028089713.1, read as the reverse complement.
CCATGTGGCCTGGGCCTCCCCAAAAAATGGTTGTTGGGTTTCAAAGGAGAACATCTCAACCCAGATGAGAGCTAGGCTGCATCCTCTTTTATGACCTAAGGTTTAGAAGTCACATGGTATCACTTCCACTGTGCAATTTTGGTCAAGGCCATTCCAAGTCCCTCCTGAGTCAAGGTAGGGGGAATGTAAACCTAGCCTCTAAACAGGAGGACTTCTGGTCACATTATAAGAAGAGCTCAGGAATGAGATAAATGTATAGATGTGGCCACCTTTGGAGAATACAGAGTGCCCCATCTCTGGCCCTTGTGAACTCATAGCAAATGTTCATGGCAAACTTAATATTTACTTGTGTCTGGAATTGAAATAGCCACATCATGGGAAGCCTGAGATAAAGAGGAAAATAAATTCAGTCTTAATTTTTCAGTGCCCCCTGTATCCACACCCTTTGCAATGAACTCTTAGAGTGTCTTCCCTATACTGACTCTGGTCCAAGTCATTTGACTGGCTTTGACCAACAAGTTGTTAGCAGCTGTGTGTCTAGCAGAGGCTTTAAAAAGAATTTATGTATTTCTCCTGAGGCTCCTGGACTAGCCCATCGGAGGGTATGAGACATGCAAAAAATAGTCAATTTGCTTCAGTTGCTCCAGCTGAAGAAAGCTGACCCACAGAGATGTGAGCAAGGCCAGGGAAGATGAGGAGAACCACCCAGCACACCGCAGGTTTGCAAGCTAAATTGATACTTATGGTTTTAAGGCCCAGAGCTTGGGAGTTGGTCACATTGCTACATTTTTTGAGGCAATAAATAACTCTTCTCATATTATTACAGAAAGTACCTTCTGACCTGGGATCCTCTGTTCTAGGTCAGGCTTAGTATCTGCAGTAGACAGAATAATCGTCGTCCAAGGTCCACATCTTAATTTCCACAACCTGTGACTATATTACTTTGCATAGCAAAGGGGACCTTGCAAACGAGATCAAGTTAAGGATCTGGAGATGGAGTGATCATTCTGCATTATCCAGGTGAGACCAATTTAATCACAAGGGTCTTTATGAGAGGGAAGCAAGAGGGTCTGAGTCAGAGAGGAGATGTGATGGCAGAGTGGAGTTGGAGTGTGTGCTCCATGCTGGGTGATGGGCCACAGCCGAGGTGTGGAGGTGGCTTCTACAAGCTGCAAAGGGCAAGGAAACAGATTCTTCTTGGAGCCTCTGGAAGGAACACAGTTCTGCTGAAACCTTTATTTTCATCCATAAGATACATTTCTGATCTCGGACCTCCAGTAAAAGAATGAATTTGTTGTTGAAAGCCACTAAGCTTGTGGTCATTTATTATAGCAGCAACAGAAATTTAACATAGTATTTAACAACTATATGACCTAAAGCAGTCAGGTGCCACAGTGGGCCTCACATATTACTTCTGGCAAATGAGGGTGTGTGGTGGATTAAAGATGGCCTCAAATCTTTGCTACTCCTCCTTTTGAGATCTGGGTTGGCCAATGGAATATGGCAGAATGTTTTGTAACTTTCAAGGTTTATAATAAGAAAGCTTGCTGCTTCCTCACAGGCCTCTCAAAATATTCTTTGGGAGCCTAGCTGCCAGCCTCTGTTTTAATCCTGTCTCCTAGACAACTAGTTACCCTTGCTCAACCTTTCACCAAAATGCCCACCCCCATAGAGTTACTGGACCCGCCTCAGTTCCTTCAGAGTCTTTAGGAAGATTCCAGGAACAAAGCTTTAGACAAGTGTCTACTGATGTACTGAACAGAGAGCCCAGCATTCCACCCAGTTAATAGCTTGGCTCTCCTCCTCTCTGCATTCCTTCCATTGGCTCCTCAAGACATGACAGCCTTAGCAGCTTCCCATGGAGGTGTCATCTCAGGCTCAGTCCCACCCTGTCATTTTCCTGGAAACCAGTGAGAGTCTCGTGGGCTTGGAAGGGTAGGGGGTATGGTTCAACAGAAAGTCTGAGAATTAGAGAGCCTAGAATCTAGAAGTTGTGCTGGGACTAGGGAGGATGGACCAAGCTTCCACTTTTGTTTAAAGGAAGTTGGTGCATTCTTTACCTTCCAACTCATTTACTCCAACTTCCCTTTACCACAGGTTTTTAGGCCATGACCTCCATGTCCGTATTTGCAAATGTAGGAAGAGCATCACCATTTTCAGCAACAGAATTTTCAACCTTTCCCCAAATATACCATTCTAGTTTCAGAATAGATTTTTTACCTCCCAGCTTCCCATGTATCATGCATCTCTGCATCCTATCTAGGAGATGGTAGAGTCTGGCAGCTGAGATTGTGGGATCTGGAGTCAGATGTACCTTTTAACAACTATACATCCTCAGGTGAGTCACTTTACCTCTGTAAGCTTTGTCATCCTTTTCTGAAAAAGTGGAGCCAATAATTGTCCCTGCCTTATAGGGCTGTTTGAGGAATTAAGTAAGACAGACCATATCAAAGGTCTGACATGTAGTACACACTGAAAAGATGTTAGCCATTGTTATTTAGATTCTTATTGCTTACTTAGCTGTGAATAAATCACAGCTGACTTCCTCCCTGTTTATATAGAAGAAAAGAAGCTGGGGAGATTGGGAGAAGTGGTGAACAGCCTTGACCCACTACAGGCAAGGTCAGAGGGAGTGGGTTAATGAATTCAGTAATATTCCTAAATTGGCAAAGAGACCCTGGGACTGGAGGTAGGTTGTTATCCCTCTGTTCTGTCCATTTCTCTGCTCTAGTGGCAGACCTTCCAGCCTCAGTCTCCTATTTCACAATGTAGGAGAAAATTCTCCAAGGAAGGGTGAGAAAGAACAGGTAGCTTTGGAGGACTGGGGCAACATTGAAAGCATGAGAGCAAAAATATATGTTCACGTGTGTCCATGTCTGTGGGCATATTTGAAAGTGGAAGGCACCTGAAAAAGTGCAAAATTGAATGATGGCATTAACTGAGCCAATCACTCCCTGCTTGCAGCAATCCCCATTTCCCTTGGAGACATGAGCCAGTGTTTTTCCATTCATATGATCTGGTAATGCTCCCTGATATGTAACATTAATCTCTCCCGTGCAGCCAGCCAAAGAGCCCTTTCCTTCCTTGAAATGTCAGACAGTGAGCGGGCAGTTACAGATCTCCCTCCTCCCCAGCAGAACATTTTCAAGTCCTTGTTTGCAGCCCATCCCTGTGGGAAGCCACTGAGGGCGGAAGGCTCCATGGCTTCATGGCTTCGCCTCACAAACTGGTGGAGGTAGGGGGGCAGGTACAGAACTTGCCAGGACTTGGTTGGGAGGAGTGGGTGAGGCCACTGTTTCAGACAAGGAGGCAGCTGGGGCAGGATGTGGGGGGGACTCTATTACCAGCAGGAACCAAAACACACTAAGTTCATGATCCATTACACCAACAGAGGTGGCGACAGTTATAAAATTGCAAAACATTTTCCATCCCCAACCCCTGTTCACTCTTTATTGCTAATTCTTCCAGTTTTTCCATATTTGCCTGAGATGAATGAATGACTAGATTCAAGAGATTTTTTTTTCTGTGAAGTGTTTGGAAAATGACTGCTAGTACCACAATGACCTTCTTTCTCCTGTTTTGTTTTTTGTGTGTGTAGATTTTTTTTAGGGGAGTGGGATTGGAATATTTTTTTCTTCTTTTTAAAGGCACTTAAAGCTCAAATTGGCAGTACAGTGACCACCTGTCCTATATTTTCTGAGAAAACCCCACTTTTTAAAAAGTCAACTTGTTAAATCTCTACATAAATATGGTTTTAATTTTATGAATCTTTATTCACAAACTCATGGTACATAAAGTGTCTCTTATTTTCTTTAATTTTAATTTTTATTTTTCATTTAATGGGGTCTAGTGGATGGGGTAGACCCAGATCTGATTTTCAATGTCATCTGTGTGCAGAAGCCTTCTCTGAAACCTCCATCACTCAATCTGGTGTTGGTTGGTGGGGCTCTCAAACTGTGGGTCCCTTTGTTCCCTGTGCTCCCTTCAGGATGATGGCTCTCTGTCACTTCTCTGCCAATCAATGATGATTCTGGAGTCCCACCCCACACTGGATCAAACAGGAGACCCTAGCAGGCCTCTACCCACTTAGACCTTCTTCACTGGGTTGCTGCTGCCCCAAGCTATACCAGTATATAAGGCCCAGAGCCTCTGCTCTTGGATCCCTCTTATCTCCCTGGTATTTCCCCTCTTTGGGCCTCCTTCTGGCCAGAGTGAAGAAAGGGGTGCAAGGCTGGTTTCTCCCAAACTCATCTGTGTCTATACTCTCTTGTATCTTCCTCCAATGTTGTATATCTGAATTTTAGAAAGCGTCACTCTGGACAGGGGAGGGGAGCCTTATATCTCTCTCCAAATCTCTTATCTAATTTATATTATCTTATTATCTATCTATATTAGTCAATGGGTCAACACTGGACAGAGTAATTTTTGCTCTGATGATATAACCTCACCTGGAGGCTCTGGAGAGAAAAAGGCCTGTATCTGGAGAGGAAGAGCAAGGAGAAGACAACAATGGGACACAAGTTAATAGTTCTGTAGTTCTCCTGACCAGCCTGAAGACTTTTCATGGGGTGACCGCATGTTGGGTATTTTCTATGACAGTCCCCAATTCAAATAATTTTGGTGGTTTTTTAAAGATTTTATTTATTTATTTATTTTTAGAAAGAGAGGAAGGGAAAGAGAAAGAAAGGGAGGGAAACATCAATGTGTGAGAGAAACACCAATTGGTTGCCACTTGCGCACCCCCAACTGGAGCCCTGGCCCACAACCCAGGCGTGTGCCCTGACTGGGAATCAAATCAGCTACCTTTTTGTTCACAGGCCAGTGCTCAATCCACTGAGCCATACCAGCAAAGGTTAAATAATTTTATTCTTTAAAAGAAAAATCTTTATTAAATCTATAGCTAAATTTCTTTTGAACTGCATGCTTGAGCAGGGTTTTTCATATGGCTACCTTAAAGAGTGCAAGTGGAGAGAGCATAAGAGACCTCTGAGGTAAATCTCAGTTCACCAGAGGGTAGGATGCTAGTGGGAGCCCCAGCAAGTCCCTCTGTGACAACTGGACTGGAACAGGGCATTTCTCAGAAACCCTTCCAGGGAGAGGGGAGTGTCCCTGAGTACTGCAGCTCTTCAGAGACAGTGATGAGTGCTCCCTGCCTCCCCAAGCCCACCAGGGTAGCAGGCCCCTCATCCAGACAGCTGTGGTCCTCCTAGCACCCCCATGGTACTAGTGGTACCCCCGTGCCTTCAACTATCACCAGTCCAAAGGCAACTCAAATCCTTGTGTCCAGCCTCACTTCTCACCTAAACTCCTCACCCACGTAGCCAGCTGCCTGCTAGACATTCCCACTTGTTCAAAAGTGAGCTCATTAATTTCCCTCATAACCCTGAGCTTCCTTTGTGTTCCATATGTTGGTGTGTCATATTTCAGTCAGTGGATGGGTGTGGGGTGGTGGAGAATGTCTATGCACCTCCTAAAATTTCATGCAAGATTTTGCATGTATACATGTTTTCTTCCTACACAAGGGATGATAGTTCCTTCAAACCCTGACTGAAGAGTAAAATGAGTGTTGATTTACAGAACAAGCCCTCATCTACTTCTCTGCCTTCATCTCCTGGTATTCCCTCCCTGATGCCTGACCCCCACACCTCCCAAAGCTATGCTCCATCGGCAGTGGCTGACTCATCCAGTTCCTGGAAAACACTATCAGTGTAAGGCGCAGTTAGCAAACACAAGGCCTGCAGGCTGAATCCAGCCATCCATCTTGTTTTATCCAGCTCGGCACCTTGTTTCTCCCTGGTGGCAGTGCCAAGCTCTTGCTTAACTGTTAAGGAGTAGTTACATTTATACAGTCCTAAAATTACATTCAGACCTTTGAAGGCAAGAGGCTGATGTGGCCCCTGGTGAAAATGAGTTTGACACTCCTGGTATAAGGGATGCTGGTCCTTCTACCTGAAGAGTGTTTCCTACCTTCTTTGTCTGAAACCTTCAGGTAGAACCTTCTCCAGGAAGTCTCCCCTGCCTGACCCAGGCAGAGCTGACGAGCCCCTTTCTACTGCTCCACCTCCATTAGGCACCCCTCAACTGATAGGCAGCCTCTTGTACCTGTGGGTGTGCCTGAGAATCCCCGGTGCACCTTTAATAAGCTGAGGATGTTCCAGGCCTGCCTTCTCCCCAGTGAATCAAAAGTGTGAGGGAGGGAGCGAGTCCCCTGGGAAATTCTGAGGCACAGCTTACATGGAGAACCCAAATCATAGGGCCTGTCTTTGTATGCATAACACTTGATGCACCAGACTATGAACACTTCAGGGGCAGGGATCTTGTCTTAGTCAACTCTCTAATTCCCATGGCATTCAGAGCAGCACCAATGCACAGAGGCCAAGCAAAGTCTGATGCGGTGCTCACTGCGTGCTAGGCACAGGCCTCAGGGCTTTACAGGCACTATTCTCAGCACCTCACACTGGCCCCTGAGACACATCAGTAATCCCATTTACAGATGAGGAAATATTTGATGAATCAATGAATGAGTTCATCATACTTTCTAGAGAACTGAATGGTTTTGATCATTCTAAATATGATTCATTTCATAAACATGACTTTTTACAGGGGTGAGAATGTCTCACTCTGCTCTGATCATGTCAAGGAAAAAGAGAAAGAAAAAATCCAGGAACAGATATAATTATTTTCTGGAAAAAAGACCTTCTTGGTGATGGCAGAACCAGACCCAGCTGCCAGAAACCCACTCAAGTAGCCCCAGGACTGTCCAGCCTGAGCAAACCTCATCTCAAATATACAGGGAGTGGGGGATACACAGGACAGAACCATAGAGTGCCACTATGGGAAGGAGATGACATTCTTATTGTCTGCCTCCTTCTCGTGGCCACGAGCCCCAAGTTCTAGCCTCCAGCTGCCATTTGCTCTCTTACAAGGAAAGTGATCAGGAAAAGAGTTTAAACTATAACGTTATTTACAGGAGGCAGGCCACAGTGCCCATTCACTTACCCCTAATCTAAACAAGGCCTTCAAGGATACAGAATCCTATCTCTTACCCAGAATGGGTGGTAGGACCACTCCCAGCCAGAGGTTTGTTAAAGGGACAATTAGAAATCAGAAAACAATACAGAAAGGTCTATGGGTAGGACCCCAAACTGCACCAAAACCATAGCACTTGGTGACTGCTACCTTCACTCTCTTCCCGTTTTTCAAAGCCTGATGTTTCAGGGGCAATCTCCTCCAGAAGCCTTCACAAAACATGCACATCTGTCTTTTCTGAGGTCCCTGTATCTCTTGGGCATCCACACCCAATTCAACCTCAGGGCCTTCTTCCTTCACATTTGCTAGACCTACTTCCCCAAGGAGCCGTGAGCCTCAGACTTCCAAATCTCTATGCAGGGATTTTAGAGTTGTCCCAACACTGATTTCTAGAGAAGTGTTATAGAAAGACCTTAAAGGGTCCAGAACACTAGATCTTCATTTCCCAGGGTTCAAATCCCACCTCTGCTGCTGACTAACCATAAATTCATAGGCAAGTTCTTTAACCTCTCCGTGCCTCAGTTTTCTCATCCATATAATGAGGATAATAAGCTTACCCTGTAGTGCCGGTGTGTAGCACTGGTGAGTGGGTGAGTTAGTGTATGCAAGGTCTGCCACACAGGAGGAGCTCATAATATGATCCTCTCATTAATTAAATTGATGTGATTCTCTCATGATCCTCACAACACTGGAAGATAGGTAAATCTATCTCTACTTCACAGAAGAGACTGGGCTCAGAGAAGTTAAGTGACTCACATCAGGCAACACAGCTAATAAATGAGTGCAGGGTTTCTCAAGCCAGGACTCTGAGCCCCACAAGCATGGATATGGAATCCACAAACTCTGGCACCCTTCCTAGAACTCCATACTCCCTCCTCTGGTATTCCTGTGGCTTCCCTACACATTCTTGAAGCCTCCAAGAACAGTCAGTGTTCCCACACCAAAACCACCATGGGCTACAGTCCTACCTTTCTGGTCTTGGGCAGGGTGCCCTGCAGGAACCACACTGGACTCTGGTGGCAGGGCTAGTGCATGCTGCGGGTGGATGAAAGTTATGTTCCTTGTCTGGATCCCCCAAGGCCAACCTTCACAGGATCTGACAGATTTTTCCCTGACAACAACCACCCAGGCTTGGCTGACCCAGCCACCCAGACCACAGCCCAGTATAGGGGAGCCTTGTCAGAGAGGGATACCACAGACCCCCAGACTTTGCCACTGAGACAGCCTGGTAGGCCAGGCTATGCCAGGAAGGGAGCTGGGCAGGGGTCCTTAGATGGGCCGAGGAGCTAACTCTGCATGGGAGCCAGATGTCATCTGGAATATTTGGTGGGACCCTTCAACAGGGCGGCCTGAAAGAGCACTGCAGCCTTATACGAGGTGTTTATACAAATGGCTGTGATGTAATTGTCCATCCCTTCAGGGTGTTCTGGGCTTTGCCAGTCACATAGTCCCTTCACAGATGTTGTCTCCTTAGGTCTCATAACCTCCCACCAAAGTAGTTTTATCTCCATTTACAGACAAGAAACTGAAACTCAAGCTCAATGTCTTGCTGCTAACCCCTGGGCAGACATAGAGCTAAGCTAGGAGACTAGCAGGTCTGGGATGTGAGAGAGAGAGAGTGAGTGAGTGAGTGAGTGAGTGAGGCTGTGGGAGCTGGGTGGAGACTGAGGCGCAGGCGTGGCTCAGTGCTGTGGATTGGTGCCAGGTGGGAATGCAGTCTCAGGATTGCGAAATCTTTGGATTTTTCCAGAGAAGCTGGAAATCTGGATTTTTTAAATGTGAAATTTCTCATTTTTAAATGTTGACAATTTTAGTTGAAGACGTCTAGCAGGCTAAACAAAACACATTCTTAGGCTGGTCTTGACTCCAGGCTGTGCAGACTTGGGCCAGCACTATTGCCTCCATGATACTATGTGGGATAAGCCCTTGCCCTCCTCAATTGAATAAAAGCATTCAAATGCCCTTGGGGTGGGTCATACAGGAATAAGTCAGCTCAAAGGAGTGAGCTGGGTCATAAAGAATTGTTTATTGAGTGCCTATATAGCAGACTTAGTTGGTGGGGTATGGGATATAATTTTTTTTAATTTTTTAAAGATTTTATTTATTTCCAGAGAAAGGAGAAGAGAGGGAGGAAAAAGAGGGAGAGAAACATTAATGTGTGGTTGCTTCTCATACACCCTCTACTGGGGACCTGGCCAACAACCCAGGCATATGCTCTAGCTGGGAATTGAACCAGAGTCTCTTTGGTTTGCAGGCCGGTACTCAATCCACTGAGCCACACCAGCCAGGGCATGTGAGATATAATTTGACAAAAACAGACAAAACCCCACTCTCAAGAAGCTTATGTTCTAATTAGTGAGATGTGCCATAAAGATAAATTTGTAAAATTTTTAGTATGTTAATAATGAGTACTAAGGAGAAAACAAAAGCAAAAATTTCAGTTTTAAACAGGGTGATTAGAGGACTTCACTATGCTGGTGACATGTGATAAAAACCCAGAGCCGAGGAAGGAGGGAGGGAGGGAGTCCTGCTGATATGTGCAGGATGAACATCCAGAAAGAAGGGATAGCAAGTACACAGGCCCTGAGACCCAGGGGGAGGACCTGGGAGAGCAATGAACGGAGAGTGGCGCGCAGTAGTATTAGTGGTCACAGAAGTAAGAGGAGTCGGAAGGGGGAAGACAAGTCAACCAGAGCCTCTGGTTTTACTCTGAATGAGACTGGAGGCCATCAGAGTAACAGGATCATTCTTTTGCTGCTGTGCTGGGAATAGACTGAAGGAAAGTATGGATGGAAGCAGAAGAGCCCTTTAAGGGGTGATCGAAATAATCTGGGTGAGGAAACAATGGTGGCAGAAGCCAAGGCATTGACCATGAAGGTGGTGATAAGTGATCAGATTTTGGACATATGTTCCAAGTAAATCCAGTGATGTACTAGTAAAGATTTTTAACAACCAGTTCTTAGGGTGGGGTGGCTGATTTTCATGGTGTAAATATTCCTAAAATGGTCATTTTCAGTTGCAACAGGATACAAATTGGCCTTCAAAATTCCTAAAAATTTTACAGCTGACTCTTGCAAGCCAATACAGGCTAGCTGCAGCACAGCACTGGGTAGAGCTAGCAGGACTTACTAATTCATTGGATGTGAGAAGTCAAAAAAAGAGAGCAAAGAGAACTCTGAGATCTGGGCAACTGATAAAACAGAATTGCCATTGATATAGATGGGGAAGAATATAATGGGATTAGGTTTTGGGGAAATATCAGAGATTTGAAGAAATCTATTATCTTTTTTAAACAAGACTCACAAGACTTTATTATTACTGTTTCTTATAGTCAATATTTTTAAAAATATTTTATTAATTTATTTTTAGAGGGAAAAGGAGGGAGAAAGAGAGGGGGTGAAACAACAGTGTGGGGTTGTTTCTTGTATGCCCCCTACTGGGTACCTGGTCCACAAATCAGGCATGTGCCCTGATTGGGAATCAAACCAGCAACCTTTTGCTTCTCAGGCTGGCACTCAGTCCACTGAACCACACCAACCAGGGCCAATGTTTGTTTTTGTTCACCCATACATTTGCCAATTCATCTGCTCTTTGTTCTTTCTCACCTTTCAGACCTTCCATCTGGGGTCATTTTATTTCTGCCTAAAGAGCAGATTGTCCTTCAGAGAAAACCAACTGGTAACAACTCCTGTTTTGTTTGTTTGTTTTTTGCTTTATTTTTTGCCATCTTAAAGTATCTATTTTACTCTCATTTTTGAAGTGTATTTTCACTGAGAAATAAATTTTAGGTGGGCATGGGCAGTTATTCTTTCAATATATTGAAATAAATTTAATTTGTCCTTAATATTGTTCTTTGTGTTTTAGATTTACTAAAGTTTCACAATGATCTGGCTATGGATATTTGTTTATCCTGCTTGAGATCATTTTGTTTTCTTGTATTTGAGATTTTTTTTCAAGTCAGGAACATTATCAGCTGTTATCTGTTTACATATTGCCTCAGACACAATTTTTACCTCCTCTGTTTCAGGGGCACCCATTAAATACATGTTGGTTCTTCTCACTCTGTCATCTGTGGATCTTAACCTTTTAAAAATATTTTTCATCCTTTTGTTCCTCTGCACTACATATGGGATAATTTCTTCCATCTTCTAGTTTACTAATTCTTTCCAAGTATATCTTTTGAGCTTTTATTTTTATTAATTAAATTTATTATATCTAGAAGTTTGATTTGGTCTTCTTCCAAATGTAAATCAATTGTTTTAGTTTCTTGTTAACTGCAAGTATTTCCAAGCATATCTTTTACTTCTCTAAATATAGTAGTACCAATTGTTCTATAGTCTGTGTTTGATAAACACAAAATCTGAAGTTTTCACAGTTTAGTTTCTCTTGTCTGTTGTAGCTGCAGTTTCTTACTTATGTTGTCTGTTCTTGTGCAGTAAGTCCTCAAAGTGATCAATAGGTTCTTGGAAACTGTGACTTTAAGTGAAGAAATGTATAACAGAATCAATTTCACCACAGGCTAACTTATATATAAAAGAGTTAAATTCCTAGGGCATATTTCTAGTCAATTCACCTCACAGGCACATCTTTGAAATGTGGGAGGAAACCAAAGTTCCCAGAGAAAATCCACACAGACACAGAAAGGATGTGTAAACTCCACATAAATAGTGACCCTGCCTGGGAACTGATTTTTTTCTCAACAACATTATAATGAAATAATGTCGGACAAAATGGCGTTCATTATTCAAGAACCTGACATATTTAGCTATTTTGGCTTGCTTCTCATCATACTTGAAAAATAATTTGATGAAATAATTTAAGTATAGGGGATGAGAGTGACTTCTTCCATATAAGTGTGTTTATTTTGTATTTTGCTTTTGCCATGCACTTGTGGGAGTAATGATCTGGAACCACTTTAAATCAAGTTCAAGTTATTTAGGCTCCCTGAACCAGACAGTGATAAGAACTCTGTCAAGATCTTCACCAAGCTGGTTCAACTTCAGTTCACATTTATCCTCAGGGTATGGCGTGGAATTTTTCAGGGTGATGAAAATATTTTACATCTAATTGGGGTGGTGGTTACATGAGTATATAAATTTCTCAAAGTTTATCAAACTGTACATTTAAAATGGGTACATTCTTCTCTATGCAAATTATAACTCAAAAAAGGTAAGTTAAAAAGTAAGAAAAAAAATCTCTCACTTCTAGTGAAGAATCCTTGATAGAGGAAGTAAAGACTACGTAAGCACTGTTTATTCATCCTAGCCTACTCAAGTCTGATTAGGTAGGAGAGTAAAAACCGTGTTTGTAAATGAAGTGTGAGCTTGTATAATTGTTAAGCATCTTAACAGTTTGCTTCTTTATCAGAATAAGTTCAGAGCTAAATGGAAATGGGTCTGGAGGGATTGAGGAGCTAGAGACTGAGGGATAACTCCAAAGATGCATCTTAAAATGGCAGCCTTGTCTTACAAGAAGGGAAGGACCCAGAATGCTTGTCCCTCGTGCTCTTATGGGCAGACATTAATGGAAGAGAATGTAGGTAGAGGGACATAGAAGTGAAGAGAGAGGCAGGGTTCTGGAGAACAGAGTGGTCTCCTGTGCTTCTGGCAGTGCTTCAGGAATAGAAAGTGTGTATGGAGGTACCAGCAAGAGCCCTCCATGGGCGGAAGGGGGCCAGCCCCACTCTTGCTGGTTCCAGCAAGGGCCTAGGGGAGAGCTAAGCTTCCAGGTCTCCCTTTCCTCACTAACTGGCCCTCCAGCCTTTAGTGTGGGACTTTGGGGGCCCCTGCCCATGGGGTGATAAAGAAGTGTAAGACATAGATCTTCTGTTCATGACGGCTGTGCGGCTTTTGATAAGTTATTTAGTCTGAGTCTCAGTTTCCTTATATTTAAAGTGTGGATAGCCCCAGCCAGCATGGCTCAGTTGGTTGGTCCTCTTCCTTCAAACTGAAAGGTCACGGGTTTGATTTCTGTTCAAGGCACATGCCTGGGTTGCAGGTTCAGTCCCCAGGTCAGGGTGTGTATGGAAGGCAACTGATGGATGTTTCTCACACACATTTATATTTCTCATCCACATTGATGTTTTTCTCTCTATCTTTCTCCCTCTCTTCTCCTCTCTCTAAAATAAAAACGAACTTAAAAATAATAAAATAGGGATAAAAATTTAAGTGAAGCAATATATTAAGGCTTTTAACATATTGCCTGGCACATCATAGCAATTTGATGTATAGAAATTATTGTTATTATTACTATTATTATTATTATTATCGGGACAAGACTAAGACATGCAGAACAAATGAAGGATGGAATATAATTAAGAATATTTTAGTTGGTGTAGACCAGAGCAGCCTTTAGGCTGGGAAGCATAGAAGTTAATTCATCACTCATATACATGTAAATATGTATTAGGATCATACTATGTATCCTTACCTCCCCTTCACAGCACTATCCTCATTTGTAATATACTTAAATTTTTTTCCATTATTATTTAGACCCCTTATACCCATGCCCCCCCCACAGCAATCACCACACTGTTGTCCATGTCTATGAGTCCTTTTTCTTTTTTGCTGAATCACTCTACCCATCCCATCCTCACCCCTTAGCTACTGTCTGCTCTCCACCTATGCGCTTGTCTCTATTTTGCTTATTAGTTCAGTTTGTTTATTAGATTCCACACATGAGTGAAATCATATGATATTTATCCTTCTCTGACTGGTTTATTTCACTCAGCACAATGTTCTCCAAGTCCATCCATGCTGTCTCAAAGGGTAAAATTTTCTTCTTTTTTGAGGCCAAGTAATATTTCATTGTGTAAGTGTTCCATAGTTGTTTTATCCACTCATCTACTAATGGATAGTTGGGCTGCTTCCATATCTTGGAGATTGTAAATAATGCTGCTATGAACATAGGCATGCTTATGTTCTTTTGGATTGGCGTTTTAGGTTCCTTCAGTTATACTCGCAGAAGTGAAATCACTGGGTCAAAAGGTAGATCCATTTTTAATTTTTTTAGTTTCTCCATATTGCTTTCCACAGTGGCTGGACCAATATCATTCCCACCAACATGGCAAAAGAGTTCCCCTTTCTTCACATCCTTGTCATTTGTTGATTTATTGATGATTGCCATTTGTTGATTTATTGATGATTGCCATCCTCACCAGCACTTGTTATTTGTTGATTTATTGATGACTGACAGATATGAGATGATAACTCATTGTGATTTCAATTTGCATTTCTCTGATTACTAGTGACATTGAGCATCTTCTCATATCCATTGGCCATCTATATGTCTTCTTCAAAGAAATGTCTATTTAGGTCCTTTGCCCATTTTTTATTTGGGTTGTTTGGTTTTTTGGTGTTGAATTTTGGAAGTTCTTTATAAAGTTTGGATATTAACCCCTTATCAGATGTATTGGCAAATATGTTCTCCCATTCTGTGGGTTGCCTTTTTATTTTGTTGATGTTTTCCTTTGTTGTGCAAAATCTTTTTAGTTTGATATAGTCCCATTTATTTATTTAAGTCTTTAACCCATTTTGAGTTTATTCTTGTATGTGGTATAATAAGTTCATCAAGTTTCATTTTTCTGCATGTATCTGTCCAATTTCCCAATACCATTTAATGAATAAACTACCTTTAGTACATTGTATGAGTTTGCTTCCTCTGTTGGATATTGATTCAGTATAAAGGTATGGATTTATTTCTGGGCTCTCTATTTTGCTCCACTGATCTATGTGTCTGTTTTTATGCCAGTACCATGCTGTTTTGATTACTATGGCCTTAAAGTATACTTTGATATTAGGTAGCATGATTCTTCCACCTTTGTTCTTCTTTCTCAGGGTGTTGGTTGCTCTGTGGGGCCTTTTGTGGTTCCATATAAGTTTTTGAAATATTTGTTCTAGTTCTGTGGAATATATCATTGAAATCTTAATGGAATTGCATTGAATCTATAGATTGCTTTGGGTAGTATGGGCATTTTAATGATGTTAATTCTTCTTATCTATAAATACAGTATGTGCTTCCACTTATGTACCATTTCTGGGGACCTTTAGAGAAAGCAGAACCACCACTCTCCCAGCTGTCTTACCCCATTCCACATACCACCTTACCAACTGCACAGCCTCTCACTGAGCCCTGGCCCAGGGAGCAGACAGTCAGGGCTGCCAGCCACCTTCCAAAACATGTTTTGCCTTTTTGCCTTCATTCTGTGGCTTGGCTCAATGAGGCCTGCAAATTCCGCACACCTGGGACAGGCCAAGATGGGCTGCTCCATTGCTACTGTTTTCCAGCCCGAAAGCCCTGCTGTGTCCTCACACTGGCCTTATAAGATGAAACAGCAGGCCCCAAGGCCACAAGATTAGCAGGGGGCAGCAGGAGGAGGGGCAGCAGGAGGCCTTAGTGTGAAGTCTGGGGATCTTGCTGCACAGACCCTAGTCACAGCCCCAGTGTGTCTCCCAAGAAAGGGCATCCAGGATGGTCTTCTAGGCTGCCAAGAGGGGACTGGATCGAAGGGGCAGCACTTGTGCCCAGTACGTTAGTTTCCAGCTCAGCCTGGAGCACCCTTGGCTACATCAACTGTCAATGGATGCCAAGGACGGCATAAACACTATAAAGGTAACGCAGTGTCTCTTGGCGAGAACATTTCATAGCAATACTCTGGCTCCTTCCATGATGCTATTTCATGAGCCACAACCATTAAAAGTATTTATCCTTTACTGTGTATCTTTGGGGTCAGTCATGGGTCTTGGTGCCCAGTCGCACTGTGTGTATTGCCCATTTTAAACTTTTGTCAGCTCTTAGAGCAGAAGAAGGCAAGTCTGCTTGCTTGCTCTATGGAGTACTTCAAATAGGTCCCAAGGCTCACATCACCCTCCCTGGTCCCTGACTGAGGGTGGAAAACAAGGATGCACCAAGCATGGCTCCTCTTTCCCACCATTAACTGAGAGAATTCTGTCTCACAGGCCCTTGGCAAACACCAGTCTGGTGGGGAGACAGCTTTGTCTAGAGGAACATTCAACCTTGTGGTCTGTAAGCAGAGTCAGGCAAGATGAAGACTGCATGTAGGAGACCCAAGAACAAACTGTAGACAAGCTAAGTGTAAGCAGAAGGCAGGATGCTTGGAGGAGCAGAGAAGCTGCTGGGATCTGCTCAGGTGGGCCACAGGCCCTGGAGGTGGAGTGCTTTGATGCAATTTCCAGGCCCCATGGATGGTAGCCCTACTCTCTATAGGACAAAGCCTGGGGCTGGGGCAGGCATGACAGTTACAAAAGGGCACTCAGTCTCACCCTGTCCTGGCCTCAGGGCTTCAGCACACTGCCCTGTGTCACCAATCCCAGGAGGGTAGGATTTCATGAACACATTGCTGTGATATCCCACAGTAGCTCCTCTGATCCCACCAGGCTGAGAAAAGAAAAGACTGGGGGCTGAGAACATTCTGGGCTTCACTCTTTGCCTCTAATTGTGTCCTTTCCTTTGATAGGGTATATTCAGGAGGCTCACAGACTGGGGAGGAGGCAGGAACAGCTACGTGGCACAGCACAGAGCAGGGTGCTCTGGCTCTGTGTAAGGTGGGGGCTGTGCATGGGAGGAAGGAGGGGACCGCACTCATGAGCTGCAGGCCAACCAGCTATTTTCCCAGACTGGGCAAGAGAAGCAGAATAAAGGAGAAATAGAAAGTAAAAACACAGAGGCTTGTGGGAGTAATAAGAGGAGTGGGTGAGCATCTGTGTCACCTGCTAGGAAAGAGATGACAACTCTGTTATTTCAGTAAAGGCCACAGACCAGGTCTCAGGAGACCAGGGTTACAATCCAGCTTGACATCAAGAGTGGTATGGACAGGAACCGAGTTATATCATGTTTTATTCATTACCCCTCCCACTGCGCGCACACACACACACACACACACACACTGCGGATTACCGTTCATTCTGAAAGCATTATCGGTGTAGTGTAAACAGCATAGACCCTGGAGGCAGATTGCCTGTGTTTGAATCCTGGCTACAACACTTAGTGACTGTCTAATACTCTGTAAAATACAGATGATAATATGGTGCCTGCTCCTGAGTCGTTATGAGGATGAAATGAGCTAATACACTATAATATCCGTTCATGGCAGGGAGCTCTGCTAGGTATTAGCTACTCTGACTGCTGTTACTTATCTGCTGGGTCCTTTGGTAGGAGCTGGGTCTGTGCCTTAGACATGCTGTGATTATGTGGAGGAGGTAGACACAGAAACAAGCGGTAAGTGCACGGTGCTGTGAGAGCAGTAACAACTGAGTATAGGGGAGCTAACTCTGCCTATGGGAATCAAGGAGGGCTTCTCATAGGATGTAACATTTGATTTGGACTTTGGAGGATGGATAGGAATTCCCTAAATGGAGAATAAATTTTTTTAAAAAAGGATATCTGAACCCAGATTGGCCAAAGCTTAGAGACATGAAAACCCAGGAAAACATGATCTCATGAATCTGGTTCTTGGTTCTGTGGGAAGTATGGAAGGAAATGAAAATGACAGGAAAGCCAGGTCAGGCTGCAGGCCCCCAAGTGTTGTACTAAGGCATTAGAACTTTGTTCTGTAAATAACAAGGCACTGCAGAGTTTTAAGCAAGGCAGGTGCATGATTGGGCCTGTGTTTTGGGAGATAATGCACTTGGCGGGTCTAGGAAAGTAGATTAGAAAAATGAGAGGGCTACAGGAAAACATATACACAAGGATTTTGCATTGACTCTGACCAAAACAAAATAGAAGAAACCATTCTAGTGCTTAAGACAGAGTGCCAGATTACTCTGGGGCCAGGGTGCAGGATACTGAATACCAGAATTGTGCTGGTCCCCAGACTCCAAATAGGAATCAGATTTGGAATAGGCCCTTGGGGAGCTGGTAGACCAGGCAGACAGGAGAACAGAGGAAAATGGAAGTGGCTCCAGTCCTAGGTTAGCTATATAGTAGGGGGCAAGGGGCACTGGCATACAGGGATAAATGGGCATTACTACCCAGGGGCTGAAGAAAAATGTTCTGTTAGGAGAGCATCCTAAAAGATTTAACACCTGGGGGAAGAATACCCATCTAGACAGAAGGAGCAGAAAGCAAAGATGTGGCAATGTGAAATAGCTCAGAGTATTCTGGTGGGTGTGAGACAGTCTCATGTTTGGGGTTTAAAGCCTGAGAAACGGGGCTAGAATCATACGCAGAGTCAGAGCTTGGGCCACATTCTACGATCTCAGCCAAGGGTGTGGATCCTAATCACTCACTGGGACAACCTTTAAAAATACAGAATTCCTTCAATCAGCATCTGTCAGGGTAGGGCCACAGGCATTTCTAAGAGCTCTCAAGTGAATCTGAGGAACACTGTGAACTAAGAACCATGGTCAAGGGGACAGGAGCCACTGAAAGGTGACTTGATCAGATCCATGCCTTAACAAGAGTCAAGTGGAGGGTAGAGGGCAGAGGGAGTGCAAGGCAGGGAGACCTGGTGAGGAACTCCAGCAGCAGTTCAGTGCCATTGTGGGAAAAAGGAGGTGCACCACTAACCCATCAGGGAAACAGAACTGACCGAACTGGAGCAGTCCACCTAGTGGGTAAGTCAGGGAGGCAATGAGAGTAACTCTGTTTTAGGAATGAGAATCTGAGGACTACATCAGCAGTTCTCAATAGTTTTAAGTTTGAGGATTTTCTTTTCAATGTCAAAAAATGAATATGTGGTAATAGTTAAACTTGCAAAAATAGAAAATACTTCATGATACCAAGCTACATAGATTTAGAGGGGATAAAGAATTATAAAGAATTTGCATTTTATTCATCATAGTAGCACAGATATATGCAAACAACATCAGTGGAGGTGAGGAACCTGGGTTTAAATCTTATCCCCACCATCACTAGATAAGTGACTTTGAGTGCTTTAACTGTCTGCCTCCGTCTCTCATCTGTGAAAAAGGTATCTGAGCAGTCCCTGCCTCATGGCGTTGCGTGAGGACTAAAGACTTGTACATGTAGAGGGCTTAAAGGAATAACTGGCATGTAGTCAGCTCCAATAATCTTTAGCCATTAATGTTTCTGTTATTCAGTTAAAAGATGGTGCTTGATGCACATGTGGATATAAGGACCTCCAAGGTCATGGTTGGTAGTCCCTGGTAAGGCTGCCCTGCCCCTTCCCTCCTAGACCTTGCAACCTAGGGCATAACTCACCCCCCCCCCAAGGCCACAGTTTTCATCACATGGCTGCAGCATGACTGCTTCTGTGAGGCAGGGTCATTTCCCAATAGTCTATAGTGAGGAGCAGGATGACTTTAGTAACTTATTAGAACTATACCTGTGACCTTTATCTTAGATCCATGTGCTGTGACTTCCAAAAGGTGATTTTTACTACATAAGAAGATAAGTGGAGTTCCAGGATAGTACGACTGGAGGGCACAAGGCACCCAGAGCCTGGGGGGGCCTCACCTTGGAAGGCAGATACCATCACCACTCAATTGAGCCTGGCTTCTCCAGCACCTGAGGAACTCCAGAAGCAGTGCTGACCCTGACCCTGAGCAGCCCCAGGGTGGTGTGGTCCGGTCATACTGGCTGACATTGTAGCAAGACTGCTCAGACAGGCCACCGGTTGACGTCACCCAGACAGAATTGTGGCCGATGAGCAGAGGGGATATGAGGGTCCTTCAGTTCCACAGTGCTCACTGTGTGGCTGGCAGGCCTATTCTGGTCCTTCCTTCCCTGTCTTTGCACCTGCCTCCCTCAGGTTGACAGGGGCAGACCAGTGTCATGCTCCTGGCCACAGGCGAGGCAGACAGTAAGTGGGAGAAGCCTATAAATTCTATGGCTTTGTTTTCCACAAGACTGAGTCCTTGGGTATGAGTACAGTATTTTGGCCAGAAGTAAAGGGACAAGAAAGAAATGGCTCCTGGTTGTGGCCAGGCCAGGGGAGAATATGAGGTTCTGAGATGCCTAAGCCCCTAGCAGAGTGCCAGGCCACCAGCATGTCTCCAGAAAGGAAATGTCAGCTCTACAAATTTCTTCCCTCTGCACACAGTCTTAGAAACGGTCAGAACTGCTCAGAGAGAGGGGCTTCTCGGAGTGAAGGGCATGGCCTGAGCATCCTGGGGGTGACCCTGTCAGGGAACCACATGCACCTCTGCACAAGCACTTGCCCTGACCCAGACCCTGGCACCACCCACCACCACTGCTGCTCAATGGTGGGGAGGGGCACCAAGAGGGACTGCGATGTCGTTTTCCACTGTGCCAGTAACATGAGTGCTCAGATTCAGAAATTCAATTGTTATAGAAGCTAAATTACAGGATAATTTAACTACTGAGTTGATAGGCTGCAACAGACACCTGCCACATGAAGATGAGACAACTGAGGCTCTGAGAGGGCAGATAGGTAGCCAAGGCCACCAGCAAGCATACGCAGGAGGCAGAGCAGAACTGGACCCAAGTCTGTGAGACTCCATGTCCAGGAGTGGGGGTGGGGGGCAACATGCCCAAACATCCACAAGAGGCCCTGGTCAAATAAATAAGGGACAGAGAAGGAGCCTTGTGCACAAATGTGGAGTAACTGTCAAGATATACTACCAAGTAAAAATAAAAGTACACAGTTACTTGTAGTCATCACTTGTATAAATAAATCTGGCAGACGCAGAAGTTGGTGCACTGATCGTCTCCTGGAGGACACTGGGGAATGGGGACACGAGTGAGGTAGGAGACTTTTCCCAGGTGCAACCTTTTGTACCTTTTGGATTTTGAATCAAGAGAATGTATTACCTATTCATATTTTTTACATAATAAGATTTTTTTTTTAAGAGCAAAAGAGAACCTCCTGGTTCAACCCTCTTGGAAGTGATAGAACAGACTCCTACTAAGCCCTTAGGGTGTGTCAGCTGCTCGGTGGGTGCTGTGGGTTATACCATGATGACAGGGTACTGCCTCTACCCCCCAGGAGCCCACTCACCCCAGGCAACCCAGAACCCCCAGGCTGGGCAGTGGGATAAGAGACCACAGGACTCTCACAGTTTGTCTCTGTTATGCATTTGCCTAACCCCCAACCACCCTAGGCTGTGAACCTCAATTGGAGAGGGGTGAGGGTCCATTCCAGGACCAGCCCCTGTAGACCTGATGACCACAGGGCAGTCTGAGTCAAAACTCCTCAATGCCACCCTGCTCCTTCCCGGCAGCCTCAAAGACAGGACAGTGGGGATGTGGGGAGCCTATATTTCTAGAAGCCCTTCTGTACTTCTATGGAAAAGATCATACACAATTGTAACCTTTCTTCTCTTGCTTCAGGCACTCATGTGTAACAAGCAGCAGTTACTGTGAGGGTCAAATAAGCAGCGAGCCCCTGGTAGGGGACTGCGGCCTGTGTGGGGAGTGTGAGCAGGTCCAGGATCTCTGGATATAAGGCTACAAGCCACTACACTGCAGAGTCCTTGCTCCACTCTCCCTGCCTTTTTTTGCCCCCACATTTTATACCAGCTCCCTTATAGGAGTAGGCCACAGCAGCAGCCTAAAGAGCTTGACTTTCTACCACTTTCCCCAGAATTCACCTCATGTTGTCCTCAACATACCAGGATGAGAGAAGTACCTCCTTGGGGTGAAGCTACATGACTGCTATCCCTGAAGAGGAGAAGCTCTTTCTGGAGGAGTTGCAGGGTCTGGGTGAATGAAGCCAGTGAGTCAATGCTCTCCCAGACAATGTTCCCAATGAGCCTCATGTTGTCCTGGGTGCAGAACCTGGGGCAAGGTTATTACATTAGACACAAGTGTGATCAAGATCTGCTCACCAGGTAGCTAGAGAGTAGCAGAGTGGACATTTCAACCCTAGGTGTCTCAAGTCTAAATCTCAGGCTCTCTTCACATTATTGCTAGAAAAGAACTCAGAGTTCACTTAGTATAACCTCGCATTTTCAAATGGTGAACTGAGGCCAGAGAGGGAGAAGGACATTTCCAAGGTCATACAGCATGTAACAGGAAAAACCAAGTCTCAAAAACTCAGCCCTGTCTCCCACTGTTGAAACAATTTTGTCCCCTGTCACGGCAATAAAAAAGGCAGATTGGCTAAGAATACCTCACACCTCACTTATAGTGACCTGATTTGTTCCAACTACTCCCTTTCTCCGTTGTTGCCCTTAGACCAGTGGTTGTGACCTCAAATGTCTTCAAGGACAGGCAGAGCAGTAACTGAGTAGGTAATCAACGCTATGACAAGATACCTTGGGGGAATGGTGACTGTGTTGAACCAGGCAGTGCTTTTCTTTCCTAAAAAGCTTCAAATCCAATTTTTAAAAGTATCGATGCTGCCCTGGCTGGTGTAGCTCAGTGGATTGAGCGCGGGCCTGCGAACCACATGATCGTGGTTTGATTCCCAGTCAGGGCACATGCCTGGGTTGCAGGCCAGTTCCAAGCAGGGGACTCACGAGAGGCAACCATACATTGATATTTCTCTCCTTCTCTCCTTCCCTACCCCTCTAAAGATAAATAAATAAAATCTTAAAAAAAAAAAAGTATCGATGCTGCCTATGCTTTGTGGGAGGGGAGTATGGGGCACAGATGGAACAAGATGGACAATGAGTTGGTAATAGTTGAAGAAGGGCTATTAACATGGGGTTATTAACACTATTCTGAGTAAATGTGTATATGTTTTAAATTTTCCATAATAAAAGTTTTTTATTAATGTGCTATCAAAAAACATATTGAGTCCTCAAGGCATATTAGATCTACAGGCCACTAATTAGCATGCTCTAGACACTCCCTAATAGCTCTCTGGTTCTCTTTGTCCTTCATGGCGATTATTTCTGAATGACCTGGGACAGGGAAAGATGAGGGAGGGAGGAAGGGAGACACAGTGGCTTGGGAAGGGTTCGGAGTCAGCCATCATCAACGTTCATGATCATGGACTCTGGGAATTTGGGTGAACTCCATAAAAATGGATTCAAGTCATACCCACTGCATCCTGTCTAACCCCTTCTACCCCAACCCTTTGCCCATCCTCCCTGCATATCACTCTTTCTTGCTCAATTTTCTTACCACCCACCCAACCAAGAGCAAGAAGCAAATCTAGGGTCATTATCCTCAGTCTGCAGAAGGGAACATATCCCACTGGGATAAAAAATAAAATGCATGAGTGGCTTGGGACATGCAAGGCACTTGTGACTCTAGAGAGGGTAGCACTCACTTGTAGCAAGACCTCACAAGCAGGTAAGGAAGGTTCATGCTTTTTGGTAGAAGCACAGTGGGAAAAGAAGGTACAAGTTGTTTTTGTTGTTTACTCTGTTTCTTAGGCTGACTACTATTCCCCATAGTCATCTCCTAATCCTAGTATCTTCTCAGTTTATAAATGCTCACACACACGATTTCATCTTCTAGCCCTATGAGATAGGTACAATATTATCCCTTCATAGATAAGGAAACTGAGGCTACATGTAATTAAGTGACTTACCCAAGGTCAGATAGCTTGTAAATGGAAGAATTCGGGGCTGCTGACACTGATTTTAATGTTCTTTCCTTTACCCCAGATTGAGAAGTGTGGCAGGGCTCTTCCTCACTGGGCTCTTCAGCTCTTCATCGACCTGGTGAGAGAAAAAAAATACATCACTGAAGTTTCTAAGTAATCAATTGGGATGGCAGGGAATTTTGATGGGCCCAGTTCCCTGCAAGTGTGTTGCCATTTTTCATTGAGAAGAATTGCTTGAGGTAATAATCTGACTTGAATGGGTCTTCTGGGATGACGTGGACAGGCACACTTGGATTTCTCCATGTCTTTGGGTGATGACCATACAGCCCCTAAATCTCTCCTGAACGTGATAGAGATGGAGAAGCTGAAAGAAGACACTAACGTTGTCCATTTGCTGTGTAACTCCAGGCCAGATTTTTCCCTCTCTGGTCTTCGGAGCACCCTTCTGGCAGCCAAACTAAAGCTATCTCCCGTGCCAGCTCACTGTACAGGAGGCTGTGTTTCTTTAGCGGCCTCCTAGAGAAAATGACATGGGAAACAATTGTCAGAGAAAGTGTCCCACGCCCCTCATTAGTTTGGGACTTTAACACCAGGAAAGCAATGGGAAGCAAGGCAATTGTTAGGAGGAAAGATGAAACAGGCTACTGTGGACCCAGCCCTTCAGCTCTGGCTTTGCTTTCCATTCCTGTTATTTTGGTTTGCTTTCCAAACACGGGTCAAACAATCTGTACCCAGAAGCAGCAGCAGCAGCAGCAGCAGCAGCAGCAGTGCAGCAGGAAATGTTATTAAAAATGAGTTTGTTAGTGGGCATGATGTGTGGACGAAGTCTTTGGGAGCTTTGGCTGCCAAATAAAGACTTTATTGTTGTCATTCCTCCTTTCCCAAGCTCCCTCCCTCTCTTCTCCCCTCCCTCCCTCCTTTCGTCCCTCCCTACAATCTGCCTGTACCTCCCCCTAACATAACCTCCCCACCCCAATAGGATCTGGTAGATGAAAAGTCAAGCAAACACAAGCACACTAGCACCACTGGGAGATCAGAACTTCTAGCTGGCTCTCTGCTGCCACAGCTCCACCGAAGGGTGGGGGAGGAAGAGGAGGGAGCCTTGCCGGGGACTAACCCAGAGCTGAGAGCAGAGGCAGGTGTATGCAGGTAAGCCCAGTGGGGAGATGCACAGGAAGCCTCCTCCCTCCAGAAAGTGTCGTCCTGCTCTGTCCAGCCTCAGTGGTTGACCTAGTCTCTGCCTCTTCCTTCCTTCCAACCTTCCTTTCAGATGAGTTCAAGTTAATCTTCCTCATTGCTTCTGCACTCTGTTTCTCTTCCTTCTCTTCGTCATGCTCTGCCTGCGTATTTGCTGGCTGCAAAAGTTTAACCTTCTTGGTACAGATGTTTGTTGTAGTACAGAGTTTTACAGAGTGTAAAAGTGTAGTACAACACTTTTATAGATTGGGTACTTCCATAGAAACTGGAATCAAGAACCCACTTCTCTGCACTTTTCACATATTGTCACTTACTGTCACAGGCACACACATGTTACACAGAGGCTTTCATTCTACAAAACACACATAAATACACACACACACACAAAAGCTCCTGCCCACTCTCCTGAACTTTCTGACTTCATGCAACATGCAGAGCTAGACACCCACACACACTTTGTCTTGTCTCTCATGCTCTCAAACACCTCGCCAGTCATAAGAGCAAAGAGAAAGTACGTCTTCCCACTGAAATGGCAGACCCAAAGAAAATCACGTGTGCTTAGTTTAGGCAGAGCAGGGAGGACATGAACAAGAGCAGGACTTGGAAGGACTTCTTCATTCTTTAGAACTTAATTGGGTAGGAGGGAGAAACAGTTGCTTTCCAGCCTGCACAGTATCTTCCCAGTAGCTCTGAATTTCTGTCTCACTGGTCCAAATCACTATCTTCAGAGAGAAAGAGAAAAAAGAATCCAGCTTCCAAGCCTTGGAGGTCCTAATCCCCAGCTCAGGCAGTGTTTGTTTGCTTTTTGGCAGGCAGTCAGAAAAATTCCTCTTTAGAGCCGTTTCAAAATTATCCCAGGTTGCCAAGGAATCCTTGTGGCAGAGAAAAACTTAAGGAGTCTCTTAATGAGTCAGGCAGGGGAAAACTGGAGGAGTAACAGAGTGGGGCTTGCTTCCAAATAGGATAACCCTTGTCCATGTCAAAAGGAGTGAGTGCTGTCCCAAGGCAGGCAGGGGTGAGCTAGACCAGGGCTCCCAAATATGGGTGATCTTCACAATCACTTGGGGGCAGGGGAGAAGGAAATAAGGGTGCTTACTAAAAATATAGAAGTCTGGACACTTTTCTCCAGACCTACTGAATAGAGACCCAAGGATCTGTCATGGTTTTAATACAGAAGGTCAACCAGGACTTGAGAACCTAGATCAGTGGCCTGCAGGAGACTCTTCAGTGTTGGGACTGAAGAGCCCAGAGCTCACGGCAGTGCTATGGGCAGAACAGCTATGTTTCCTGAACAAGGACTGTCTGATGGAAAAGCTCTGGGGTGTCCCAAATGGGAACAGGAAAGATCTCCTGTGAGTTCTCTCCCTCCATCCTCCTTGCCAGCACTTAAAGCCATATCACAGGGGAACATCCTAAAAAGAAAATTCCCCCGAGATAGCTCCAAAAGGCGTTTGTTTCCCCTTGCCTGCTAATCTGCCTGCCTTGAGCCCCATGAAGCACTGTGCTGGGCTTCTCCCCATCTCTTCCACATCCCTCTTCTCCTGTCCAGGATAGCTGTCTGTTCTTTTTTAATTTAATGTATTTAATTCTTATTCAAGTACACTTTTCTGTTTTATATTCCCTGCCCTGCCCCCCCCGTGCTCCCTACCTCCCTCCCATTTCTGCCCCCCACCTTAATTATTGTCCATGTGTCCTTTATACTTATTCATGTGAGTCTCTCCCCTTTTCCCCTATGATTAGCTGTCTGTTCTGATGGCCTCACACAGAAGATAGGCTGGACACTGAGCTCTGCCCAGTGGGCAGCCCCATTTATTGGGCATGCGAGGGAAGCATTTTTAGGCTGGAATGTGCAAAAAAGCCAGTTATGGAAGGTTGGGAGGGAAAGTCATGGGTCACAATGGGACTTGTGGCCAGCTCTGAGCTTTCCCTCACCAGTTCCTCCTCACTGGCTGCAGAGAGGCTTGAGACGGGGGTGGGGAGGGGGTGCGGGGAATGAATTGGAGGACAGAGTGAGCAGTTGCAGGTGGCTGGGGTGTCTATGGTCTCCAAGTAGTTGGTTCTGGGACCTCCGTGTGGTCTCACAGGCCACAAGTGAGAAGAAGTTGCTCTGTGTGAAAGGAGAGGGGCAACCCATGAGCAAGGATCCCCACCATCTGGTGGAAGGCTGAACCACCCTCCAGCCAGTCTGGAGGGAAAGAGACCCTGTTACTCTGAAATAATGTCAACAATAGCTTAAGACTCACTGAGCACTCACTTTACATACATTTACTCATTTAACCCTCAAATCAACATAAGAAAGTATTAACATATTCATTTTACAGATGAGGGAGCTGAAGCCTACTTGAGGTAAAAGATTTGCCCAAGAGCATACAGTGAAGAAGCTAGAGTTGCGAGTTTAGGACCCAGATGTACAAGCACCTAGGGCATCAGACAGATTCTTTTAGAGATGGAGGCAGGAAGAAGGAGACGGTGCAGCGAGGAGGAGAGCCATCTTACCCTTGTTTTTTCCCCAGCCCCCCTAATGGAAAACTTGCTCTTCTACACTAGAGGCCTGAGGCCAGAAAAACTTCACTCTGTTTACACTTTTCCTTGTGGTAGACACTGGGGAGACAGATGGTTTCTCCATCATAGTGTTATATTTAGTTTTAGCACTTTTTGATCTGCAGCCCATTTTAAAGTTACTTACCACACTTTCTTCTGACAACAACTGGTTAAAGAATACAGGAGTAGGGACCACTTCTTATCCCCCTTTTACAGGTAAGGAAACTCAGGCTGAGAGCAGTTTGTGTCACTAGGGAGCAGTGGACAGGCTGAGAACCCTACTCCCCTGTCTAGTTTGCACCAGGAAGCTCTCCTCGTCCTCCCCAGTCAGGTCCACCTTTGTACTGATTTCACCCCCAAGCAGCTGCATCAGTGGTGTGTTGAATTCATCACATGCCCATATCAGCCCTGTTGTTATCCCAGAACCACACAAGTCCCACTTAACAGACCTTGAAAGGGTCTCAGGCAGCCTACATGGGTCTGCCTTGCTCTTCTGCTAACAATTGAGCAGAAACTCCTCCTCATTCTGATTCTCCTGCCTTCCAGCTTCCTTCTGGGCTTCAGGAAGAGATGTAGGGGACTGGATCGTTTTCGGAAGTCTGAGTTTAGAACAGAAAGTCAAGAATGGAGAAAGAGGGTCATGCCAATGACCATGGGTGTGGCTCCAGGGCAGGGGGCAGCCCCATTTTCCAGGGTCATTGGCTGCATTAAGCCATGGGGGGTTAGGGGTAACAATGAGACAGGGAATCTGACAAGAAAGAAGAATGCCAATAAGTCATGTGGAGTAATCCCTTAACCTGAGGAAACATACCCAAACCTACTCCCAGGCAACCCCAATTCCCAACTCTCCGTACAAAGCCAATTACCCTTAAACTTTCTCCCAGTGACTTGACAAACTCATGCAGACCTCAACCCATCCGTGCCCTGAACGTTAACATTGCACCAGCCCTGGGTATTCAAATTTTAAATGAATGAATTTATGAGCTAGACAGGGATAAGGGCTAGCTCACTCTAAAATAAGTGTCTCTCTAGAGAATCTATTCTTTTATAATCAAAGCAATGAATAAGCTAACTCCTGCCATTTGTAGAGAGTGCATGCTGTGATATATGCCTTTATGTGCATGATCTCATTTGATCCTCACACAGAGGAGGAGCCTGAGGCCTGGGGTAGAGGGGCACAGCCAGGATTCAAGCCCAGATCTCCAATACTGGAACTGAAATTTGAATTTCAAATGCTCTTAGGAAATATTCTTAAAGGGAGAGATTGAATTTTGAGTTGGGTAAAGCAATTGACCACAGTCTCTGCTCAGGAAGCAGCAGCCTTTAGAGAGACAGTGTTAGCAAACAGGGGTGCAGGACCTAGTCAGTGATTGTTGGTGGTAAACCAGCATTCAGTGATTGAGCAGTGAGCACAGCCAGCAAAAAGTTTGGAGGTGGGGAGGTGTGCTTTCAAAAGTATAAGAAATTTAAAGATCACACACAGTTGTGACTCACCCCAGAGAGCTTATGATTGAATAGAAGTTTCTGGAAGGCAGAAACATAAGAAAGTGTGACATTGGGTTTTTGAGGAGGAGAGCTATGACTCCCGATGGAGTTTGGGGACTTCCAGCCTGTCACACAGATTCTGGTTTCAGGGATTAGGACTGTTAATGTGCATTGCCAGAGCTGGGCTGTCAGGACCTCCCCCTGGACAGCCACGCTCCAGCAGGAAGAGGCGTTGCCCAAGGAGAGAAGGCTTAGAAATGAATGCTATTTTCTCAAGGAAGAAGCGTGGGCGTGCACATGCACACACACACACACACACACACACACACACACACACACACACAGAATGGTTCAGCCACAGGCTAAGAGAAAGGGAATTAGCAGATCCAGCTTCTCCATGGCACAGGCCCATGGAGCTTTTCCAGGGAGCCTCCCACCTGCTCTGGGGGAGCTTGGCCAGCCCCCAGAGTTTTGGTATGCAAAAGGATCAAGACTGGCCAGCAGGTCAGAGAAATCCCTGAAGGGTCTGGGAGGGCAATGGAGATGAGGAAGCCCTCTGCTCATTTCTGACGGGAGGAGAGGGAAGCTGGCCATCCAGGTAAAACCATGACTGATGTGTGACCCTATCACTCCTGACAATGAGGACCAGGGCTGCAGAAACACTCCCACACAAAGGCCTGAGTCACTGTTCTTCACAGAGTGGGCTTTTGCCGGAAGCTCTGGACAAATTTTCCCTGCTTCAGGGCCCAGCACCTGGCAGATGGTTTTGATGACAGAGGACATGCCAGGAAATAGGGAGCCCTAGCCAGTATTGGGGTGCCTCTTTGGGCTAGGGCTTGCTTGTTTCAGGCTTCCAAGTTATAAGAAAATAAATAAATGCCAAAACAAAAAATTTAGGATCACAAAAAGTGGGGCTTTTAAAAATGTTTGTTTTGCCTTGGCTGGTGTGGCTCAGTGGATTGAGCGCCAGATTGTGAACCAAAGGGTCGCAGGTTCGATTCCCAGGCAGGGCACATGCCTGTGTTGCCAGCCAGGTCCCCAGTAGGGGGTGCACAAGAGGCAACCACACATTGATGTTTCTTTCCCTCTCTTTCTTCCTCCCTTCCCCTCTCTCTAAAAATAAATAAATAAAATCATTGGGGGGGGGACCAGTTTCTGTTTAATGAAAGAAGAGATTTGCTGGGACAAAACCACTGTTTATATATATATATATATATATATATATATATATATATATTCATTTTTAGCTTACTAATGCATTAACTACCTTCTTAAAATTTATATGCAAAATGATGTGTTAATTTCATGAAAATTACAAGGCTCCTAAAATATTAGTTCATAGTTCATCAAGTTGTATTGGTCTGGCCACAAGATTCCAGGTGTAGTTTTACAATGAATAACTTAACTTTTCCATCCTTTCAGTATATCCCTGAGATTATTATATAGCCTCAACTGTAGATAAAGCCAAGAATCTAAATGCAGGTTCCTTTGTGACAAGAGGCCTGAGGAAAATGGCCTTCATGGACCCTTTGGGGGAGGCCAACCTGAGAAAAGACCAATTTAGAAGGAGGTAGAAAGGCAACGGAGGCTACAGGCAATCTCTTCCCTCCTTCCTCCCAGTATGTCTGTCTGCCTGCTTTCCCTCTTTCCCTTCCTCTCTCCTTTACTCTTTCCTTCCCATACTCAGTGTACTATATACAAGGGCTTACACATGCACACAGAACTCATGCAAACCTGAGTTTGCTTATGTGTATGGTACAGGAGGTGTAGGTGTGTGTATATACAGGCTGGGAGTCGAGGGCATATTTGTGAAAAGTATGGGATACTACCTCCTACCCTCCACAATTGAGCTCTGCCTTCTCTCCTGTTTCTTTTCATATTCAGCTCTCCTGAGAACCTGACCCAGGACTAAACAGCTGGTGAGGGGCTTCTGTAGTATTTCTTTGAGCAAAGCCAGCAAGAAGCCGGCACTGAGTCAGTCACTCACACAAGGAGGAGTCTAAGTTGATGTGGCCTCAAAGGAAAGAGAGTGAGCAGCCTACAACAGAGGCAGTGATCACAGGGTCTAGATACAGATGGGGACACATTCGAGCCCTGTCTATCTCAGAGAACCCCAAGAAGTCTATAACCCCAGTGTGTCCTTGATCCCAAAAGGGGGACAGGCAGACACCACAATCCTGAAGAAGCAACAAGACGGGCCAATGGAAACAATGTGGGAATGATGACCCTACCTGGAGATCAGAGGGGGTGTCAGAAAGATGGGGACCCTGGGGAGAGGATGGTACATGAAGCCCCTTCCCCAGACCCTTCCCAGCCAGGCAAGGGGGGAAGCCTGTGAGAGCTGCCACTTTGTGTCTGCAACCCTGCATCTATTGATATTTCCCCAGCTTAATTCAATTTAAACCACATGGCTCTATCTGAGGGGTCACCACAGCCAATGGGAAGGGCAAGTTCAAAACATACTTCAGCAACCTATTCCACTATGTTCCTGAGGCTAGCAGGAAGTTCTTCTTGATATCTCAACACCACCAACTCCAGTGGATATGTGAGCAGAAATACTGGGTCACAAGAAGTGGAAGTGGTTTCCCTCCAGCTTTCCATCCTCCCCTGTTTACTTTCCCAGAAGCCTCCACACCAAAGGAAAATTCTTGGTGTGTATCCTGCTGGTAGAGATCAGTGTTTGCTGAGCTGGGTGCAGTGGGTGAGGGGCAAGCAGGGGACACACACTGATCTGTGGCACTTCCTTCCTTTCCAAGATCTTTACGAACACCACCCTGGAAGGCAGGAGACCTGGGCTTTTGTCCTGGGTCTGCTGTAAATGGCTTCCTGGCCTTGGCAAACTATTTCTTCCTTCCAGGGCTCAAACTGTGTAAACAGTACTGTCTGGGCTTCATTGGTGGATTTCAAACCAGTTTTTAGCAATGCAACTTTATTTTTCAAACAAATGTTTTAATTAAACACCAGTGTGTGTGTGTGTGTGTTTGTGTCGGACTAAGAAAATACAGAGCTGCTCAGGTTGTCACAGGAGTGACTTGGGGGTGCCCCAGGGCCACCCCCTTGGTCTCTTTCCTTCAGAGGAGCTCCACTGAAATGGGGGCACAGTTTCAGAACCACCGAGCTGTGGGATTTCTAAGGACACTTCCAGATTTTAACCCCAGGACTCTATTGTTCATACACCTAACATCCTTCCTATAAGGAAAGTAATGGTTTTCTCATACTGAAAATGGGGAGACTGAGGGCTAGAGAGCAAGCTACAGGACTCCCGATTCACAGCCCACTGCGCCTTCTGCCAGGACGGCTCATGCTCTCCAGAGCAAGTGAAACACACTGAGTGGCTAGGCCTCTGGGCAGGGAATCCAGGCTCTTGAGCCCTCATTGCTTTCTCACCTGCTAGATGCAGGCTAACAAGGAAATGCTTCCACAGTTCCTCCCACAGCTCACCTGGAGCCCATCCTGGCCAACTTTAACTACAAAGACATGGTCTTCTGAACACTGAGGCCCAATAGACTAATAACCTCTATTCTCTCCCTGCAGGCATATCACCTGGATCATGAGGCCAGCCCTCTTCTTGATCCTCCCACTTCTCCTCACCTTGGCCTCAGTGACCCAAGGCCAGCCAACAAGACGACCAAGACCCAGGCCCAGGCCCAAGCCCAGGCCTAGGCCCAGGCCCACTCCCAGCTTTCCTCAGCCCCATGAGCCACTGGAGCCCACAGACCTGCCTCCGCCCCTCCCACCAGGCCCTCCATCTATCTTTCCTGACTGTCCCCGGGAATGCTACTGCCCTCATGATTTCCCGTCTGCCCTCTACTGTGATAGCCGCAACCTTAGAAAAGTCCCCATCATCCCACCCCGAATCCATTACCTCTATCTCCAGAACAATTTCATAACTGAGCTCCCAGTGGAGTCCTTCAAGAATGCCTCAGGCCTGAGATGGGTCAACCTGGACAACAACCGAATTCGAAAGGTAGACCAGAAGGTGCTGGACCAACTTCCCAGCCTGGCATTCCTCTACATGGAAAAGAACCAGCTGGAAGAGGTGCCCTCTGCCCTGCCCCCAAACTTGGAGCAGCTGAGGCTGAGCCAGAACAAGATCTCCAAGATCCCTCCCGGCGTCTTCAGCAGGCTGGAGCACCTACTGCTCCTGGATCTCCAACACAACAAGCTGAATGACGAAGTCCTCAAGCCAGACACCTTCAAGGGCCTCAAGAGCCTCATGCAGCTCAACTTGGCCCACAACATCCTGAGAAAGATGCCACCCAAGGTCCCCACAGCCATTCACCAGCTCTACCTGGACAGCAACAGGATAGAGTCAATCCCTAGTGGATACTTCAAGTCCTTTCCCAACCTGGCCTTCATTCGCCTTAACTATAACAAGCTGTCTGACAGGGGGCTCCCCAAGAACTCCTTTAACATCTCCAACCTGCTTGTGCTCCACCTGTCACACAATAAGATCAGCAATGTACCTGCCATTAGCAACAAGCTGGAGCACCTATACCTCAACAACAACAGTATTGAGAGTAAGTGGGGTAGGCGGGGCCAGACCCCAGGGAGGGAGGCTGGGGACTTACCAGCTCAGCTCTTTCCCAGGAGCCTCAGGGTAGAGGTGTGCAAAAAACACCCTGTTTGGCACTGGACTTCAAATCTTGGCTTTACCACTTGCTTATCTTTATGACCTTGAACAGATATCTGATCTCTCTGAGGAGTTCCCTCATCTGTAAAGTGAGAGTGGTGAAATACCTTGAATAAAGTCAATATGAGGACTTAATCATTTAACATGATATAGTGCCCAGAATACCATGTTTGAAGGGTCCTCCCTTCTCTTTCTCCCCTCTTCTCATCAGCCCTCGATTCTTTGCCCTCTAGATCTATAGGTAGGGTAGACATGGAATATAGTCCTGTACATTCTCCTAGAAGCAGAACAGTGACATTTAAATGCCCACTCTGAAGTGTCTTAGCCCTGTCTGCTGCAGAATCCGACCGCTGTGAAATGCAGCATCCCCCATCTCTGCCCCTCAGTTCTGAAGCATCTGTAAAAGGTATACACAGACAGCCAGCTATACAGCGGCAAGCAAAAGTAGGTTAATAATATAATATAATAATTAATAAATAAGTAATAATACAAAAATAAACTGTTTCACGTATTCGCAGCAACTGTAAACTTACTTTTGCTCACCCCTATGTATTCCAGGTATACAACTGTCGCTATGACAACGTTGATATGTGGGTGCTTTCTGAATCTATCTGGAAAGCTGGAATATTTCGTTATAGAAGACAGTACACTTAAGTCAGAATTTGCCTAAACTGCATTTACAGGGTCCTGGGCTATGAGGTATCAATTGCAGCCCAAAAGAAGAGGCTAGATGTAGCAATTTTGCTTCCATCAAAAATGTCAGCAGAAAGATTTAAAAACAAAAGAGAGAATCTTACCTGGCCTTTGATCAAAATCAGGCTATCCCCACATAAGGAATGCAGCAGCTGCAGGAATGAAGGGGACCAAGGGAAAGAGAAGCTCCCCTACAACAATAATAGAAATCCTTAGTTTCCCAGCTGAAGGATGAGAGGGAGATTGTTGAGTTTCTACATTCTTGAAACAAGTGTCAGGAGAACAAGCTTATTCACTCATCTGGGATAATTACAGAGTCAGAGAGCACTTTTAAAAATCTGGGGAGAAACAAATTCAGGAAAAGAAAAAACTGTCTAATTTTACACTGCAGGGAGTAAAGTGAGGCAACGCACTACCCCCTATGATGCATTATAGGCCAAAAATATAGACAGAAAGGCTGCCTAATATATGCCTAATATATAAAGGTTTCTCTCTGGTTGTGGAAGAACAGGCTGCTAGGGGACAGCCAGACTCCTGAGGGTGAAGTCAGAAAAACCACACTCACTCTCACCATGTCACAGATCTGGGAACTGAACATCAGGGTGGTCAGATGACAGTCCAAAGTGACAAAAGCTGCAAGAAAATCCATCCATGTCAGGGCTCTTTCTGCAACTCCAATGGTGAAGAGAGAAGAACAATGTCCCTAAGGATGATAAATGAGGCAAGACTTAGGGAGAATAAAAATTCACTTAGAAGATGATACATCTGATGTCACCTAACAAGAGGTGAAGGAGAAAATGAAACCTCATTTTCCTTTGAAAGCCTAGAATCGGTAATCACATCAGAATCAAGTCTCAGCTTGTCCCGATGACCTTGTGCCCTCCCTAGACCACCTTTTCTCTTCCTGTCATCCCTCTTTCAGTTAATGTGACCATCTTCTGTCCTCCCACATCCAGGTGACAGGAAATTCTCACGTCTACCTACCAGATTCAATTCTCACCTCACCCCACTCTTTCTCCACACTATGGCTAGATTCACCATTCTGCAGTATAAAACTCATCATAGACCCCTTCCCAATTTTACACTCCAGGATGCTATAGTTCATATATTCTGTCATCCTTCTCAAAATGATAGTCTTGCTCAATACCATTTCTCAGACTGAAGATCAAATCCCCACTCCTTAGTGAAGTATTTGAAAACGAACCATGAGTTTTAGCCACAACTTAATGTTACAGCCCACTCTCCCTACCCCATCACACTGGGCTGTTTCTACTCCCTGATTCTTCCATGACCTTTCTGTCCTTCACAACTCTATTCAAATAAGTTCCTCTATCAAAACCCCTCTCTCTTATGTCTCCCCCTGCTGTAATCCTACCTAATTTTGAAGGTTTAGCTCAAAGCTTACTTCCTCCATGACTTCTCAGGGTAAATTTCCAAAAACAATTGTAGATCAAGTCCAGCTTAATTTTGCTATGAATAAACCATGCCTGGAGGTAAAGGTGAACTCATCCATGGTCACACATTTCTAAAGCCAGCCAGTTCCCACCAGAACTCGAAACAATTCTTGAAACAAGTGTCAGGAGAACAAGCTGGTCAGAACTGGAGTTCTGGTCAGTTCTGGACCAGAACTCGAGTCCTCACTCTCTGTTGTCCACCTTCTCCTTCCTCACCTGTGCCTGCACACACCCTCTCCGTCCTGACCACCCACCTCCTCTCCTACTCACCTCTCCCGTTCTTTCTCCATAGAGATCAATGGGACCCAGATTTGCCCCAACAACCTGGTCACCTTCCATGACTTCTCCTCGGATCTGGAGAACGTGCCACACCT
This sequence comes from Sturnira hondurensis, assembly GCF_014824575.4. Lineage (NCBI taxonomy): Eukaryota > Metazoa > Chordata > Mammalia > Chiroptera > Phyllostomidae > Sturnira > Sturnira hondurensis. The sequence continues at coordinate 3,371,078 of NW_028089713.1, read as the reverse complement.
CCGCTACCTGAGGCTGGATGGGAACTACCTGAAGCCACCCATCCCGCTGGACCTCATGATGTGCTTCCGCCTGCTGCAGTCTGTGGTCATCTAGGTCTTGCTCTGCCCTGGGTCTCTTCTGACCACATTTGAATGCTGGTGGCCCAGGCACCTGAGCTTCCCATTTGTTTTCTCTATCCCCTGTCTTTCTCCCAGCTTTGCCTTTCTTATCCAACCTTGTAGGACAAGCCACACATTGCTGCACCTGCAGCTCCTAGGGTAAGACTTCCCAGGCTTTGGTTGGGTCCACCCAGCACAAAGACACCCACTGTATACCCAAACTTCTGACCCCAGAAGCACAGATGTCTGCCTAAAGATTTCATAGTCCCTTCTCTCTCTGCCTTCCCCTGTCACTTCTGGGTGAGTCTGGACTTGGACTGACATCTGGACCTTAGTCCTAGATGTCAGGGGTGGCCTAGAGGTGAGGCTCACAAAGTCCTGCCCAAGACTCCTCCTTTGTGGGCAACTCTGACCTCACAGGGCCAAAAAAAATCAGGCTTTGTTGGCCAAGGATGATCCATCTTGCAAAACTGCTGTTCCACCACTTGTTTGCTGACACCAGACATCACACTGGCTCTCTGCCAGCCTATGTCCTCAAAAAAAAAAGTGCAAGGACATGGACAGGGAGGGCAGAGGGTCAGCATTCCCACAAGGACCTGCATCTGGCCTACTCTCCACAGGGAGAAACTAAGGCCTTCTTTCTCCAGGGTGAACATAGTTCACACTCTTCTAAATGGGCCCCTCCAGTCCAAGTGGGAAAGCAGGGAGGAATAGCCCAGGAGAAGAATGGCTCAGGATCTAAGAATTGGCCAGCAGGGGGAGGGGTAGGAGTCAGAGCCCTGGAATGGGCCGGTGAGGTTGCAAATGGGTCCTGCAGTCCCCTTGGCCACTCTGAACAAGAGGCCTGGTGCCTGGGGAACACAATGTCCTCTGCGGAGGGTGCAGAGCCACCAACCCCACCCTGACATCTGTTCTCTATCAACATGGATGGCCTAACACTTTCCACCCACAGAGAGATTTCTGAGAAACCTACAAGAAGGGGTGGGGCACCTGGAAATTTCCTAGAAGCCTCTTCCACACGTTCAAATTGGTCTCCTCTCTAAGACAGACACATCAGTGACACCTGGTGGCTGGTGCAGGTCACAGATGGCTCCTCCCCTTCATCTCCCTGGGGGTGAGTTTCCAAGTTCAAGAGTTCCAACTTTAAGAGCCAGGAGCCATGTGCACGGTCTCTCTCTCTCCCCTCTGGGGTCTAAAGGGCACAGAGCTACAGTGGCCCTAAGGTGGGACTTGAGAGTGGCTTGTTCCATCATGTGTGAGCACCAGTGGGAACCTTAGGGACCAGCAGAGGATGTGGTCTCTTCCCCTTCACTGTCTGAACTTGTGGTGCCTTCTGCTCTCAGCTACCATACCCTGTAAACTCCTCTAAGTCCCCTCTAGCACTCATGTTCCATACTGTGGCTCTGCCCTTTAGACCTTGTTCTAATGCAAGACAAGTCCTAAATATCATCCACTTCCCTTGCAGTCATTTATTCCCTAAATGGATGTCCCTTCCCCAACCTTCCCACCTTCCCTGCCTGACCCAGGTGAAGCTTGGCTGACCTCCAAGGGAGCCTGGGTCCCAAAGGCTGCCTCACCTTCATCTTCCCCTGACCTGCCTCTAAGGGATGCTGCCCCTCTACAGTCCTTGAGTGTATATGTTGGTGGGGTGGGGGGGGTGGATATTCTAGAAATGAGTAGTACATATTTGCCCACCCTTAAGATGGGTTGAGCAAAGGTACAGAGATTTTTAAGAAACTGTACTAAGCTAGACCCCTAACTTCAAAAAGCTCCCAGTATACTCACTCTCAAGTTCTCTTTTTCTAATTCACAGAAAACAGAGCCCATTCAATCCTAGCCTCCTTCACTATGCTCCTATAAACTGCCTCATTCTTCTGATCTACAGCTGGTTTCTCCAAGGCTCCTGCTTAAAGTCAATATGGTGTTGTGGCTATAGGCAACCTGGTGCTCTGGCCTGGATAAGCCCTCTTCTGAGCTTTATTCACCTCTTTCAACCTCAGCTGTTCTGATGAGGCCCTGGGCGAACACAGCTCCATGGTTCAGTGGAGGGGGTCATCCTCCTGCTTCTGCAAACCCAAACTAGTTTGTTTCAGCAAAAACACAATCACCGTCATCCCATCACACCATCTGGAATAAACGCTCCCTCCATCACTCTCTGCAGCTGTAAGCCAGAGAGGATTGGGTTAAACTGACTACAGCAAACCCTGCCCCCACTGCACCCCCACACACATACACAATGTGCTGATTTCCCTTGGATTTTAGGAAGCCTGTCCTCCACACACAACTGTATCTCCCAGTGCTGTTGGTATCTACATATACAGGTGTGTAAGTAGGAGTATGTATGTGCTCTGTTCTTATAGCTGTTCTGGAAGACCACGTTAACCTTGTGATACAACTTTTGCATTCCAGCATGCTTCACAGCAGAGGAAATAAAGTAATATTAAAAACATCCTGCTTGAACTTGACAATGTGAGCAGGTCAAGAATAACACCTTGAACTTATTTTGTCTCCCACTCCTCCTTCCTCCACTTTCCCCTTGCTCTGAGAAGAGGGGTAGAGGAGGGGTCTTCTTCTTAGGAAACTCTAAGTAAACAATTCCAAAGCATTTTCTTGGTGAATCTCTCCAAAACACAACTCTCATGAAAAATTATGCCTAAAGTCAGACCAGAAATCTGACAGCTACATTTGAAGCCCAAAGGCCCAGAACTTTCAGCTCACAGATTCCGAATTGCTGAGAGTCTCCCAAATGCACAGCACTGAGCCAAACGCAGACAGACACAAAACAGACACCATTCCTGACCCAGTGAAGCCTATAGACTAGTTAAGGAGATGCAGTGTACAAACACTGGCAGAGCTGTATCAAGGGCAAGAACAAAGGGCCACCTCCTCTGGAAGGATTTATAGGCAGTGCAGATGTTCACAGAGTGGTGAGAAGGGTGTACCCTGGGATCTGTCTTTAGATGGAAGGTTCTAGTAGACTCTGGTCCTCCCAGATGACATCATCTTCTTTGTGACGAAAACTGCCAGTTGCTGCCCCCACCACTCCCACCCTGCCTCCTAAATACCTGCTTCAGTTCAATTCAGCAAGTTTTCTGTAGATATCAACTACATGCAAGCTTCCCAGCTAGGAATCCAAGGATAGGTAATACATATCCCATGCCCATGAGGAATTCATAACTTGGTAAAGGGGAAAATCTATTCATTAATAATTGCTTGTCTTCAGGGTTTGAATAATTTTGCGTACAAAGTGCATGGTGGAGAGGGCCTCTACCTCTGCCAGAGAGAAACCAGAAAGGCTCCCATCATTGGAGCTGGATCTTAAGGGCTGGAGCAGAATTTTCCAGATGGGAAAAGGGGGGAAAGCACATAGGCAGGAGGGGAAACAGCATGAGCAAAGAGGTAGGAAGGCTTGACTTATAGCCTGCAGGGCATGTGTGTGTGTGTTCAAGTCATGGGGTTGTGTGGCTAAACGCCCTCAGCAGGAACATACTCCTATTTTCTAAAAAAAACAGGGGCTTCCTGAAATTTACTCCCACCCCACTCCCTACTCATGAAAGGGGTAGCAACGGGGTCAGCTGGCCAGACTTGTGTCCCCACCAACCACCACATCCATTCCATGAGCATGCCTTGTGCTTCTCCTAATGAGGAGCTCATATTAGAAGGGCTCCCACGCCTCCCACCCCCTTCCTGGGCTCTAGGGTGCTGTGCATCCTGGAACAATAGCATGATGGTCAAAGAGTCCCCACACAGGTCACAAATGGACATCCCATGGACCCTCCCTGAAATCCATGGAAACAGAGGTGGGGCAGGGGAGTTAATGAAAGTAGAGCCAAATCTGGGGGAAGGTTTAGGACCTGAGGCCAGTTTGGAAGTGATTGGTGGGGAGGTCATTGCATGTGAGGTGAAGATGGCTATACCCTGGGGGAGGACCAATTGCAGGTCAGAGAGCATGGCAACAGAACACAGGCAGTGTGTCCAAGAAAGTGAGGAGGGAGAGGGAGAGGTGGGCAGAATGAAGGAACAGTTGAATCTGCATTACTCGCGGGACAGAAATTGTGCAGGTAGGAAGCAGAGAGGCCCTGGCTATAGAGAGAAAGAGGAGGAGAGTAGCCAAATATGCCATCTGCTTCTGGGGTACCATCCTGGCTCCAGGGCCCTCTCTCCCTCCACCCAGCAAAGCCCCTTTTGGTTGCCCTCACATGGGAAGTAGCAGGGCTGCCAAGGGCACAGGTGATCAGGTTCTTAGGCTGCAGCAGGTCTTCTCCACAACAGCTGGTGTCCGGAAACACTGCAGACCAAGCATTGCCCTTTGGCCAGGCTATTAGATCTGCCCCTTCAACATGGTGTGCTCAGGCAGAGGTGAATTCTGCCAAAGCCATCTGTTATGAGGGCACCAAGACATGTGGTCCCAGGGATCCCAGGGATGAGGGAGAGAGCAGAGAATCATGCAAACAAAGGGGAACCCTGAGGGTCAGGAAATCTAGGAGTTCGTCCTGGCTCTGTGTGACCTTGGGCAAGTCACCTCCCCTCACTGGCCTTGTTTCACCATCTGTACAATAAGGGGTTTAGATTAAATGTTCCTCAGGAGGTCTTGCAGCTGGGATTTAGTACCTGGTCAGGGCAAGAGAGCAGGAGAAGGAGCATCAGTGAAGAACATAGACAAACATGTAGGCTGGCAGAACCCTTCTTCCCTCAGCCACATTTGCCAAAGACTGCCCAGCAGAACCTGTGGCACCAAGCAGAGGAGAGTCTCTCTCCACAAACGTATCTTGGGGAGTCCTTCTTAGTCCTTGAGGACCCACACATTGCCTCCTGGTGTTTACAATCAGGAGTCCTCTCTAGGACCCCACCTCAGCAGAGTTAGAGAATGTCCTGTGTCATCCTTGCCATCATCACCAATGGACTTGAAGTTGGCTTTCAAGCCCTATCCCATCCCAAGTCTCCTTCCCTTTGAATCATCCACCCTTCAAACCCTCCATCTGGTGATTTCTGTTGCTATGGTTCCCACACTGGAGCTGCAGGTGGTAGGTGGTGGTCAGGATGCCTTAGCTCTCAGCCCTTTTTAATCTTTGGATTTCACCTATAAAATCAAAGCATTGTCCATCTCTGGACAGAGAAGAAAGCTAAGAGCAAACCCCCACGCTCCACACACCCACTGCTACCTTCTCTGAAAACAGGACGGAATCCGAGGGGTGGGGTCCCTCAGGAGGTGGGAAATGTCTACCCTCTTGAAGAGGGTGGGCAAGAAAAAGAAATAGCAAGCCAAGAAAGAGAGGAAGAGATGGAAGTGGGAGGTGGGGAGGACTGTGAGTAGGGGGTAAGGTTGGAGGGGGTGGAGGGAGAGGATTCCCTAGCACCAAGTAAAGGAAAGGGACAGGGATCTGCTGAGGGGAAATGAAGGGGAAACAGCTGGATATCAAGAAGTCTAATTGACCATATGCCTGCCTTGGCCAGCTCCCTGCCCTTCCCAGGCAGCTGTTCACTTAAGCCCCACTGAACAACCTTTTCATCAAAGTCCACACCTTTCCGGATGCTGTCAGCTCCTTTGGAACCAAAAAAGTCTATGTAAGGGTAAGGTTCAGGGTTTGAGATGGTAGACCCCTTGGTATGCAAATGAGGGAAAGATCGCCCGGCTCCAGTGGGGATTAGGTGGGAGAATGAAGAGAGCTTAGCTCTCTAGGCCAGAGCCATCAGAGGAGGCTGTGGGGCAGCGAACTGTCTTAGGACTTTTCTTGAACATTTCTTAAAGATTATATACTGTAGTTTGGAGTCAGGTATGGGAGACACACTGTTGCTACTGCTGGGGGCTTACCCTCTTGCCTGACTAAAATTAAAAAGGGGGAGAATCTACTAGAAATTCATGCAGCTGGCTCTGGGGAGAGCCACATTATCAGAAACACACACAACACCACATGCATTTCTTGACCCATCTGTGCACATATGGGGGAGCTTACACAAACATTTGTATGCAATGCATAACACATATGTGCAGATACACATGTACACATTTATCTAAGGAAATTTCCAGGTGTATAACACTCCCACAATCACACTGAAGAGGTCTTTTGTTTCCATAATCATTTATTTCTAAAAAGCTGCATTTATAAGTATACTTTACATGTATACTAAAATTCTTTTTTGCATTACATGTCAATTTGTAAGCCTAGGTCCCCTAAATGGACTAGGTGTTCCTGGAACTCGGCTTGTCTTATTCATTTCTGCACGTCAGAGACAAGTCCATAATGTTTGTTTGCTTAAGAACCACAAAATGCCTTGATGGTGGAATTTCTCTAAATGTAGTTTAGTGACTAATCATTGCACTCTATGGTTGTATACGAGAGGACATTCATATAAATGCACAAGTGTGTGCCCACTTGGCAGAGAGCTGTGTCATCAAGGAAACAAGCATGTGTCCTTGTGGAGATGTGTAAATGAGCCTGTGTCTGCACCTGCCCATTAGAGTCTCAGGGTGTGGGAAAGCACACAGAGCCTGAAGCAGAGGGAAGTGGAGTGCCAGTAATGGGGTGGGGGTGGGGGGCTGCAGGAGATACCTCTTAAACAAAGCCCCAGCCTGTAGGGCACTTTCCCAGGTAATGAAGGCACTGAGTGAGGGACGAAGGCACAAGAGTCTGCCAGGGTTGCGGTGGGAAGTTCCCACAAATTCAAGAGATCCCATTTCCTCGGATGGCTGCCCTCCCTCCTGCTCACTCCCCAGGACTGAATGCCAAGTGATTCTACCCCATTCTCATGCCAACCCCACCCCCAGGTCCCCATGAAGTTTCTGGATTCCCTGAGCTTGCTCACCGTGGTGCTGCAGGAAGCAGGTACTGCTTCTCTCCCAGCGACTGAGAGAAAGAGAGAAGCACAGTCACATGGAGAAGGCAATTCTAATGTGGCTCTGCATCTGGAGAATGATGCCCTGAGCCTGGATAACTACGACGAGGTCACTGACCTGAGCAGCTATGAAGAGCTTACAGACTGACACCCTCCCGCAGGTCAGAACTGAGGTGGAGAAGGGATATCATTCATTCCCACTTGCTTATCTTGAGAAGTTTGCCTCGGGTGGATCTAGGGTATTGGGGCCTCAGCAGAGAAAACCCTTCAGTCAGGAATCTATGACCTCTCAGAGTTACAGAATGCAGGCCTCAAAGGTATCATAAGGGTTTCCACTGGAGGTGTCACTTCAAGGCCTTGGAATAAGAAGGCTGCTGGGGCCCTCTCTGCTCCAACTACGTTCTTCCGTTCCTGCTGGTGAGAAGAGCTGCCTCTTCATCTTGGGGCCATGTCACTGCTGACAAAGAGCCCCTGGAGTTGGACTGGATTAGCAGTGATCTCTCATAATCTCTGTCCCTTGTAATAGCAAGTGATGGAAACCATCTGCACTGTGCAGTTGTAGAAGCCAGTAACATACCTGAAATTTTTAAAGCCAGTCTGAGTCTGATGGCCTGGTCTAACTCTTGTGACCACTGGCCATGAACTGAGAACAGCGGAGAGCTCTTTCCCAATGGAAAACTGGAATGCTGGCACCATAACAAAGGGAAATAAATTCTGGGCAGGCACCATCCACTCCACCTTGACTCTGCTATGCTTCTGGGAGCCACACAGAATGTATCTAACTTCTCGCCCACAAGGCAGCTGGCACTTAATTATTTCATCTTCATTGTACCTTGTGGGACCAGAGAGGAACCCCATGGAAAAGACACCAGTAGATGTCCTACTACCCCCCACATAGGCCCAGGAAAGTCTACATAGGACCAGGTTCTGATGCAGGCACTAATGGGCTTGGACTTGGTCATATCTGAGGGTGGATCTGGTTCTTTTAGGTCGAGGGCTGAGTGCCAGGCTGAGGCCAAGCTGAGCATCCAACAACACTGCCTGGGTACACTGTGGCAGTCAGTGCTGGGCAGAAACCCAAAAGGACAGATAGTCCTGGATCAGATACTCCCTGAGGCAAGGGCCACTGGTCCCAGAGGCTGAAGGGGTCTGACAATGGGGGTTTCTCCCTTTACTCTGGGTTTCTCCCTTTATTCTGTCTTTCTCCTGGGCCAGGCCTGCCCACCTGTCTGGTCTACATGTGCCTTGGTTCCTCTGTGTGCTGCAACAACACTGACCTAGAGAGCATCCCTCGTCTTCCCCAGATAATCACCTACCTGTAGACCTGCTTCAACCACATCCACCAAATCCAGGCCTGAGACTTCTTCAAAGGGCTGAGTATGTAAGGCCCTGGCAAGAGGGGAGCATGGGCCCGGCAGAGGGAACCCCTTGGGTACTCTCTTGTCACCTAGCCATGTGAGCAGTCGCTAGACACAGGTACCCACCTTTGTTAGCCTTTTCCTGTTAGCTTTCAGTCTGTCCAGCTATTAAGTGGGTATAACCCCTCATCTTTCTAATTCCTTTCCCAGAAGATGTTAGATGACAGAAGCGACCTGTTTTCATCTATTCTCCCAAAAGCTGGAAACCTGGGAAGGGGAATGAGTACATGATGAAGCCTACATTTTCAGAGTGTCCTAGCAGCTGTAGCTCTGTGCACCCGCCGGCCTCTAGATAAGACCATGCTAAATCTATTCACCACACCCTGGTGCTATTTATGTGGTTACTTGTTTGTTTGTTTGTTCTTTTATGCCTTACATCCTGTCTAAAATAGGAGATCTGGGCTCTAATCCAGATTTTGCTACTCATTGCCACAGCTTTCTTTTTGTCTAAACTTAATGGTGGAGGATAGAGGTGGGAAGGATCCTTGAAAGACGTCTTCCAAAGTGGGCAGCCACCTTGCAGGACAGAGCTCTAGGGAAGGATGTTGCAGAATTTGAGGGCTTTCCCAGGGGGTTCTGCTTTATGACATTTCTTCTGGTGTGGTCATGGTATGGGCAGAAAACTGGCTGCAGGCCCCAGCAGATATAAACAGATATCGCTTGTTGTCATTCCCTATCCTGAGAGGGCTGGAGCAGGGTACGGCAGCCCTTGTAAGAGCAGGATGAAATGGTGACTCCTGTGTCTCTCTGTTCTCTCTCAAACCCCTCAGCAAAACTAAAGAGGGTTGACTCCTCTAGCAACTTCATCTCCTTCATCAGTGACAATGCCCTCTACCTGCTGCCCGCTCTGCAGGGTCTGATCCTCCAAGATAACCAGCCGGCAGCCCTGCCCAGGCTCCTTACAGGCATGGAGGTCCTGTACATCTACCTGAATTGGCTCCAGAGCTGGGGGATAAAGCCTAGAGTCTTCAGCATGAGCTGGGACCTTCATTCCACCATAGACCACCTGCCACCCACACTCACAACCACACTCACACCTTGCCCTCATGAGATATCCATGCTTCAACCCAGTTCTGGGGCCTGAAACTCAAACTCACTATTTCATCTGTTCCCATTTGTTTTATTAAAGGTTCTTTTTGCTGCAAGAACCTGATTCTGACTCAGGAAAAATGGTGTTTACAACATGCCATCCCAAGAACCTCCATGAAAGGAAACTCAGGCTTTCTGGGCCTGTTACTGGTGGAACACTGTCAGAAATCAAGGTACAAGATTCTCCCTCTCCATCTTTGGGACATGCAGACTCGGCTTCTTTCTGTGCACACATTCCATTTCCCTCCCTGAACATGCAGCTCTGCTCCCCTGAAACGCAATAGTGCTGTCTCCTGCCCTAACTCTACAACTCCCTGTAGTTCCAGATCCCACCACTAATTGTTGCCTTTCTGTGATCAAATGCTCAAGTGAGACCATCTGCTTGGTCACTGACTGGCCAGTTTTGATGGGAAGGGCTAACATATGGTACTAATATGGCCTATGCGCCTGCCCCATCCACAGGGCTGAGAAGACGGACTGGGGACAGTTCCCACAAAGAAGGAAGAGGGCTATGGAAGACTGACACCAGCTCTGCCACCATGCACGCTCAGTTTGCTTCATGTGTGTCTGTGACTCTCATTCTGTTGATGTGGAAATTTCTGGAAAACAGTCTCCGCAGCTGCCCCAGGTTTAGCATTCAAAGAATGTTCCTTTGGGAAAATCTCTTCTGATAGCAAAGAAGTTGAGGCCAAACTGAGATGCCCCCTGCCCTCCTTCCATCCCCATTGCTGTCCTCTCTGGCTCCTCCCCACTCTCACTAGCAGCAGGCAGCTCTTGCAGCTGCCCCAGGGCAGCAGCTTTCCTTCTGCATCCACTGGGAGTCAGCAAGCAAGCTCCTGAGAGTCTGGGCACACCTTCCAAACCCATTGTGGAGCCTGGCACATGGAAGAGGCTCAGGAGGCCCTACATGAAGGAACGGGGTCACATCAGGCACCCCACTTTGCCAGGGATCACCAGCATCCCACACCCTTTGCCTATTTTCCACCCTACCCCTCTCCAGGCTTTGGAAAAGCTGTATGTCCTCTACTTGGTTGGCAACTTGCTGGATTTTATCCAGGGCCCCTCCCCCTGAGCCGTGTTCACTACACCTGCAGGTGAGTGGCCTTCCCAAGAGCTTCAACCACAGACCACAAAGCACAGAGTGCAGGGGGAGGAGGGCCTATAGAGGGAAACTTAGGCAGTGGTGCAGTCTTCTCTGAGAGCCTATGGGAGACATGGGTGAGTCGGGCTTGTCCAGGTCCTTAGTTTTATTTCCTCCCCTTTCTTCTCTTTAAAACATTTCTTCTCCCCCCACATCCTTATCCCATCTCACTCAACTGCCTGCTCCTTCTCCTCTTTCCTTCACTGCTCCCAACCCCAGCCCAGCCGCAGCTCCTCCTCTTCCCTTCATCCCTCTGTCTTCACCCTCCCTCCATGTGTCTTCTTTTCTCACTCCTTGCTGGATGGTCTTGGCCTTAGGTGCCTTGATTTCTCCAACTATAAATGGCAGCAGAACTGGTGTGGATAGCTAATTGAGACTTCAGTGCAACTGTTGATGTGTTCTTTCCAGAATAATATGATAGTAACCATGCAGAGTGACACCTTCTGTGACAAGGAGCACAAGCGGACACAGAGACGGCTGGAAGACTACTACCTGGATGGCGTCAACCTGGGCCTCTCCATCAGAGCCTACTTCTGCCTGCCACAGCTCCCTACAGGCCACTTCTCCTAGCTCTCCCCTGCCTCTCCCTAGGTGTTGGCCCCTGGAGGACCACCAAAGGCATAGCCCCCAAAAGACTTTCTTCCAGGTGTTAATCAGCCTCATGCTCTAGTTTCAGAAGTCATGAACTGCCCCCACCGCCACGCCCACCCCCGCACCCAACACACACTCTGGAGTGTCCTTCAGAAGCCAAATTTGTATTTCTTCATTCTCTTTCCTCAGCAGTCTCTGGCTCCCGGTTCAGAGAATAGCAGTGTCTGCAGCAAAGCTCTTTCCCATATTCCCACCCTTCCTGGCCACATGGAACGCCAGGAAAGTCCTAGGAGAAGAAGAGAAGAAAGAGAAGGAGGAAGGGGGGGAAGTGGTGATGCGCTGGAGCCAGCTCTTACGACTAGCCTTATAAGAACAAATCATTAAATTTTCCAGATTTTTGCAAGCCAGTTAGTTGTTAAACACAGCCATTGTTAAAAAATTAAATTATATAAACTCAATTAAATATAGCAGGTTAGAGACGAATGTAATAAATGCTCAAACTCATCATTTCCCTGTTATTTTACTATTAACCATGGTTTTGAGCCATTTTGTGCCCATGGGGTCTGTACAATAGAAATACTATGTAATGACATGTTTCCTCCACTCATGTCTTCCCAGTTCTGCTTGCAGCCATGGGTAGTTTGAAATGGTCCATGGTGGAAATATCTATACCAGAGAAATCAGTAAAGGCTACATACTGGGATTTTTAAAGTAGGTATTTACTTACTTACTTATAGCTGCTTGCTGAGTATTTGCCAGCACTCCACTGAGGAGAAAGAATAGCTATTTAAAGTAGCCTTATCCCCAGACCATTCCTGGGGGAAGGGTGGGGTTTCTGTGAGGCTTTCTTTAATTCCTTGCCCTTCCAAGGCCAGGGCTTCCTGTTAGATTTTGAGGAAGCTGTTCATAAGAACAGAGAACTGACATGACTCTTCACCTGGGAGCGCTCCTTGTAGTTCCTGGCTCACTGGCGAGCCTCTGAGTAGGGATCAGCCGGCCTTTGCTGGCCACGTGGGTTGCCATACTTCCCATGCTCTCTTCCATGGCTCACCACCAGAGGGCAGCCTTGCAAAAAGATAAATGCGTAGAGCAGTAACACCTGCAGCCTTCTTGGATCCTAGGCTCCGCCTGCTGTGCTGGCAGAGTGGGAAGAAGGGCAACTCTGAGCTAGCGAACTTGCTCCTCCATTTATAATAGAAGGGGAGATGTCACCCTTCTCTGACTTCTTATGAGATGTTGGGTAAGGGGAATGTAACTGATGAGCACCTGTCATGGGTGTTAACTTGAGGCAGGCAGTCCATTTCCTCATTCAGCAAAGATTTTATGGAGCACTCTCTGCCATGTGCCAGGCACTGTGTTACATGTTGGTGACAAGAAGGTATGCAGCAGCCCTGGCTGGTGTAGCTCAGTGGATTGAGTGCGGGCCTGCAAACCCCACTGGGGTTCGATTCCCAGTCAGGGCACATGCCTCAGTTGCAGGCCAGTTCCCAACAGGGGATGCATGAGAGGCAAACATACATTGATATTTCTCTCCCTCTCCCTTTCCCTTCCCCTCTAAAGGTAAATAAATAAAATCTTTGAAAAAAATTTTAAAAAGGAAGATATGCAACAGACGTACTCCTTTTCCTTATGGAGCTTAGAGTCTGGTGTGGAAGACGTGTTAAACAATCACACAAATAACCACACCATTCTACTCATGATAAATGCTATCAAAGAAATATGCAGAACACCCTGAGAGCTTATAGGAGTAGACCAAGTCTAAGGGCCCAGAACACCTCAAAGAACTGACATCCAAGCTGGTTGCCAAGACAACTACTCAAGGTCCCAGGCAGTCCCTGAGTCTGGATGCACAGGTGCGTCTTGCCCGCATAGAAGGGAACCCACTCATCCGCCTCCCCTGCCTCTGTCTAGCACCTCTCCATGCACGTTGGATCCTTTGGAAAGTCCATTAAGAAGACAAGTCAGGGATTAGTCATTTTCCTCAAAGGAAGAAAGAGAGAACTAAAGAGGATAAAACACTTTCCCCAACTCTCATATGACTTGCACCAAGACTTGGCACACAAAGTGCAAACTGGGAGTGGGAAGTCTTGAAGGTGGTGAGAGGTGCCCGTGCCCTCCTGCAGGTGCTGTGCTGCCCATCCTCCCTCCTAGAGATCCAAGGATTCCAATACCCCTGGCCCAGGGGAGGATGGGAAGGGCAAGGACCCAATAGCTTCATTTTGCCTTTTCAAACAGTAGGGAGCAGTAGAATTTCAGAACAGTAGGGTTCAGCATCTCTCTTCCCCTCTCGTCTGTTATATCCTCTAGTCTTATCCTCTTTCACATAATCTTTTTCCATATACTGCTATATTACATCACAATAAGGCCTAGGCAAATACAGCTGATAGCCTCAAAATCCCCAAAGAAACCCTGTTGAAATAATCCAATGGAAAAAAAGGGGGAAAATTTCTAGAACTGGAGCTCCTGGGTGCCAAAAACCACAGCATGGTTAAACTGTGCTGCATACCAAAAGTCATCTGACCTTTGCCCTGCTGTGGGATAAAAAGACTAACAGTTGCTGGACTCCAGGCATTTGCCAGACCCTGTAATGGAACCTGTATGCCATCAGCTCATGTAAGCCCAACAATAGCTCTAGAGAGCAGGGATGCTTATCTCCATATCGCAGGTGAGAAACACTCTTATGAAAAGGAAGTGGCTCAGATTCACTCAGCTAGTAGTAAGTGGCAGAGCCTGAATTCAAACCCACATCAGCCAGTGCACAGGCCCTAAGTCACAGGTGGCAAACACAAGGCCCAAGGGTCGAATCCAGCCCTCCACCTTGTTTTATCTCACTCGGCACCTTTTTCTACCCGGTGGCAGCACCAAGCTCTCACTTAACTGTAAAGGAGTAGTTACATTTGTACAGTCCTAAAATTACATTCGGCCCTTTGAAGGCAACCACGGGGCTGATATGGCCCCCAGTGAAAATGAGTTTGACACCCTTGCCCTACGTCCTGTTCTCACACCACACTTCAATGTGGGCACTTCTTCCCAGGCCAATCTAAGTAGGCAGGCCCTGGCTGCTCCTCTGTGCAGCTGTCTCCTGACTAATCCCCCATTCTGGTCTAGAGAAGCCCAAAGGTAGAGAGAATGGCCTTGCTGGCCACCTCCCTGAAGAAATACTGCAGAAAGCAACTGTCCCTTGGCACTTCCCATGATCCAGAGAGGGACATGAGGAGGGAAATCAAGCTTGGCTCCCAGCAATTGTCACGCCTGGACATGAAGGAGCTAGGGCTCTTATTTCTCAGGGACCTAAAGGAGTCAGAGTTGGAACCCTGGTAGGGACAGTAGAGAGCACCTCTTTTTCTGGAGTGAGGTCCTCTGTCCTGCAGAATGGTAAAGATGTGAGCTAGCTCTAAAGTAAAACACAAGCAGGCAAAGAAGAGGAGACCATGGGTCTCCTCAGTGTTAGGGTGGTCAGTGACACTGGCTGTGAAAGAATTCACAAAGAGAAGAAAGTATAGAGAATAAAATTTTTATTCACTCTCTAAGAAGGAGAGGGGCCTGGTGTGGAGAAGATACACCAGGCTTGAGGGGTGGGGGCTTTGAGCTTTTATTGGATCGTCGTTGGATTAAAAGGGGTGCTGTCGTGTGGCCCTGGGCTGTCGGGGCATTGTAACAGAGGCTGCAGTTTGTTCCAGTGGTATGTTCTGCCTGTGGCTATGGGAGCGGTTAGTTCTGTTGTTGCTTCCAGGCATTTCCAGTCCTGGGGACACAAGCTCAGAAGAGTAAAATGACCATCATGTTCCACGGGTCTGCTCAGCAAATGGCACCACAATAGCAAACGGGGCTGGCTTTTCCCTTTGTCAGGATGCCTCACTGATGACACGGCGACTCTCCCAGCCTCACTCACACAGGCCCACCTAAGCTCCACCTTGGTGGCTTTGGAGACCTTGGCAGGGCCCTTGCACAGGGCAGCTCCCTAGTAGTCATCATCCAACCCTAAGGGGATAAGCCCCCCACCCGCAGCGCCCCTCAGCCTTCAGGATGCTTTTGACTCCAGGCTACAGGCTGTGAGTGTCATGTCAGGTTGTGAAGAGGCCAGCACTAGTGTGCAGTGACTGCCCGCCCCACCCCCCATGCCCATCAACTCCACAGCAAGGCCCAGCTGGGCCCAGGGCTGGAGAAGACTGGTGGGACTGGAGGGTAGAAGGGCTGCTAGAAGGGCTGGAGCTAAATCCTTTCAGGAACCAGGCAGTGCTTCCTCCCTGTGACCTTGCCTAGACTTCCTTCCTGCTTCCTTTCCCCTTGAGGCTCCTCCCTGAGTAACAATCTCTGAGGCTTACACTGTATATGTGCACTTTACACATCACATAAATGTGAGATGAGATTTGTATTCCCAACAAGTCTGTGAAGAAGGTGTTATGCCTATTTTACAGACAGAACATTGGAGACCAAATGATTACTTCAAGAGAAAGAAAAAAGATGACTTAACATTCAGGAAAAGACTAGGGGAGGTAAGGGACATTCCTGCAGAAGAAATGAGAAATCCTGTCCCCTGCTAGGGAGCAATGGACTGATCACCTTGCCCACCCCCCCTCCCTAACCAAGGGATCTTTGCGAAGCAAGGAGTGGGAAGCATTTCCAGGCTGGAGAATTAGGCCCTTCATGTCTCCATCCTGACGGAGGCAATGCAGTGCTGGTGGCTTCTGTGGGTCTCAGCTCAGGAAACCCCAGGGCTTAAGGACATACTGCTCCCAACTTCTGCACCCCAGAAGGCGTGCTGCCCAACACCCACACGCTAGTGTCTGTGTTTCTGTGCCCTTGCTTTTCAGCTAGAAAGAGGAAAGCAGACAGACAGGAGGGGGACTCAGTTCTGCCTCCCCCCCTCCACTGTCTGGATCCCTCTCTGTTCCCCTCCCTCTCTGCTCTCTCCCTCCTCCTCACCTGCCCCTCCCCTTGCCCCCACACTAGACATTACCTGCTAGCTCGCTAGCTCAATTCTGTTTCTCCTTTCTCTCAAGGTCATCTTTCCATCTCTCAGTCTGGGCCAGCTTTATGTCCGCCGCAGCTGACATCTCACAGCTTCTCTCCTGTGGTTCCACCAGCCTGACAGAGGGTCTCCATCTGGAGAGAAGATATGGCTTTTCCCCACTGCTCCTGGGTCTCCCTTCTTCTGCAGGGGTGAAAAAGCGGCTGAGGGACCACCTTCTTTCTGTGTCACTGCAGTAAATTCCCCAAACTCAGGCTTCCTTCTCATCTGCAGACCATCCCTCCCAGGTGTGTCCAGATCTGTGGCCCTCCCTCTGTAATCCCTCTGTCTCCTTTCCCCATGTCTCTTCTGTGTCCAGGCACCAGAGCAGACAGCTTTTAGCCTATTCCTGGCACCACTGGTCCTAGCCTGTCCTCCAGAATTTTTGTCTCTGGTGTCTAACACATGGTTTACACACAAGGATTTCATGCTCTGGCCACCTGCAAAGGCACTGTGGTGCAAGTGAGCAACTGAGAGGCTAGAGTCCTGAGTTTAACTACCCCAGACCCTAACTTGTTGTGTGATAGGTAGCAAGTCGTGCCAGCACCTTGCTCTGTCCACTTTCCCCCTGAAGTTCCTTCAGGCCAATTCCATTGCTGGAAACATCCAGGCCTGAGGGGCATGGTGTCTATGCCAATTCCCATTACATTTCTAGTCTAAGAACAAACACCAGGCCCTCTCTTCCTGCTGCTTGGAGCACAGACCAATGTGGACCAGGAAATGCCCAGTAGTGAAGGGGGACAAAGGGAAGCAAGAATGGAAAATACAGACACACAGAGCACATTTAGTTTCCCAACTCAAGTTTCTGATCTCTGCACCTTGGCCTAAAGCTGGCTTAGCTGCACACCTTCCTGAGCCCCCTCTGGTTCCTGCAAAAAAGGGACCAATACAAAGTCTCTTCCCACTCAGGACCAGAAATCTGTGATGGGCCCATTCTGACCCATCTTGACAAGACAGGCAAAAATGGTGGAATTTCACATCACCTGTAATCAATACCCCCACCAAAGGACTATGGACACGCAATCTCAGGAGAGGCACTCCCTCCCCTGTGCCCCTCAGCTCAGGACAGGCTCCTGGAGCCCAGCCTGAAAGAGCAGCAGGATCTTTCAAGAGGATCCGATAAATCTCCATGGAGCCACATCCTGGGGGATAGGCAGGGATAGCAGGGGAACTTCTGGCCTTGGAGGAGTTCTGGGGAAAGAAGCAGTGGCATGGAATGGAATGGGTAGAGGACCGGTGGGACACATGGGACCTCCTGCAGTGCCCCATGCCCTGGGCTCTGAGGCTTGGGAAATCCTGGAAACTACCAGGCCAGAGAAATGCAAACAGCCCCATGCTGGAAATGTTCTGCAAAGTAGGAAAGTGTTCAGTAGTTACACACATGTTTTAAGCTAAAGTACCCTGTAGTGGAGGGATTTAAAAATGTAGTCTTTGGAGATTCAAGTCTCCCAGATCATCTATATATTTGGCTTAAAATCGGCTTGCCAATAGAGATGATTTCCCTTTGAAAAAAGTCAGTCTGAAAAATAGGGTCTTTCTTAAAGTCAGCAGATCAGGACATCATCCCTGCAGAAATTATGGGAGGTAGAGAAAGATGGGAAGCTGGTAGAAATTCAACATCCCAAAGGCCCTGAGATTCCTTAGAGTCCTTTTGTCCAAGCCTCTGTGAACAGACGGGACTTCGCCTAGTACAAAAGGTGGTCTCCTTGGCGTAAGTAAGAAGAACCAGAGGTCCAGGCTGCAGAGAGCTACCCAGCCACTGTTTTGGGGACACTGTGTCAGGCTTTGTGCCAGCCCTCTGCATTGCATGCATTATCATGTTTAATAAAGTAGCTCAATAAGGTAGGCACTGCTCCAGTTTTACAGAACTCATAGAGGTTAGGTTCTTTGTCAAAGGTCATGAGGCAAATAAGAGACAAAAAAGAAATTTGCCTGCTTGCAAAGTCCTACCCTCTTGGATTGGTGCTGGATGTCTGACATACCTGCTGAATCACATGCACTTCCTATATGAGCCTTGCACACAGAGCCACTCAATACACACCACACGGAGGGGAGGCCAACCTCTACAGAAATCTCACCAGCGTGGCCCTTTAGGAAAAGTGCCCCCCAAAATTGTGGTTCTACACACCTGGATTTCTCCTCCAAGCCTTTCTAGTCTAGATCTCCCTTCCCACACCCACTCCTTTCCTAGCTATTGTCTCTGAGCCCAACTTCTTGGCTCTTGAGCTTGTATTTGTCAATTTCTTTCCACTTCTTTCCCCCTGAGTACAATAGGCTTCTTCCTGCTTGTTGGTAAACAGAATCACAACAAAGGGGCAGGCCAGGTTTGAGCTTCCCAGGGAGCTTTTGGTGCTGCAGTCTCTTCCTAATGGAGACAGAACCAGAGAAGAGGCCTGGCCTATTTCCAGACCGTCTGCCACTCCCCGACCCCTATTTTTGCACACTGCAGCTTGGGGACAAGGAGCCCAGTGCCAACATGTGGGAACACCACACACCCACCGCCAGACCTTCCCCTGGGCATGGGGTGGCAGGAGCTTGCCAGGTAATGGCAACACACATGTGTGTGCATCCACATGCACATACATGCATGCATGCCTTTCCCCTCATGTGTGCATGCATGTGCGTGTGGATGCACACACACGTGTGTGTTGCCATTACCCGGCAAGCTCCCACCACCCCATGCCCAGGGGAACGTCTGGCGGTGGGTGTGTGGTGTTCTCCAAGTCACCTCTAGAGCAGCCTGTGCACAAGGAGCTGGGGTGAACAAGGCAGAGACATCAGAGCAGGCAGCACAGCTCCTCCAACACAGAGGCAGAGGGGGCTCCCCTAACTCTTGACTGAGAAATCCTCAGTCTCATGTGGATCTTCAGCCCCTTTTCTAATTAGGGCAACACCCCGTCTACAAAGAGATTCACATGGACCCAAGCCCTGCTTCAATATTAACCATCTTCCGTGTTGTCCACTGATGCTTTGAACAATAACTCCCTATTGAGTGTCAAGCACTAGGGACATCATAATAAATAAAGGCAAAGAAGATCTCCAATGGAATAAACAAAAAACAGTAACAGGTAAACAGTATAATTCAGACAGATGCTAGAAAACAACAAAAAGGCTATGTGGCAAGGGTGGGTGGTGGAGGCCCAGCAACTTTAGGAAAAGCAGTTGAGGATGGCTTCTCAGAAGTGACGGCTGTGCTGCAACCTTCGTAACAAGAAGGCAGCAGCCATACACAACATGAAGGCAGTGCTTTCCAGGCAGAGGGAAAAGGAGGAGCAAAGGCCATGAGACCAACAAGCACAATGAGTTTGAGGGGAGAGGAGGCTGTGAGAACAGCCAAAGCTGGGCTGGAGGCAGTGGGCAATGGATACTTCTCCAAAAAAATAAATACCCCAGCTTCCTGGTAGAGATGCTAAAAACACAAGGAAGGGGGGCGGGGGGAAGAATGAGTCACAAACTGGAGGGTAACAGTGACCAGAGCAGTGAGGAGGAAAGGTCTGCTACTTGGCAACCACACATGGGTGGGCCAGTGGGTAGAAATGGGGAACTAAAGTGGAGGAAGAGAGAGACCAGGAGCTGGGGGAAGGAGTAAGGGGACTGAGAGCAGGAAATAATACTGTGTGAAGACAGAGGGGCACATGAGCAGCTTCCAGGACCTGTGGCACTTTGAGGAGAGGCAGACAGAGTATTTTAATTAAGTTGGGTTGGATTTCATGTGGTATAATTTTACTTTGGTCATCCTCTAAAGAAGACCTTGTGTTAAGAGCATCAATGTGTCTCAAAGTTTTTAGAGCCAGATGCTGGTTCCTTCTGGACATGTCTCAGCTGCAAGGGTCTCAGGAGAAGCAGGGGCCCCTGCACTGAGTACACTGTTGAGATTGGAACAGAAGGGAAAAGGGTACCTGCTAAGACACTTACCTGCTGTGTGGCCTCAAGCAAGTCACTTGTATTCTCTGTTTTCCTCCTCTGACCTTGAGAGGATTGGATTAAATGATCTACAAGGTGCAGTCTGGGACTCCAACATGCCACCTGTCTTTTTGTTTTCTTAACAGAGATGTAAGAAGATAGGTCTTAGAGACCAGCTATTAATCCTCAGAGCAAGCCAGTGCCCACATCCCCTTATGACCTGAACCCCACCCCCATATCCCCCTCCCCACCACATCCCTGGAAATTCTGTTCCCTTTAGCACCAAGGGAGGATGGTTTTAGGAGCATGCTCACTCTTCTACACCTTAACACTGCTCAGGCCCAGCCACCTCCAAGGAACAGCTCCTTGAGTGGGGACAGGACTCCTAGAAGCTTCCCGAAGCTGCCATCTTTTCGTACCAGGACTGGGCTGGATGCAGCCCCTGCAAGGTGGAGTAAAGGACCTGGTGACCATGTCAAGGAATGAGTCTCTGGCCTTAGTGGATGAAATACCCGCTAGTGGACAAAAGAGCCCCTCCCCAGCTGGAAAGGGTCTGGGGTAACCTGTGACTCTGGAGAGCCAAGATTTTAGGCCCTTTTCACCCTGCTGTTTCAGGGCCAAGAAGAGCCCTCTCCTGGGCCCCTTCACTCCAGCTGGGCTGCAGGCACTCAGGACAGCTGCTTTACTGCCTGACTGCTTTCTCACGCACAGTAAATGCTTCCCCACAGAGCCTGCTGAGCCTTCCACCACATTAGTAATCTGTGCACAAAACAGGAGCTTTCTCCTCCTTCCTGCCCCCTCCTGTCTCTTTCCTCCCTTCTCTCTGCTTCTCTCCACTCCACCCCATCCCCCTTCCTTCACCTTATTCTCTTGCCCCCTCCCCATTCACCAGAGCCACTGCCACCTCCTGGGAAGCTGAGGGGGTTTATCATCAAATCAGGCTTTGTCAGAAGGGAAACAGGTTTATTTTCCTCACTTTGAGAAGGCGTTGACAGGAGCAGCTAACGAAAGGGTGTTTTGTATATTTGAAGCGTTTCCCCTTCCCACTTCCCTGGTGACTGAATCTGTCTAGCACTGGTTTTCCCATTTTCCTCATTTTACTGACCTGCCTCACCTGTGCCCATCCTCTTAACCCTCACCTTGAGCCTTTGCCCACCAAACCCATCCACTCTGAATCACTTCATTATTTATTTCATTTTGCTTATTGAGGGACTCCAGGTGTATGGGTGGGGGTAAGGGGGGCGCAGAGATACATGAACAAACCATTAAAATACAAGCAGTAATCACAACAACAGAGGATGACCAGAGCACAAAGGTGAGGTAGCCATTCATGGGGGCCAGGGTGAGTGTGGGGGTTGGGGGTTAGGTGGAGACGAAGGAAGGCAGCAGAAAGGGAGGGGGAGATCTGAGAGTAGAGACCTTGGGTAAGTGGAAGGCTGGGGTGTAAAGGGGGAAAAGGGGGTCCTGGCCCAGGTTGGGCACCGTCAAGGGACCTCAGCGTGAAGGAGCACACGTAAGGGCAGAGGCAAAGGCTGGAGAGGGTGTGAACAGAGCCAGCATAGAGCAGAGGCAGTGAAAGGTCCTCTGCTGGGTTTCACCTGGGGATCAGAGTGTCAGGCTGGTACTTAGAAAGTTCTGCAAAAGGTGGTTTTGAAGAAGACAAGCCTGGCAAGAGTAGGCAGACTGGTTATGTTACTATGCCTGTGGATCAGAAGAAAGAGGTGAGAGTTCTGAGTGAGCAACAACATTGGGCAGAAGAAGTGGGGGATGTGTCCAAGGGGCTGAGACAGATAAGAGCCTACAGGGTTTCTCTGGTGTGGGGCTCTCCAGCAGAGGGGAGCTGAAACCAGGAGAGAGCAAGAGTGGGTTTTTGAGCACACCCACATGTGCACAGTGAGAAAGCAGAGATGGGGCAAGGAGAGCACAGACCTGGGAGAGGCCACATGGGTGGCAAGCAGCAGGGGAAACAAAGAGGCGAGAGTGGCACTAAGAGACACTAGCAACCCAGATGGCAGGAAGGGGTGGAGAGTAAAGAAGGAAGGAGTTGCATCCCGGGACTCACTCAGAGCAGAGAACTGCAAAGGGCCCCTGGTGAAGGTCTTGCCAGTTGTCCAGGCTTGCTGCTGCCTCTCCCTTCATCTCCAGGTCTTCCTGAAGGCAAACTGCTCTTCATTCTGCCATCCAACCATCAGTGACAGTCACCACTGGATACTGAGCACCAGCTGTCAATCCAACTGTCTAGTGAGCTCCAGTGGATGAAAGAGATACAGCCCTCATGCTCAGAGCTCACAATCTAATGGGGAGGCTGTGCACAAAATCCCCACTCATTAAAACCCACAAGCTTTATTTGTAAGGAATAATGTAAAATACATACATGCTGAAGGAATCCCAGAGAGAAGAGGCCGACTTAGGGAAGGAAGGCAGAGATACCCTCTCTGGCTGACTGGGATGCTGTAATTCATAGCCCATCAGTCCTGGAGGGCTGGGGCTCTGACCTCCATGGAAGCAGCTCCCTTCTCTGACATCTGAGCCCTTCCCCTTGGAGACCCATGGCCAGCAGGTCTCTCTGTGAGATACCCTCTGGTGCCTGCAGCCAGGATGATGGATGACCAAGCAAGAGCTGCTCAGAGCAGCTGAGTCCAGTGGGGCCGAGCAGGGAGGAGAGAATGATAGCAAAGCAGCTCAGAAACATGAGAAACAATTGGGGCTAGATGGGAGCAGTGGAGACTTGGATCCCTCTCTCAGCCATTCACCTGTCTGCCTCTTTGACCAGGCCTCTAGTTCTAGTGCACAAGTGACACAGAGATGTGGGGACAGCTGAGAGTAGTGGGTAGGGTGGTAAAAGATCCAGAGTCCAAAGGATCATCTTTTTCCTCTCTTCAGGGCCAAGAGTATGGCAAACTCTCAAGGTGTGCTGAGGAGTGGCTCACCCAGAAGCCGAGGACTACTCCCTGCCCCAGTGCCCCATTGCCCCATGCCCCAGTGCCCCAGTGCCCCACCGTGCCAGAAATGAGCCCGGCCCTAGACTCCCTGACACACAGGCTCCCATTCAACCTCACTTCTTCAGTCACAGGAGACACTGGGGCCAGCAGCTAGCAGGGGGAAAGACACATTCCTGGGATCAATCCAATCAGAACTCCATCCCAGGGACCAAGTTAGACTAGAACCGCAGACAGCCTCTCTGGGAGCCCAGCCTTCCATCTGAGCTGCCTGGCAGCTGGGAAGTCCATGGATATAACAGGTGGGACTTCAGCCTACTCTTCCCCAGCCTTTGCGTTTCATTTGTCCCGACCTCCAGGCTGAACTGTAGCCCTTCCATGTGCACACAGGACAACAGAGATGTTGGCAGGTTACCACTGTCCTTCCACTCCCCATCAGCTGCTGGGTGAGGGGGAAAATCAAAGAAACAGAAAGTCATGGGAGTCCCCCATCCTCGCAAATAGCTAATGTGATAAGATGCTGGGACTGAGGCAGGGGGTCCTGGGACTGAGCAGCTGGCATGACTGGTCTTCCTGCCCAACAGACAGAAAAAGACTGCATTATTGTTGGGTAATGAACTCTCTTTTCTGGAAATAAGCATTGACAGTAGGGATGACAGAAGCATCTTCACATTGAACAGTCCATGCCCAAGTTCCCTTTCTTCAAGATACAAGGAGTCAAACGTGCAGCCTGTCCCAGGGAACTTATCCTGGAGGCCATAGCTGTAGGCAGTAATGTTAACTGTGGGAGACACCGGAGCTCAGGAGGGCAGGTGCCTTGGGGCTGCCGTCCATTGGAAGACTGCATGGAGGCGGGCAGCTCACCACATGAACTGCCCTCTCCTCACTCAGATAGCAGCCTGTGGAAGGCAGTGCCCACGTAGACAGCTGCTTAGGACAAGCTTCTGCATGGAGGGGACGGACTTTGCACACAATTCAGGTACAACGCCTATTGTATAAAGAACAACAGGCTGGTGACATCAAGAGTGTATTCTGGAGACAGGAAGCATGCAGGTGCCTCTCCTGGGTGGGCTTGCTTCGACTGCCCTCTCTTCCACTTCTTCCATCTTCAGAGGCACCGTCTTCTCCCCTACTCCTCCCCCTCTCTACCTGGCACCATTCCCAAACTCCAGGTAGGCCCCCATTCAAGTCCAGAACATCCCCTGGGTCCCTGAGGGAAAGAACAGACTCTCACACTTGGAACATCAGGTGGAATCTGCCACCCTGGATGCAGGCAAAACAGCACAGTCTGCTTTCCCCTCCTGTTCTTCTCTCAGGGTCCTGGAGCAGCAAAGCAGTGTGGCCTTCTCAGAAAGCTCCAGAGGTACCAGCACTGACTAGCCTCCTCCCGCCCCTCCCCACCCCTCTTTCTCCTCACCCTGCTCCATGCTTTTTGTGTGCCCTGTACCTGGAAGACTGACTCCTAAGGCTGCACCAAGCAGGCTCCCAAGCCTCTGGCTTCCAGTGAGGTCAGCCAAGGGAGGCCTGGTGCAGAGAGAGTAGGCCTGTGGTTACACTACTCTCTCCTGGAAGGCCATGGCTCTTGCCAGGCAGCCCTGCCACAGCTCCAGTGCCCCGTTTCCAGGGACCTCCCTTCCTATGTCTCTTCAAGTGTCTCACCTACTTTGCTGGTCCCTTTAACCCTTCCTAGTTGAGGATACCACTTTTCCTGCTGGATCCTGACTAATACACATTTCGCCCCTGGAAGGAAAGAGAGAGAAAAGACACCTCCAACTCCAATCCCAAGACAAGGCACAATCTGATTAACTCACGGACATGAACCTGGGTTTGAATCTTAGTTCTGCCACAGGTAACTTATTTTTCTGTGTGTTACTTTTTTCACCTGTAAGATGGAGATATGACTTCTTCTCAGGGTTGTTATGAGAAGTAAATTAAATAATGTATACAAACATAACGCCTACCACTATTTGGCACATAGAGCTTGACAAACAGAACTGTGACATGTCCTGAGCTCTCCTTCTCTGAGCCTCCTGCGGGGCTTAGCTAGCAGTCATGGTGACCAAGGTGTGGGGCTGCTCTGGGGCCTCTGAGAGATGGTGGGACAGTTCCAGGGGCTTTGGTCCCAGACCCTCTTCCCCTATAAGGTTACCTTCCCAGGAGAAATCCACCATCCCCTCCCCCCACCCCGGTGGCACAGAAACAGCCCTGGAACCGCAGGTTTGTGGGGACGGGGCTGTGGAGGAGTAGAGATTAACAAAGACCCTTAGTGTTGGAATCCCAGCTGGGGAGAGCAGGACTGAGCAGCCTGCCTCTCTGATGCATTTCCAAGTTTTGAAGGAGTAGCTCACAGTGCTCATTGTCACACCAAGATTACAGCGCTGGCTCCTTTCATTTCTGTGGTATCCACTTGCTAGGATTCATTCTCCATGTCTCAGGGTGCGTTAGGAGCCACTAGGACTATGTGGATCCATACACATCACTTCTCAGGTGTGAGAAGTGGGAAGGAGGCCTGAGGCCTCAGGTGACACTGGTGAGCAGCCCCAGCCAGCATCAGGTGTCCTAGGCACTGCCTAACTCCCAAGCCTATCACATTCCTACCCCAACCAGATGCTAGAAGGACACAAATTAGCTATGAAAAAGCAAAGGAAATAGGGAACTAGGACCAAGAACACCCACTGTGCGCCAGGTGTTGGGATAGGCACTATACACTCACTATCTCATTTGATCCATACTTTCACCCAAGTGCTACATCCACTCTACAGATAGGAAAAATCTAAGGATCCAAAGGTGGTGAGCTTTGCCGCGTGGCACACAGCTGACTGGTGGGATTCCAGCCCAAGCTGTGTCCTCCCTGAGAGGACTGTGTGCTCACCAAAAACACGGTTAGGTGTTGGGGCTGCTGGGCAGCCACCTTTGGGGGCTAGAGCAGGGGAGGGAGACAGGTCAGTGGGTAAGAGCAGGGTGAAGTTTCGTGGACTGGCCAAGCTGCCATTGGTTGAGCTTGAACTACAGAGGCTGTAAGCAGCACAGAAGGTTGGGGCTAGGAGCTAGGGACAGTCCAAACAGATGCCTCTAGGTGGAGAGCTGGGTCCAGGGTGTCTGTGAGGTTCCTGAGAAGTTCTCTGAAAGATCCTTGGTGGGGGATGTAGAGCGAGTGGCAGAGAAAAAGGGGCAAACCAATTTTTAAAAAAATATTCTATCTGCAATGTCAAAAGACATACAATCTTGGGGTCTGGGGCACCTCCACTGGAGCAGGAAGCTCAGTGATAACATCATCACCTGCCATCGCACCAGGCTCAGGGTGACTCCCAGCAACAGGGAAGAGAGCCAGGGGGCTCACCTGACATGAGTAGGAAAGGGACCCCTCTCCCAGGTTACAGGTCAGGGGGTAGGAGCTGAAGGCACTTACACCACATCCTCCAGCCTGTCCTCTCTCAGAAAGCAGAGGGGCCGTATGTCAGAAGATCGCTAGAGTGAAGCTTTTTACCGAGAGTGAACCCTCACTCAGCCTAGGAATGGCCTGTCCAGGTCCCTCTGACACAAGTAGGCCACGGGGGGGCCCAGGAAGGACCAAGAATTCACCAGCATCAACCACAAAAGCCCACAATCATTTTTAACTGTTAACACCTAATCCATTTAGTATTTACAGTAAAATGAAAAACTGCTCACATTACACATCCATTTGTTTGTGGGTGTATGAAATCCAGTTTCATAATGCTTAATATTTTTGATTTATTGAATTTTCACTTGACTGTTATTGGCCATGCTTCCACTGCACTTGCTGCAAGGGCAGGCTACATGTGGCCACAACTCGCACAAACTCAGCCAGGAGACAGGACAACAGCCTGGGTGGCAGGAGCATGCCAGGCATCTGCCAGCAGCAGGACTCTGGGACCATGAGAGCCCTCTGGACAGCAATAGACAAGGGCTTTAGCCACCATGGTGGTCTCACCCTCAGCACACCAAAGGAAGAAAGGACCTGGAGGGCACAGCAGGAGCCAGAGCTCAAGCCCAGGGGAGGGGGCCACTGGGGCTCTTCTCCACAGCCCAGGGCCATTGCCCAACCCCTTAGCTCAGGCATATCTTCCACAGCAGACAGGTTTCATCTTCCTGGGCTCAAGCACATGATGGCCCTAAAGCTCTTCAAAGGTCCTCAGTACCTGCCAAGAATAGGGTTGGGCTGTGCAGGTCTGACACCCATAAAGACTAGAAGGTTCTGCCACCTCTGACCTCTGAAATGTTTTTTTTTTCTCACCTACAGAGTCCATCAGAGCTGAATCTGATCCTAGCTCTGCCCCTTCTGAGCTGAGTGACCTTGGGCAAGCCACCTTGATCCTCTGAGCTTCCGTGTAAAATGGGTTTTATACTGTGCCATTACAAAGGCTGATGTGAGGACTAAAGGAAATAACATGGGCAAAGCTCCTAATATGATGCCTAACACATAGTAGAAGTTCAACAAATGTTCATTCACACTTACCCTCACACCCAACCCCAGAGACACCCACAAACTATCCGGTTCACTCCTGAACACCATCTGGGAAGGCTGTGTGCTACGGAGGCTGGTGACTAATGATGGGGGAGAGAGTACAAGGTGCTCTGGTTAGGGCAGGGGTGGTGGTGTACCCATCTGGGAAAATCTGCTGGTCAGCCTCTGTAAGGGAAGGCCAGGGTACTGCCATGCCGCTTCTGTGTCTCACTGCCTGCACCTGGCTGAGGCAGGTGTTTCCAGGCTACGTGCTCTGGATGACTCAGGAACTTGGGGACCGTCCTGCCTAGCTTTAAAGATCCCAATGCCTAGCTCTGCATCTATTCTGGGGTCTTCAGAGGCTGTGTCACCAACAATAGCTGTGAATCTCTGACTAACATGCTACAGTGGGGAGAATCAATAACCATTGGCCACTGAGCCTCTAATAAGCGCAGTAACCACCATTAAGGGAAAACATTGGGCTAGTAACGGTGATTATACGAATCAGCCTACGACAGGAGGGTGGGGGCTGCCAGCCAAAGTCAGTGCCTGGCTCTACCCTGCTCCCAGCCTCTGTGGGCTCAGCAGCTTGGTCTGTGGCTGTGGGGCCATGACACCAACCCAAAGCCCCCAGACTGCTTCCCTGGAGACTTAACATGCCTGGCTATTCCGCATGTCTTATCTGCTCTCAAAAGCCAAAATGTAAGCTGGAAACTGCCATCTTTCAGAGGGATTTTCTTAGGGATGAGATAATACAGAGGAGGTTCATTGCAAATGACCATGCCCACTTTTCCAACAGAAAATCCTGCCCTGACCCACAAAATCAGGTCACATAAGACATCACAGTTTGTATTATGTCAGACATGTTAACTGGTTTCCCTAGAACTATAGCACCCCCAGTTCAGATGAATATTGAGGAGAAAGTGGGTCGGAGTCCAGGTCTGCCTTGTTTGTCTCACTGTGCCCCTGTACCTAGCATAGTGTTTTGTGGCCATTTATTTGTTTCCTGATATATATGAGCAAATGAATGGACAAATGTTCCCCTTTGTCTCATGTGCTATCTCATGTTCCAAACTCCAGACAAGTTCTATCTGGGTTTTAGAAAAGTTTTTAATGTGTTTTCAGTCTTCTTCAATGCATATTTTTTACTGTCAAAAAATATATAAGATTTACATTTTAACCATTTTAAGTGTATAATTCAGTAGCATTAAGTACATATACATTTGTGCAACCATCACCACCGTCCATCTCCAAATTTTTTATATCTCCTCAAACTACTGCTCTGTACCAGTCAAACCATACCCTCCATCCCTAACCCCGACCTACCCACCGCCCTGGCCCCTTGCAACTGCCATTTGACTTTCTGTCTCTCTGAATTTGGCTCCTCTAGGTCTCTCATAATTGCCCAAGTTTGGGTAGATAGCTCTATCATAATTTAGTTAACCATTCTCTCGGGATTGATCAGACAGATTGTTTCCTATCTTCCCTTAGTATCAGTAATGTGGCCATAGATATATCTGTGCAACAGGCCTTTTTTTAGGCTTGTATATTTAGGATTATTACCTTGGGTTTGATTGTCAGAATAAAAAATTACTGGGAAAAATAGCTTAAACATTGTTAGGATTTTCATACATATTGTCAGTTAGCTATCCTAAGGAATTTTAGCAGTTTATACATTACATATAAAATATTAGACCAACAATGTATAAATATGCCCATTTCTCTGTAGTCTTACCACAGCTGGATATTTTTCTAATGCCTTGTAAGCTCTCTGTCATTCTCTGCCTTGGGGGCTCTATATCCAAGAGCTGTCCCCAGAAGCCTGCCTCTTCCCAATGTTCTAAGAGCTTATAGATATTCATAATGGAAGAAAACACTGAAAAGATATATTTATTTTGTTTATTAAACTGATGTCTCAGCAAATTTATAGCACAAAATGAATGCCTGTTTCCTCCTGCGCTTTCATAGTCTGAGAGTTGAATTGATGGTGCCTCCCTGCCTGGCAGGGGGAGGGTACAAGGAGATCTGGGCCATCACCTGACCAGATTGATCCTGGAGCAGCCCCCAGGGCAAAGACAGGGTCTGCCAAAGGGAGAGGATGTCCACTGGGGCACGGGAGGTTCAATAAATAACAGCCCTCTTTTCTCTACCCAAATAAAAACAAAGAAACAAACAAACAAGGGACAGACCTAGTAATTACAAAGTGGAGATAGCAAAAGAACTATTTTAGCAAATGTTCAGATGTGCTTCCTAACATCCCCTGCCCCAGTACTGACTTTATTCCTTAAGAATTACCCAGAATTACAAAAAAACTTGGAAATGCTGCAAAAAGATAACTTCTTGTTCACTGAGTATTCTACTGGACGATTATCTAACAGACCCATTAAGATTCATTTAATTCTCTAGGAGAAATGAAACTTTGCTTGACTTCTACTGATTATGTATTAAGGCCTAGATAATTACTATTACGTGTTAATTTGTCCGATAGGGAGGCAAATGATATCTGTTTGATAGAGAAGACAACTACAAAGGCTACAGTTTTATTGCAGTCTAGGATATTAGCCAGTTTTACACCTAATTTAATAAAATTGTTTCAGTATTCTTCTCCTGACTAACTATAAATCTCTTCACCAAATGCACTTAAAAACTAGCATTAGCCTTTCCTCATTAGTGAGTCAAACAAGTCCCTGACAGATATGCATTCCATATTTGAATTCCATATTTCAAGACAGTTAATGTCTTTAACTGTTTTGAAAATTAGACTTTTATTCATTCCCACCACCAGACAACAAGCCTGCTCTAAGAGCCAGGTCATGTTCTGTTAAGCTCATAGCAGACTAGACAGAACAGTTCAGAGTGAGGATTATAAAACAGAATCCAAGAGGGGTTCACCACTTACATTCAGTCTCTTCTTTAAAATCACTAGTCCAGTAAATCACTCCCTTTCTGCTCAGGTGAAGAGAGAAAGGATGGAGGAAAGAGACCAGAAGTTTTACCCTAAAAAAAGTCCTTTCTCATGGAAACAGGAAGGGTGGAGAATATGCCCCCACCTAACTGGGCCTCCTTGAGGAAAAGATACAAGCACAATGGGAAACCAGCCACTTGGCTGGTGGCCAGAAGAAGCAGATAGGCAATGTACTTTTTCCATTGAAGTCATTAGCACCACAATTCCAAGGTCTCAGCCAATGGCTATTAAAACTTCATTTGCCTGGAGGGTGAGCATTCTGTGACATAGAGCTGAATGGGCCCAGGACACCAGCAGTACCTGGAGGTTTCAGAAGGAAAACAGATTCTTCGAGCATCATCACTGCCTGAACAACCCTAACTGTAATCTTCCCATGGTGTTACCTGGGTTACCTCAGGTCCAAAACTTCTCAACATGGTCCCATCTCCTGGGGAATTAGCCCAAGCACATCTCAGAAGTCAACATAAGAAATGTCTAAACCTGTAAGGATTTTTATCAGTTTACTTGAGCCAAACTGACAACTATTGCTGGAAAGAAAATTCTCAACTGATTGAGAAAATGCTCTGAAAATGGAAGTTTTTTACCACTTATTTTATATATCTGAATCAAAGGGGAAGAGGTAATGGAATTACAAGAAATTCGTTGCTAATAGATTAGGGAGGTGGGAAAAAGCAAACCAAGGAAATCTTTGGGATTGGCTAAAAAGTAAAATGAATAAACACATACTCTTTTACATAGATGGATATAGGACAGCCAACAGTTGGCAATTAACACAATAACAATAACAATGAGGGGGTCTATAGTGTCCTGCTCTGGTGGGAGATTGTGCCCTGAGAAGTCTTGAAAAAGGAAATTGCCCTCACATTCCAAAGGTATGTTATTATAGATGCATAATGATAATAGGTTCAGCTGAGGGGAAGAGTGATTTTTGTCAGGGAAGATATCAGCCTAGAACACGACTGTCCACTATGACTTACTTTTAGCTAGAAAGTTTTAATTTCAGACCATCTTGTGTGGTTAATTTAGGCCTCCAAGTTTGTAAAGCCTGCTTTGTAGGCCTCCCCTGAGCTTGTCAGGTTTAGCATGTGGCTCTTTTTCAGATGACTATATTCTTTCATTCAGACCCAAGAAAAGGCTGCTATTGGGGAGAGGCCCCAAAAGTCTAAATACAGAATAGATTCTTTTTTAAAAGATTTTATTTATTTTTAGGTATGTTTCATTGATTGTTATTACAGTTGTCCATTCTTTTTTCTCCCTTTTATTCCCCTTCACTCAGCACCCCATTCCCTCCAGCATTCCCCCAACCCCCCTCCTTAGTTCATGTCCATGGGTAGCATTTATACATTCTTTGGCTTCTCCATTTCTTATACTATTCTTAACCTCCCCCTGCCTATTTTCTATCTACCATTATGCTAGTTATTCCCTGTACCTTTTCTCCCTTTCCCCCTACATGCTGATAACCCTCCATGTGATCTCCATTGCTGTGACTCTGTTGTTCTATTGTTTGCTTAGTTTGTTCTTTTGAGGTTCAGTTGTTGATAGTTGTGAGTTTATTGTCATTTTACTGTTCATAGTTTTGATCTTCTTCTTTTTCTTAGATAAGTCCCTTCAACATTTCCTATAATAAGGGTTTGGTGATGATGAACTTCTTTAATCTGACCTTATCTGGGAAGCACTTTATCTGCCCTTCCTTTCTAAATGATGGCTTTTCTGGATAGAGTAATCTTGGATGTAGGTCCTTGACTTTCATGACTTGAAATACTTCTTTCCAGCCTCTTCTTTCCTGTAATGTTTCATTTGAGAAATCAGCTGACAGTCTGATGGGAACCCATTTGTAGGTAACTCTCTCCTTTCCTCTTGCTTCTTTTAAGATCTGTCCTTATCTTTAATCTTGGGTAATGTAATTATGTTGTGCCTTGGTGTGTGCTTCCTTGGGTCCACTTCTTTGGGACTCCGAGCTTCCTGAACTTCCTGAAAGTTTATTTACTTTGCCAGATTAGGGAAGTTCTCCTTCATTATGTTTTCAAATAAGTTTTCAAGTCCTTGCTATTCCTCTTCTCCTTCTGGCACTTCTATGATTCAGATGTTGGGATGTTTAAAGTTGTCCCAGAGGTTCCTAAGCCTCTCTTCATTTTTTTTAAATTGTTTCTTCATTGTGTTCTGGTTGAATGTTTATTTCTTCCTTCTGGTCCAAACTGTTTATTTGAGTCCTGGTTTCCTTCCTGTCATTGTTGGTTCCCTGTACATTTTGCTTTATTTTGCTTTTCATAGCCTTCACTTTTACCTTTATTTTTCAACCATATTCAACCATTTCTGTGAGCATCTTGATTACTGGTGTTTTGAACTGTGCATCTATTAGGTTGGCTATCTCTTCATCACTTAGTTGTATTTTTTCTGGAGTTCTGATCTGTTCTTTCATTTGGGCCATTTTTTTTTGTCTCTGCATGCCTGTTATGTAGTAAGGGGTGGAGCCTTAGGTATTCACCAGGGTGGGGCAACCCACATGGCTATGTTATGGTGCTATACATGGGGAAGGGAACAATGCTGCTTGCTGAGTTCTCACCTAGCTTTCAGTCACTTTCTCAATTACCCACAAGCAAATTGGGCCCTTCTGGTGCTGATTCCCAGGTGGTTGGGCTTGTGTACATTCCAGGACCCTGTGCATCTCTGCAACTAACCCTCCTGTGAAGCTGAGAGTTTCTTCCACTACCTCAACCCTCACAGGTCTTTTCAGTGAGAAGTTTTAAGGCTTTATTTCCCTGAGCTGGAACCCTGGGTTGCACAGTCTGTCTCACTCCCCAATTGTTCCTCCCAGTTTATCTGCATGCAAATGTGAGTACACCTGCTCCACCAGCTACTGCCTTGCCATGAGTCCTCTCTGTCTGGCTGCCCATCTCCACTCGTCCTACCTGTCTGGGTGAATGTATCTTCTTTAACTTCTTGGTTAACTCCATACAGTTCTATTTTCTGTCAGTTCTGGTTGTTTTTTTGTTTTTAAATTTATTGTTTTCTGTCATTTGGTTGTGCGAGAAGGCAGTGTTTCTACCTACACCTCCATCTTGGCCTGGAGTCCAATTCTAAATAATAGCTTTGCTGGATACTAATCTTAGTTGTATATTCTTGCTTTTCATCACTTTGAAATATCTTGCTCCTCCCTTCTGGCCTGCAAAGTTTCTTGAGAAATTAACTGACAGTCTTATGGGAGCTCTCTTGCAGGTAACTATTGTTTTTCTCTTGCTGCTTTTAATAGTCTCCTTTTGTTTTTAATCTTTGGCATTTTAATTATGATGTGTTTTGGTATGGACCTTTTTGGATTCATCTTGTTTGGGACTTTCTGTGCTTCCTGGACTTGTATGTCCATTTTCTTCACCAAGTTATGAAAATTTTTTGTCAGTATCTTTTCAAATAGGTTTTTAATTTCTTGCTCTCTCTCTTCTCCTTCTGGTACCCTCATGATGTGAATGTTGGTACACTTGATATTGTTCCAGGGGCTCATTACACTGTCCTCACTTTTTCAGATTCTTTTTTCTTTTTGCTGTTCTGATAGGGTGGTTTTTGCTCCATTATATTCCAAATCACTGATTTGATTCTTGGTTTCTTTCACTATACTGTTGAGTCCCTGTAAATTTTTTTTTCAATTAGTGTGTCCTTCATTCTGACTGGTTCTTTTTTATGCTGTCAAAATTAAAACTAAGTTCATTGAGCATCCTTATAACCAGTGTTCTGAACTCTTTTAGTACATTGCTTGTCACCATTTTGTTTAGTTCTTTCTCTGGAGTTTTGTTCTATTCTTTCTTCTGAGCCATGTTCCTTTGTCTTCTCATTGTAGCAGTCTCCCTGTGTTTGTTTCTGTGTAATAGGTAGAGCCGTACATCTTTCAGGGTTTGTAGAAAGGCCTAAGGTAGTAGGTGTCCTATAAGGTCCAGTAGCACAGCCTCCCTATCACCTAAGCTGGTTACTCAAGGTGTGCCCCCCTCTGTGG
Organism: Sturnira hondurensis; assembly: GCF_014824575.4. Taxonomy (NCBI): domain Eukaryota; kingdom Metazoa; phylum Chordata; class Mammalia; order Chiroptera; family Phyllostomidae; genus Sturnira; species Sturnira hondurensis. The sequence continues at coordinate 3,336,641 of NW_028089713.1, read as the reverse complement.
ACTGTGTACACCTTCCTCTTGTAGTTGAGTCTTGATTGCTTTTGGCATGTCAATGGGAGGGATTTACCCAGGCTGATCAACTGCAAGTACTGGCTGTGACCACTGACCACCAACCTCCAACCACCATGGAGTATCAGCTGTGCAGGGATCCACCACACAGAGCAGGACTTTCTTCAGCAGGGAACTTGTGCCCACTGAGCCCATTCCTTGAGTGTGTCATTTGTGGAGGTGGTGAGGTGGTGGTGTTTCAGTGTGGTCTAAAGATGTCCACTAGGTGTGCTAGCTCTGGGGCTCCCAGGAGGTGCAGGCCACAGTCAGCTGCCACTTGTGTTCTGCCTGTGTCCATCCAGCATAAGCTACAAAGCAATCTGTAGTTGGCTGCTACTGGTGCTCAGCTTAAAGGTCCTTAGGCAAGGCCAACCTGTGAGCCAAGGCTAGCTGCTGCTGCTGCTGGGCCTGGGGAAGCATCCGGGTTTCCTGGGTCTCAGCCAAGCCGGAGACTACAGAGAGTTAACACTCACAGAAAGTTAAATAGTCAGAGAGTTAAACAGAGGGCCCAACATTTTCCAGATGCCTTTGCTGCTGGAGCCATATTGCATCTACAGTTAGTGCCCCTATAGCTGCATTTTAGCATTATTCAGTGAAGGGGAAGAAAACAACATTAATTTAGGACTTTTCATGTACTAGGTGCTGGGTAGATTGTTTGGATACTTTATATTTTGTAATCCTCATGGCAACTCTGTGAGTAAGAACTTACTATCAGCTAAATGAAATTAAACTGGAAAGCTGAGTGACTTGTTCAACAGCACAGAGCTAATTAGCATAGAGCTGAGATAGGAAGTTAGGTGTGTAGCCCCAAAGCCTGTGTTCTAAGCACCATGCTGCCTCATTTGAGCAAGCAATGCAACATTTCTCATATGCAGATCCAGGCCACAGTGCCTGTCCACTCTGAAACTTCAGATGAGGTTTCTCTTCCATGAGGTTCACCACCTCTGACTACTACCACTCCCATGGAGAATGTAGAGTCAAATGTGGTCCCAAAAGTTCAATAAATTTCCACTGCAGGTTTGGTTGGAGTTGACTTTGCTTCTTGCCCTAATAGGTTCTCATAGAGCTAGCTGCAAATAATTAATGACTGGAGCAGGGTAAAGTTAAGATGGCCATTTGAGGAACCATAGACCAGGTTGTGTCACCTCTTCAGTAGCTTCAAGATCTTTGGTGATGACTGCCTACTCTCATTGGGCTTTTCTGCTGAGTCCACACCTGGCAAAAACTCTTGTAAGCCTTTCTACACTCCACAGCCAAGAGCCTGTGAATCCTATTTTAGCCATGGAGATAATGTATGTACAGGAATAGAATAACTTTTTTCTACCTCCCTAAACCCTAATCCAAAAGGGGCCAAAAGAAGAAGAATGAGTAGAGGGAAACAATTAACGTCACCTAGGCCCTTGCCCCAGATAGCCCACCTATAGCAGGCCCAGCCAGACAGGAATTGTAACTTAAGTTGGAAGCTTTGATCTATTACATTAATTTCTAAATTGGGACAGTTTGTCAACTTAACATGACCCAAAAGACATACCTAAGAATAATCAAAGAATTATAAGACTGCATAAGTTTTTATGCAGTAATTGAGGAGGAAATTTCCCAGTTGAATAAATTTAAAAGGGAAGTGGGAGGTATAACAGACACTTTGTGATTATAGCCTTGAGTCTTGTGTGTACAATGTCCAAGAACCACTTCAGAGAGGCCAAATGTAATCTGCATTCTCTGCCAACCTTTTTACCCTATGGATCCCTGCAAAGACTGCCCACCCCAGCCCACTGCCCTGTCAGAGTTCTATCCTTCTGTCAGAGTCAACCTCTTCCTGCCCATAGATATTTGGGTCTTTTTCATATTAGTCCCCAAACACACAACATAGTCAGATACAGAATAAGCGTGTTATGGGCTGAGTCATGTCCAAGCCCCCAAAATTCATATGCTGAAGTCTTAATCCACCACACTTTGGAATGTGGCTGTATTTGGTGATGGAAACTTTTTTTACATTTTATTTACTTATTTTTAGAGAGAAGGGGTGGGAGGGAGACAGGGAGATAAACATTGATTGTTTGCCTCTCGCATGTGCACCAACCAGGACTGAACCTGCAACCTGGGCATGTACCCCTGACCAGAAATCAAACTAGTGACCCTTTGCTTTGTGGGGTGATGCCCAACCAACTGAGCCACGTGGGCCAGGCCTGGATATAGGAACTTTGAAGAGGTAATTAAGTTAAAATGAACCCTAATCCAACATGACTGGTGTCCTTCCAAGAAGAGAAAATCCGGACATAGCCACAGAGGAAAGACCATGTGTATGTAGCCACAGAACCAGCTCAAAATTGTCCTATTCTGTTTAACTAAATACTGAGATGTTTTTCAGAGACACAAGAAAAAAAATGCAAGTCGTGGAGCCAAAGCATCTGCAGAGGAGAGAACTTTAACCTCCAGCTGCACTGGGAACAAAAGTCTCTACCTCCCCTCCCTCCAAGGAACCAAAGGCCCTGGACATAACCTGAACTTGAACACAGGAACCATTTGAGAAGCAGAGGATTTGTTTTCCAGAAAGATCCTGTGTTGACGTCCAGGCTCCAAATGAAACTTGCCCTGCCAGTGCTTCTACAGACCTGTTTCCCCTATACCCTTAAAAATCTACCTTATCCCTGGATAGGGGAGTTTGGTTTTTGAGCATTAGCTTCCCTTTCTCCTAGGTGACACTCTTCATAATAAAATATCTGATTTTTCTCTACTGCAATTCTCAGTCTTAGCATTTGGCTCTACTAGCACCAGGTGGATGAGCTCTTCCTGTTCTGTAACATGGGGACACAGGGAAAAGATGGTCATCAACAAGCCAAAGAGAGAGGCCTCAGAAGAAACCAAACCCGCCAACCCCTTGGTCTCAGACTTCTACCCTCCAGAACTGTGGACAATAAATATCTGTTATTTAAGCCCCCTAGCATGTGGCACTTTGTTATGGCAACCCTAGAGGACTAACACAGTGCTCTCTATCAATGTTTGCTGAATTGTTTTTGATTAATACAAATTTAAGTATAACTTTTAATATCTTTCTGACACTTCATTATGTGGATGTTTTATATTTCATTTAGCCAGCTCCTATTGCTGAACTCTTGATTGCTTCCAAATGTTCTCTACTATAAAGAATGTTTTTATGAACACTATTGTTCAAAGAGCTTTTGGTGTTCTATTAAATTATTTCCTTAAGCATAAATTTTCATGAGTAGGATTACTTGTCAAAGACATGAACATGTTTAGGGCTCTCAAGGACTATACCAGTTTGGAACAATATCAGCATTGAATGAGCACACTAATTTCTTAAAAGCCTTTACCAGGCTGGAATTTGTCAACTTTAAGTCACTGCCCTTCTTAGTCAGAGTTGCTGCTTTTTTCCATTTCTTAGCTGTGGGTGTTATACTTCCAGCTGTTTCCCAATACAACCATTTGCAAAAGTTCTCATACACTTCTAAAAGCTGATGAAAATTCTTTCTCCAGGAAACCTGTCCTGGTTTCTCTTGCATGGCTCTGGTCTTTTTCATACTTGCCTTTTCTCACACCCTCATTCCTTTGGACTGAGTAAGCCCCAGCTTGCTAGACAATTGTGTGCAAAAGGTTGTGAGGGATGAGAGGCCTTAAAAGGAAGATTTTAGAATTCCTACTAATAAGGACACCTTAGGCTGAAATATTGAGATGAGATTAATAAGAAAAATGTGATCAGATTGTACTGTCAACCAGTGGTTGTTGGTGCTAATTCAATGTCAACAGGAACCTCAATTTGTGGTGCAGTAAAGAAAGAAACTTTACTGGGTACATACAGCTCAGTTGTGATAAAGCACAGCTGTGGAACAGTTCAATAGTATTACTGCGCAATTACAGAGCAGCACAGCTGTGAAACGGCATTGCTGCAGGTTGGCCCTGGGGCCAGGCCTCTGCAGCTAGGCTGCTGTGCTCTGCCTTTCTCTGCTTGTTCTTCTCCTATGAGAGTCTTTTGATATTTCAGCTCCAGCCAGGGAAATGAAGTCTTCAACCTTCCTTGGAAAAGGAAAGTACACTCTCCCAGCCAGAGAGGAGTTGACTTATATAAACTGCAATCTCTGCCCCTGGTTTCTGATTGGTCTTTCTTCATGCACATGAGGAATCCTCACAGTTTGATTGGTCCAAAAGGCACTGTCCTGATTGGTCAGAATGGAGACACTCTGGTCAGTGAAGATGCTTGTGAGAATGTAGCTGTATAGCTCTGATTTCACAGGGAGAGCCTCAGTCCAATTGGTTGAAATACAATTCCAGGAACTCCTGTATAAGAACTGGCACAGATGGCAGGAACACAGTGCAGGCAGGCTGTTCAGTGCAGAAGACAGGTAGTTCAGTGCAGGCTTCTCCCTGAAGTCCAGTTTGTGTGAGAGACCCCTGTTAGAGATAGCCAGTAGGCTCTGCTTTTAAAGTTGAGGGCAGTTAGCAGCCAGTTAGCAGCCAATTAGCAACCCTTTTTGTTGGATATCTTCTTAGAGTCCACAATACTTAAATTGGTCAAGTGAGATATGACGGTTGCAAGGCTTTTGAACATGCTGGAGCAAAGGTTAGGGATAGTTGTGGGACATCTGGTTTTGAAAGAGCAGAGTGAAGGGTGCCAAAGATAAGTGATGACAATTGGAGCCCTGCCAGGCAGGAAGGGGTCAGACAGCAAAGGATGTTGTATCATGCTAATGAGTTCAGTTTTTCACTAGAAACAAAGAGGAAGCATTCAAGGATTCAAAGCAGGTGAGTGAACTGGTCAGACGTGGTTTTGTGTCTATCTGGGCAGCCATTTGGGGATGTGTTAGCAAGGGTGGACTCTAGAAGCAAGGAGGTCTGTTTTTGGTTGTTTGTATTCCTCCAGGGAAGAGATGCCCACAGCCTAAACTAAGGATCCTCAGTGCTTTCATGTGTGCTTGTGCTATCTCCTCAATGAGTTTGGAAGATAGGACCCCTGAAGGTGTGACTGTTTCCTCTTCCTTATGTCTCTCCCAAGATGGTACCATCATGCTCAGCTTACCTAGCCACTTATAAATGTACGGAGCCCTCTCCCAGGCATTGGGCTGGGGTAGGAAGAATCCAGGAGGGAAAGCAACCCTACTTCCTTATTTTCAAGGAGCTTCCAGTCTATGTGAGAAATCTAGAAACACAGAATACCATCATTCAAAAAGACCTCAGAGGTCATCTAGTTACACCACCCCTCCCCACCATGACCATCATTTTAAAAAGGGGAAAATTGAGGCTCAGAGGAAGAAATGACACAAAATTGAAATCCATATCTCCTGCCTCCTGGTCAAGGGTAGGAGCCGTTTCATAGCATTTTCCATGGAAGACATAATTCCTGCTTTGGGGAAACTTCCAGCCAGGCATAGAATCACCATGTAGCCAATTGTGAGGTGAGGTGCAAGGCACAGGTGCAGAGCACAAACATCAACACTGAAGCACAGACAAATAGAGTACAGCTGCAGAGAATATAAGGATGGGGTGTGGACAGTAGCTGAATGCCTACTGTGAGCTAGGGACTGTAATCATGGCTTTCACCAAATGCACACAGAATCACCACACTCATGTACGAGTTGATGTACTTATTCATTCCTATGTAAAATATGGAAAAACTGTAGCTCAGGCTGGTAAGAGTCAGAGACCTGGCTCAACTTAGGGCTGGGTGCCTCCAGAGGTGTGCTCTCACCAGGGCACCAAGTTGCCTCCATTAAAGAGGCACAGAGTTTTGCAGTGATAGGATTTGTTGTGGTAGCAGGATAAGTTCATATAGTGCAGTGGAAGAAACACAGACCTAGGTTTATATCTCAGCTCTATCCCTGCCACATAGAACACATGGGACTTTGGGAAATTAACACTATTCAGGCTCAGTTTTCTGTAAAATGAGATTGTATTTGCCCCACCTACCTTACAAGGTAATTGAAAGGCTCAACCAAGATGAATGTCAGAAATCTGTTCATAAACTGAAAAAGAAGTTTCTGTGTCAATGACAGGGAGCCTGAGACTTTGAGCATCTCCCAGGACTGGCGGCCGTTGAGCTGCAGGGATGGGGATACAAGATGGGTAGCTGCGGGCTTTGAGAAGGACTGACATGGAACCATGGCCTGTGTTCCTTGGCTCTATTTTTAATGCAGTATATACCCCTATAAACTAAAGCATTTCCCAAATGAGCAACTTCATGACAGCATTAGCTGCTAGTTTGTAATAAGCCCCTGAAAGCCAGAACTGACTTCTCCATCAGACACACAGATCACGGTCTGTGTCCAGCTCAGCAATCTGAGAGCTAAGAAGAGGGGAAAAAAGCCACCACATGGCTTAACAGTGGAGAGCTTGGGAGTTTGGAGGTAGATTCTGGCTCTGCTACTTGCAAGCCACATGATTTGAGAAGTCATCTCACCTCCTGGAATTCCAGTTTCCTCATTTGTAAAATGTTAGAACACTAGAAACACTCTCATTCAGTGTGATTGGGAGTAGCAGTGAGTAAGTTATGTTAAAAATTCAGTTAAAGCAAGAAATCATGAAAAGCTATACATATTTACTTTAAGCATTTAGTTTCAAGTGTATGTATAGGTCAATTTTTTGATGTGAGTCTAGGCCTTTTGGGTTTGCTGATTGAATCCCTGGATGATTTTCTTGCATAAACCATGCTAGCAATGCATAATTAATGATTTCTTCAAAATGGAATGAGAATTTGAAGACTCTGAAGTAGAAATATGACTATAAAATTCTTTTAGGTATTCATGCCTTTATTCCTGATATGCTACCATTGTCTTCCCCAACCCTAATTTAATAGCAAACTTTGAGGGACTCAATTTTACAAGTATTTTCCAAAGTCTTCAATCCAGTTGTATTAGTTCAAGAAATGCTATTGGCTCTGATGATCAAAACTGAAAATGTATAATGATTCAAGAACAATAGAGGTTTATTTTTTATTTACATAAAGGCCAAAACAGTTGCTCCTAATTGGTGAATGGCTCTCCTCCAAGCATGATGCAAGGAGGTAGGTACCTTCATTTTACACTTTGCAATCTTCAGTATGTGGTTTCCAAAGCTACTGTTTGGGGGCTAAATCCAATGAGAAGCAGGGGAAAGAGAAAGGTCCACCCACTCCTTAACGACCTAGCCTGGACTCGATGCATATTGCATGTTACCTCTGCTCATGTTCCACTGGAGAAGTAGAAATATGGCCCAGTCCAATGCAAAGGAGTCAGGGCAACAATCCAACAATTAGAGGACATGCGTTTGGAAGAGCTTGATGATCTCTGCCATGCTATCGTAGGAACAACGCCCTTTATCTTCACATTCATATTTCATTGCTATTTTTCATTGCCAAGATTTAGAAACTCTGATTTATGTAATATGTGACCAAATTACATAACTGCATAATAAAAAAATTACAAGATCCAGTAACAAAAACAACTTGGTAAATGGGGAAGAAGTGCACACGCATTCTAGACGGTGGTCTGCCTTGAGAAGGTTGTGCCCTGAGGGCACCATTCATTGCTTTTTAATGGAGGAAACAGAGAACATCAGTTAACTGGGTTAGTGGGTTTAGTGCCAAGTCTACCAAAAGACTTTCTACTGTTCCTGCCTCATACAATTGTTGGGAATATTGATGAGATAATCCATGTAAGATGCTTTATATTGCTTTCTACCAATACCCAATCTTCTATCATTTGACAGTCTAGGTTGAACAATCCTTTGTTGAGAGTAGTGGGAACTGTCCTGTGCATTGTAGGATGTCATCTCTGGCCTCTATCCACAAGCCCTCTACTTGTAAAAAACAAATAGGTCCCCCAACATGGCCAAATGTCTTATGCAGAGTAAAATCACCATGGCTATGACCCTCTGTTTATTATGGTGCCAAGCATTTACTAGCAATTTATATTTTGGTTCCCTTCTCCTCTGCAACACCCACTTCCATTCATTCCAGCCAGGATTCCTCTGCCTCAGCACTATAACAATGAGTCCATAAGAGCAACGGTCCTCTTAACTTAAAAAATGGGAAAGAGCACTGGCTGGTGTGGCTCAGTGGATTGAGTGCCAGCCTCAGAACCAAAGGGTTGCTGGTTTGATTCCCAGTCAGGGCACATGCCTGGGTTGTGGGCCGGGTCGGGCCCTCATTAGGGGGAGTGTGAGAAGCAACCACACATTGATGTTTCTCCCCCTTTCTTTCCCCTTCACTTCCCCTCTCTCTGAACATAAATAAAATAAAATAAAATAAAATAAAATAAAATAAAATAAAATAAAATAAAATAAAATAAAATAAAATGTGGGAAAGAAAAGTTAATAATACCGACCTATTAAATTCATGCAGCATTTTACATTTTCTCATTGTTCACATATAGATGCTAGAAAATGAGATTGCCCTTTGAGAGTTAAAATAGTAAAAGTTATACACAGTGAATGTGGGAATAAGCCAAGATGTTTTCTGGAAAGTGGGACTGAAGAGTTTGGAGACACCCTAGGCTCTAATCAAAACAAATGAGGTGTAATTTCAGAAAGATAAAATTGTAATTTGTTGAGGGTAACTTTCACCAACTGTACCCCATTCAAAGAAAGACTGTGTAACAGAAATAGGGAATAACTTAGATTTGCTTTAGATTTTATACTTAAAAATTGCTAAGAAAACATTCTTTTACCCATCTCCATTTATAACTGTACACGGCTAAGTATTTCTGTAGGACAAAGTCCTAGATATTGAATTATTATGCAATAAATACTGCATATTGCCTTTCAAAAGCTTGTTATAAATTTAAATTTCTACTCCCACCAATAATATATGTGATTTCCCATTTCCCAAAAGCATTAATTTTATATTATTTTGCCTTTTAACTTTAGTCAATGTGATGGGTAAGAAATAGCAGATCAATTTTATTTTAGTTTGCTGCTGAAGTTAATTTCTAGGTTGTATTATTTATAAATTACCTTTTAAATAATTGAATTGTTTTTCTTATTAATTTACAGAAAATTTTATATAGAGAGTAGTGACTTATTCTCTGCCCTACATGTTGTAAATATTTTCTTCCAGTCTGTGTTTTGTCTTTTGATTTTGTTTATGACATCTTTCTTCAAAAAAAAAACTAACATTTCTGTACTGTCAAATATGGTCATCTTTTTTTTAATGGCTTCTCGTATTCATAGCTTACATTTTTAAAAAACTTTCCCTGATATAATATTATTTCCTCCTACTAGTTGTATAATTTGGGAGTTTCCCCCTCATATTTAATTCACCTGGAATCTTATTTCTTTTATTTTTAAAAAATATTCTATTTATTTATTTTTAGAGAAAGGGGAAGAGAACAGAGAAGGAGAAAGAGAAAGAGAGAAACGTCAATGTGTGGTCACCTCTCACAGGCTGCCAACCAGGGAGCTAGCCTGCAGCTCAGGTGTGCGCCCTGACTAGGAATCCAACCAGCAACCCTTTGGTTCTTAGGCTGGCGCTCAATCCTTTAAGCCAGACCAGCCAGGGCTGGAATCTTATTTTTGTATGTGATGTGAAACTAATTTTATTCCCAAATTAACATCTAATAATCCCAATGCCTCATGCTCAATGACTTGAAGTGCTACCATGATCATTCACTAAATTCCCATTTATTGGGTTGTCCAAAAAGTCCATATGGTTTTATCCACAAAATAAAAAGACATTTTTATTTTCACCAATAACTTCATTGATTTGGATATGTGGAGTATGTCGGCCATCTCCCACTATTGCCTTCTAGTGGGTAGAGGCCAGTAGTGCTGCTGAACATCCTCCAATGCATAAGACAACCCCAGAGCAAAGAATTATTTGACCAAAATCTTAACTGTACCAAGAAATTCACAAACTTTTGACACATTTGATCAGTTACAGCACCTTCTCCATACACTGCACAAATCTTTTTTGTGTTTTGGTTGCATTTTTACCTTTCTTGAAATAATAAAGCGTAATACACCAAATATGTTGCATATTTTATTCTATCTTCAATACTAAAATGGCTACACAAAAAATTCACCAATTTTGATAAGTTTTGTTTAAATGCACATTGATATGACAGCTGTCACAGTACAATTTAACAAAATCATTTCAAATGAAATTAAAGACAACTAAGTACTACTAGAACTATCTTACAGAAAAAACTAAATGAATTTTTTAGCCAATCCAGTGTACAATGGGTGGGTAATGAGAGTTGAATGGGAAGAACCTGAAATGGGAAAAGCCAGCATTGGAGCTGCCTGTCACCTACCAGACCAATAAGCAGAGGGATTGAATCTTTATGGGTGCTTAATTTGGATGGATGGCAATTTGAGAAGACAGCAGGTTTGTACCCTAACAGATCATCTTAAATTACATTTTAAACCAACTCTTTTTATAAAGAGAAGAAAAGTGTAGGTAAGGGGTTTGGAATTTAGGGAAAAAACTAATCAGATGAAAGCTGCAGCCTTCTTTCATCTGTGTTCTGGTCAGTGGTCATCTCACCCTGGAGTAAACATCAAGCCCAGGCAGGACACGCCGGAACAGCGCGGGTATCTGAGCACTTTGGCTCTGCACAGCTGTTCCTAATGGCACCACTGGTCGAACCCTTTTCTGTGTTTCCCTACTGTCTGGAGCTGTCTGGAGAGCCAGGGCCACCTTCCCAGGGCCTCTTTAGAAGGGCCCAACAGGACTTACTTCTACTATATTCTCATCTGTCTACAAAGAAATAGAAACAACTGCAGAATACAAAAGATTAGCTTTTGAAGCCATGTTTTTTCAGCAGCCACAATCCTTATCATAAATTCCCTTTACTCTCCTCCCTGGACGAAAGCACATAACCCAATGTAGCCTTGCCCCTCCACCATACAGGCCAGTCATGGGTGGTGGATGCTTGAAGTTTCAGGGCTTTTCAGTGAGCTGCTGAGAAAAGTTGCTGGTGTCAGTATCTCTCTGTCAAGAAATAAGATCTGTTGAATATGTATTAAGCTGCTGCTCTCCAATCCCTTGGAGTCATTTATTAATTTATTTAAAATATCTTTGAACTCCTACTCTATGCCAGGTGCTGTGTTAGACACTGGGGAGGCCAAGATGATTAAGAGATGGCTCCTACTCACATCCTGAGAAGATAGAAACTTACTGGCTTACAGTAAAAATAAGAATTACAACTTGTATTAATTTGGTTTCAACTCTTTGGCACAAAAGACCTTCATATGGAATCTAAGAAAGATCAAAGATCAAAACATGGCAAAGGCAGAAGGCCTCAGGAATAACTGGAACCTGCTATTTGAACCTGGTCAGCACAGTTTCCCTCTCTCCGCTCTGCTTGTGCCTGTGCATCTAACTCATCTCTCCTTAGAGACCCGTCCCATCTGTGCGTATGAAATCAAGGCTGCCATCAGTCCCTGAGTTTAGTGTTTTCCAAACTCCAGCACCTGAGAGAACTTAAATCTTTCTTCCTGTTTAAAAATCCTGGGCAGTCACTTTTATTGGTTCATTTTGTATAGGTGCCTACCCTTCACCAATTATCTGGTAAATACTATGCCCACACCTAAAGAAGCTATTTACATGTCAGGGTAAAGGGCAGCAGAATAGGGTAAAGGTGACTTTAGGTCAACTCCAAAAGATAACATCATTTTCTTCCCTGGGTAGGTTCATCAGACACAATACAGCGTGTCCAAATATTGCATGAGATACACTTATACTAAAAAATAATTTGTTCAATTTATCTGAATTTAAGCAGGTGCCCCATATTTTTATTTATTTATATTTGTATTTATAAATCTAACAACCCTACTCCTGGGGCACTTCAAGGAAAAGGGAAGCAGGTCAAGATGCTAGGTGCGTTGAGAACAGTGCTACCTGGTGTGTGAAGAATGGCTAAATTTTGAAGTTTAGGTTCTTTGGTTGTAACCCTCAGAAATTGGCTTGGCCTAATTTAAGCAACAATAAGGAATTATTGGAGGGATGATGAACAAGGCCACCCCTTTGCACAACCCCAGATACAGCACGTGAATGGGGCCCCCTGAAGTTGTGCAGTGCTGCTGCCTAACTGCAGGGCAGCTCCCAGAATGAAAGGGGATTTGGGCAGCTCTCCTGGGAAGGACAGGACTCGGGGCCACAATCCTGCAGCTGACATAGAACTACCGTCCTGTTAATTTTAGGGCAATTCTCTTACTTCTTCAAAATGTGTATTGAAATACAAGAGAGGGTAACAGTGCCTAAGGATACACTTGAATTTGCTCTAATTAATTAATTATGTAAACCCTGCTCAATTCTCTGAATGGTAGGAACTCTAAGGTCAAGACAATTACATCCTAACTGCCATCCATCCTGTTGCCTGAGACACCGAACTGGGTTCCTAGGAGAGACATTATTTGGGTTTGAGTACAGGGCAGACATTGATCACATGAAATTGTAGTAGGCACTTCTCTGAAGGGAAAGCAAGATGCTCTGAGCCGAAAACTGTTGAAGGGATGCTCAGGGAGGCAACCCAGCAGATATCTGCCCAATGACGTCTGTGTGTATGTGTGTGTTCTGTCCACACTGAAGAGCTGGTGCTCCATCATGCTCTGAGGTGCTGCAGACCATGAGAGGCACAGGTCGCTCGGGCTGGTGGCTCTCCACAATAGTGTCACAACAACCAGGCCCACCATCATCAGGTGTGAGGGTAAAAGATTTAGGAATCTATCTTCTAAAAAATAAATTGGAGCAACTTCAAAGCTACATTCTCAGTAATGTCATTCTGACTTCCTTGCAATCACAATAGGTATTCCTGAGTGGGAAGGAAGGGTACAGGTGAAACTGGTGTATAGACCAGTGCAAATAACCTACTACCACAGCCATCCAGAAATGACCACCACTCCTACTCCTGCTTTCTTCCCTGTGAAGTTGGGGTGGTGGGTGCAGTCATGTCACTCTCAGTGGGTCCTTCATGTGCACACCATTCATTGCCTGGTATGTGGCAGATACAATGAGGGTCTTGGGGACAGATACTTGGACTTGTCCCCAGCAACCTATCCTTGCCTGGATTGAGGGTAGAGAGAAGAGAGAAGAGGGATCTGAGAGTCAGGTTTAGAGAGTCAGGACATGATGCTGTTCACCAACTCATTGGCTTGTGGTAGAGATCAAATTAAATGCTACGTACAAAACACTCAGAATAGTGGCAGACACATAGTAAGATCTCAGTAACTGCTCCTCGTGTTGTTTGTATAGTTAATATAGGTTCAACTGCCATAACAAAGGTCACAGTAATATGTGATCTAACCAAGACAGCAGGGTATTTCTCTTTCAGTAATAGTATAAGCAGACCAGGGCTACATTTGGCAGTTTCATGGTGCAGAAGACCCAGATTCATCCTATCTTGTCACTCTGCCATCCTCAACATGTGCCTTACATGTCAAGGTCTAAGATGACTGCTGCAGCTCCTGCCATCACATCTATCTTCTGGTTAGAGAGAAGTGGGGAAAGGGAAATGCTTTTTATGGTACTACCAATTAATGGTGTATACCCCTTCCACTCACATCTCCTTGGCTAAACTTCATCCCAAGGCTACAGCACAGGAAACCAGGAGATGTGGTCTTGAGCTGAGGAGCCAGCCAGCTCACAGAATTCTGTTTTATTATTAAAGGAAGAAGGAACAGATAATGTGTTTAGTGGTGATGATCACATTGTGCTGTCATTTCTGCTGTCTCCCTGCACATGGAGCCAGAACTTCCCAGAATTAATCCTTAAGCTTTCAGATCTTTAAACATAGCACAGAAATGTGGGAAAGCTTGGGGCAGTTGAATAGGACAGAACACTGTAGGGGAGGGGGAGATATAAACCCCTTCCTACCATGCTCTTCTCACCTTAGCCTTTTTTAAAAAAAGATTTTATTTATTTATCTTTAGAGGGGAAGGGAAGAAGAGAGGGAGAGGGTATCAATGTATGGTTGCCTCTCATGGGTCCCTTACTGGGAACTGGCCTGCAACCCAGGCATGTACACTGACTGGGAATCGAACCATGATCCTCTAGTTCGCAGGCCCATGCATAATCCACCGAACTACACCAGCCAGGGCTTCACCTTAGCCTTTGAATCTCAAGCTTCGAGCTTCAATATATGCCTCCTTTACCCCCCCACCCTGCCCTCTGTGGTCCCCCAATTCAGCTGAATCCTATCAAGTCTCCTTCTTTATATTCCTACCCCATGTGTTCCCTTACAGGCCAAACCCCTAGCCATAGTAATGGATAATCCAGGAATCCAAAATGACAGCCCAATCTTCCTATGGTGGTATGCAAATGCCCCTTGGAAAGAGACAATCTCCTGCAGTCAATGAGACACTAAAAGTGAACTCCCAACAGCTGGCTCCACACAGATGCAGGGCCCCCCTCCTCACAGCTGCTCATGCTTCCTTCCTCACTTCCTTTCCTTTCCTGACTCCACCCAGGGAGCAGGAGGGAGACAGGAAAGGCAGGAGCAATGGGCTTAGCCCAGCATCTTCTGAGAGACAACTGGACTGACAACTGAATAGAATAAGTCACTTCCCTTTGGCCTTCCCTTCTAGACTGGACAACTAGGACAGTGACCATTTCACTAACATACATTTCCCTTCCATAGCCACCACCTCCTCCCCACACTCTGCCAAGACCCGTACCACCCTCTAACATAGTTTTCCCCTCTCCTGGCAGGCCTTCCTGCCTTCTGACGCACACCCCTACTTTTCTGGCTGGGGCCAGCCCAGGTTGGGTCACACCCTTTCCAAGCCATGCCTTCTAATAACCCTCAGAACAAGGAAAGCTAACAACCCCTGTTCTGCTTTGATGAGCTGACCCTGCTTTTTCCAGTCACAAGGGCAGTCTGAGGCCAAATTTTCCATCCATGGAGGAAGGAGGGTGTGAGGGCAAGCTGGGGAGGCGGGAGAGAAGGGTGGCCCTACAGGCAGTCCGCCTCCGTCTTCTCTGGTTTGAATTAGTGGGTGCCTAAAGCAAAAGCAGATGCAGCTGGGTTCTGAGAGCTGTGCCAGGCATGGCTCGGGGAGAAAGGAAGAGAGAACACATTTCTTTTTAATGAGAAACAGCTTTGAGAGGGGGAAAAATAAGAATTATAGAGGAATGAAACCCCAGAAATCCCAGCAGAGCAGCTGGAGGCCTGTCCGGCATGGCCTGCACCACGGGCCTGCCACCACCCCTCCTAGGTCCCCTCCTGCTGCCTCAGGCTGTGCCTCCATGAGCCCAGCTCTCTCACTGTCCCCACCCACTCCTGTCCTCCCACCAATCCTGTGAGACAGGCTGACCGAAATCACTAGCACATTTGGTCAAGGAGAATCCTCTGATTTTGAGAGGTTGCATGAAGACTCAAGGCCAGCAGCAGCAGAAGAAGCCCTGGGGGCCGACATGAAACTGCAGCGATGGCATCACCAGGTCCTCCGGTCTGCCAGGGATTTGCCTGTATTTACTTAAGTGAGGCATCACTACACATTCTGGCCATTTTAGCTATAAATAACTTTATCCTTTTAAAACTGAGATTGGGGCTCTTTAAGTTAGCCAGAGGTTCTACTCATGCACATGCATGCAAAGCCACGTGGAGAATTACAGTTACGCAAACAATTCTACAACCACAGAGGACCCTTTTCCTCCAGTGGTTGAACGAGTGTCCCCTTTCCCTCTGCACAAGGTGAGAAACTGTCCCCTCCCCCACTCCAGCAATTAAACCCAGGGGCTGTAGTTGTTCCTATGAAGAGAAGCACTGGCTCCAATCAATGATGAAGGAAATCCAGCAGGGGACAAACGTGAATCAGGATCACAGGAAGTATAATGGCCCCTCTTTCTGTTCTGCATCTGTGTTCATTGGTGTCTGCAAGTCAAAGCTCACTAGGCGCAAAGGTTGCAAACGTGAGTAAGATCTTGCCCTTGGCCTCAATATTCTCAAAACAGATACAGACAGTGATCACATCACTATAAAGTGTAGAAAAAAAGATAAACTTACATGCAGGGACCATGGGAACGTTGAGGAGGGCACTTGGCCCAAGGAGTGGAGTGGGAGTTCAGGGAATGTTGCCAGGAGAAAAAAAAATACTGAGCAGAGTCTTAAAGAATGAGTAAGAGCAGGGGGAGGTGTGTAGTACAGAGTGTTCTGATAGAGGGGACCCCATGAAGATGGCAGGAGATAGGCCTGGAGATCCAGGACAGGGCCAGTCTGAGGAGGGCCTAGTGTGTCTGCTAAACATCTGCCCTCTGCCTGTAGGCAATGGTGGTTTTAAGGCAGAGTAGTCTGGTCACCTTGAACATGTATGTTCCTGGCTACATCGTGGGCTGGTAGGCTAGAGGGAGGGAGACCAATGAGGAGATTAAGACAAACATCAGAAAATCAGCAAAGGCCTGAGCAAGGGCACACTCAGTGGGGATAAGGAGGAAAGCAGATCTGAGAAAGTTCTAGAAGATTAATCAGTAAGACCTGGTGAGTGGGTGGATACAGAGAAAAACTGTAAGGAGGAGGAAAAGGGGACATGGAGGATGGGGGTTAAGGCACCTCCGAGCTTACTGCAGACACACATTATTGTCTGGTTGGAGAGATCTGGAAGCCAGCTCTCTGGCTGCAGTCAGACAATGCAGTCAGCGACATGGGAGAAGCACTGAATCTTTTTTTTTTTAAGATTTTATTTATTTATCTTTAGAGGGGAAGGGAAGGAGAGAAGGAGAGAAAGATCAATGTATGGTTGCCTCTCGTGAGTCCCCTGCTGGGAACTGGCCCACAACCCAGGCATGTGCCCTGACTGGGAATCGAACCGCAATCGTGTTGTTCGCAGGCCTGCGCTCAATCCACTGAGCTACATCAGTCAGGGCTGAATCTTTTTTTAATGGCCGAACAGAACTATTAGGCAACACCTCCAGCTGAAGAACTCCACCTGATTGGAGACTCCATAACTCCAGCTGCTTTCAAGTTCAAGCAATATCCTGCAGCCTCTGGAGGATTTAATTCAATTCAACAAATGCTTATGAGCAGCTACACCTCATAAGGGAAGGGGGAGAGATGAGCTCCAATAATTACTGAGTACTTAAATTGTGTTAGTAGAATGTTAAATGCATTTACATGTAATTTCATCTCCAGTCACAGTCCCCTCAGCCTTAGAGGTCAGGTCATTTACCTCCAGGGCCCTGTAACGGCAAATAATTTGCCCAAGTTTAGGTGGCAAGTGAAGGGTGGTGCCAGGATAGAAACCCAGAAGTAGTAGCTCTGTTTCTAAGACATGTTGTTCCTCAATGAACCCAGGAGGGTGCAGGTGACTGATACGCAAAGTATTTTAAGCAAAAGAAAAGGAATGCACTGGTTTATTTAGCTAAAAAGTACATGAGTCAGCTGGCTCCAGACATAGCTAAATCCAGGAGCTCAAATGATGCCATTGGCTCTTTTGCACTTGTTCATAAATGAGTAAATCCATCTTTTGCCCATCTATGTTTATCTTGGCTCATAGCATAATATGTTTGGGGTCCCCACAGGTACAGTTCAAATCCTGGCTCTACCACCTAACTATCTGGTGACTTAATTAAAGTTGCTTAACTTCTCAGCGCTCTTGTTGACTCATCTGTAGAGTGGATATAAAAATAGTATCTGCCTCATGGGTTCCTATGAGGAGTAAATGAGATCATCCCCAGTGTGCCTGGGATACGGTCTGGCACAAAGTCGGCACCTAACCTGCCAGCTATGACAGTTTCTGCCTCTGATGTTTTTAAGGCAGGCCTCCTTCTCTCCTATTGCAGATAGCTTCCTTCATGTGGCCCAGAGAAGACCGCAGCCCCCTGGTTTCCAGCCTCAGAGGAGAAAAAAACCTTTCTCTGTGTATATACATAGTGACTCTCAGGGAAGACCCCTTTTGATTCTGCTTCAGTCCTGTGCAGAGGCTGGGATGGAGGCTTCTTATTGGCCAGTCTGCATCTTCAGCCCATCTTTGTGGGGCACCATGGTTACCAAGCTCTGCTTGATCATACAGAGGTAGAAGAATGAAGAATTCTTAAAAGATTAGGTGCTGTGAAAACAAAATAGTGTATGTCTGCTGTCCAGTGCTAGGTGCTAGTTTAAAGGAGTTTGACAAGCAGATGAGTGAGGCACAGCCCTTCTTCCTGAGCACTGACACACGTATCACTACTAGAAGGCAGACATTAGAAACTGAATGTCTTTGACCCTCCTCTCACCCCCAAATTCACATTGAAATCCTAACTCCCAATGTGATGGTACTAGAAGGTGGGGTCTCTGACTAGGTCAAAATGGTGAAGCCCTCATAAATGGATCAGTGTTCCTATAAAAGAGGTTCAAGAATGCTCCCTCACCCTCTCTGCTCCCTTGTGAGGCTACAGCTAGAAAGCCCCTTCTATAAACCAGGAGCAGGCCCTCACCAGACACCTAACCTGCTGGCACTTGGACTTCAGACTTCCCAGTCTCCAGACCTATGAGAAATAAATGCTTCTTGTTTAAGCCACCCACTCTATGGGATTTTCTGTTACAGCAGCCTGAATAAACTAAGACAGCAGACTATGACCAATACTATAAAAAAACCACAACTGAGATTCTCTGTGATGTTCAGAAAAGACAAGTTCACATCCAGTTGGGTGAATCAGCACAAGTCTTATGAAGAGGGTAGCATTTGGGCTGAAATGTGAAGTGTGAGTGGAATGTTGGTTCCTAGGGATAGTGCCCATTAAACTTGAACAGTCATGCTGGGGAAGGCGGGCACCTGGTTTGAGAGTAGAGGGTGAAAAAAGTCATTTTGAGAGGTAAGGCTGGAAAGCTGTGCTAGCAACAGCACGCAAAAAAAGCATACTGAGATCAAGAATTGTTAGATTGGGGGACTAGAAAGGGAACAGCTACACAGAGATTGAATTAGTGAGTGAGAGTAGGGTATAGAAGATGACCTTGAATCAGTTGCTGAGGTCATTTAGAAAGTCCTGGACTTTTGAGCATCCTCCCCTGGAATGGGAAGAAGCTAAGATAAGCAGATGGCCAGATAGCAAAGATTTTAAAAGAGGAGTCTTAATTCTTCATCCCCAGTGCCCTCCAGAGACTTCTTCATGACTAATGTAAACTCCACTTAATCTAAGAGAAGCTGGTTTTCTAGAAGCATTTATGCTTCTAGAAAAGTGTGATAAGTGTGCAACCACGTGATAAGTGTGCAACCACGTATTCATCAATTTATTCACTCATGCACTTAATACTTGTTGGGCACAGTTCTTGGCTCCAGTGACACAAACAAATAAGACTTGGTCCCTGACCTCAGGGAGCTCCCTGTCTGGTGGAAGCTAGTACTTTACTCAACCTGCTGGTTGCACACCCACACTGATTATCAGTTATATAGTGGCTCCTGACTCCTCACTGCACTGAGCATTCTAGCCAATAAAACTTCACTGACTGATTAATTGTATCTCTATCCTTAGCCTTCACTTGGATTGAGAGATTATAATAAAAAAATTTTTATTTCAGATATGTCTGTTCAGAGTAGAGTCTGGGAGTCATGATAGGAAGCTGAGACCTCTTCATGACAAACAGCAGCTGCCATTGGATGGTGCCAGTAAAGATCTGGTTCCGTCAAAGGGAAAGTTTTATTTCATGTGGGGAGAGAAAGAAGGAGTATCCAAGATGAAGTTCACATAAAAGAGGGTCCAAATGGCCCTGTGAAAGGGATTAATAGCGAGGCTGAGGTGGGGGAGGCAGGAATGGGGGTGGGCTCTGGAGGATAGTACTGACTGTGCTGGGACAGAGCTCAGAGGTGGAGACCAGAGGGAGAGAGATGGACTTAGGGCAGATGTAGGGAATGCAGGAAGCTCAGGTTAGAAGCAGGCAGACGGAGTGGGAAGGAAAGGGCTGAGTGGGAGAATTTTATTGTAGCACATGTGAAAGAATAAAAATGGCCAAGGCTTCTTGGTCACTCCACCCATGAAAAAACAGAATCTAGTCTCCTCTGATTGTGCTGGCCAATACAATACAGCAGAAGTGGTACTATGCCAATGCCAGGCCCAGCCTTTAAGGAGCCTGGGGGCTTCATCCTTGATCTTCTGGAGCCCTAAAGTCTATCTTCAACCCTAATTGCCTGCAACACTCTGAATCTCTCAGTTGACCATTGGTGTTCTCTCTCCCCACCCCCCACTATCACCACCTTCATTTTCCCAGAGCTGCTGACCTTTTCTGCAAGGGTAGATTGTACTTCCAAAATACCTCCTAGTAGAATTTTTCTTGCAGACTGATTGGGAACATATTCAGTCCTGCACTCACCCCTGGTCTCCTATTTAAATTTTCTTAGTATATCCTGACTCCACATGGTTTCCCTCCCCAACCACCTTAACCGTGCTTTAAACAAGTATCACCGGGGGGACTATGTGCTAGGTGCCAATATTTCAGAGGTAACAATGGGCTACTCGTTTGCCCTATTTCTTCCGTCCTCCAAATAGTCACTCGTGTGTAAGGTATCACTTGAATTCCAGCTGTAGCCCCAGTTACTACTGCAAGCTTTTCATATTCCTTCACCATTATCTTCTCTTTCTCTGTTGATTTATATCCTGAATTTTCCCAAGACAACCCTAATCCCTCATGGGGCACTATGTCTTTAGTGATGAATATTGTAGACATAGGTAAAGCTGGACTGCACAGGGTGGTGGGGGATAAGAGAAGGAACAGGAAGGGGAAGGAGGGAGCCTCCCCCAGTGGTGCACCTGGCCTAGCTTCCCCTGGCTTCACTGACTCCTCCAGCAGGCTTCTCAAGTGAGAGACGGACAGCTAACACTCATCATCAACCATTTTTTCAGAAGGTTGAGCTAACACTAAGCTCATCATTTTTCTGAAGGCAGTCTAGGTACAAGAAGCCACTAAGCCCCTCTCATTGTACATAGAGGGGAACTAAGGCTCAGAGGAGACATTTGCCTTATCCAAGGTCAGAAAACTAGTCATATCACACTCGTCTGCTAAATCCCAATGCTATCTTCTCATGTCTGACAAGATCACACATCATATTCAAGGAAGGCCTACAATGAATGATATTTAGGATCAGTAGTTTACAGAGGGTCAGATTCTGAATTCGGTTGAGATGAATGAAACACAGTTAACTGTGCTCTCAAGAAATTAATACCCCAGTGAGAAAGATGTTGATTCAGTTTATTAAAAATGTTTTATTAAGCACCAACTATGCATGAGACATATATTGAGACCTGTGAGAATAGGAATACGAATAAAATATGGTCTCTGACCTCAAAGCTTATGATCCAGCAGGAGAGATAAGACACATACAAGTGAAGGTATAACTAGGATTAAAAAACCATAACGTAAATCATGAAGGTAGGCTACAGAGAGTAAGTGCCAGCTTCTCCTTACTCTTGAGGAGACTGGGGATGTCGCTATACACCCTATGGCCTAGTGTCCCTATTCCAGAGAAACACACCCACAGACCAAGAGGAGACATGTAAGAGATACTTCATTGCAGCAGTTTCCAGGACCTGGGAGCTGGCAGCAACCTCAAAGTAGATAGTAAACATGGTGCATGCGTATGAGGGAATGCTGTAATAAGTACACATGACAACATGTATAGGTCTTAAATAACTACCACTGTGTGAACAAGGAAACAATGAATTTAGAGCATAAAACCAAGTATGTAAATTAAGGACACACACAGATCTTTTTTTCAAAAATACACATAGATCTCAATCAGCATATGAAATGCAAACTAGAATTATCTATGGTGAAGGGACTAAGAAAAGTGCAAGCACAAAAATAACAGCATAGAATAAAGCACAAGCCTCACACAGGCCAATGAGGTAAGGAAAATAATAGCTCTATGCACCAGGGGGGGCAAAAATTAAGTTATTTAAGAGAAGTAAAGGGTCCTTCTGGTAAGGGGGAAGGTTGGGCAGGGAGCTCTGTGAGTGAGATAGACACTGACCCTGCAATTACCACCACATATGTCCTTGCCAGCCCTGTATTTCCAATGTCTGCCAGGTTCTCATTCTGGTGACTCAATCAGACTCCCTCCCCTGCCCACAGGCAGCCAGGACCAGTCACTGGAAGCTCCCTCTTCAACAAACCTGCCCACTGCCATGACTCAGTGGTTCCTCTCCTCACCTGTACTGTCTCCCCTCTTTTTACCCCACAACGTCAGACTTTCTCAGCGCAGCCCTTAAACAAGGTGGGTTATGCAGCAAGGTGCTTGTGAGTACTTACAATTTAGAGATGAAAAAAACTTGAGTTCAAATCAGACTCCAACAACTTACTATGTGACCTTGGACAAACTACTCAACCTCTCTGAGCTTTCTTTCCTGAAGCAGTAAAATATGCATAGCAATGCTTAGCTCACAGAGGTGTTGTAAGGATTAAATTAGATAATGTGTAAAGAACAATGACAGTTTGCAGGGGGAAATCCATGGTTCTGGAAGGGACAGTCACACAGCAACCACAGCATGGATCCTCATTTCAGCTTGGAACCTGACCTATGATGAGACACTTGGCCCCTCACTCTCCACTTCCTCCTCCCTGGGCCCTGCTCCAGGCTCCCCTGTTTTCACCCACTCCTGAGCGCTGGTTGAGCAGGATCTGTTCTTACCACTGGACTCCCAAGCTCTCTAACCTTGGCCATCCTATTGATTAAAACTGTGATGAGAGCTACTTACTTTTGAATTACAGTGACCCCTTCCCCTGAACCACTGGCCACCCTCAGATGCTAAAGAAGAACATCTACCACTGCAATGCAGACCCCCTTTCTCCCTATCATGCCACAGGGAGAAGAGTGCAGTGGGGGCTCGTGTGTGAATCTGACTTCGCCCTTCTGGGGCACTACTTGTATGGGGATGCCAAGACAATTCATTACAGCAATGATTGCTAATTCTAGAGTGTCATGGTGACGGATGGCTGTGCTACCTAGAGCTTGACTTCCCAGGGGATTTCCCTTTCACTAGAAAGCAGGTGTGCAAAGTGGTGGTTAAGTAGGGGTGGCTAAGCTCTTTCAGGTGAGGAGAAAGTTGCAGCTCAGTTTGTTACCAACCCTGGGGCAGGAGGGGTGCAAAAGAGTTAGTCAATTGAGAGGCCTTGCAAAGAAAATTGCAAATCTGTGCATTTTGGCAGATTGTTTTATCTGAATGTCTCTGACATACCCTCTCCAGGCAAAAACCTTTCCCAACGACACAGGGAAAGACATGAAGATAACTTCTGCCTGAGCAGGGAGGGCACTAGATCAGGAGGAGGCTCCTCCACATCCATCTCAAAGTCAGATGGAGAATAAACATGACTGAGCTACCACAAAGTACAGTGAGGGAGGCTTAAGAAAAACACAAGTCTAACTAACAAGAAAGAGTTCAGGGTGTAATGTCTTTTCCAAGGTAACATCCTGGACTTCTAACTCTCTTTTGGATAAAAAAGGAACATCCCTGCCCAAGGTGGGGATAGATTCAATAGTTTTTGCTTTAGTACTTTCTAAGAAGCTTGGGGTAACAAGGAGGTAGGAGAATTGCAGGCTAGATTTTGATGTGTCCTCTGATCATCCTGACCTGCAACATTCCCACAGTCAGGGTGATTAACAGATTTGTAAAAGCACTCATACCCACACCCCAGCTCTGGTGCAAGGGTGGAATTAGGGGTATAGTGGGTTGAAGAGTGTTTCCCCAAAATTTCTGTCCACCCAGAACCTTGTGTGTGACTTTATTGGGAAATAAGGTCTTTGCACATGTAATTAGTTAAGGATCACCAGATGAAGTCATCCTAGATTTAGGGTGGGCTCACATCCAAGGACTGGCATTCTTATAAGAGGAGGAGAGAGTTACAGACCAGAATATCCTATGAAGACCAGGCAGAGATTGGAGCGATGCATCTGCAAGCCAAGGAACGTCAAGGGTTGCAAGCAGCCCCCAAATGCCAGAAGGGAGGCCTGGGACAGATTCTCTCTTGGAGCCTCCAGAAGGAACCAACCCTGCCAACACCTTAACTTCTGGCCTCCATAACTGTGAGACAACACAACTCTCTTGTTTTAAGCTCCAGGTTTGTGGTAAATTGTGCTGTCAGCTCCTGGAAACTAACACAAGGGAATTGAGGAGAAGGAATCCAGCAGTGCCCCAAAGTTCCTGCAGCATAACCCAAGTGATGGCCCAAACTTCGTGCCTGCAGGGCCTCTCAGGAGAGCATCTTCAGAGGTTAGAGATTCATTACATACTCACCCAAGCACATATAAACCCCAACTTGAAATGCCTTCTGCACCATGCAGTGTGGGCTTCAGGTGACGCCCAGAGTTTGGTCACCTTCTCTCAGTACTGCTGCATGTGCTCCCACCCTCCGGCCTCATTGCTCGGCCCTGCCTGCCACCCTCTCCACCCCAGACTCCTCAGAGACTCAATATAAGAGATGTGGTCTGACAATGATGTCCACTATGGATCCTTCACCTGTCTGACCTCCAGAAGCCTGCTTCTCATTCAGGTCTGCTAGTAACAGAAAACATATAGTGGTCTTCCTGGATTGGGGAAAGCCAGGAAGCCGACAAGTATAAGGTTATAGAAAGTCAAAACCTATAAAAACCCAATGCTCAAAATAGGGACCTCAGAGAAACCCCCAAACATGACACCCATGTGGAGAAGATGCTTGTTTATCCATTGTCCCCAAATACTCCCATAAAGAAACCTAGGAACAACAGGTACTCAGGCTTAAGGGGACTAGAGCCAGGAAGCACTTCTCCCAGAGAACGTGGGGACTCGGGCTTTGTCAAAGCCGGTGGGGGATGGGGGTGGTGGTGAGAGTCCATTGCTCTTTGTTGCAGCCCCCCCAGTCCTTCCATTATGGCCTCCCAAGTGGTTGAGTCTGACTTAGGTTGCCCCCCACTGTGAGGGGTCTTACCTGTCATTGACTTCCAACCAAGCTTTGGGGGCAGGGAGAGGAAACTGAGGCAGCATTTGCTACCAGAGACAAGCTTTGTCTCCTGTGGCTCATATTCCAGAGGTCATCCCTCACCCTTAGCCACAAGGGGTAGAGACACAATTCCTAGAACCAGGCAGAGCGGTGTACAATACCTTTCCTTTAAATGGGGTGTGTACAATGTGATACTTGAGAAGAATATTCCAGACAATGGGCCCACTTATGGGGCCTCTCTAGTGGCAACCCACATGGTTACAACCACCACTCAGGAGTAAGCCTGGCCCTCCTTTGTCACCCTCCCTCCTCCCCCATGCTCTATCCCTTCCTATTGGCACCTCGCCCTCCCCAGGAGCAGTTCTTAGCCACTAACTGGATCATCTCCTATTTATCACATTCTCGAAGCTGCCTTGCCCCTTCTCAGAGCTGTGATGGGGAGGGGGTGGCAACTCTCAAGACTCAGTCTTGTCTGTTCTCCTGGGTAAGCTTCCAGCTCTGTTGACTCCCTGGGGAGCTGGAAGGAGGTGGATAGCTTCCCTCTCTTCCTGGTTTGGGCTGGGATTGGGGAGATAAGGAATCTGACACTGCTGTTGAAGGAACTGAGAGTAGTGGGCAGCCAACAGGGAGGAGGCAGGAGGGCCGTACTCTGGGACCTTCGATTCTGAGGAGGCAGAAAGCCAAGCAGACCTTGAAAAACACATCTTGAGAGGGACAGGCCAGGCAGGCAGGGAGGGAGAAGAAAAATGCCAGACGAAGGAAGCAAAGGGATCATGGTCATGGCAACCATCTGTTACACTGCAAATCTCCTGCTTTATTGTCTCTGCCCACTGCCCAACTGTTTATCAGACTGTATGTCCCAATGTTTGCTTTGGAACTATGACCACCAGAAGTGTGGCTGTCTTTCTCCCATGCCCAGCTGGTCAGTTCCAGCTCCAGCTGGAACCCTGGCCTCGTCACTGCCAGCCCAGTCCCGTTTCCTCCACTTAAGCCCCAAGCTGACTCATTTGGAGAGCAGACTGACTCCTCTGTGATCAGAGGGCCCAGGGGCTCTACAGTCCCTCGGCTCTCTTCTTCTGCCTTCCCCCTACTCCCTAAATATATTCAATATCCTGACAAACAAGAGCTGCCCCAAGAGTTCAGCAGGAGTCCCTCCCCAGGGTCTGGGCTATGCCAAGGGCAGGCTGGATGGCCACCATGGGAATTTAATTTCAGGGTTTGAATGGCATCAGATTGCTTGTTTGTTTTTTGTTTGTTTGTCTCGATTTTCTTTATTTATTTTAGAAAGAGGAGAAGGGAGGAAGAGAGGGAAAGAAACATTGATATGAGTGAGAAACAATGATGTGAGAGAGAAACATTGATGGGTTGCCTCTCGCAGACACCCCAGCCACAGACCAGCCTGCAACCCAGGTATGTGCCCTGACCAAGAGCAAACCAGCAACCTTTTGGTTTGCAGGATGACATTCCACCAACAGAGCCACACTGGTCAGGGCTGGTTGCTTGGTTTTGAAAATGTTTGCAAAAATGATTATAGAACCTCCACAAATTCTAGTGCCGGAGACAAGGGACCAAGGATCAAGGACAGAAATGATTAGATCCAGAGGCCTACAGTTTAGGAAAGGGCAGGGGGCTGTTGAGAATTGCCATTGCGGGTCTTACTGGAAGCCCAGGGAAGAGGACCTAGGGTGGGAGCTGTGAGTACATTCACTTGGGAGGGGACTTGTGATAGAGGAGACAGTTTTGCTCATTACTAATAATCAACTTTTGCTCTTAATGAACAGTCTCAGTTTTCTGCCTCCAACTTGGTTCAGTCTCCTGCTTTCTAGGAATGAAATCACCCCAAGGTTCTCAAGTCCCAAAATGGGCAGGGGGCACTCCATGCCAGTCTTTTTCCTCTCAGGCAAAGAACTATGGAGTCGGGGCTCTGGCTTTCCTTGGGTTACTTTGGGAGGAGATGGGGGTCCTTAAAGCTTCCGGGTTAAGAAAGTGAGAAGAGTGGATGGTAGAGGAAGGTAAGTCACCTTTGTAAGAAAGGAAGACCAGTAGGTACGAGACTCCTCCAGAAAATGGTTCTGGAGCCAGGCTCTGAGGGGCACCTCTGTTCCCTCACATTGGCCTGTGCTTCCTCCTCAGTCCCAGGACAATGCTGGGACCACTCAGCTATGTTGACTCGTGAGGTAGGAGAAAAAGCTAGGGGTAGAGATGACCACTCCTTTTTCTCTGGTCCCCACCATCCCCTCACTCCCACCTGCATTGTAGGGTTCCCAAGGAAACTGCACAGCCTGTCTGCAGCTTCTGTTTTGTTCCTGTCAAACCCAGGAAACTTTCTGAGGCCAATTCAGTGGGAGCTCTGTCAGAGCTGAGCTGGTTGGCAAGGAGAAGCAGCTCCTGCTGGAAGCCTCCTGCACGGATGCCCTCCCACACAGCTGTGTGCACACACATTCAGTGCGCGCGCACACATACACAGGCTTGCACCGCCCACACACTCCCTGCATCTCTGATCACCCAGGCAAATAATGAGAGGAGAGAAAATGAAAAACAAATAAGGGAAAATATCTGTCCTGTTTGTACCACACACTCCAGCTGCCTCCATCCTCCTCTCCTCTGAGGCCCCAACCAGCCCACCCACTCCAATAGTCCCTCTCATCACAGGTGTGGTCAGTCCAGGGAGAGCTAATAAGTCAGGCTGTCTGAGGGGGCAAGTGCTAGAAAGGAGGGAGAGGCACCAAGCACGGAAAAGATGTGTAGGAATGATCCAGAAGCTCCACAGCAGGAGCCAGAGTGGTGTGTGACTTTGAGAAGCTCACCTAAATCCACCACCCTCTGTGAAAGTGGACCCAGGTGTCTGCCTCTCCACGGGGTTCTGAAAGTGAACTGAGATACTGCAAGGGCGGGCCAACCCAAGAACTCTGGGGAAAAGCAGCTGGTTGTAAAGTGACTATAGTTCCCAAACCCCAGAACTAAGACCAAAGTCACCATAAGAAAATAAGCTTTTTGGTGATTTAAGCTGTCCAGCCAAGACACCAGCTGCTACATTGAGTAATGAGTTCTCCATCACTGGAGGTATTTAGGCAGAGGCTGGGCGCTCACTGACAGGGCTGCTATAAGGCAACTCCTACTTTCAGTGGGAGCTTAGGCCAAATGTCCTCTGAGATTCTGTTAGCATGAAAAGTCCAGAGCCCATGGCTCAGAGTCTGCATGCCTCAGGCCCTCTCAGAGCAGAAGAGCCTAGGGTCTGAGGGCAGAGGGCCCAACCACAGTCATTTACTGATGCAGCTGACCTTCCCACAGATCAGCCATGTGGCATGGTCATTATTTTTTCCTGGAGGGTTTGAGTAGATTGAAGAGCAGATGCCTAAGGAAAAACCTAAGGAAGATGTCTAGGTGTAGGAATTAGAGAACCACAATTTTTATGTGAGATGGACGGTCCTGTCTTGAGAACCAGCTAAAAAAGTAGCTTTGTTTCCTCAAAGATCAGAGATAGAGAGAGGAAGCTTGTCAGGCAAGGAGAGAAGGACACTGAGGCCAGGAGAAGAAAGCAAAATATAGGTAGTAAGTTCCTTAGAGTCAGGGACAGGACAGGGCTGTGCTCTCAGAGCCAGGGCATTGAGAACTGTTGTAGAGGGCACTCCATGGAGCAGGCAGATTGGGAAAGAAATCTAGTCACCTTCTGTGAGCCAAGCAGTATATCTTGCAGGAGGGAGTCTGCCTGGAGGGGGTGCCTTTTGCTAAGTTTCCCTCAGGGACAGCAGCAGCTCTGCTCTCATCTATCCCCAGGTTGATCTTCTGCAGTCTTCCTGAAGTGCAAGTCCTGCCATGACCCTCTTGACTTAAACTCTTCAGTGGATGCTCATCTCATACGGGGAACACTACAAATTCCTCAGCCTGGTTGACAAGGCCCTGCCCTTCTTCACAGGCTTGTTAACCCCCTTTTTTTACATCCTGCTGTACTCCAGCCCCATTATCCTACCCACTTTTCCCCAAAACCCACACTATGTACTTCCCAGCTTCCTGGAGCTTCTTGCCAGCCTAGACCAGACAGAGAACTTGGTTGCTGACAACAGAAACCAACTCTCCCTACTTAAGCAGATAAGAAATATTCTGGAAAGCAAAATTCTGGTGACTCAAGAGTTGATGGTAGGCTGGAACAGCAGTTCCCACCACAGGCAGGAACCAAGGAAGGCCAGATGGCAGAGAATACTCCAAGGTCAGTGACAGGGGCAGCTGGTTAGGACACTGCTGCTGCGTCTGCCCTTTGGACCCACACACGCCCCCACCTCCATTAAATTCTTGCTGCTGAGACTCTAGTGCAGGCCCACTGCTGTGAATGATTTGCCAGCTGCCCTGATGGAGCCTTCAGATTGACTGATCTCAGGTTTCAAGGCTCACCCTCACTCTATCCATGCCTTGCTGCAGGGTCAGGGAAAGGGGAGAGGGTAAAGAGACAAAAATCTAGCCCCTCAGCATGTGGAGCAGGAAGGGTACTCAGATACTGACCAATCAAACACATGACAAATGCCCACCTCACTGTCTCATTGTCTGATGCGTCTGTTCCCATTCATTTCTCAAATGCTACCTCATCCTGACTGGTATGGATCAGTTGGACGGGCACCGTGCCACAAAATGAAAGGTCACTGCTTTGATTTCCTGTCAGGGCACATGCCCGGGTTGCAGGTTCAGTACAAGAAGCAAACAACTGATTGATGCTTCTCTCTCGTATTGGTATCTATCTCCCTCTCTTTCTACCTCCCTCCCCCTCTCTTTAACCTCCCTCCCCCCCTCTTTAAAAATAAATACATAAAATTCTTTTAAATTGTCCCTTCTGTAAAACCTTCCTCCAA
Source organism: Sturnira hondurensis (assembly GCF_014824575.4). NCBI lineage: Eukaryota > Metazoa > Chordata > Mammalia > Chiroptera > Phyllostomidae > Sturnira > Sturnira hondurensis. Next base: position 3,306,946 of record NW_028089713.1, on the reverse strand, counting down.
CCTAGGCATGTTCAGGTGCTCCCTCTGTGTTCTCATCACACCTAGTACCTACCTCTAACAAGACCTTCTTATTTTATTTATTGTAATTTTGTCTTCCTCTCCAGCCTGTGACTTCCTTTGGATCTTAGAGCAGGGCATACTCTTCCATGCTCTCTTGTCTGTACCCACCCAAGTGAGTGGCATTCATAGGACCTCAGTATATTTACAAGTGAATGACAATAAACATGTGTGTCCTGAGACTCCTCACACAGTAGGTCAGCTTATAACTTGTTAAATGCCTGGCGGATGAATGGGATCTTTACTATGGAGATGGAGTGCCAAGGCGAACTAAGGATCACAGGTAGGTTTTTATACGTATGGGTATTAGAGAAAAAAGCCTGTTAGCAAGTGATCCTCTTCCTTAAAGGGTCATGAAGATCCAAAATATACTCCAGAAAAGGACCTGGTGGGGTGTGCATTCAACCATAACCATGAGGTCTTAGTAGCTGTGAGTCTGGAATTGTGCAGGTTAAGGTGGAAAGATTTAGAGACATTAAGCCCCATTTTGAAGGTGATTTCAGAAAGTCCTGGGCCAGGAGTGCGCTGGAACTATCATGAGTGGGCCCCGCAGGGGATAGGAGTGGGAGAAACGCATCTGGAAAGATATGAGAGGGTAGGAAGAATAGCTTAAATAGAAGGGAAGAAGCAAAAGAGAGGATAAGGGAAGAAAGCAGCAGAAGGATACCACAGGAGTAAAGCCCTGGGATAGGGACAGAGAAGGGAGAAGGTGGAGCAGGGCTGCTGGCAAGGGCTGCAACATAAAGACTGATGGAGGAATAGCAGGCATGAGATCGTCTTCCTGCAGCCAGGATAAGGGGGCCGAGAAAGGTGGATAAGTCAACAGTGGATGCCTACCCCAGTTGAGCAAACACGTTTTAGTGCCTACACTGTGCCAAGCACTGTGTGAAGGCACTAAAGATATAAACGTATATAATTGTATATAAAGATATGCAAACCCCTTACCTTCCACACTTTACAGAGCAGTGAGGAAAACACACACAAAAACGGAGATTTTAAAAATTTGGTAGATGTGTAGGTACATAAGAAATAGAATGCAATGAGAATGCAGTAAGGGGGCACTTCTCCTAGTCTGGAGGAGATGCCCACTGAGCTCAGTGTTGAAGGATGACTTAGACAAGGACAGAAAAGTGAAAGGAGGTCCCTGCCAGGGAAACAACTTAAGCAGACAAGTAGAGCCATGGGCCAATGTGGCAGGCGGGGAAATTGACAAGCTGGAAAGGCAGGGAGGAGTGTGTGCGCCAGGCTAAAGAGCTTGGACCTGCAGGTGATCGGAGCCATTAATGGTTTTGTCTGGTCATGGCATGACAAATTTACATTGTAGGGTTGTCACTTTGACTATAGTGTGAGAAGGGGATAATCTGAAGAGAGACCGTAGTCTCAGAGAACAAGTAGGTTTTGTTTTGCAAAGACCAAAGTGAAAGATGGTAGTGCCATTCTCCAAGATAGAGGATACAGAGGAGAGCAGTCAGCAGGAGGAAGGGGAGATGGTAGCCTATTTGAGAGAGTGGGAGGTTAGAGTGGTTTTAGACCATTTAAGGGCATGTGTGTCTAACAAGCATTTGAATATGAGCATCTGACACTAAAGAGAGAGATGATGGATGGAGTCAGTCTGGGCTTTATCAGCACATAGATTACAGTTGTAACAAACGAAAAGTGGATGAGCTTTGCCAAAAAGAAAACATACACAGCCAAGTGGTGGGCCCAGGCTGGAACTCTGAGAAACTCTGGTGTTTAAGAAATACTGAAAGGAGGACCTTAAGAAGGGTAATGCAAAAGGGAGGTCAGGGAAGTCGGAGGAGAACCAGAGGAGTCTTATGACCGCAGGCCAAGGGTCAGACGATCCCAAAAGGCAGGAGAGGACAGCAGGGTCAGAAGCAGGAGAAATGTCCAGAAATCTAAAGACTGAAAAGTGGCCATTGGGGTTTGCAAAGTGGAGGTAATGAATTATCATTTTGGAAAATGTGTTGTGCAGGAAAAGATGTAAACCATTGGTGAGTCTGGTGAAGAGTATATGGAAGTTCCTTTACCATTTTACAACTTGTCTATAGGTTTGAAATTGCATCAGATGCCAATGTTGTGGGTTTGATCTCTGGTCAGGGCACACAAAAGAAGCAACCACTGAGTAAGTAAGTGGAACAACAAACCAATCTCTCTCTTTCTCCTATAGATAAATTTAAAAATGAGAGTTTTGTTTCAAAATAATATAGGTTTGTGGTAAAGATTCAAACAATTCTAAAAGGCAAAACATAGGAAATGAAAATTCTGCCTTCTCTCTACCTGCATCTAAATCCCACTATTCAACAGTAACTTAACCATTGCTCATAGTTTGGTAGTTTCCTTTCAGATTTGTTTTATTTTATATTTATTGTTGTTACAAAAAAGTAAAGCCATACTATATATCCTGTTCTACAACTTAAAAATATCTCACAGGCATTTGTCATGACAGATCATATATTTTATCTCCATTCTTCAACACTGCACTGTGTTCTCTAATATGAATACAAGAAAACTCATTGTTTATTTAGAAATTTTAAAATTTAAAGGAAAGTCCTGTTAATAAATAGCATACACCCATGTACCCACCACCCTTTTAAATAAGTGGTAACAATTTGACATACATGTTTCAGATTCTTTTGTAGAATATAGTAGGCTTGTCTAGATGGGATATAATTGAAAAACTCAGAGAGTCTGGAAATTGCCTAAAACTGCAAACTTGACCTCATCACATCATTGCTCTAACCGTTTCAGTGGCTCCCCATTGCCTGTAGGGTCAGTCCATGGGCATGACATTCCCAGATCCCCTGCACTCCAGGCCCATGTCTGCCTGCATTGCCCTCCCCAATTCAGCCATAGTAAACTGCTTTCAAGCAGACCTTTCCATGTGTCCTTTTCTTAGGCTCCTCTCTCTAGCTACATTAATTTCCCACTCCACCCTGCTGCCCCACCCTCAGGCCACCCAGAGAACACTTAGTCACCTTCAGAACACAGCTCAAGAGTCACCTGGGTGCCTTTCCTGGCCACATTCACTCCCACCAGGTAAGACTGTCCTCTCTATAATGTCCCCTTTTTGTTCCTATCAGAGTGCTTTTGTCCTTTGCTCTCCTCTAGTGACCTGCTGACTCCTTGCCCCTAGACTATAAGTCCCTTTAAGAAGACCTATGCCTTATTCATCTCTGACTCCAATGCCTGGCACATCCAGCAAATAATCTCTAAATAGCCATCTGATTGCTTGCATCCCTGCTGACACAGCAAGGGCTCAGGGGCCCCCAGCCTGTTTCTGGAGGTCTCCAATAATAAGGGGGTCCAGGACCACTCTGGATCTCCAGGGTCACCACCTGCAAGAGCATTGTCCCACTTTCTTCTGTGTCCCAACTGAGCTGAGAAGCCTCAGACCTCCCGTACCCATTACCTGGCTCACCTGTCCCCACTGCCATCCAGATCCCCTCTCAGCAGAGTCAACTGGGAGCACTCAGTGAAGCTCATTACTTACTGGTCAATGGCCCAGACTCCTATCTCCCCATGAGCCCACAGAGGCTGTTTGGAGCCCAGCCTCAATTCCTGTAAATGGAAAGCAATTTGTACTCATTCCCAAGATGAATCACTTTGTTTTAATTGCCTGTCCTTTTGCTGGCACTGCCACTGCCACAGCGGCCTGCTCTGCGTTTTGGACATCTCTTGGCAGGACACCCTTCCAGGCCCTGCTAATCACCAGGATGAAAAGTACAAGAGGGAAGAAGGAGAGGGAGCCCTCAGAAGGGACAGGGTAATAGGCAGCAATGAGCCAAAGCTAATTAAAGGGACATGATTGACCTTCTGAAACGGAGCGAAGATCCCAGACAGGCAGACAGCAGCTCCCAACTTGTGGTCCCCTTGGGGCCTTGTCTTAGAGACCAGATGGACAATGTGGTGAAAGCATCTAGCTTCCGCCCCACCCCCCAGCCTCTGGCCTCTAGGGAGAACTTCCCAACCTGGAGTTCCTCCTCTGAGCGGGATTAGCCAGCTGAACTAGGAGATTGTGGGAGGCAGAGGCTAACAATGAACATGAAATTGCAGAACACAGAATCAGTTTCCAGAATTTGAGCATAAAAGGGGTAGCATGCAGGGAGAAGCAAATCTACACCCATCTTCCTTCCTTCTCAGGCAGTGATACCAGGAGACCATGTGGAATGGTAGCCATATTTCCTTTCCGTCCACAAAAGGGCTGAGTCTAGCCTGCCATCCACAAATGGGAGAGCCCTGGCCCAGTGTCTGGCCTCTACCACAGTGCTAGCACAGGGTACCAAATGCTGTTGTTCCATGCCAAAGTCTGGGGCAAGCCCCTCCAAGCTCCCTCTGAATACAGAAGAGGGCATGGCCACCAGCAGCCTGGGAGTGTGCTCGCCCCTCCAAGAAGGAATGGACTTGTAACCTTCTCAGGTCCTGACCTGGCTGAAAGGGGGAGTGTGAGGTCAGGAGGCAAATTCTTTGCCAGGAAGCAGGGAGACTGAGAGACTCTGGGAGAGCTTGATCCCTCCCTGATCAGCTTACCAATCAGGACGCACCAGGGTGCCTGCATCAGAGGGATGGCCAGATGACTCTACAAGACTCTTCTTGCATGAAGCTCCTTGGACTCCTACAAGTTCAATATGCTTCACAAACATGACCTGGTGGGGAGGATGAGGGAACGATGCTCACTTCTCACCTGGTAACTAAGTGTCACAGACAGGAATTTCCTACACCCTAACCCAGGTATTGCTAAAGAGTCTGTGGAGTTGAGGGCAAACTTCTGCTGTAGTAACTTAAAACCTCCACTCAATATGGCAGGCCTTTCTTGGGCCCTTTCTGCCTTCTCTTATCTTTCTACCTGTTCACTTCATGCAGCATGAGGCTTGCGCTCCACACCCCTTCTGTGACCACATACTCTTCAAGGCCAAGAAGCCTCTGGCCTTGTTTAGAGTTTGCCACGAAGAGCCCTTGACCCTGCTCTGCCACATTGAAGGAGAGGTCAGGTCACAGAGCCTGCTGGAAGCCAGGACCCTGAGGAAACTGTGAGAATCACCAAGGCTCACGTCATTGCTGCTACTACAAGCAAGAGCAAGTCCAAAGGCAGGGAGACCTGGGCTTCCCGGGGAAGGATGTCTCTCTGAGAGAAGAAGGGAAACTCAGTCAACAACTATTTTTTAGAGCCTACTGTGTGTTGGGCACTGTTCCAGGCATAACGGTGTACAAAACAGGCCAAGACCTTACCTCCTGGTGCTTACATTCCACTGCTCATCATATAAGGTCATAATGGGCACAGGCCAGAAAGATAGCTCCTATGCTCCCTCCAAGAGGAACTCAATCCTCAAGAGGAAAAGTGAGTGAGAACTAAGCCAGGACAAGGCCCCAGGGCCCAAGCAGGGAGAGGAAAGAATGGGCTCAGGCTGTGACTCCAGCCCACCAACGAGGATGACTGTGCTGGGTCCCCTCCTCCCTCCCCTTCCCCCGTCATCTCCCCTTTCCCTTCCTCCAAGCCTGTTCACAAAGCTCCAGTTCACTGCCGCTCCATTCCTGACTGGAAGTCTTGAGTCAATGCCTGCCAGGAGGTCCTGATGAGTTAGACTTTTGATTCAGGAGATTCCAAGACAGCCCCTGGGGACAGGAACTCGTAAGGAATGCTGACCTGAGTTTCAAAGGCCCAGACAGAGGACAAGTGAACAGGGAGAACCTGTGGGAGACAAGGAGTTAACTTTAGGCTGAAAGTGTCCAGGTTTAAATACGTGAGGTAATGTGTGTGCAAGCTTCAATCAGAAAACCTGATATATGCTAGTACTCAATAAATATTAATCTTCCTTTCTTCTTTCCTTGGCTCCATGTCACTTCCAATTTAAGTGCCTTATTAATCATTTATAACATCACTGATAGAAATTAGATTCACAAAAATCAGACTGTAGACACTTTGCTTCACTCTTCTGGCTTTAGATCAGAGAGCTACACACTCACCCTCTGCTGGGAAAGGGAGCGGCACTGTCCCTCGGAATTCTCTCACCCCCACTGAGGCTTTTAATTCAGATTATCTCACCCCTTTGTATGTCCTTGAGTGTCTACATGAGTGTCTCATATGCTCTGAACATGGCTAAGATAAGGGATGAACAAGGCGATCATGCCTAGCCTCCCTAATTCTTGGTTTCTGCTGGCTATAGTTCCAAGGGCCCCACTTGGCCCTCATCAGACAAGATGCCAAGGACCTCTCCCTGTGCCTGTCCTAGGTCCTGGGATGTGCTATCAGCCCCTGGCCTCCTCTCTGCCCCTTTTCTGGTCTTCCCTTTCTGCTAATGTATTTCCTCCACGTGAATTCTTCACACCTGCATACATATGCACTGATTTAGATGAAGCCTTTATGTATGTCTACTGATTTTGAAGATAACAATAGCAGTAAGCTGAAACTTGAATGTTATAAAACAATAGCTTCAGATCACAAAATAGCCAGCCTCACAGAGGAACTCTGAACACTTAACAAGTTCTTTTTTTTGCACAGACCACTGTAGCCCCTAATCCCAGGGAAAGTAAGACAAAATGAAGTTAACGTTTGGGAATAGTTAACATTTTGAAGTAATTGGTAAATGCACCCTCTTATTTTTCTTGGGAAGACACCCACCATCACCCTCATTTGGGCCAGGAGTGAAGAGCAGATTCCCCACGCCAGTTTGAGTGCACACAGGGACTGGCCTTCTTGCTCCCTCTGTATCTTCCAGGCTTCCAGTGGCCTCCTGTTTGCCTCTGCCACTTCCCCACCCCTCCTGGTCCTCCTTTTTTAAGATTTACTTATTTCTTTTTAGAGAGAGGGGGATGGAGGAAGAAAGAGAGGGGAAGTAACATCAATGTGAGAGAGAAACATTGATGGGTTTCAACTATCAACCAAGGTATGTCCCAGTCAAACTATCAACCCAGGTATGTCCCCTGACCAGGAATCGAACCAGCAACCTTTCACTTTGCAAGTCAACACCCTACGAATTAAGCCACACTGGTCCTCTTAAGCATTCTGAGCCTGACTTCTAAAAGCCTGAGGGTGTCACTCTCAGAAACTGCAGATTGGGTGACCCAGGACACCTTGATCCCCTTCCCTACCAGCCTTCCTTGCCCTGTTCAGTCAACTCATTTAGTTTCTGCCATCCCTCTTTCTGGGCCATCCTGTTTGTCATTATCTGACTGCCATGCTCTGACTGGCTTTATCAATTGACTTCCAGTCTCAACAGTAAGGGCTCTGTTCATCCTTAGACTCCTCTGATCCCCACTGTAACTCACCCATCACCTTGCAAACCCTTTAGCACCATTCCACCCAGCCTCATTCCCCACTTCTCTTTTTATTTGATTCCTTCATCTCCCTGGCAGGGGTGTCCAACCTGTGGCCTGTGGACCACAGGTTGCCAGATTGTAGTCCAGAATGGACTACAACCTGTCAGACCACAGGTTGACCCCATGTAGTCCAGGATGGCTATGAATGCGGGCCAACACAAAATTGTAAATTTACTTAAAATCTTTCTTTTTTTGCTCTTCAGTTTTCATTAGTGTTTGTGTATTTAGCATGTGGCCCAAGACACCTCTTCTTCCAGTGCAGCCCAGAGATGCCAAAAGTCTGGACACTCCTGCTTTACAGTGTTTGGAAGCCTGCTTTCAGTTAGACCAGTGGCTCTCTTCTGCATGCATGAAGCCCCTTGTCTGACCTGTCTCACTATAAAAGACTGAATTATTCATTAGCAGGCACAAGCAATCAAACTGACTGCATAAAACCAACAACTGGGTTTGGTGAGCCATTTCAATATCTCTTATGGTTGCCCTGAGCTATTTTTTAAGTTGCTAAAATCCCAATGAAGAGGTGTTGGGGGCCAGGCTGACAATTGGAGAGAAAAGGGCTATACATTTGAACCTTGAGTTTGGACCATCCCCCCAACCCCACCCCTGAGGACTTAGCCACTATTCTTTATCTCAGTGTCTTTCCAGCACTTCTTTTCAGTTTTTGCCCAATAGTTGCCTCCTCCCAAAAGTCCTCTCTGATTAAATTTTCTTTGTTCTAAATAGCATGGCTTCTCAGCACTCAGGAGGATTTTCTTTCAAGTTATTGCTTGTTTTCTGTGATTGCATCAGATCTGAATTGTGAGAGTGCTGCTCCCCCATTAGATGAGGGTTCCTAATTCTCCAGATGGTGTTCCTCCCTCCAGGGTCCTGTAATCCTGTCCTGGTAGTGGATACAGGACAGGGAGTCCACTGCCTGGACAACACAATTTTAAGACCTTTGCTGCTGGTTTGCAGAGGACCCCGAAGGAGACCAGGGCCCTTGGGAAAGAGGAGCAATGATGAGGCTAGAGCCATTTGGGTTCCAAAAGTTAAAAGATTTTCCCAGAAATGACTGTCTAATTATAAGCATGGCCTCCATGGAGAGCAGTACCCATCTGGTTTCTGGTAGGAAACCAGGTAGGAAATGCTTCTTGCTCATTTCCTTGAACATCCTAAGGAGAGTCATTCTATGCTATGGAACAGAGAAACATGCAACAGAGCGAGCAAAGTGAGGATAGTCAGACAGATGCTCTTGAAAGGGAGAAGGGTATCAAAAAGGAGAAAGGAAGAGAGAATGAGGAGAGGGGTAGATGGAAGATAATAGAAAAGTGTGTTTATGGAAGAAATAACTAATAAGAAAAGGAGAGAAACAGAAAGAAGAGAGAAAGATAAATACTGGCCAAAATCAAACCAAAATGAAACAAAAACAAAATAGAGCTATGACAGAATCAGAAAGTGAATGACTCAGAAACTCTGACTAAGACAAGAACAAAACTGTAAGAACTTCTCCAACAGAAGCTTCAAGAAATAATATCAGGAATTAAAGTGTCCAAGATGGGGGCTGGGAATTTTAGCATTTTAGCCCCTATTATGGACCAGTGTCACTCATACACCTATAACACCCCTCGAAAGCAGTCACTGTTATTAATGCCCTTCCACATACCAGGAAGCCCCAGCATAAAGAGGTGAAGTGAGAGAACACACAGGTGACACATAGCAGGGGTAAGGTTCAAATTCAGAGCTGACTCTAAAGTGTGTGCTCTGCCATGGCTGATGTGGCTGAGTAAATTGAGCACTGGCTTGCAAAACACAGGGTTGCTGGTTCGATTCCCAATCAGGGCACATGCCTGGGTTGCAGGCCATGTCCCCAGCAGGTGGTACACGAGAGGCAACCACACATTGATATTTCTCTCCCTCTCTTTCTCCTTCCCTTCCCCCTGTATAAAAATAAATAAATATATATATATTTTAAAAGCATGTGCTCTTTCTATCAGCTTCCTCAGCTGTTCTCCAGCTCTGAGAGCACCCTCACCTTCCCAGCAAGCATGACTTCAGGGCCTGTTGTGTGCCCAGCACCATCACAGAAGTCTCTGCCCCACAGAGTTTACAGCCTGGCCAAGGTGAGTACAGTTCCTCTAATGTTTGTCAGCTTGGTCTTGACTCTCCAAGCCAATAGGATCCCCCTGAAGTGGAAATAACTGTCTCTTTGCTCCAAGATCATGCTCAAGTGACTGAGGAATGGGAGGGAGTTCCAACTTCTTTCTTGGTCACCTTTCTGGATCCTTCAACTCCTAGACAGGAAATTTTTTCTTATGGAAACTCTTAGACTGCTCCACTTCCCTGGTCCTTTATTAAGCATTTGTCTCGGGAAGATGGAAATAAAGAAGGAAAAGAGACTGCTGCTTGAACCCAAGTCTCAGCTTCTTGCTTTCTTCCCTGAACAACATGAACTTCAGCACCTGCTCCAGCTTCTCCACAAAATACTGGACACTGGGCTCCTTGTAGTCACCCAGATACTGGGTCTGGCTGGCCAGCACCATGACGAGTGCCTATGCAGGCACCAGGGGCTCAGGCTCCCGGATCTCCACTCCACCAGCATGCAGGGTGGCTGGGAATCTGGGGCCTGGCTGCAGAGATGGCTGGGGATCTGGCAGGCACAGAGGGCATCCAGGGCAAGAAGGAGACTATGCAATGTCTGAATGACCACCTGCCCATCTACCTGGAGAGGGCAAGAAGCTTGGAAGCTGATAATGGATGCTGGAGAGCAAATTCCAAGAACACCTTGAGAAGAAGGGACCACAAGTCAGATACTGGGGGCATTATTTCAAGACCATCGAAAACCTGAGAGCTCAGATCTTTGCAAGTTCTGTGGAAAATGTCCGCATAGTTCTGCAGACTGACAATGCACATCTTGCTACTGATGACTTCATAGCCAAGTATGAGATGGAACGGGCCATGCCCTGGACTGTGGAGAGTGACATCAATGGGCTCTGAAAGGTCATTGATGACAGCAATGACACTCATACCACTTGGCTGCAGCTGGAGACAGAGATCCAGGATCTCAAGTAGGAGCTTTTGTTAATAAAGAAGAACCATGAGGAGGAAGTAAATGGTCTATAAAACAAGACTGCCAACTCTGAGTTGACCGTGGAGTTGGGTGTCCCTAAAATATCAAGGATTTTAGGGACACCCAATCTCAGCAAGATCATGGCAGACATCTGAGCCCAGTATGGTGAGCTGGCTTGGAGGAACTGAGAGGAGCTAGACAAGTACTGGTCCCAGCAGACTGAGGAGCACACCACAGAAATCATCTCACAAACCACTGAGACAGGAGCTGCTGAGATGTACCAGTCCTTGGATATCAACCTGGATCTGATGAAAAATCTGAAGTCCAGTTTGGAGAACAGCCTGAGGGATGTGGAGATGCACTGTCCCATGCAGATGGAACAGCTCAAAGGGATCCTGCTGCACCTGGAGTTAGAGCTGGCCCAGCCATGGGCAGAGGGGCAGCACCAGGCCTAGGAGTGTGAGGCCCTGCTGAACATCAAGGTTGAGTTGGAAGCTGAGATCACCACGCACCACAGCCTACTGGGAGAAGGGGAGGACATCAATCTTTGTGTGCCCTAAACAACAGCCACCCCATACATTTCATTCAAAAGACCACCACCCATAGGATTGTGAACAGAAAAGTGGTGTCTGAGGTCAATGACACCAAAGTTCTGAATCATTAAAGGCAGTAAAAGTGGGGCATCCTTGTAAGTATAGAAGGCCAGTGAAAAGTTCAAAGATCATTGAAGAAAAAAAAAGAAGAAGGAAAAGAGCGGTGTGGGTTGGGGAGTGAGAGGGACAAGGGTGATTTGAGCAGAGAAGTATCTGAGTGGGGACTGAATGACAGATCACACAGGAACCACTGCCCAGAGTCCAGAGCAAATGTTCTCCCTCCTCACGGAGTCAGGACTTTATAGAGTAAGACCAAGTTGGAAAAAGGGAAGGGAGCAGGATGGGGCTTGGATTGTGTTGGAGTCTTGGGAATTCCCTCCTTAGAGCTTTAAACTTAGACTAGAGCATCAGTTTCCATGGATTACTGAAGTGTAACAAAGACTCTGGTGGAAGACTCAATGAGATATCAAGGTCACCAAACAGAAATATTTTATGAACTACTCAGACATACAGAAAGATACAAAGAACAAGATCGTGAACACATGCGTACCCTTCTTAGCTTAAACAAGTAAACCACTAGAATACCACTAAAGATCCTGCTTACTCTCCCTGGCTCCTCTTCCTCCCCCAGGTGACCACTCTCCTGAATTATTCTCCACCCCAGGATTCCTGGTTCTCCTATGGAGAGTGGGCCATCATGACTCCATTCACACGGGGCTACTTGTTAGGGCTCGCCTCCTGCCCTGTTTATCTCTCTCTCTCCCTTCCCAGATGGCTGAGCAGACACTCAATATTTATGTGGAACCACCAGGCCTACTGGGCAGGGAGGCCCAGCAGACAGAGACATGGTCACCATCTCCATTGTGGGTTGGTTTTAACTCAGATACAAAACAGGTGATTCAGATGCTTGGGGTCTGGGGCTGGCTGAAGTCAGCATGAGCCAGGAGACAACCAGGCATGCGACTCCAGTGGTCAGGTCAGTGATGCGCACTCCTGGTCTCGCTGTTGCATCTGCCAGAGGTTACAGATCCTGTTCATTCTGGCAGTTGGCAGGGTGAAACCCCAGGTGAGGCTGAGGGTAGAATAATAAGCAGTTTATTTTCTGCCATGGTTCAGGCAGCAACACAGCTGCCTGGCCAGAGGGAGTTTAGGAGAGGGATCCACATGTGCCCCAGGGTCCCAGTTCACCTTCCAGCAGTCCTCTGTTCCCTAGCTCATTACATGCTACTCTCCTGAAGGAACATCAGCTCTCCAGCATTCCGCACAGGTCACTCCACTCCTCTCAACGTGGCCTCCTGGTTCTATCTAGTCCTATTGGTCAGTTCCCATCCTCCTCAGGAAGACTTTCTTGGTTAAGCCTTCCTGGTACTGAGCACTCATCCCCACATGCCCTTGGTTCTCACACAATTGATTGACACAATGGTAATTTCCTCTTGTGAAAATGCAGCTTTGTGTGCTAGGAATGAACATCCCCACCACACTGTAAGAGAACAGGGACTGGGGCCATTCCATTCTGGGCATCTTTCATAACGATTGGCTCCATAAGTGTTTGTTGAATGATCTCTGCCTCCACATCTGCCTGGGGATTTCTCGGGGAGGAAGCCACCCACATCTTAGTTTTTCTTGGAATCTCTGACTGGAACCAATAAAAGGACATCCATTCCTGATTGTTGAGTGAGTGGAGAAAAGCTCCAGAAAAGCCTCTGCAGCTAGCCCTCTCAGCTGTTCCTCCCATGCACTGCTCACCAGCCCACCCACAACCCCCCAACCCTAAGCAGTAGGAGCACCAGCTACATAGCTTCATCATACACCTCTGAACCTCTAGCCTGATCCTGCTGTGGTTTGACAGGCCTTATTCGAGTGTCTGTCTACTCACATACCAGTCTCCACAGTGTTTATATCAAAACCATCCTCAGAAAACAAAAGTATCTACACAGTTTCCTGCTTCCATACTAACACTTCTACCACATATTTGATCTTCATAGGTGTATCTCTATTCTACACATGAGGAAACTGAGGCTTAGAGAGATGGAGTAAACCCATAGTTTGGACTCCAGTCTGCCAGGTTGCCCTGACACTCCTCTCCCCCTCTCTCCCTGTGATAAAGGCTCCCATAAAAGACAACTTTCAGGAAAGGCAGTGCTGCCTTTGAGCAAGGCCTGAGAAAGGCCTCTGAGGACCATTGGAAGCTACGTGCATGAAAGAAGACACATGACCTTCAAGTCTGTGCAGGGCTGGGGTTGCCCTCAGATTTCTGGACATCAGGAAACTTTTGTTGGGGCCTGCAGTTCCTGATGAACGCCAACTCCACCCAGTCCAGGAGGCGGCGCTGCTGCTGAGCCAGCACTCGCAGTCCGATAAGCTCTACGCAGCCTCCACCCATCAGCAGCCGTGAGCAGCACCCAGTTCTCCTTGTCTTGGTTTCTCTCAGGGCCTACATTGTTGCAACTGTCATGTTCTGAGCACTTGGCTCAGACAGGCTTTCTACTAAGCACATGTCTGCATCATCACATGTCTGCACAACTGAAAGAATCCATGAGGGAGGAGAATCTCTATTTACATGAGTCAACTGAGACTCAACAAGTTTAAGTAACTCATCCAAAGATTTGTAGCGAATGTGCCAGAGCATGCAGATTCAAATCCATGTCTTTCTAGTGCCAATACCAAAAACCTCTCCACTATACTAGCTTCCTGTAACTATTACCTCCTCACATTCCACCTCGCCTAAACCAGAACATTTATTCTTAATTTTATTTCTTTATTTTTCATAAGAAACGTATTAAAAAAGTCCAACACCCATACATTACCAAAGAGGATACCATGAAAAGTTCTCCACACTTGATCTCCAAACATGAAGCAATCCACATCATCTGTTTCCCGTATCTCCTTCCATATATCCATTATGCAAAAGTCATTATGTATAAATATTCTTTCTCTCGCCCTTTTAAAACAAATGACATATTATACACATTGCTCTGAACTTTCACTTTTTACTGAACAGTGTGTTCTGGAAAATATTCCATATTCAAACATACAGTGCTCTTTATTTCTCTTGATGACTCCATAGTATTCCATGGTCTACAAATCTGTTTAACCAGTTCCCTAAGATGGACATTTACATTTCCAGACTTTTGGTATGAAAAAGAATGTTACAGTGAGAAACTTGGTATATAATGTCACTGTGCCCATGTGCAAGGACATCGGTAGGATAAATTCCTAGACATGGAATTGCTGAATAAGTAGGCTCTGAAATGAAACATTCCCAGGGCAAGAAGCCTGGTATCTTTCACCCTGGCTTTGTCACTTACCAGCTGTGTGACTTCCAACAAGATCACTAATCTTTGGTTTCCTGGTTTGTTAAAGTGATTGCCTCCTTGTAGGGTAGGTGTGAGGGTTCAAGTAAAAGAGGTAATGTATATAAAATGTCCAGCACAAAGCCTGGTTCATAGAGGTATTGATGAGATGGAGCCATGATCATTTCCCCTGTTCCCCTTCACCCACCTCCTGGGAAAGCATTTCTCCCACTCGCCTGTCCCTCTTACCCTCTCCAACCTCCCCCCCCCATCCATGTACTATGCTCCTAATGCCTCCTTACACCATCTGCCTGGTATCCCGGTTCTTTGTGGAGTTCCATGTGTTCCTTCCCCACCAGATAATAAGCTCCTGGAAGACAGAGACCCTCTTACTCATTTCTGAAACACCCTCACTGCCATCAGTGGGCCTAGCACACAGCAGGTGCTTAGTCGAGATCTGCTGAATTGAAATCAGCTCTGGAAAGGAGCCCTCACAGCTCAACCTCCCAGATTCTTGGTACTTTAGCAAATAGAGACAGGGGTCACCTTCGGCCAGCAGGCTGAAGAGGCAGCCAGCCTCTCTCTCCTGCTTGCTGACAGTAGTAATCAGGAAAGGTTTTTGATTGTGCTGTATTTGAAATCCCCAGCTTCTGCACTCCCATCTTCCACAGCTACCCACACATATGAGCTTGGTGTAAAGCATTCAGATATTCTACCACTGGGGAGGGGGTGACGAAGCCTCTCTGGCCCCTGACCAGCCCCTCCTCTGAGTGTCCCTGGGTTGCCCTGAACACCACCAGGCAGATCATTGCTAGAGACTGTCACCCAGAGAGTGTGGGGTGGTGAGAGGAAGTCCTTTTAATTTCTCTGGAAGCATAAATGCTTCTTCAATTGCTGTCAAAGGCGGCTTCTCAGGGATGTATTATTGATAACAATTACAATGAAAGAGGGAAAAAGGCAGCGGTCTCTCCTTTGCTGGTGGCTGTCCTCCCTCCTGTGGTCATGGCACCTAATTCTTCCCTCCCCTGCTAGCTTCCCACTCCTCCCCACCTCCCCTTGCCCACTTCCCTCCTCCCTCGCTGTTCTGCTGTGCCCCTGCCTTTATCTCTGCTCTTCAGTCTCTTTTCCTGCTTTGCAGTAGCTTTGTCACCTTCCCTCTCTGCCTCTCCCAGCAGCCTGTCCCTCTGGCTCTCCAACCCCATGTCTTGTTTTTCTTGACCATATTTTTCCATCCACCCTTTGGTCCCTCACCTTTATCCTAAGTTTTCACCATTTAGCCACTCTTTATTCTATCTTCTCCCTCACTTTTCCATTCTAGTTTCTCCAACCACCACACCCTAACTCTCTCTCATCTCCTCATCCTCACCCTTTTCTGTTTGGTGTCTTGAAACTTCAGTTATTCTCTTTTTGACCAGGAGAGAGGCCAGGATATCCATGGGGTATTTCCTGCTCTCCCCACAACACCTGAGATACAGAAAGGTTATTTACACCCTCTACTTCAAATGCCTAGCCTTTCTCTTTGCTTTGTGTCAGTTGGTCAGGTGGACTTCCATCTATCCTACTGACTGTGTCAGGGGAAACATGGGCAGAGCCCAGAGAAGCTATCTCTAAGAAGGGGGTGGGGGGCAGTGGGTAGAAAACCTCAAGGTCCTTCCTTCCCTGAAGCCTGGGTCTCATTCTTGGCCTCCAACAGCTTCTCCCTGCAGGAGGTCTGAGCTTCACCTCTCTGTTCTGCACTGGAAGCTGCCAAGGGTGGTGGTGTGGGCAGAACATCAGCCCTCCAGCACCTGTGCCTTTAAGAAAGCACTAAGCTTTAAGCACCACCATCCCCTCCTCTAGCTTTCCCCAGCTTGGGAGAGGAGAACAAAATGGAGATCCCCTCAGAGCCCCTCCAGACAAGCTCATAAATAATGGCTTATCTTCCCACAGGGTCAGGAACGGTTCCGTTATCTGCTGTTCTGGAACCTGGGAGAAGGGAGACAAGGCTCATTTATCTATCTCCTCTTCCATTCTTGCCAGTGAGAAAATGCACCTGTTTTTTCTTCTTTCCTGACCCAGTTCTCCCTCCAAAAATCTGGGGGGAAAAGGAAACAATGAAGAAGAGGAAAGTTTCAGTCTCCTGCTTCCTCTGAGGTTTTCGATCCACCTGCCCCCAAATGTTTACTAAGCAGCTACTAAGTGCTACAGGCTTAGAAGAGCATAGCACACCCATCCTTCCTCCAAATCACCCAAAGTGTCATCTTTCAGCCCACAGAGCAGGGTCCTTGATCAGAGAGAGCTCATCCCACATCCCAAGGGCCAGGGCTGTGGACACAAGCATAATTGTTGTGAAAGCAAATCTAGTTGCATATGCTGTTTACAGTGACTTTCCCAAACCTCTCTCATAGTCCTCCAGTTCCTATTTTTCCTCCCCTGTGCTGGAGATTCAGTGGTCCCCTTCTCTCTTCCCAGGACTCCTCACCTCTGGAAACGCCACACCTCACAAGTCTAGCCAGCTCATAGTACCAGCTGAGTCTGGTTCAGCTCAGCTGGGTCTAACCCTCCTGATTTGGTTCTACATCAGTGCTTCAACCTGCTTTATTCACCTCCATGGCCTTGGCAGGTTGTACCGGCAGCTTCAGGAGCAGATTTCTCCCATGTCTCTGAAACTGCACTGCTACCGGACAGGGGCCAAGTCTGTCTAGGGCCAGCTGTAGTGCGTAGGTTCTTGACTTTGTATTGGAAAGATTTCATAACATTAATCCAGGTGATTGTGAGGATGCATTTATTAAAGTTGGGGACAGTGAGGCGAGGAAGGGCTTAGCATAGAGGAAGCAATAGGCTGCCTTAGCTCACTGGGAAGTCAGAGAAAAGGGGCCTTGGGGACAGGTCCAGGGGGTTAGCCACCACAGCCTGCTCCTCCCGGATTGCAAGTCTTGGGGTCCCTTACAGCTTAGAAGATGTGTGTCTGTGGGGGGAAAGCAAGGGAAAAAGAGGGGAAAGGGAATTACACAGGGTGCTTCCTAAAGTCCTCTGTCTTGAGCCTTTTATCTCTCTCTCTCTCTCTCTCTCTCTCTCTCTCTCTCGCTCTCAGGGGAGGTCTCAGGGGAGGGTTTCAGCAGACTATTCATTTATGTTTTCCAGGTGTACCCTTTCAGGTGGTCTCCACTGATTGGTCAGTGATAGGGCAGAGGTCGTTAGTCCTTGCAGCTGGTCCTGGCACGCCTACCTGGTTTTGCTGCTTTTCTGAGCCTGGAGCTAAAATACAACTGAAGCCTAGATGTTATCTCTAGGGAGGTGACCTTCTTTATCTGGGATAAACTGCTCCACCAGTTTGTCCAGCTACCTGTCTCCGTTGCCCTATTCCACTTGCCAAAGAATTTTCCTAGCTTCTTACTTACTATCCTGCCTCAGCTCCATCTCACTACATTATGCTACAATTCCACCCTCACTCAGCCAGGCTATTGTCAAGCCCACAGCTACCTACATGAAGGATACCCCACCACCACCATCACCAGCATTATGGGGAAGCACTGCCCAATCCCCAAGGCCATGGGCAGACTGGCTGGGACCCTAGTCTGCCTTAAATATTGCCATAAGGTTAAGCTAATGTCAGGCCTGACTCCTAGGAAAGATGTGGAAAGGCAGACAGCACAGCTGTATGGACAGGCAAGTTGTCTCTGTTCTGATCATCACCACAGCAGTTAAAAATTACCAAGGGCTTTTAGCAGGTGGCCAGACCCAGCCAGGGCCTAGCCTGGGGCCACCTAGGTCATCACCCTATGCTTCCCCACCAAGCTATCACCTCTCACTGCAAACAGGGCTGCTGAACTACTGCCATTCCCAGCAACACTTGATTGCTGTGTCTCTCCTGCTTGTTCTTTCATTTGTCTCTTTCCCTGAAACTCATTCCCATGCCTCTGTATTTTTCTCATTTCTTCATTTCTCTCTCCCTCAGACCATCACTGCTTCCTTTCTTTCTTCTTTCTCTCCCCCTCCCATTTTCTCCCTGCTTCCTTCCTCACTCTCCTTCATCCCTCCCCACCCCACCCCACCCCCCAAATCCACACCACCTTCTCTTCCAGGACGATATTTAGCTGAGAACTGGAGGTTTAGAAAGGCACTGCTGGAGTCAGCTTCTAGTCTGTAGGGCCTGTTAGTGTTTCCACAAGAGGCTCAGCTGGGATGAGTCCATAAGTGAGCTGTTTCCATTCCTTAGGCCCCAGGCCCTGGGCTGAGTGCACGTGGGGAGGGACCTCCAAGTACGCTGGACTGTTGTCTCCAGAGGTGGGCAAGTTCTTTAAGAGGCAACTTGGCTGCAGGTTAATTCAGATGGTGGATCTGAAGCCCAGGAGACTGAGCAAGTCAGGATTCTGCCATGGGTGAGGAACTCTCAGACCTCGAAGGCAGAGTCCTTCCTAATGGGACTGTGATGGGACTTGAGGAGCTTTGAAAGACCCATTTCACCAAAGCATTGTGCCAGCCCGATGTGGTGTCTGTAATCCCACTGCTATAGCCTTGTCTTTATGTATTGACCAATCAATACCTCTAGAAGACCTCCTATAGAATCATATTCAATATCAGAGAAACGCTTTACAGTGAACTGCATGGTTTGAACATACTATTGTTTTTTGATCCTCACAATAATTAGATCAGAATGGAGAACTAGAAAGAACGTTGACATAACTTGCTTGAAGAGTCCAGTTTAGCAAGTTGCACAGCTTGAACTTGAACTCAGGTCTTTAATCTCTAGCTCTTATGCTCCTTCCACTGCAGTAAATGTCCACCCCCATCCAGCCCACCCCAGTAGGCCATCAGCCACCAGGACCCACAGCTGTCAGGTCAGGAGCCCCAGGTGTGAGATCAGAGACCTGGCTGGAATCCTTGTTCTACTACTTAGTACAGCATAACTGTCAGCAGTGTGCTTCACGTCTCTGAGTCCCACGGAGGACTGCTATGACAATTAAAGGTCATGCTTTTGTGAACAAAAAAAGGGATCCTGTAAGAAATCCACAAGTTCAGTGACTAAAAGTAACATTACAGGGTGATCTGATCATAAATTCCTAACTGAGAAGGTCATGGTGGGTAGTGTGTTCCACATATCTATCTGCTTTAGTAAGAGATTTGCCTTTGCCTCAAGCCAGCCTTCCACTGTTTTTGTACACCTAGGGTAACACACCTTTGAAATATCAAAATAACCCTCTATTTCAGACCCCTGGAGGCGTAACCACCCTCAAGGGAGCACAAGATTTTGCTGTCTGTATACCACCCGTATTTTTGTAAATGTTAAATGTTGACTATCTTAACATTTACACAATAGAATAATAGCATTAAAAAAGAAGAAACTCTTGCCTTTTGTGATAGCATGAATGGACCTGGAGATTATTATGCTAAGTGAAATAAACCAGTCAATTAAAGACAAATATCATGATCTCACTTAAATGCAGAATCTAATGAACAAAATAAACTAATGAGCAAAATAGAAACAGAAGCCTGGATACATGGAACAGACTGACAGCTACCAGAGGCAAGTGGAGAAGGAAAACAGGAAAAAAGGTGAAGGGATTAGCCAAAGAACATACATTCATGACCCATAGATACAGACAACAGTGTAGTGATGACCTGAGGGAAGTGGGGGCGGGCTGGATGGAGGTGGACAAAGGGAGAAAAAATGGGGACAACTGTTTTAGTGTAAACAACAAAAAATAAAGTTAAGTGCTGACTGGTGTGGCTCAGTGGGTTGGGTGTCATCCTGTCAACCAAAATGTCGAAGGTTCAAATCTAGTTAGGGCACATTCCTGAGTTGCAGGACAGGTCCCCAGGAAGGGGGCGTGCAAGAGGCAACCAGTTGATGTTTCTCTCACTCTCTTCCTCCTTTCTCCTCTCTCTAAGAATAAATAAACAAAATATTTTTAAAAATAAAGTTTAAATCAATGTGAATTAAGTACATCTTTTCATTTTATTTTTTATCCAATCATAGTGATTCCTGCCTTGCTTTCTTTGCTTCCTCCTTAATCTACCACCAATGGATTTAAGGCAACTTTTTCCCCACATTCCCTCCTTCAATTCCAAATGCATAAAAAGAGCTGCAATCTGCCATTCTACGGAGCATTTTGAGATTTTGATTCTGGACATGTCCTCAGGTTGGCATAAATAAACTCTCAAGATTTTCCGTAGGTTTGGCTGTTCTTGTGTTGACATTCTAAATGCTTGACACATAGGTGTCAAAAAGGGCAAATAGTATCACTGGTATGTTAACATAGATCATAGATCCCCAAAGGCATGGGACATGGGACAGTCATGTTTCAAGGGAAAAGAGAGCAAGGCTCTGGAGAAGTGAGTATTATGGCAGGGGTGGGCTGAGCATCAGGTCTTGTTGGCACATAGCATGTACAAAGAGGAAACAGAAGGGAGGTGGCTCAAATGTCAACTACTGTATAGTCCCTACTGTGGACCCAGAACCTTATGATATATAAACACCATATGCATCTGTCCATTTATCTGTCCATTAAGGCTTGGGGGATGGCTTGAAGAGCAAGAGGGCCAGTATTATAACCCCCTTGCACAGATATGAAAACCAAGATCCAGAAAGATCACAGCTAATTATTTCATCCATTTGCTCATTCTTTCATCAGATATTTACTGAGTGCCCACTATATGCAGGTGCTGTGTTATACACCAAGCATACTCAGTGACAGAACCCAGGCTCAGGATGCCCATCCCCATGAGTTCTCTAGGATAAAACCACTATTCAACTGGTGATAAGTGGCAGTTGAGGCTGAGCAGGGAGCATAGTCACAGCCCTATATGGACCATCTCCAACTCTTTGGCCTTTCCCCTCTCTGGCTTGAGAGGGGCCCCACTGCCATATTTCTTTGAAAAGTGGGCAAAGAATAGCAGAGGAAAGGAAAATTGAGCCAAGAGAGTTCTTGGCCTCTTGGACCTTTCTAAGTTTTTCACTTTTCTAAACTCAACTGCAAAACCATATGTACTGCCCCATGGGAAGATGGCTGTTCCCATGGGCTTAGAATCCAGGAGTCTTGACTCTTAGTGCAGAGCAGGACTTCAGAAAATTTTTGCCAACCAGAGGACAGGTGGGGAGAGGCCTTCCATTCTAAACCTTCCTCTTCATTTCTGGAACAGAGGAAGTTATCAATACTTTCCAACTTCTCTCTCAATCCTATCCCTATTTCTTTCTCCAGGGTTGGGAATGTCATTCATAACATGAGATGATGTGGATGGGCTAGAAGGTAGGGAGGGTTGTTCAGGAGTTGTAAATGGGATCATGGGGCATGTTGCCTGAGTGGATGTGTAGTTTTCCTAAGTTTCATCCACTCATCTGCCCATCCATCCATCCAATCAACCTAATTTACTTGGCACCTAAAAGACAAGTGCTAACACAGCTTTTCCTCATTGTCTTGCTTCTTTATATTCACAAGATCCACCGGTAGGAAGTGGAGAGACTTTCTAGAGGTCATCTCTTCCATCATCTACCTTTGGGACAAAGTGTGCTCACTCCCCTGCAGATAAACTGATTTCCTCAGGGAACTCACAATGGTAGTGAACAATCTTGGCTGCCCAGAGCTTTTGTTATGTTTAACCTGAAGACCTCCTGTACCATCTAAGCTGCATTCACCATCTTTCCCAAACCCTCTTTTTAGTCTTTGATGTTCAATTTTTTTTTATTGCTTCCCTGTTCACGTGGCTTCCTGGAAAGAGCTGTGGACCTGGGAGTCAGAAAGTGTCATTTTGAATTCCAGCTCTATCACTCACAGTGGAATGACCACAGCCTTAAATTCTTTGAGCCTTGGTGTCTTTATCTGTAAAATGAGTTCAATAATACCCAGTGGATATGAGGAGCAAATGAGATACTGAATGAGGAGCAGTTTTGTAAAACGTAGACTGCTATTCTCCTGTGAAGACTTGCATTCATCCCCCCTTGTTTGTCAGACACCAGAGAAAAGCTGGGGAAAGCAGCAGAATTCCACGTCAGAGTTGGCGACTGTGAATCCTAAGTGCCCTCTGGCTCTCCATACAACCATGGGAAAGCCATATAAACTCTGAGTCTCTGTTTCCCATCAGTAAAGGAGTCCCATTTTCCTGCTTCAGCCCAGAAGGGAGTTGCTCATAAACAGTGATTGCTCACTCTCTCTTTTAGAGATGCTCTGAGCTTACCACTGCCAATTACTGTTTATTGAGCTCACATGAGGCATTATCCCAGGCTGGATAAACAGAACTTTCAAAAGTGTGGGTCTTACCCATAAAGAGCAGCCAACCTAGCCCAGTCTTGCCAAGGAGCAGAGCAAGGCACCAATTCACCACACATGCACCTCTACTCCTGAGCAGAAATGACAGCTGTTCTTACCCCTGGCATAGGCCACCAACACCCAGTGGGATCCTAAGTGATCTGAAAGAAGGGTTTCCTCCTCATGTCTGGGTGTACTCAGCTGCCGAGAACTGCTGATTTCTGCTTCTCAGAGTCTCTTGCAACTGGCCCTTTTTGAGTTCCTGCCATCCTCCTGGGAATGTCTCAAGGTGACATTGTTGCAGTAATCTATCTCCTAACTGGTCCCCACAGCTCTGGCCTTGCTTCTCTCCCATACAACCCATTCACTCACTCACCCCACTCACTGTCAGATTTATCTTCCCAAAATACTTTAGCCTTTCAGTTCCCTGCTTGGTACTGGCAGTAATTCCCTATTGCCTAAAGGGTAAAGTTTAAATTTGATACAGTAGGATCAGAATTAAGAGAATCCTGTCTCTGCCCTTCATGGGCAGGTTACTTCAATCTCTCTATCAGTTTCCTCAACTGTAAAATGAAGCCAATGGTACTGATACTCTACCACTATGATTAAACTTTGAAATATATATAATGCACTGTGCTAGGCTGTAGAAGTTATTCAATATATGTTAGCCTGCTTCTGCTTTCCCTCCACATCTCCTCCACAAGGAGCAGTGGGTGCCTAATTGCACAGCCACCTGGAATTCTGGGACACCGACAGTGACAACAAACATGCTCCATTTCTAAAATCCAGGAGGGCACTGAAGAAAAGGTTTTGGGATTGACGATCGATTCACCTCAAGACTTCAAGCGGAAAGGGAAGGTAATGTCTGCCCCAGGTACGGTGAGCATAGAGAACCCTGGGAAGGCAGAGGACTCAGGTTGAGATAAGGACACAGGTTATTGGTATACAAGAAATACTTTGTTCTAGAAAACTGAGCGTATCTCTTAAATGACCTTGGCTCAGTCCCTGGGGAACTCAGTTCATGTTCTTTCAAAAACAAGAGTATAAAATCAAAACAACAAGCAACATTAGCTGCCGAGCTCTTGCTCCAGCAGCCAGGAGCCATAAGGAGCAAGGACATCGGACAGTGGGCATGGCAAAAGCAGCAGCAGCAGCAGCATCCAGATGACTTCACTGACAAAGTGATCAAAAACCACAATGTCTGCCAAGGAAGAATTAGTCACCAGGACCCAGAGAAAAGAGGGATCAGGGCTGCATGGGGTGGGGTGGGGAGTAGGACATGAGAAAAGAAAGTATTTTGAGGACACACAGGTTCAAATTCTGACAGAGCTCTGGGGCTTCAGGTCCTTATAGTTAAAAAATGGAGAATACTAGCTCCGACTGGTGCAGCTCTGTGGGTTGGGTGTGGTGATCACTGATTAGATTCCTGGTCAGGGTACATGCCTGGGTTGCAGGCCAGATCCTCAATTGGGGGTGTGCAAGGGACAACATATCAATGTTTCTCTCAAAGTTTTGATGTTTTGCTCCCTCTCTTTCTCTCTCCCTTCCCCTCTCTCTAAAATATATAAATAATTTTTTTAAATGGGGAATAATAATAATCCCAATTTCATAGCATTGTTTGGGGGATTAATAGGTTAATCTGTGAAAAGGGTTTTAGCAATAAATGTTACTTATTTTGAGAGTTGAGTTCTTGATTTTTTCTCCAGAGTTGGAGAAAGAAGAATCACCTTCTCTCCTCATCTTCTACTGCCCCTGACAAGAACCCTTGGCTTCACTTAGACTGAACTCAACTCTGATATTCTGTGGGGAAATGATCTCCCTGTCTTGGTTCCAGCTATCCCACCTGGTCTAGGTTCTTGAAAGCATCCAGACCTGCATCAATTCCTGATGGGCCTCCCCAACAGACCCAGTGCCTAGTCATCTTGCCATCCTCTGAATCCCCACAGCACTTCCCTCCTAACCACCTCCCCCTGTCCACAACAAATTACAGATTACCCTGGGACATTCCCATATCATTTGCATCTTTATTATTATGTTGTTGGTTAATTCTTCATAGGTGTAATATTTTACACCCAACAACACAATAGCTTTTTCATAACTCTTCCTGCTACTGTGACAAAGCTAGATACATGATGCTAAAGCTATTTTTAATGAGTGAACGAGCCAAGCTTAGTTATAAAGAACTAGGCTAATGATATTAGGGCTTAGGGTTCAGGATACTGAGAGCTTTCTGAGTCCAGACCACTGTGCTGCCGTTGGTCAGCTGGGGATGGGATGAGCAGGCATGGATGAGCTTCCTCATCCAGATGCCCTACAGAGGGGACCCAGCACATTTTCCTCTCACCTTACTGCTTCCCATAATACTGATCCAGTTCAAGGTGACTAGGCATGTAGAAAAGGAAATAACCAGATGGTGTTGGACACAGACAGTAGCAACACAGGTGCTGCTGCACAAATGAGGCAGGGGGAAAACCTCAGGCAGGTTAGGAAGAGAGTCCAAGGGAATCGTCTCTGTGCTAATGTGAAAGTAGATGGTGCTAGGTATCTAATCAGCCTAATAGGGCACAGCAGGGGTAACCCAGGGGAGAGCCAATTATCTGGAGTCCATAAGGGATGGCAGTCACTGGGGAGCAGTTCAAGTACAAAAGGACCCCAGCAAAGCACATGTGGACTGGGCCATGACCAAGCTAGAAATGCACTGGTTGGATTGGAAAATGCTCTCAGGGGGGACACAGGAGCCTGGAAGTCATGGTTGCCTCAGTAGTCCTGGGTTAGAACATCCTTCAGCTTCCCTCCAGGAAGGCAATTTCTAGCTAGGATATCCTTCCCTGTAATCTTAACACAGAATCTCCAGATGAAGAGGAAACCAGAGGGGGAAATGTTGTAGATATGATTAAAACAAGTCCTGCTTCTCGCAATGGCAAATCAAACACTGGGCTGGCCAGAAGCCAAGATGAGTGCAGATGCCAGAGGAGCAAGAGGGAGGAAACAAACAGGAGTGACTGACAAATCTGTCCCCAGTACAACAAAGAGTAGGGTCCTGTTATTCTAATGCATTATAACAATATCTCATAGGAAGAGAAATCCCTGTCTAAAGTGTGACCTTTAGCCCTGACCAGCTTGGTTCAGTTGGTTGGGCACCATTCTGCAAAGCACAAGGTCACTGGTTCATCTCTTCCCACCAAGATGGAGGCATAGGTAGACACACTGTGCCTCCTTGAACAACCAAAATAAGGATAACAACAATTTAGAAACAAAAAAAACAACCAGTAGTGACAGAAAATTGAACTGTATGGAAGTCTGACAACCAAGGAGTTAAAGAAGAAACACCCATCCAGACAGGTAGGAGGGGTGAAGTTGGGTGGCCGGGCAGAGAGGGGTCGAGGCAAAGTGGTGGCTGGCGGACTCCCAGGCATGCAAGGCAGCAGCTGGAGGACCCAGAGAGGCAGCAGATTGTGGAGGGGCGTGGGGCACAAAGCAGCTGGTCCCACATTCACATGCAGATAAACCAGGTGAAACTGGGGAGTAAGACAGACAGAGCAAACCAGGGTCCCATTGTGGGGAAGTAAAACCTCAAAACACCATTGAAAATACCTGTGGGTGTTGGGAACTTCTCTACCTGGTTTTAGGAATTGTAACTACCCCCCATGGCTAAGGATGAATGAGTGACCTCCAGAATGCGAGCCACAGGAGACAAAAGCTTGTCTCTGGTAGCAAATGCTGCCTCAGCTTACTCCCCTGCCCCCAAAATCATGGTCGATGTTGATGATGGGTAAGACTCCTCACAGCAAGGGGCAACCTAAGCCAGACTTGGTCACCTGAGAGGCCATCATGGAAGGACTCGGGGGGGGCTTCGACAAAGAGGGAGCAATGGTCTCTTGCCCACTGGCTACGTGACATAGCCCGAGTCCACTATCCTGTAGGAGAATCCCTTCCTGGCTTTAATCCACTTAAACCTGAAAACCTGATGGGGAGGGGTGGAGCTCCTTGCCTTGCTAGAGTGGTATCCCGGGTAAATCTGGCATAAGAAAGAATTCCTAAAAATCCTGTGAAACCTACTTTACTAGAAGTGCTTTCATTCATATGTTAAGGGTCCAAGCAGGATATGACTGTCTCCCAAAGTTTCTGCAAACCCCCTTTCCTGACAGACTCTGACTCAGACTAAGCCCTCAGATTTCTTTGAAATGTTATCTACTGTTTAATCTACTGTATTCCTGTGTATTACAACCCAATAAGAGCCCCTGGAGAAAGGGGCTCTGGGCCTTTTTCCTCTGAGAAGCTGGCCACCTCTCCTTCCCAAGCAGATCATGTCTTGGTAGTGTTTACTTTCATCCATGGCAGACAGGGGGACTTGAGGGCGAAGTTGCCCCCACATGTGGGGGTTGAGGTCCCAGGAGAAACTCACAGCCTCACAGGAGAGTTTTTTGGAGAGACCCACAGGATCCTAGAACATACACAAACCCATCCACATAGAAATCACCACAAAAAGGGCCCAATTTGCTTGTGGGTAGCGGGGGAAATGGCTGAAATCCAGCAGAGGTGGAGCAAGTACCACTGTTCCCTCTCAGACCCGCTCCCACATACAGTGTCACAACACAGCGACATGGGTTACCCCACCCTGGAGAACACCGAAAGCTCCAACCCTCACATGTAACAGTCATGCTGAGACAAAAAAAATAGCCCAAATGAAAGAACAGATCAAAGCTCTAGAAAATATACAACTAAGCGACAAAGAGATAGCCAACCTATCAGATGCACAGTTCAAAATACTGGTAAGCAGGGTGCTCACAGAATTGGTTGAATTTTCTTGCAAATTAGATGAAAAAATGAGGCTACACTAAGTGAAATAAAGGAAAATGTACAGGGAACCAATAGTGATAGGAAGGAAACTGGGACTCAAATCAATGGAGTGAACCAAAAGGAAGAAAGAAACAACCAAACAGAAAAGAAGGAAGAAACAAGAATTCAAAAAATGAGGCAAGGCTTAGGAAACTCCAGGACATCTTTAAACATTCCAATATCCAAACTATAGGAGTACCAGAAGGAGAAGAGGAACAGCAACCATTGGAAAACTTATTTGAACAAATAATAAAGGAGAACTTCCCCAATCTGGCAAAGGAAATAGACTGCCAGGAAGTCTAGGAAGCTCAGAGAGTCCCAAAGAAGTTGGACCCAAGAAGGAACACACCAAGGCACATCATAATTACATTAGCCAAGATGAAAGATAAAGAAAAAAATCTTAAAAGCAGCAAGAGAAAAGGAGACAGTCATCTACAAAGGAGTTCCTATCAGACTGTCAGCGGATTTCTCAAAAGAGACCTTGCAGGCCAGAAGGGGCTGGAAAGAATTATTCCAAGTCATGAAAGGCAAGGACCTACATCCAAGATTGCTCTATCCAGCAAAGCTTTTATTTAGAATGGAATAGCAGATAAAGTGCTTCGCAGATAAAGTGCTTCTCAGATAAAGTCAAGTTAAAGGAGTTCATCATCACCAAGCCCTTATTATATGAAGTGTTAAATGGACTTATCTAAGAAAAAGAAAATAAAAAACATGTACAGTAAAATGACAGCAAACTCACAGTTATTAACAACCACACCTAAAACAAAAACAAACTAAGCAAACAGTTAGAACAGGAACATAACCACAGAAATGGAGATCACATGGAGGGTCAGCAACAGGGCAATCAGAGGAGGAGGGAGGGGAAAAGGTACAGAGAATAAGTAGCATAGATGGTAGGCAGAAAATAGACAGGGGAAGGGTAAGAATAGTATGAGAAATGTAGAAGCTAAAGAACTTATAAGTACAAAAAATGGACATGAACTAAGTGGGGGAATGTGGGTGGGAGGGGGATGCAGGGTGAAGGGGAGTAAAGGGGAGAAAATGGGACAACTGTAATAATATAATCATTAAAATATATTTTTTAAAAAAGAAAAAAAATGTCACTGGTTCAATTCCCAGTCAGGGCACATGCCTGGGTTGCAGATTTCAGCCCCTGTCAGCCAAGTAAGATACTTCTCTCACATTGATGTTTCTCTCCCTCTCTTTCTCCTTCCCTTCCCCTCTCTTTAAAAATAAGTAATATCTTTTTAAAAAATACATAGTGTAACATTTAGATTTGATGCCAATACCTGCTAAATTCCAGCTCCTTTTGCTCTTATGGGCAAAACCACCCCCAGCTGATTCTTTGAATGGTGGGGCTGTGGACAGAAAAGGATAGGAGAAACACATTCATGTATTCCAGGGTTTTGAGGCAAAGAGGATTACTAACTCAGTAGGTACAGGGTAAACAACTTCTTAAAAGGATACAAAATGAACTAAGTATTACTCCCTCACCCACTCCTCATCATTTAACATCCTTAGGGCTGTTCCTGGGCTTCATTGCAGCCTGCTCCCCACCCCACCCCACCCCCACCAAACTGATGGCTCCTAAGTCATGCTGCTTTGCTTCTGCACCCAAAATCCTCAAGGGCCTTGCCTGTCCTATCAAGAAACTACTGTCTGGAGGCTTGCCCTTCCTGCATCATGGACACATGCTAACATGCTGATCCTAATAAAGCTCCAGGGACAGAAAAAAGTCCATGTAGAATAGGAGATTTAGGAGGAAGAGAAATTTGTTTCTGTTCCCTGGAGCTAGTAGGAAGAGGCAACTTTTTTTTCAATGAACATGGGCCTCAGATCAAATATTGGTCAGAATTTTTCCCATAGCAACTTAAAAAAACCCAGATATACCTGCCTTGGGCTAAATCTGTGAGTATATCAGGCCTGGCTTCATACAGAGCTCTAACAAAGTGGTCAGAACAGATTTCTCCCCTCATGTAGCTGCACTTCTACATCAGCTCCACTCTCAGGAGGCATTGGCAAGATGGCCCCAACTCTCGGGGTTAATCCAACCAGCTTCAATTCCAAGGGGATGGTTTTCAACTGAAGTCCCAAAATTGAGTCACTTTGCCTATCTTGGGTTATGTGCCATTCCTGGAGCCAGCAGTGGGATCAACTGCTCCAAAACTGTAAGATTTTAGCGTGAGGGAGCAGAAATTTTTCAAAGAAAAACCAAAATGCTGTTACCAGAGGCAGTCAAAAAACACATGACCACTACAGACCCTATCTTGCATCAGTGGGTCAAGTGTGTTACTATGAAGGCATCCAATCAACCACTGAAGTATGTGTCGGGGTTAGATGAAGCATACGAACAGATGAATGACATGAGGAACCGCAGACAAACTCCTAGACCCCAGGAGCCAGTCAGTCTTCTCTATCTCAATCTCTTCATTCTTGAAACAGAGCCTGATACAGGTCAGTGAATTTGACTTGAACTACTTTCAAGGCACGTAGAAAAACTGTGAGTTCAAGAAAAATGAAGAATGGCTAGCAAAACTTTCATCTCTCCTAGGTGTCCAAAAGAGGCAGAAACTACTTGGAAAATTTTATTTTTTCATTAAGTCAGATGATATGAGGACTTCAGATTGAGAGAGTTACAGTGAAAGCTGAGGTAACTTTGCTGCCCAGACAAAGGAAGTTTTGCTCCCTGTGTGACAGGAGATGACAGAAATATCTCTGGTTATAAACTGGGATAGAAGGAATTGGAGACCAGAAGAGGGACCTGGAAAGGTGGCTGTGGAAGCTGGTGTGTACCAAGACTACGTCAACCTACCCTGAGTGCTGGAGACTGCAGACCTGTCAGCTGGCTCACTGGGGTTGAGTTTACCCACCAAGATACCAGGCTCAGTAACTATTCTGGGAACTCTAGATTTCTGACTAAATGTTACAAGAGGACAAATGGAGGCAAGGGCTAGTGATGGAGGGAAGTCAGAGGTCCAGGAGCTGTGGACTCCAGGCTTTGAAAGATAAAACCATGGGCTTTAGAATTAGAAAACTAGGTTTGAAACCTATGAGTGCTATATACAAGCTGGATGACCCTGGGTATATTACTGAACTTCTCTGACATTCAGTTTCCTCTTCTGTAAAAGATAATGATACTAACCCCTCAAGAAATCATAGGCTGCCCTCCTGCAAAGTGAAAGGTCACTGGTTTTGTTCCCAGTCAGGGCACATGCCTGGGTTGCGGGTTTCGTCCCCGGTCAGGACATGTACAAGAGACGACCAATCAATGTTTCTCTCTTGCGTCAATGTTTCTCTCCCACTCTTTCTCCCTCCCTTCTCTTCTCACTAAAAATAAATAGATAAATCATTTAAAAAAACAAAGAAAAGAAATTATAGGCTCAAATAAAATAGCTACAGCCTTTACCATAATCCCTGGGATATCAGAAGTATATGTTCCACAGTGGGTATTGACTCGACCCAAGATTTCCTGTTTCAAAGGTTTTTAAACACTCCAACATTCTTCTGCCACAGGCAACCTCAGAAACAGAGGAGGGAGAGAAGATGAGTTCCTACAGGGAGAGTCATTGACCCTATTCTTCACTTCTTTGCTTAGTACCTGTAGCTTCCAAGGGAGTCAGAGACCAGTGGAAGTGTCCACGGGGCTGGCAAACCTAAAATTAGCCCGTACTAAGCAGATGGCATGTGCTCCTTCTTAAAGACGTCCAGGTAACACATTATTGGCCTGCTTGCCTTCGTAATTCTATTGTGACTAACTCCAAACCCTCCGGCATTAACTGCAGTTAACATTCATTCATGCATTCACTCAACTGTTGATTCATTCTTGTTATAATTATTGGGCACCTTTGATGCCAGGGATCATGCCAGCTGCTGGGAACACAGAAATAAATAAGACACCTTCACCCTCAAGAAGCCTGGAATATAGTGGAAAGGAGACACAATGATGAACAATCATCATAGTACGCAGTGAGTGCCTTAACAAAGGTCAGCTCTAAGTGCTTTGGAAGCCCTGAGGGTCACCTAACCTGAATTTGGGAGAGGTGACTCAGGGAAGGCTTCTCAGAGGAGGTGACATTTGAGCTGAGTCTTAAGGCACTGTTAAGCAACAGATTTGAGCAACAGTTATTTTATGACTACTGTGCCTCAGCCTTTATCATGCAAGAAGCCTAATAGGTTGGTTAGTGTCAGGCTGATTATCAAATGGAGATGAAACCATGTTGACTGCACTGGGGTGACTACTGAAGTTACTACAGAAGTTACAATCCAATGCCTGTGATTCCAGGGTAATGACAGCTTAGGCACTAAGGCCTCTTGCAGTGAATGATGCCCCACAGTCTTGGAAGCAGGTGGTTCAGTCAGGATGTACCATGGGGGCTGTTGCAGTATCCATGTTCAGTGGAAAGTGCAGTGGTCCTCACTAAGGTTGGAAGTGGCAGTCCAGCAGACAAGAGTTTGGAATAATCTTTTTCTCTTGATCCAGAAGGAGCTACCATTTGGATAGTGACAGGGACACTCTTGCCTGGAATGTGGGAGGAAGGACCATATGACCTCTGGAGTCCCCTCTTGTTAGAGGAGCCCATAGTTTCAGAATCTGGTTCCAGCTAATTTAAACCAAGGATCTTGACTCAAGGTATTGCCCTTGGCCTTTTCCTCAAACTAATTAAACACGCTTCACACTACCACAGGAAAGGCATCCCATGCATTCACTCCTTACTCCCAAGCTGCAGAAGTGGGAGCCCACAGAATCTGGGCAAACCAAAAGTAGAATGCTCTCTGTGGCCCCTGGCATCGGTCAGATAAGCCACACCCTTCCAGGTCTCACAAAAGAAAATAGATTTTCCTGCCTACACACTTTCTACTTAAGCCAACCACAAAATCCTAGAAGAAACTAAGATAAATGAAGTCAGACTGGAGCAACCAGTTGAAACCATCCTTCTTCACCTTTTGGGAGGGCATCCTCTCCCAACAGCTGCCCTCTCAGTTCCAAGAAACAAGGTGCCTCTAAGGCAGAAGTCCAGGTCACACATGTCATTGTGGAGTAGGGTGCTCAAGGAGACAGCAAAATGCCCACATCTCAGCTATTGTCCTTTTTCTGTTTCTGGCAAGAAGGGCTCGGGTTAGATCTCCTGAAGAATTTACTCAATTCTAATAGACAAAAGCAGGAATGTATAACCTGAGGAGGTAACAGAGTGTCCTCAGGGGGAGTTGGAAGAAGAGGTCTGTACCTGTGGAGGCCTATGCAGGCCTGCTTTGAGACAGAGAGACTTCCCAAGAGGAGCACGCGGTGCCTTCTTCTCCAGGGGAGGGGTCGGGGCAGTCTGGTAGCAAGCAGTTTTTGTCAGACATTCGCCCCTGCAGCTCTTCAGACCCTTCCTCCTTCACTTTTGGGTCTGCCATCCTTTTGCCTGCCCTCGCTCTCTCCATCCAACCCACTTCCCAGGTGAAGTGGTTTATCTTCCCCCGTCCTCCCTCTCCCTTGACTAAGAGCCTTTGTGGTGGGCACAGAAATGTTTGCCATTCTCAGTTCCCACCTTCTTGGAAGCTTTTAAGCTGAGATGGACACACAGAGTAGCCAGACATTTAAAACTTCTCTTTCCTCCCTGCCAGCCACTGTGCACTGGGCCTGGACACCACCCACTCTCGTGTTTGTTCTTTCTTTCTGGCACAAAGAGGCCAGGACACAGGTGTAGAGTCAGACAGGAGAGCTGGCCCAGCTCTACAACATACCGATTCTCTACCCACTCTGAGCTTCATTTCCTGTGATATTAGTGAATTAACCATCTCTTAGGGACTGCCAGAGTGAAAGGAGATAATGCACGTAGTGGCTTGCCCATTGTTTGGCATACAGTGGGGCCCAATAAATATTAGTTGGGTGGATGACTGAAAGGTAAGTGTCCAACCTGAGCATTAGCACAAGCCCCCATAAGAAGCCTTTGGTTCACTACGTGTTTGAAAGAAATCATGAAGATGTGGCTAAGGGGCTTCTTAAATAATGGAAGAGATTGAAGGTGGCTAGATTCCAGAGAAAATAAGACTGAGCCTCTCCAGCAAAGGAAATTGCTCTCTAGGATTCTCTGAGGGCCTACTTCTTGTTATCCTCCCTAGGCAAGGAGAAGGCAGGGGAGTTTTTGCAATCCAGGAATCTAGTGTCAGCTTGAGAACCAGAAGGGCTAGAATTCAATTCTGGAAGGGAGACAGGTTTCACTTCTACCCTCCACTCCCAGCCAGAGCTGTTCTCCCCAGTACTTACTCCCCAAGACTCCCATGTCTCTTAATATTCCCCACATTCCCCAGTACTCCCTAAGTCACACAGTACTCCCAAAGTCTCAGCTTACTCCTCTAGTCTCACCATACTCCCAGCATCTCCCTGTGCTCTCACATCTCCCAGCACTCCCTAAATCTCTCTGTAATCCCCAACTCTCACATTACTCCTCATGTCTCCCAGTATTCCCCATGTCTTTCAGTACTTCCCAACTCTCACAGTACTCCCCATATCTCCCCATACTCTCCACAAGTCCCAGTACTCTCCAGGTTTCCAGATACTTCCCAACTCCTGCAGTGTTCTCTCTGTCTCCTAGTACTCCCCATGTTTCCCCATATTCCCCAAGTTTCCCAGTACTTCCATGAACCCCAGAACTCCCCATGTTTCCCAGTACTCCCCATATCTCCCAATACTCCTCACATCTCCTAGTACTCCCCATGTTCCCCACCATTCCACAGGTCTCACTGCACTCCCTACAGCTCCCAGTACTCCCCATGTTTCCCAATACTCCCCATGTTTCCTAGTACTCCCATGTCCCCTAGTGCTCTCCATACTCCCCATATCTCCCAGTACTCCCAATGTCCCTATATTTCCCACATCTTCCAGTATTCCCCTGTCTCTCAGTACTTTCCAAGTTTCCCAGTACTCCCCAAGTCTCCCTGTATTCCCCAACTCTCATGGTAGGCCCCATGTTTCTCAGTATTCCCTATTTCTCCCAATACACCCATGCTTCACAATATTTCCCACATCTCCCAGTACTCCACCTCACTGTACTCCACACATCTCCCCATACTCCCCATGTCTGTGATTTTGAAGCCTGAAGAATTGGCCTGAGGAGTGGAGGGCCAGAAAACCTGTCTACTCAAGGGAGAGTGTAAGAGGAATGTGAAGTCAAGATGGCAGAGAAGATGTGAGGGCAAGACGGCAGAGGAGTAAATGGAAACCACACTAACCTCCTCCCAGGACCAACCTGGAATTACAGCTAAATTGTGGAGAAATTACCCAGAACAAACAACTGAACAATAGCAAGAAAGGAGAGTATAAGGGTCATGAGCCAGTTTTTACATGACCTCTGTTATGTTCCTGTCAGACCTCGAGCAATTTAGTCAATTTGTCTGAGCCACAGTTTCCCCAACTGTAAAATGGGAATAACTCAGATTCTATTATCCCTTCCATATATAGGACTGTTGCAAGGATCAAATTGAATAACATATGTGAAAAAGCTCCCTGTAAACTGCAAACACAGAATTATAAAGGCTCTGTAACAGAGGACCTGTTGATGGGACAAGTTGTAAACTTTTCCTGTTTAACTTGGGAGCCAGGAAGGATGTGGGGGCCCGCCAGGCCACAAGGGGACCAAGGACAGAGTTCTCCACTGTGAGAATGGTGGATGAACTTGGTTTCTGGTCCCCTTGTGGCCTGGCGAGCCCCCACAGAAGGATCCTTCCAATTGCCTTTTCTTTGGAAGGATGTTATTCTAAACTTAATGCACACTTAACACACTGTTAACACTTTAAGTACAATAGGTAGGACTGAAAATTAAATTTAAAAGTCCTCACATGTTTCCTTCTTTCTGATAGAGAAACTCAAGAGTTAAAGATTTTAGCCTTAGTTGATAAACTTAAGTAATTAATGCATTCAGAAAGCTGTTATTCCAGGAACTGGAATGCATGACCACGTGACTCCAGGAGGTCCAGAGCAATTCAACTTTTGTGCCTCAGCAAGTCTGCAAGCAATGGAGATGGTATCTGAGACATTGTGCTCCAGGGAGGGAACGCCCTGTGATGCAGATAAAGAAGTTAATGAACAGATAAAGAAGTACTAGGAAAATTGGGACTACAATTCCAACTAACCTTTTTTCCAAACCCCTTACCTATCCTTTCTTCTCCTCATAAAAAGTCGACTTGAAATGAGATGTTAGGATGGTTTTTGAGGGTACATAACCTGCTGTCTTCTCGGATTGCCTGCCGTCTGAATAAAGTGCCCATAAAGATTCAATCCTTGTCTCCACTCATTGGTTCTGGTAGTGGCAGGCAGCATGAACACCGACTTTTCCAGTTTCATTTCCACATTCACTTCCTAGCTCTACTGAGCACAACCATTAACCAAAAACTATTTTTAAACGGCACAAATTTTCTGTACACTAAAACAAATGAGAGACAAATATTTTGTTGGAAAAACAAATCACAAACCAAACTTGAGTTTAAGGGGGCAGGAAGCCTACCTAATAAGTTCAGGCATAAATCAAACAAGTACAGTTTCCAAAACAACTGAACCAGAATTAAATTGGAATAGCAAGATATGCTTCCCAGTAAATCAAACTGATCGTACCTATCCTCAAACGACCTGGGGCCAAAAATGCTTCCAGCCCCACCTTGTCTGGGTCTTTCCCACATTAAATTCTGCACTCCTTCATCTAACAATGCAGCCCCCAGATGTCACTGATGTGCAGAGTCACCAGGAACACAAGCTGCGGCACAGCACTCAGGGTTTTCCTACAAAAACAAACTCCCACTACACAGCTCAGACACCTTCTCTCCCTAACCTCCTCTAAAAGGACATCTGCCTAAGATCAAAGAATAGAATGATACTCTGCATTCCCACTAAACCTCGATATTGCCAGAATCAGCATGAAATCAGGAACACAACAAAACACTAAAAGTACAACAAACCAAAGTTGAGCCAAAAAGAGCTCTGGGGTGACAGACTGGTGATCCTCTGACACCAGCTCCTACAAGACAGCAGAGAAAGCATTCTTTGGTTTAATTCTGCATCATGCCCTTGCAGATTCTGACATGCTTTCTATACTGATCTTAGCAAAGGCTGCCCCATCCAGTCCTCTCCACAGAAATCACAGGAAGTGGGGAAATGAAATTGTTGCTTGTTGAGTGAAGATGGCCACCCACACTTGGCAAGGGTGTAAGCTAGAAGCCAGGCCTCCTCTGGAGAGCCCAGCAAAGTTCTTACAGTGAAAAATTACCTGGGCTTGCTGCTGCTTTGCTGCTGATATACTGGCTTATTTCTCATACTAATACAGTTAGAACCATCTATCCTCATTTTTCTCGGACTCACCCAGCTGAAGTCACTATTGTATTCCAGGAGCAGAGTCCTCCCTATTTGGTTCCTGAAGCAATCCTCACGGACTTGAGAGGTAGTAGCCTGATTGTAGACGAGCTTATCTTGGAGGGTGAACCTTGGCTCTTTGTCTTCTTATCTGATTGTAGCCTTCTTTTATCTCCTATCTTCTTAGGCACTTACTTCTGCATTGATATCTCCACCAAGCATTTCAACCCCCAGTCTCTTAACTGGAACTCTTGTGGGCCAGCCTGTAGCCAAATTAGTTTTCCAAGCTCTGGCTTCCTGCATCCATCTTCCACCCCATCAGTAACCTAGCCCTGGGTTATATATCATAAGGACAGACAAAGGTCATGAGGGCAAATGTTGCCTGAACAAATGTCTCTTGTCCACACTACTTTCAGCCATCACTAGACTTGCTCATCAGGAGAGTGAAAAGAGAGACACTTGGAAGAATTTCAAAGTCCAACTGGAGGCTCACCAATTCTAAGCAGCCTTCCTCAAAAGTTCCAGCCCGTCTTCAGCTTCCTCCTCACTAGATTTTCACTGGATTTTCTACCTGGGTTCAAGTTTTAGACTTAATCACATATTTTGTTTTATTGTTTATCTGTTTCATGTGTCTCCACAATTAGATATAGACTTCTAGAATATAGGTACTATATCATATGTTGAGGTAAGAACATCTAAACCTGTAGAAAAATTTTATAAGCATTTATTAGAGTTTATTTTAGCCAAATAGAGCACACTTTTGGAAGCAAGATCTCAACAAACTGAAAAAAGGGACAGTTTGCAGATTTGTTTATACATTTGGAATTAAGAAGGGAAAGTAAGGGAGATTACTGAAGCATGGGAGAAAGCAGGGAAATCTCTGTGATTGGATTATAGGATAGTTAAAAACATTATGTTCTCTCTTCAGGGTGGTTACCCTTCTGAGGAGTCATAAAGAGAGACATATCAAGGGTAGGTTAACCTAGGTGCATAAAAACAACAGACAGAACTTGCTTAAGATACCTTATACTAGAGGAGTTATAGGCCTGAGGCATGACTACCCACCACCACCTGCCCAGCTAAGAATTTATGACCAGATCACCCTATGAGGTTACTTTCAGGTAGATTTATTACAGAGCTC
Organism: Sturnira hondurensis; assembly: GCF_014824575.4. Classification (NCBI taxonomy): domain Eukaryota; kingdom Metazoa; phylum Chordata; class Mammalia; order Chiroptera; family Phyllostomidae; genus Sturnira; species Sturnira hondurensis. Next base: position 3,269,110 of record NW_028089713.1, on the reverse strand, counting down.
CTTTCTTGTCCACCCCACAGTGCACTGGACACAGATTTCCTCCACCTTCCATCTAGGTTTCAAATCTACCCTATACACTGCTGCCACAGCCAGATTGATAGCCATAAACTTGATGAAGCCACTCAGGACCCTCAAGAGTTCAGTCCCAACCCATGTCCCCAGGCTTCACTCTATTTTTCTACCTCATACCCTTGCTCACATCATTACCCTCAGTTCCACAACTACCCCTCCCCCATCTAAAACAGCTTAAAGCTTATTCTTAAAGATTTTCCAAGTACCTCCAAATACTAGGGTTTTCTAAAGTTCCTGTAAGAAGGAAGCACTCCTGGAAATTCCATAGATGTATTCTCATACTTCATCTTTTAACATGTACTACCAAGCACATAGTAAATAACTCAATAAACATGTTTAAAAGAATAACTATAATACTTTCTACTGCAGTTATTTATGCTATGAATATATCTTATTCCTCTACTAAATTATAAGCTTTATTATCTCTGTATACCTCATCTGGGCCCAGTATATGTTGAAACAGTAGACATTCAAGTAATGTATCCTGAGCCTGTCTGGTTTGGCTCAGTGAATTGAGTGTCAACCTGAGAACCAAAGTGTTGTCCATCCGATTCCCAGTCAGGGCACCTGCGTGTGTTGTAGGTCAGCTCCCCAGTGGGAGATGTGCAAGAGGCAACCACACATTGATGTTTCTCTCCCTCTCTTTCTCCCTCCCTTCCCTCCTCTCTATAAATAAATAAATAAAATCTTTTTTTCTTATAGTATTTTTAAATATATTTTATTGATTATGCCATTACAGTTGTCCCATTCCCCCCCTTCACTTCCCTCCACCCTGCACACCCGTCCCCCACCATTCCCCCCCTTTTGTTCATGTCCATGTGTCACAAGTTCTTTAGATTCTGTATTTCCCATAGTATTCCTGCCCTCCCCCCTATTTTCTACCTACTGTCTATCCTACTTATTCTCTACCTTCTCCACCCTTCTCCTCCTCCCACTCCCCTGTTGCTAACCTTCCATGTGATCTCCATTTCTATGGTTCTGCTCCCAATTTAGCTGTCCTCTTGGTTTGCTTTTGTTTTAGGTGTGGTTGTTAATAACTGAGTTTCCTGTCCTTTCACTGTTCATATTTTTTATCTTCTTTTTCTTAGATAAGTTCCTTTAACATTTCATATAATAAGGGCTTGGTGATGATTAACTCCTTGAATTTGATCTTATCTGAGAAGCACTTATCTGCCCTTCCATTCTAAATGAAAGCTTTGCTGAATAGAGCAATCTTGGCTGTAGGTCTTTGGATTTCATGTCTTGGAATACTTCTTTCCAGCCCCTTCTGGCCTGTAAAGTCTCTTTTGAGAAATCAGCTGACAGTCTGATGGGAACACCTTTGTAGGTGACTGTCCCCTTATCTCTTGCTGCTTCTAGAATTCTCTCCTTCATTTTCATCTTGGATAATGTAATTATGATGTGCCTTGTATGTTCCTCCTTGGGTCCAACTTCTTTGAGACTCTCTGAGCTTCCTGGATTTCCTGGAAGTCTATTTCCTTTGCCAGACTGGGGAAGTTCTCCTTTATTATTTGTTCAGATAAGTTTTCCACTTGTTGCTGCTCCTCTTCCCCTTCTGGGACCCCTATAATCCAGATGTAGGAATGTTTAAAGATGTCCTGGAGGTTCCTAAGCCTCTCCTCATTTTTTTGAATTCCTGTTTCTTCCTTCTTTTCTGTTTGGTTGTTTCTTTCTTTCTTCTGGTCCACTCCCTTGATTTGAGTCCCAGTTTCTTTTTCATCACTATTGGTATCCTGTGCATTTCCCTTATTTTAATCAGTTTAGCCTCCATATGTTTCTCTAATTTGTGACTAAAATCAATCAATTCTGTGAGCATCCTGATCACCAGTGTTTTGAACTGTGCATCTGAAAGGTTGGCTATTTCTTGGTCACTTAGAATTATAGGCTCTGGGGCTTTGAGCTGTTCTTGGGTCATAATGTTTGGTCTGTTTGTACCTGTTATGTTTGAGGGGCGGAGCCTTAGGTGTTCACCAGGGCCAGGCAACCCAGTTGCTGGGTTGTGACTCTGTATGTGGGGGCAGGGTCAGAGAGGGAAAAAAATGGCACTTTGCTCTGCTCTGCTCTCTCTCAGATTTCTGTGTCCTCTGTGGCTTCCCACAAGCAAGTTGGGCCCCTCTGGTGCTGGTTCCCAGGTGTGTGGGCCCGTGTACTCTCCAGGACCCTGTGGGTCTCTCCAATGAACTCTCTGTGAGCCTGGGAGCCTCTCCCAGCCCCTCTATCCTGAGAAGTCTTTCCAGTTGGTGCTTTCAGGCTCTAATTCCTGTCATTGGGGCCCTAGCCTGAGTGGTCTGTCTCACTGTTTGCTCCTTCGCTTGGTTTGTCTGCACGCAAATGTGTGACCGCAGTCAATCAGCCTCCCTATCCTGTCACTGGGTCTGCTTGTCGCCTGGGATCCACCAACAGCCTGGCTTCTGCTCCTGGGTTGGTTGGACCAAATGATCTTTCCAGCCCTTTCCAGCCCGACCCCATTCTGCCACTGACTCTGCCCTCTTACCGGTCTGGCTGAATGGATCGTTGTTGTTGGACTTCCGTACAGTTCAATTTTCACTATTTTGGGTGGGTCTTTGCTTCTCAAACTTTGCTGTCTTTAAATTTAGTTGTGGGAGGGGGCACAGTGTTTCCACCTATGCCTCCATCTTGGCCAGAAGTCAATAAAATCTTTTAAAAAGAGACATATAGTGAATTGAATAGTAGATATTCAGTAAAGAATAAAATTCACTGAAACGAGTGCACCTAAATGGTAGTCCTAGCTCAAAGGATTCCTATATTCCTATCTATATCACATTTCTTTATTATTTAGTACAAATAACAAAAAACCCCACTTTAATCATGTATAATGAGTTATGTAATTAACACATTGTAGGAACAGCAAGGGTACAGTGGGATATGAGATGTAGTTGACTCAAATGCTACCAGCACTCCTTGTTTGCCTCTTCCTTCTCAGCCTCTCTCCACATCTAAGCTTTACTTTTTTTTTTTTTTACTGGCAGGCTTCTTCCATATGGCAGGAAACATGACCCTTGATATTTCCGGAGCCTCACTCCTCACAGTGTCCACTGTCCACTGCCCACTGCAAGAAGGACACTCTTTGGTCTTAAGTTTAAAAATCCCAGGAAAGGATGTAATTGACTCAGTTTAGATAGGTAAGGGTGGGACCGCTAATAAAATGACAGTCCCATCTGAACAGTGAGGAGAAAAACCACCTTAAAGAAGCACTGGGTCTGGACTTGGGGAGAAAGTTGCGGTTCTAGAGAAACTATAGGTATGCACAGTGAGAAGAAACACAGTTTGCATTCAGCGGTAGTGGGGGCATATGGCAAGAATGGGTTGGGCATCTCAAACTGGCGCTCTCAAGAGGTCGGAGGAATGTATCCTGTTAAACACCTAAGGGAGAGACAAGACAGACTACATTTTCTTCAAGTGAGAGACAGGGTAAGGACAGGGTCCACAGTGATGAAAGCTGTGCCAAGAGTCACCTGCTCTGGAGAGGCCATGACACCCAGCTAAGAGCCAGGCTAGAACTAAAGAAGCAGGGAAGCTGAAGTCAAGGAGATGGCAAGGATAAGAAAGAAAAGGAGGCTATTAAGGGGGCAGCCAGCCACACACAACAGCCCAACCAGGAACTTTTGACAGTGGAGTCAGTTCCCCCTCTCTTGCCACAGTGTGGGGAAGGGACACAACTTCACTTTCCCACATTCAGCAGTTATTTTTATAGATAGATTTATTTTTACCCATTGAGATCTCAAGCCTGCTGCTGCAAGGAACCAAGGCTTCAGGGTTTTCAGAAAACACAGGCTTCAGCTATAAAGATCAGGCTACAGCCATCCCTGGAGCCACTTGACCCGCCCCTCACATCCTTCTCTCCTGTCTACATAAAGGCTGGGGGTTGGAATGAGATGAGGAGTGCCTCTTCTCTCATCCCACAGTCCCCCAAAGGGGACAGGAACCCTGGGCTCTTTGAGAAGGGAGGACCTATCTGCCAGCCACCAGAGATTCATTCTCCTGGCCTGCCCTGCATCCCAGCCAATCAATCAGAGGTGGGGCAGATATCAGAGCTTCTTTTGGCAGCATCTCCTCTGCAGAGCCTGCCTCCCTGGAACCCAAGGAATTTGAGGAAAGAATCTTGCCTTTCAAATACTAACCAGACATCATTTTCAGCTCCACATGCCAGGCAGCCAAAGCAGACTTCTCCTTTAATGGGGCCACACACCTGGCCTAACCTGTTACTCCCCCAAGACAAGTTTACTGAACAGTTGAGCACTGCCACCCCACACAGCCACTGTACACAAGCTGAAAATATAATTTAATATCACTGAAGCACCATGTCAGAGACTGGCTTTCTCATGATAAAGATGCAACTGATACTCATTGGATGCTAAAATGTCAAACTGTTGCATTCCAGAAGAGAGCCTGGCCTGCCATTAAATCTGAACCTTGTCCACTTGATTTCTTTCCACTCATTCCCTATCTTTTGCAATAATTGATCTAAGCTCCTGAAGCTGAAATTTTGGTAGGAACTTCCAAACTCTAACCTGCCATTAGTTCTACCTCTGAAATACACCGGAGAATGGGGTGGAAGGGATCAGAGAAGTCTGGAGAGGGGCAGGGAGAGAATGAGAAGAAATACCGCCCTTGGTGTCCTCCTCCTAGTACAAGGAAGGTGAGACCTTCAACCCCTAGAAAAGACTGCCTGGAAAATTATCCATAGGTGGCTTCCATAGAGGGTGGCCGCTGAACTGCCCTCTCTACCCCTGTAACATTCCATCAGCTGGGCTGGGCTGGAGGAGAGGCACAAGGACAGGCAGAGACTTATTTTGGACTTGGTTCCCAAGACAGATGGCAGCAGGAAATCATTAGCACCACAGCGGGGGAACTCCAAGTTCTGAGCCCAGCAAATCAATCTTAAAAAGTTTCTTTAAGTGATTCTCTGAAACCCCCAGCCCATCCAACTTTCAGGCCTCCTGAGCCTGTTTGCAGCAGCTTTGCCATAAAATAGCCTGTCTTAGTTCATGCTGCACACTTTCCTAAAATCTCTCAAAGGTGCCCTGATCAGTGTGGCTCTGTTGGTTGGGTGTCATTCCACAAACTGAAAGGTTACCAATTCAAGTCCCCATAAGAGCACATATCTTGATTTTGGGTTCCATCCCCAGCGAGGGTATGTGCAACAGGCAACCAATCAATGTTTCTGTCTCATATAAATGTTTCCCTCTTTTTCTCTCTCCTTTACTCTCCCTCTGAAAATAAATAAATAAAATCTTTTTAAAAAAGATTATAAAATCTCTCAAAGGCTCATAAACCTCAGACAAGCAGCATCTGGTCTTGGTGTGACCTGTACCTCTTGCTAAGTGGCCCCAGGCCCAGCACTAGTGGCAACTGGCCTTGGTTTGCAGCTTGGCCTCTCCAGGTCACCTCCAAGCCCAGCACAATTAACAGCCACTTGCAAATTGCTTTGTAGCTCGTATCAGGTGGTACTGGGCAAGGCATAGGCAGCAGCTGTCTTTGGCCTGTACCTCCTGGGAGACCTCAGAGCCAGCACACCCTGTGGATAGCTTCAGGTCATAAAATAGCACCATCCAAGCACCTCCAGGAATGACACACTTAAGAGGTGGATTTATCAGGCACCAGAAAACTCTGAAGCCAGGCCTGCTTCATGGGATCTGCCCCTGCACAGCAGGACCTTCACTATAGTTTTACCTCTGATCAGCCTGGAGGTAAATCTCTCTCACTGATGTGCCAGCAGCAATCCAGGCTGAACTACAATAGGAGGGTAAACACAGCCCACATGAGAGGGTGCACCTGGAGTGCCCAGCTTGGGTTACCAGGCCTTACAGGGCACATACTACAGAAGGCCATGCTACTAAGACCAGAAGATGTAGCAACTCCACCTAATACATAGAAACAAGCACATGGAAGCAACCAAAATGAGATGACAAAACATGTCCCAAATGAAAAAACAATAAAAACTCTAGAAAAAGAACTAAACAAGATGTACACAAGCAATCCATTAGATGCAGAGTTCAAAATACTGGTTATAAGGATACTCAATGAACTAAGGGAAAGAGTGGATGAACTTAGTGAGAATGTCAACATAAAGACAGGAAACACAAAAATGAAGACAGAAAACATAAAGAAAAACCAGTCAGAAACGAAGAATACAATAACTGAAGTAGAGTACATGAAGTAGAGGATCAACTCAGTGATATAGAAGATAAGGAAGTAGAAAACATCCAATGAAAACAGCAAAAAGGAAAAAAAGGAATCCCAAAAAATGAGACAAGTTTAAGGAGCCTCTGGGGCAATTTCAAGCATACCAACATTCACATAATGGAGGTGTCAGGAGGAGAAGGGAGAGAGCAAGGAACTGAAAATCTGTTTTAAAAAATAATAATGGAAAACTTCCACAATGTGGTATAAGTCCAGAGAGTTCAGAGGGTCCCACACAATATGAAACCAAAGAAGCTCACACCAAGAAACATCATAATTAAAAATGCCAAACGTTAGCCCTGGCTGGTACAGCTCAGTAGATTGAGCGGGGGCAGCAAACCAAAAGGTTGCGGTTCGATTCTTAGTCAGGGCACATACATGGGTTGTGGGCCAGGTCCCCAGTAGAGGATGTTCCAGAGGCAGCCATACACTGATGTGTGTGGCTCTCTCTTTCTCCTTTCCTTCTCATCTCTCTAAAAATAAATAAATAATTTTTTAAATGCCAAAGGTTAAAGACAAAGAACTTTAAAACAGCAAGAAAAAAAGCAGTTAGTGCAGATTGGTGCAGCCACTGTAGAGAGCAACATGGAGTTACCTCAAAAAATTGAATATGTAACTGCCTTATGACCTCGCAGTGTTACTTCTTGAAATTTATCTGAAGAAACCTGAAACACTAATTTGAATGAATATATGCACCTCTGTGTTCACTGCAGAATATTTACAATAGCTAAGATTTGGAAGCAGCCCAGGTGTCCATCAGTAGAGTAGATAAAAATGCTAAGGTACTGCTGGTCATGATGGCAGCATACATAAACATGGCCCACATACTTGCAAAACCACATTAAATTGCAACTAATATACATAATAATCACCACCCAGAACTGTCAAAATTGAGCTGATGGAAGTCCAACAACTATGGAATTAAAGAAACCACATCCATCCAGATTAGTAGGAGGGGCAGAAACGCAGAACAGCTGGTCCCATATTAATGCATGGTAGATAAAATTTCAGGAGGTATATTTTAAGAGCAAAGACTCACAGCCCCACACCAGACACCCAGCCCAGGGTTCCAATGTCAGGAAGATAAGTCCCCATAACTCCTGGCTACAAAAACCAGCAGGGGTTGTGTTGGTGGAAAACACTTTTGGAGTCCCAAGCAGTTCCTTTTAAAGAACCCACACATGAACTCACCTAAACAGACTCCCTCCCTCTAAGCTCCAGCACCAGGGTAGCAGCTTGAAGGGCACCAGTGGCATACAGCGAGGAACTGAAGTATCTGGCATCAAGGTGAGCAGAGGTCACTGTTTCTTTTCTAAAGCCTCCCACCACAGAGCTACAGAGCTGGCAAGCTGGTACCATACCTGAGACTCCATCAACCTAGCTGATACTATTTGACCCACCATGGAGATTCCCAAAGACTCTGCCTCACCCAACTTACTGGCCCACCCAAGCTGCTTTTCCATATGAATGGCTTGTTTTGGCTCAAGCTGCACAACTTGCTGAATCCTCTCAAACAAGCAACAGCTGGCCTCAGTGAGTCCCGGGCCCAGCACTAGCAGCAGCAAGCCTAGATTCACAGCCTGGCTTTGCCTGGGAATCTTCAAGCCAAGGGAGAATAGCAGCCATCTCAGATTGCTTTGTAGCTCAGGCAGGGTAGCCCCAGACAAAACACAGGTGGAGGCTGACATAGGCCAGGAAACTGCAGGGCCCAGGAAACTGCAGGGCCATTGTACCCAGTGGACAGCAACAGACCACGTCAGAGCACCACCACCCTGTCCCTGCATAGCTGATCCTCCATGAAGGGTGGAGGTTGGTTGTCAGTGGTCACAGCCAATCCTTGCAGTTGACAGGCCTGGGTAAACCCTTCCCATTGATCTGCCAACAGCAACCAAGTCTTAAGTACAAGATGAGGGTGTTCTCAACCCACATGAAGGGCACCTCAAGTACCCAGCTTGGGTGAAAGGGGAAGCTAAGCCACTGGACTCTGTAGGACACCTACTACATTAGGACACGCCAACAAGCCACAGAGTCAAAGCAGCTCTACCTAGTACATAGAAACAAATGCAGTGGGGCTGCCAAAACAAGGATACAAAGAAACATGGCTCAAATGAAGCAGACTAAACTCCAGAAAAAGAGCCAAACAAAATGAAGATAAGCAATCTATCAGATTCAGAGTTCAAAACATTGGTTATAAGGATGCTCAGGGAACTTAGTGAGGACCTCAATAGCATAAAAAGCAGAAACAAATAATACACTAATTGAAATAAAGAACAATCTACAGGGAAACAACTGTAGAATTGGTGAAGCCGAGAATCAAATCAATGATTTGGAACATAAGGAAACAAAAAACAACCAATCAGAACAAGAAGAAGAAAAAAGAATCCAAAAAAATGAGGATAGTATCTCTCTCTCCACACCATGCCCCTCTCCTTTTGGGGAGAGTGAATAGAAGCTTTATTCTCTTGAAAAAAAAAAAGATAATAGTAAGGATAGTGTAAGCAGCCTCTGGGAAAACTTCAAGTGCTACAACATTTGCATAATAGGGGGTGCCAGAAAAATATAAAGAGCAAGAAATTGGAAATCTATTTGAAAAATAGTGGAAGAAAATTTCCCTGATTTGGTGAAGGAAATAAACATGCAAGTCCAGGAAGCACAGAGAATCCCCAAGCAAGATGGCTGCAAAGAGGCCCACTCCAAGACACATCATAATTAAAATGGCAAAGGTTAAAGATAGAGAGAGAATCTTACTCTGCTTATGTGGCTCAGTGGATTGAGCACTGGCCTGCAAACCAGAGGGTGGCAGGATTGATTCCCAGTCAGGGCACATGCCTGGGTTACAGGCCAGTTCCCCACTAGGGACCTCATGAGTGCAACCACACATTGATGTTTCTCTCCCTCTCTTTCTCTCTCCCTTTCCCTTCCCCTCCCTTCCCCTCTGTCTAAAAATAAATAAATAAAATCTTAAAAAAAGAAGAATTACACTCAACAATCTATTAAAAAATAGAGAATCTTAAAAGCAGCAAAAGTGGTTACCTACAGGGAAGTTTCTTTTTAAAAAAAATATTTTATTTATTTATTTTGAGAGCAAGGGGAAGGGATGTTTCCATAAAATTGTCAGCTGATTTCCCAAAAGAAATTTTTCAGGCCAGAAGGGGTTGGCAAGAAATATTCAAAGTGATGAAAAACAAGGATCTACAACTAAGATTGTTCTACCTAGCAAAGCTATCATTTAGAATTGAAGAGCAGATAAAAAGCTTCCAAGAAAAGAAAAAAATAAAGGAGTTCATCATCACCAAACCATTATTATATGAAATGTTAAAGGGATTTATTTAAGAAAAAAGAAGATCAAAACTATGAACAATAAAATAGCAATAAATATATATCTATCAACAATTGAATCTAAAAAATTAAGCAAACAAGAATAACACAGACAGAATCATGGATATGGAATGCGTATTGATGGTTGCCAGATAGGCAGGGGTAGGGGGAGAATGGGTGGAGAGGTGAGGGGATTAAGAAATACAAGTAAGTAGTCACAGAATAGCCATGGGGATGTAAAGTACAGTATAGGAAATGGAGTAGCCAAAGAACTTATATCCATGACCCATGGACATGAACAATGGTGTGGTGATTGCCTGAGGGAGTTGCAGGGGAGCTGGGTGGAGAGGGGCAAAGAAAGAAAAATTGGGACAACTATAATAGCATAATTAATAAAATATAATAGCCACAGCAATTTTGAGAAAGAAGAACAAAGTAGGAGGGATCACCATACCTCACATCAACTTATATTACAAGGCTACAGTAATCAAAACAGTCTGGTACTGGCATAAGAACAGACACATAGATCAATGGTACAGAATAGAGAGCCCAAGTCTATATCATCAATTAATATTTGACAAAGGGGGCAGAAGCATAAAATGAAGTAAAAATAGCCTCTTCTACAAATGGTGTTGGGACATCTGGACAGCTACTTGCAAACAAATGAAACTTGGCCACCAACTTACACCATACACAAAAATAAACTTAAGATGGATAGAAGACTTAAATATAAGTCATAATAGAATAAAAGTCCTAGAGGAGAACATAGGCAGGAAAATCTCAGATAGTCCACACAGCAATATTTTCACCAATATGTCCCCTAAAGCAAGGGACATAAAGGAAAGAACAAACAAATGCGACTTCATCAAAATAAAAAGCTTTTGCATGCCTAAAAAAAATAACAAAATGGAGCAGTGCAGCCCTTCCCTAGTAGCTTTACAGGTGGCGTGTATAAGACTTAGTGCTGAGGGAAGGCCGAAAGGGACTTCCGGCCAAGATGGAGGCATAGGTGGAAACACTGTGCCCCCTGCCACAACTAAATTTAAAGACAGCGAAGTTTTAGTAACAGAAACGCAGCCATAACAGTGAAAATTGAAGTGTATGGAAGTCCAACAACAACGAACCATTCAGCCAGACTGGTAAGAGGGGCAGAGGCAGCGGCAGAGTGGGGTCGCACAGGAAAGATTGTTCGGTCCGACCGACCCAAGAACATAGGTGGAGGCGGTTGGCGGATCCCAGGCGTGGGTGGCAAACATTATCTCAGGGTCGAGGGGCTGGGAGAGGCTCCCAGGCTCACAGAGAGTTCATTGGAGAGACTCACAGGGTCCTGGAGAGTACAGAGGCCCACACACCTGGGAACCAGCACCAGAGGGGCCCAACTTGCTTGTGGGAAGCCCCAAAAGGGGCAGAGTCCGAGAGAGAGCAGAGCGAAGCAAAGCGCCATTTTTTTCCCTCTCTGACCCTGCCCCCACATAAAGAGTCACAATCCAGCAACTGGGTTGCCCAGCCCTGATGAACACCTAAGGCTCCGCCCCTCAACCATAACAGGTACAAACAGACCAAACATTATGACCCAAGAACAGCTCAAAGCCCCAGAGCCTATAATTCTAAGTGACCAAGAAATAGCCAACCTTTCAGATGCACAGTTCAAAATAATGGTGATCAGGATGCTCACAGAATTGATTGATTTTAGTCACAAATTAGAGAAACATATGGAGGCTAAACTGATTAAAATAAGGGAAATGCACAGGATACCAATAGTGATGAAAAAGAAACTGGGACTCAAATCAAGGGAGTGGACCAGAAGAAAGAAAGAAACAACCAAACAGAAAAGAAGGAAGAAACAGGAATTCAAAAAAATGAGGAGAGGCTTAGGAACCTCCAGGACATCTTTAAACATTCCTACATCTGGATTATAGGGGTCCCAGAAGGGGAAGAGGAGCAGCAACAAGTGGAAAACTTATCTGAACAAATAATAAAGGAGAACTTCCCCAGTCTGGCAAAGGAAATAGACTTCCAGGAAATCCAGGAAGCTCAGAGAGTCTCAAAGAAGTTGGACCCAAGGAGGAACATACAAGGCACATCATAATTACATTATCCAAGATGAAAATGAAGGAGAGAATTCTAGAAGCAGCAAGAGATAAGGGGACAGTCACCTACAAAGGTGTTCCCATCAGACTGTCAGCTGATTTCTCAAAAGAGACTTTACAGGCCAGAAGGGGCTGGAAAGAAGTATTCCAAGACATGAAATCCAAAGACCTACAGCCAAGATTGCTCTATTCAGCAAAGCTTTCATTTAGAATGGAAGGGCAGATAAGTGCTTCTCAGATAAGATCAAATTCAAGGAGTTAATCATCACCAAGCCCTTATTATATGAAATGTTAAAGGAACTTATCTAAGAAAAAGAAGATAAAAAATATGAACAGTGAAAGGACAGGAAACTCAGTTATTAACAACCACACCTAAAACAAAAGCAAACCAAGAGGACAGCTAGATTGGGAGCAGAACCATAGAAATGGAGATCACATGGAAGGTTAGCAACAGGGGAGTGGGAGGAGGAGAAGGGTGGAGAAGGTAGAGAATAAGTAGGATAGGCAGTAGGTAGAAAATAAGGGGGAGGGCAGGAATACTATGGGAAATACAGAATCTAAAGAACTTGTGACACATGGACATGAACGAAAGGGGGGGAATGGTGGGGGACGGGTGTGCAGGGTGGAGGGAAGTGAAGGGGGGGAATGGGACAACTGTAATGGCATAATCAATAAAATATATTTTTTAAAAAATAGAAAAAATTAACAAAATGAGAAGGGAACCAACTGTATAAGAAAATATATTTGCTAATGATATCTCCAACAAGGGTCTGACCTCTAAAATATATAAAGAACTCATGTGACTCCACACCAGGAAGACAAACTGTTGGGGGGGGGCTCCACAGATGAGAATAAGTCTACCAAGACATGATCTGCCTGGGGAGGAAAGATGGCCAATCTCTCAACGGAGAAGGGTCTTGAGACTGTTCCTCAATGGGCTTATATTGGGTTTAATTTGCATAGGAATACAGGGCATATACGTAAAGCTCATCAATCATTCTCAGACGGTAATGACGAAACAATAGATAACATCCAAAGAACTGTGAGGGCTTATTCTGAGTCAGGGTCAGATAGCCAAAGGGCCATGAAACCTTGGGAAACAAATTCATTTTATGCTTGGACACTTATCATTTAATTGAGGACATTCTTATCAAAGCAGGTTTCACAGGGTTTTATGCATTGTAATCTTAGGCCTGATCACCCTGGGAAAATGCCCATTCCAGCACAGGTTCATACCCACCTCCAGTGTTATTGTAGGCTTAAGTCAGGTGGGAGATTCCGAGAGCCAAAAGATTAGGAGACCCCTGACAGACAGAATGAATACTCAGGCTATGTCAAAGCTGAGGGGAGAGGGTCCATCACCCCTTTTTGTACGGCTCCCTAAGTCCTTCCCTGATGGCCCTCTTTGTGACCATGCCTGTCTTAGGTCATCCCTCCCCTGAGGAATCTTACCCATCATTGGCTAACCAGTCATCTGCTTCAGGTGAAGCAAGGTGAAGTAAAGAGGGCAGAGGAGGTGCCCCTGCCAGGAAGATAAGCTTTGTCTCCTTAGTGGCTTATGGTCCCAAGGTCTTTTTACTCAGCCTTATCCTTGGCGGATTACAGCTTCTGAAACTAGGCAGGGCAGTTTCCAACAACAAACAATCCAGTTAAAAAATGGGCAAAGAACCTGAACATGCACTTCTCCAAGGAGTACATACAGAAGGCCCAGAGACATATGAAAGGATGCTCAGCATCACTGGCCATCAGAAAAATACAATTTAAAACCACAATGAGATACCACTTCACACCAGTCAGAATGGCCATCATAAACAAATCAACAAACAAGTGCTGGTGAGGTTGTGGATAAAAGGTAACCCTAGTACACTGTTGGTAGGAATAAGGACTGGTGAAGCCACTGTGGAAAACAGTGTGGAATTTCCTCAGAAAACTAAAAATGAAACTGCCTTTTGACTCAGCAATTCCACTGCTGGGACTATACCCTAAGAATCTTGAAACACTAATTTAAAGAACCTATGCACCCCAATGTTCATAGCACCACAATTTATAATAGCCAATTGCTGGAAGCAACCTAGATGCCCATTAATAAATGAGTGGATTCAAAAAACTGTGGTACACTTACACAATGGAATACTACTCAGCAGAGAGAAGGAAGGAGCTCCTACCCTCTTTGACAGCATGGATGGAACTTGAGAGCATTATGCTAAGTGAAGCAAGCCAGGCAGTGAAAGACAAATACCATATGATCTCACATATAAGTGGAACCTAATTAACAAAACAAATAAGCAAGCAAAATATAACCAGAGACTTTGAAATTAAGAACAAACTGACATTAACCAAAGTGGGAGGAGGGAAGTAATGGGAGAAAGAAGGGAAAGTATCATCAAAGATCATGTGTAAAGAACCCATGGACAAAGACAAAGCGGGGGTAGGATTCAGGGTGGGAAGTGGGGGTTGGTAGGGCAGAAGAAAGTGGTGGTGGGAAAATGGAGACAATTGTATTTGAATATTAACTTAAAATTATTTTTTAAAATCATATAACCATTAAAAAACATATCTGAAACTTTCACCAGTCTCTGCAAGAAACATTGTATTTTCCTTTGCATTAATTCTTGGATGAGCTAAAAGCATTAGATCTTATTGTACAAAAGCTACTGTATTAAAGTTCTGTGAATTTTTTGTCTGTAGTAGAAAAAAAGATATTGTTATGTCCATGAGAAGAAAAAAGTATTTGCAAATTATCTATATAATAATTCTTATGCCTAGAACATAAAATAAGTAATTAATTGAAAATTGTAAAACATTTATTTACACAATGGAGAACTACTTGGCCATGAAAAAGGAAGAAATCTTACCCTTTGTGACAGCATGTTGGACTTGGAGAGCATTATGCTAAGTGAAATAAGCCAGTCAGGAAAGATAAGTACCATATGATTTCACTCATATGTAGAATCTAACGAACAAAATGAACTAACATGCAAAATAGAAACAGATTCAGACAGAGAGCAGGCTAACAGCTGTCTGGGGTGGGGGTAAGAGGAACTGGGTGGGGAAAGGAATTTAGCAAAAAAGAGAAAAAACTCATGGACACTGACAACAGTGTGGTGATTGCCAGGGGATGGACAGAGGGGAGGTGGAGGAAGTTGCAGAAGGGTAGAGGGGGCATAAACGGTGATGGATAGAGACTTGACTTGGGGTGGTGAACATACCATAGAGTATACAGATAATGTGCTGTAAATTGTGCACCTGAAATCTATATGATTTTATTGAACAATGTCACCCCAATTAATTCATTAAAAAGGAAAAATAAACAGTTACCTACAAGGAAGCTCCCACAAGACTGTCAGCTGATTTCTCAACTGAAGGAACTGCCACAAAATATTTGAAGTGATGAAAAGCATGGACCTACAAACAAGATTATTCTATTCAGCAATAGTCATTTACAATCAAAGGACATATACAGAGCTTTCCAGACAAGAAAATGCTAAGGAGTTCATTGCCACCAAACCACTATTACAAAAATGTTAAAGGACTTCTTTAAGATGAAGAATAGATTTTAAAATATTAATAAAATGACAGTAACTATATATCTATGGACAATTATTTTAAAGGTAAATAGATTAAATGATCCGTTCAAAAGACATATGGTGGCTGAATGGAAAACAAAACATGACCCTACATATGCTGTCTACAAGAGATTTGCTTCAGATAGAAAGATACACACAGACTGAAAGGTATAGAAATATTTCATGAAAATGGAAACATACACGCAAAAGCTGGGGTAGCAACTCTTATACCATACATAAAAGGGTTCTAAAACAATGACTATAACAAGAGACAAAGAGGGACCTAGCAATTCTATTTCTGGGTCTTTATCTGAAGAAACCTAAAACACTAAATTGAAAAGACATATATTGTATTGGCCAGAAAGTCTGTTTAGTTTTTTCCACAAAATAAAAGACACATTTTTCATTTTCACCAATAACTTTATTGATTTGGATATTTTGAGTAAGTCAGCTATCACCCATGTGGTATAACATTGATTGTCCTCAATTAATGTCTCAATTTGATCACTACCAACTTCAACTGGACTACCAGAAAAGGGAGCATTGTCCAGCAAGAAATCTCCAGCATGAAACTTTGCGAATTACTTTGACATGTTTGATCAGCCATAGCACCTTCTCTATATACTGCATAAATCATTTTTGGAGCTTCAGTCACACTTTTACCTTCCTTGAAATAATAAAACATAATACATTGAAAATGTCTGGTATCTTCTTCCATCTTCAATATTAAAATGGCTGCATAAAAATTCATCAATTTTGATAAGATTTTTAAAAAATGCATGCTGATATGACAGCTGGTTCAATACAATGTAATGAAATTGCTTCAAATGAAGTTAAAAACAACTAAGCACTACTAGAACCACCGTACAGAAAAAAAAAACTTTTTGGCCAACCCAATACATTTATATGTTCATTGCAGCATTATCTACAATAGCCAACATATGGAAGTTACCTAGGTGTCCATCAACAGAAGAATGAGTAAAGAAGAAGTGATGAATATATATAGTAAATAATGACAGCCTTAAAAGAAATCTTGTCATCTGCAACAACATGGATAGACTTAGAGGGTACTGTGCTGAGTGAAATAAGTCAGACAGAGAAAACCAAATGGCATATGAATTTGCTTACAGGTGGAATCTAAAAAAAGCAGAATGAACAAACAAGTAGACCAGAAGCAGACCCCTAGGTACAGAGAACACTTTCCAGGTTCCCAGATGGGAGAGGGTTTGGGGGAATGAATGAAAAGATGAAGGGATTATGGAGTACAAATTGATAGTTACGATCTAGTCATGGTACAGCATAGGAAATAAGTACAGCTCAGGAATTACAGTCAGTAATGTTGTAATAACTATGTATGGTGTCATATAGATACTAGATTTATTGGGGTAATCACTTTGTAAATTATATAAATGTATAATCATTGGGTTGTACACCTAAAACTAAATAATATTGTATCTCAGCTGTAATTTAAAAATAAGAATTTTTTTAAGTATTTAAGTCCAGTCAGAAAAATCTACCCTGCTTCAGGGAGCAATATTTTTCAAAAAGTTCATTTACTTTTAAAAAAAGATTTTATTTATTTATTTTCAAAGAGAGGGAAAGGGAGAGAGAGAGAGGGAGAGAAACATCGGTTGGTTGCCTCTTGCATGCACCGCCCCCTCCCCTCCTCACCCTCTCAAGGAGGACCTGGCTCACAACCCATGCCATGTACCCTAACCCAAATCTAAGTGGCAATCTTTTGGCTTGTGGAATGGCACCCAACCCACTGAGCCACACCAGTTAGGGCAAAAGTTCCTTTACTTTTTCACTTTCTTTAGCTCAGAAATAGGATGTGGCTGCATTGTTGAGAAATAGCAAGATTGTAAAGTAAAGAGAGGAAAGAAAGGACCCAAATGTTAGGAAACTGGGAAGGATGCTAATGGGTAGAAGGAAACCAGTGCCCAGGGTCTAATTCACAACTCTGTTTCTCAGTGTGCATGTGGTTCTTCGACTTGGCACAGGGATGACAAGCGGCAAAGGAAGGCCCTAGTGGTGTGAAAAGTTGGGTTAGGGTGGGAGGATCAATGAGGAGTCTTCTCAAAGTTGTGGTGAGTCACCTTCTTCACAGCAGTTTGCAGCTTTAACCTGCCTTCCATAAACATGCGTATATGAGTGAGTATGTATGCTGGTAGGTGTGGGAACAGCTCATTCAATGAAGACATTATCTGTGAACCAGCTGTGGTGCATGCTTATATTTGAAAGCCATAAGATTCTAGGCAAAGTCTGTGGGTGGCATCGTTGTGCAAAGCCGGTAGGTGTGTGACTGTGGGGGTGTGATTAACATTTTATAGGCTGTGTATAAGTGTGCATGATGTCTAACTCTATAAATTAAAATGGAAATGTGTGCTGGAACATGATAAGTACAGAAAAATACAGGAAGCCTTGGAGTCCATCTGACATGGTCTTGCATCCTAGCTCATCCAGTGTGTAACCTTGGGCCAGTCACTGATTCTCAATTTTCTCAGCTCTGAACTAAGGATAATAATAAGCACCTTTGAAGACTGCCATCAGCATTAGAAAGGAAACCATACATACAAAGATTTTGGTGCCATAGCCCACCCATAGTAGGTCTAAAGTATAGGCAGCTGTTATCTATCACACGCTATGGATGTGCCTCTTGGGGATAGAGGCAAGAGGGAGCAAAATGTGACCCAGGATTGTGTGTGTGAAATCTGGACAAGGACCAGAAATCCATAGGAAGACGTGTGTACAAGAGACACGCATTCCCATGTGTGCATTCCAAGCAATTCCTTCTCCTTCTCCATTGAGCCCTCTATTCAGAGGGTGAAAAGAATTGCTACAAGTTTCCACAGACACCTTGGTTTCTGGTTCCTGTGTCTAAGTGAGTAAGAGGTTGAGAGGCCCTTAAGAGCTGCAGGAAGCCAACAGCCTGCAGAAGCTTCCTTTTTTCCCTCCACCCATCAACGGTTAAAGACTGCTACCCACATCCACTCCCCACCTCCACCCCGCACCTTACTCTCCTTTCAACAAGTGAGAGAGCAAAGGCGAAGAGGAAACCCGAGAGAAGAAATGATTCCTCCCCTTCCTTCCCCCCACCCCCCAACCCCCCGTTCCCCCTTAAGACGACCGGGACGCAGCCGCAGCTCACATTGGGCCACCTTAAAGGAGGAGTGCCGCTCTGGCCTCCAGCCAAGCCCCACCCCCTTTCAGCTCTTGCTCCACCCCGCATTGCTAGGGAGAGCTGGAGAGCTGGCGAGCTGGAGTCTGTCCGAATTGGCTGGAGCTGTTGTCATGACAAGCGTTTTCTTAAGAGAGCTCTGCTGTTGAGACCATCCAAAACTGGGGATTGAGGGGGAAGCACGAACTTCCTGGGGAACCATCCTTCCGAGGAAGGCGAGACCAGAGACACCCGCCCAGATCCCCTGCATTATTTTCTTCCCGGAACCTGAGAGGTCCTTCCCATTGGGAGGGCCAGGAGAGGAGACCCGGCCCACTCCTCGGCCGTAGCAGGGGGGAAAAAAGGCAAGAGAGCAAAGCCAGCATCTCCCGTGTGCTGCTACTTTGGGGAGACCAGTGAGTGGTCATCCCCACCCTACCCCGTCCATGGAAACCCGGAGGGAGATTCCTGCTTGGAGAAGCCTGGATCTTTGCTAGAAAGAGAGGTAGGCTTGCAGAGAGAATGAATTAATGCGCGATTTGCAAACTTGTTTTTTCTTTCCTTTTAATGGGTTCTGAAAGTCCATGAATTTTCTCATTATGGCGTATTTCTTGTTACTGGATTTGGCGAGGGGTTTGCACAGATTTGTCAAATACTGTATTTCTTTCTTAGACTCAGTTCTGAGAAATCATATGATCAAACAAGTGACTTGTTTTCCTTTTACTAGTTTCTGTCATTCCTGGGCCGTGGGGGTAGGGAAATGGAGGGACTGTCTATGGACACTCAAACTGAGCTTTTGGAACAAGCATTTCATTGCCCCCATCCGCTCCTGCCCGCCCTCTTGGCTTGGGAATGAGACGATGAATGGAAAACTTGCAAAAATATTTTCCGCGTCTGTTCCCTTTCTCGAAAGCCCCAAAGAGAGATGGAAAAAAAAAAAACAACCCCGAATAAGAAACCTTAAACAAGGAGGGGCTATTGTGGGGACTAGGAGATAGGCTCGCGGGTGCGGGGGGGGGGGGGGGGGNGGGGGGGGGGGGGGGGGGGGGGGAAGTTGAGAGTGAAGAAGGGGAGTGCACAACTTAAATTTCTTTGGCTTTGTAGAGAAACCTCAGCAGTTTCTCTCTGCCACTTACAAAACATCCTCAGATTTTCACGTCTATAATTAGCTGTGGAAAAGGCTTAGAGTTCCCTGTGCCACTGTTGTTTGAGCGTGTGCGAAGTGTCAAGAACCAACTGTGTGAGTGTCTCTGGTAGCACCACCCCATGTAGCTCTGGTCCCAAAGGAAAGAAGGGGTGAAGTTGGAAAGTTTGCAATTTCAAGACTGATGACAGTGAAGCTTGTGAGTGGTTTAGCCCTTGGGATTGGTCGCAGGCGTCCGTGGGAGAAGTGTCCCTGAGCGTCTTGGGGCTGAAGAGGGAGAAATTAAGGCTGGATTGTACCTCCTGCATGCCCCCCCCCCACACACACACACACACACGTTCACTCCCATTCTCGGCTCGCTCTTGGGATAGAGGATGCCGGCTGGCTTCCTCCCCAAGCGAGTCCGGGCTCACACACTCTTCCATCTCAGTGACTGACTCGCCGCTCTTAGCTGGTGTGGAGGACGCCGGACGGGCCAGCCTCATCCTGGGAGCTAATGGGCACCCTGCTGGCTGGAGGCAACCCTCCCAACTCTCCCGGGCATTCCTGCTGGACTTAC
The DNA here is from genome assembly GCF_014824575.4 of Sturnira hondurensis. Lineage (NCBI taxonomy): Eukaryota > Metazoa > Chordata > Mammalia > Chiroptera > Phyllostomidae > Sturnira > Sturnira hondurensis. The sequence goes on along the minus strand of NW_028089713.1, from coordinate 3,249,000 downwards.
AATAACTTGCAGACGCGTGGTCGGCGCCGGCTGGCTTAGGGAGGAGGGATGGCAGAAGAAATTCGCGGGCCCTCCTTTAACGCCGCAGGGGGGAGGGGAAGTGAAATCCCATTCTACAGCGCCACCTCCTCCGCTGGGTGGAGATCCTCCGCTCTTAAAATCCTCCCTTCCCTCGTTGAGCCCCTCCCAGAGCTGCCCTTCTACTCTTCTAGGTGGAGTTACCCCTCCAACCCCTCAGCTCTAGACCCTCTTTACATGGAAGAAGGGAAGAGAGCAGGGTCCTCTTTGGCTGGGCCAGGCTGTGCAGAAGGACCCAGCAGTCAGGAGGGACTGGATGGGGGGGGGGGGGGGGGGTATATGTGTAGGCGGAGGTCTGGAAGAGGTGGTGGCTCTGGTGCCTAGTGAGCTATAGGGTCCCACGTTCGCTCGAGATGGTGGCATGGGGAGATAGCTCTGGGAGGGGGTCCTGGACCTTGAAGCCGACACATTTGTAGGAGTCAGGCCAGGGGGAGAGGAAGCACCTGTCCTCTGCCCCAGCTAGTTTGGTTAGAGGAGTGGTAAAGCTAGTGCTTAGAAACTGGAAAGAAGGAAGCAAATGACTTGGAGGAGAGCTTAATTGGGGGCCTCAGTTTTCGTTTTGAGGCGTTGGATGGTTGCCCTGATTGCACCCCTAAGCTCTTCCCTCCCTCCCTCCCTCCCTGTATTCTGATCTAGAAGGGAAAGAGGACCCTTCTAGGTGGGCGGGAGACTCGAGGTAGGATCGAGTCCTCGTTCTCCAGGAGCAGGGGGAACCCGTTTCTTTACTCCTGCACTGAAGCCCCATCCTCTTTGCCACCATTTTGCGGAGGTACGCTGCTCCTCGTCCGCAACGCCCCCGCCCTTCTAGGCGCATTATCCCACCCTGCAGCCCACCTTCCTATTTTCGTTGCTCTAACTAGAAATATATTCTAGTAGGTTTGGGGAGGGTTCTCTATTTACCGTGCACTGAGGCGCCAGCTCCGCGGCCTCCAGCCCTGGGTCAGGGGGCTGCGAAGCTAGGACCCGGTTGCTGCAAACCCGAGGCCCCTCCCGCGCCCGCTTTCTTCGCGGATGCTCCCCGCGCGCCCCTGCAGCTGAGCTGACCAAGGAACCTCAGTTTTCCCCCTTCCAATGTCCACCTCCCAGACTAAATTCAAGGTCAAGTCGAAGGAGCACAGCCCGTTTAGTCTCCGGGACTCCCCGCACCTAGCACAGTGTCCAAGACGTAAAAAACGCTTGGTCAATGTTTGTTGGAAGAAGGAAGTGGCATTTGTGGGAAGCCTGGGAATTCACGTCATCTAGGCTGATGCTTCCACAGTAATAGTGGGAGGGTGTGGTTGAGTCAGACTTGTCAGATCTCTATGGTCTTTGGTATCAAAAGAAAGTCAAAAACGGGAGGGCCCAGTGAGGGGCAGGAGTAGAGCAGTTAAGAGTTTGCCCTAGTTGTGAGTGCTGGAAGAAGATGGGAGGTGTGAAGTCCCTCCCAAGGGACTTCACAAGGGTAGTCCCCTCGCAAGGGTATTGGCGAGCCTTTATTTTCTGCACCCTCACAGCCTGAAGGGTCTTGAGAGGAAGAGAGGACTGACCAACCCATTACTTACCCAGCTGCCACCTGTCAGCAATTCCACAGGAAACTGCCTTGTATTCAAGAATTTAGCTTTTCTCAGTCACCCCCATGGGCCTTTTCCTCTTTTGTTCTATGCTCCTGGTCTTGGACTCAGCACCCAAAGACATAGATGGATAAGCTGTATTCATCTAAGGCATTCTAGTCCACCAAGCTTTGGAGGAAGGAAAGGAAGGTGTTCATTCTTGGCCCACAGGACATTGATTAAGAAAGATTTTTTGGGGCTAAGGGTGGCCCAGGTGTTTGATTTGACCTTGAAGAGGAATGAATGCCTTACCCTGGGCCTCACTGCCTTCCCCGGAGGAATTCTTCAGTTCCCTCTTCCTCAGACATGCATTCATCCCTGTCGTTCCCACTTGGTATTTGGTGGGCAGGGGTGAGAAGAAGAGAGGGTTGAGAAAGGCAAGGCCTCTGTATCATGAGGGAGCAGAACACCTGGGCCTCCTCAAACTGGGACAGCATCTGTTCCCCACTCATTTCCCCTTTCTATAGAACCGGTCATAGCAGTAAAGCAGGCACTGGGGCTGGAGTCCAAGAAGCTTGTGTGGAATGTTTTGTACTCTGCTTCCTCTCCCAGCATCTCTCTTTGTCTCCTTTTTCCTCTTTTCCTTGTATGAGCCATTCTTGTTCCACTGACTTAATTTCCTCTGCACACGTTAAAACAGAAATCACAGGGACTTTGGACTTCTGCCTCTACCCTACACCAGTCCTCTGTGTTCAACCCAAGGTGGGTTGAGGAGGGAAGCCAGGCAGGATCTAGTTAGAACCAGAGCCTGGTCAAGGAAGGAGCTGTTGGAGACAACTTGTGTTGGGGAAATAGTGGAGAGGCCAAAGGAGAGAAAGGGGAGGTGAGAACATAGGCGGCATGGGGCAAGAGTACCCTGCTCTCTTTTGCCTCTCCTCACTCTAGTTCCTGTCCGGCTAAAGTCTTCAGAGCACTTCTCTGCGCTCTGGTTTTGCAAGTGAAGTAAAGAAATTCAGGGAGATGAACTGGAATGGAATCAAGAGACCTTCACTCTTGCCTTCTTGCCAGATCTCTAGGGCAGAGGGCTTGGGGTAATGTCTTATTGGTGAGGAAGCAAAGACTCTCAGGTTGGCTCAGAGAAACTCTCAGAGCACCTACAGCAAGATCTACCTAGATTGTGAAATCAATGCCAGGAGTGCAAACTAGTGCAGTCCCTAAGGAGAGGAGATTCTAACAAAACAGCATATGCATTGACCCAGCAGTGGCGTGGCTCAACTTCTAGGAAATTATCCAGAAAAAATGCACATTTGCAAACACAAAGAGACATATGCACAAAGTGATCCCCTGAGGTATATTTACAACAGGAAAGGAGATCACTGGACACTACCCAATGCCCATTCTTAATCGACTGGTTGAGTGAACAACAGTACATCCATATAATTGGGTGCTATGAGGCTAAAAATAATGAATAGGAGCCCTATGAACTTATGACATCATTTCTAGGATATGTTATTAAATGGAAAAAGCAAGATGCAAAAGAGTGCATGTAGCTTACCACCTTTGGGTTGAGAAAGCAGGAGAAATAATATTGTTTGCAGACATGTGCATGGGTGTGTGCACACAGGTGGGATAAACCAGAAATTAATTAAAATGGTTACCTGTAGGGGGTAGGTGGGAACAGGGCAGAGGAGGTAGGAATGGGAGTAAAACTTTACTTCCGTTTGATTATATGGGATTAAAAGTGATCATATCTTTTCAGGCAGTTTTGATTTTTGAAGAAGGTAAATATTCTACATAATCACCAGTGAAATTAGATGCAAAAGAAAGAGGGGGGAAAAGCAACTTCAAAAGCCAACCATAGCAAAAACAATGAACCTAACTGTGTATCAATTTGATTATTCTACAATAAGAGAATTAATTCAAGTAATTTTTTAGTTTAATGTCTTGACTTTGTATTCTTAGTGGAATATATTGGGTTGGCTAAAAAGTCCATTTAGTTTTTTCTGTAAAAGACACATTTTTCATTTTCACCAATAACTTTATTGATTTGTATATTTTGAGTATGTTAGCTCTCTGCCGCTAATTGGCTTCCAGTGGGTAGAGGCCAGCGGTGCTGCTAAACACCTTCCAATGCATAAGACAGCCTCACGGCAAAGAATTATTTGGCCAAAATGTCGATAGGATCAAGAAACTTCACAATCCACTTTTGACACGTTTGATCAGTCACGGCACCTTCTCCATACACTGCACAAATCTGTTTTTGTGTTTCAGTGACATTTTTACCTTCCTAGAAGTAATCATAATGTGCCAAAAAGTTGTGTATCTTCTTCCATCTTCAATATTAAAACAGCTACACAAAAATTAACCAATTTTGATAAGATTTTTTAATGCACATTGATATGACGGCTGTCATAATACAATTAACAAAATTATTTTGAATGAAGTTAAAGATAACTAAGCAATACTAGAGCCACTGTAAGGAAAAACGAACTTTTTGGCCAACCCAATATATTCAAAGGATTAAAAGAACTGAAAAAAATCTTGAACTTTTTTTGTAGGTCTGTTACTGGTCATGGTATTGGTGTCATGAATTGGAAACTTTTATTTCTTGGAGGGATTGATCAAATGAGTAACTATGTTGATATTATTGGAAATCCAGTTTTCACTATGCAAGAAGAGAGATAAAAATATGAAATGGAGAAAGGTGAAGAAGAACCCTGTGTTTCTTTATGTTTCTCCTAAAACACTGTTCACTGGAAGGGTCTGGAAGCCGTGCTACATAGTAGCATTGAACACACCTCATATCCAGGTTTTCACTTCTAAGCACCATTTACCACTACAAGAAAGTAGTGCTCCTTGGACAAATGGCTGATTCCTTGTCTGGGACTGGGAAACTACGAGTGAGTGATGTTGTGCCAGAAAGCCAGAGCATACTCGTGACAAAAGGACATAGGCATTGGCTTAAAGGGGCTGTTTCTTACTGCGTAAATTTGGGACACATTCAGCATCAAAAAGAATAACAGTAACAGATTGTAAGACACTGAATAAAAGATTTCATGAGTCCATTCTGCAAGTTAAAATAGAACAGGGAGGAAAAACTCTTAAAAATAAGTGTAAGCTAATGAAATGCAGAAGTAATAACGGAATTTTAAATTTACCTTCCATTAAACCATTGGGGGTTTGCAGCCCCCAATGTAATAGCTGATTCAGGTTACACTTACTAATGGTTGCTAAGACCAGTTGGGTGAAAGGTTGATCTCTGTGTGTCACCTCATGGATTACTTACTCCTTACAAAGGAAAAACCTGCCCTTATAACAGGAAGAGTCAGCACTGTTTACCTTCACCAAGGAACCAGACAGCATTATAACAGGGTGCAGTCAAGAGGGGGGCCCCAAATAGGGATTTGGAATGGGGTCCAGAACTCAAGGTGTCCAGGAAATATTAGAAAGATATATAAGATATCCACACCCCTCCCCTGTTACAGGTATGAGTTAAGGGAAGGGACACATGGAGCAGGAGCATGCAGGGCTGTTTTGAACAGCAGCAGCTTTGCAGCTAACCTCTGGCATGGTCATTTAACATATCTATAACCTTTAACTGGTTTCATAGTATGTTAAATAGCTGTGGCCATGCTTTGAGCCAAGGGGATGGAAGTGACTTCCACCCAAGATATAACTAAAGGGCAACTACCCCTGGTTATAGTGCCTCTGTGAGAGCTTGGAGAAGATTGGCTCCATGACATGGGGCCACACCTGCCCAGACTCACAATGGCAGCCCAGTAAACTTGGAATACTACAGGAGTGCTGGCAGGTGTAACTTGACTGTCGGAGTCGGAAATGGGGTTGCAGAGGAAGGTTGGCACGGAGATTTAAACCCAGACTCAGCAGCCATGCTGGGGGGGAGAACCACGAGGCTTTGGCAGAGTGAGGACCCCCCCCCNGGAGAAGATTGGCTCCATGACATGGGGCCACACCTGCCCAGACTCACAATGGCAGCCCAGTAAACTTGGAATACTACAGGAGTGCTGGCAGGTGTAACTGACTGTAGGAGTCGGAAATGGGGTTGCAGAGGAAGGTTGGCACGGAGATTTAAACCCAGACTCAGCAGCCATGCTGGGGGGGAGAACCACGAGGCTTTGGCAGAGTGAGGACCCCCCCCCGCCACAGCTTTGGTGAGAGTAAGGATCCCCCCACAGCTTTGGTGAGAATGAAGACCACATGGCTTTGGGGTGCTCCCTTTTGCCACTTGGCTTAGGCAGCAGGAGAGACTTTGCCTGGAAGAAAAGGGGTGAAAGGACTCCTGCTGGTGGGCCACGAGAAGGTGACTCATGGCTTTGGATTAACTGGGGATCCTGGCAGTGACAGAGCTAATGGTGCTGGGAGCCCATATCATGGACTTCTACTTCTTTTCCTGAGATACAGTACCATAGACTAGGGCAGAGGAAGAGGGAAGGGAAGGACTGTGTGCGTCTGTGGGTATCCTAAAAGACTTTAATATTTTAATGAAGATATTGGGTCACTACTTTAAGTCTGTTTAGCTTTAAATAAAGTTTCCTTACCTTTTCACAAATCTTTGGCATTGAGAGACGTCTTTCCTCTGGCAATGGGCACAACAAAACTAATGGGGGGTCCTTTAGATAATAGTGTATCATACCCCTCCTTGACCCTGTTTTGTAACAGCATTAGTGGGACCACCTGGCATTGATTCCTCTTGATTTGCTCTAAGAATTTCAGACACATCACCCATGTTCTTGTCAAAAAAATTTTTATTCTGAATCTCATTATAAGGAGACAAAAGACCAATCTAGAATGTGAGCCATTCTTCATGACAACTGACTGAAAATTCAGAAGAGTGGATGTCATAAAAACATATTAAAATTGTGTTCTAAGGAGAAGAGTGAGGAGGCAAAAACCAGTTTAGATTTATGGAACTTGCCCTGCCTGATGTTGCTCAGTGGATTGAGTGCTGGCCTACAAACCAAAGGTCACCGGTTCAATTCCCAGTCGGGACACATGCCTGGGTTGCAGGCCAGGCCCCCAGTAGGGGGCATGAGAGAGGCAACTACACATTGATGTATCTCTCCCATCCCCTCTGTCTAAAACTAAATAAATAACATCTTTAAAATAAAAAAAAAATAAAGAAACTAAAGAGACATTATAGTCAAATGCAATGCATAAACCTTAATTGAATCCTGGGTCACACACACACACACATAAAGACATCCTGGGACAACTGGGAATTTTTTCACATAGATAATAGGTGATGTGTAATTACTGTTAATTTTTTAAGGTATGATAATGGTAATGATGATGGTTTTATAGGAAAATGTCCTTATTCTTGGAGATTGTGCAGAAGTATTAGGAGCAGTGTCTGCAAGTGATTTCAAATGGTTCAGCAAAAGAAGTGTGTGTGTGTACACATCAAGAGAGGGCATACAAAATGTTAACCATTGGTGAATCTGAGTGAAGGATCCAAGTTGCTTATTGTACTATTTTTTCAATGTTTCAGGTTTGAAACTTTTCCTCATACTAAGTTGGAAGAGAAGTCAACGCTGGGAGGACTCCCAGTTTCTTGGACTCCTCCCACTCATCTTCCAAACTCCTGGCCAACTAAGCTCCCCTAGTCCCACCCAGCACACACAAGGGATCTGATTGTGATTTCCTTCAGGGAGTCTTCCTTCTCACCCTCAGATGGGAAGCAGTGGGGCACATTGGGTGGGCCAGCTGCAACCCTGGGCAACAGGTGGGAGCAGGCATTCCCCTGGTGAGAAAGCCTAGGGTCAGAGGACTTCCAGAATCACTCACCTACCTTTTGAGGCGGTATCTCACAAGGAATCTGCCGATAGCTTGGAGACATCTTTTCTGAATCCTATAATTGGGTGATTCTGAGAGAACCTGGCTGTGCTTGCCCTAAGCTTTCAAGCCAGGGCTAAGCAAGGCCTAAAGCTGCCTAGAAAAGGCAGCCCCTTGCCCCAGCTTCACCCCCCTCCCTGCAGGGTCAGCATAACAGCTATACTGTTAGTGACCCAGATCACCACAAAACACCCACCACCGCCCCCAGCCTAGCTCTTGGAAAGAGATCAGATTCCCAGTTCTGATCATCTCTCTCTCTCCTTTCCCTCCTTCCCCCACCTCCCCTCCCCGAAACCCTGGAGCCAGGCCTAGCGTGAATCAGGCTCTTTTCGTGTAGGAGAGGCCTATTGATCCTTGAGTCAATTCTCCTTCTGTCTTGCTAGGGAGTCTGAAAACGTGGGAGTCAGGAAGTTGGGAGGGAGTAGACAGGGAGGAGTTTGTTCTCCTGTTGCTGCCAGGGCCTGTCAGAAGAGCATGGGACTGGGAGTCAGAAAACTGGTGATCTGGGCTGTTATTATGTGACCTTGACCAAGCCAGTGATGTCTGTGGGCCTTCTTCATCTCGCCCCTGTAAAATGAAGAGGAGATTGGACAAACAGTCATTTCTGATTCAAGACTCTCCTTTTCTACAAAGAGGCTAAACTCTCAATGCCCAAACCAAACCCTTTTTATCACAGACTCTAGCACAGTCTAACAGCCTGTAGCGAAGTTTTATCTTTCCAGCCGGAATGACCAAGGAGACCTGAAAGTTTCTGCCTTATGGGTAGCCAGCCGCCTTTGAGTTTCAAGGGTAGGACATGTTATAAGATTCCCTATCTCATCTTCTTGGAATTTCAGTTAAGAATTACCTACCAATGTGGCTCAGTTGGTTGGAGGGTCCTCCCATACACCAAAAGGTTATGGGTTTGATTCCTAGTCAGGGCACATAACTAGGCTGTAGGTTCAATTCCCAGTTGGGGCACATGTGGGAAGGTAACCAAAAGATGTTTTCTCTCTCTCCCTGCCCCTTCCTTTCTCTAAAAGCAATAAACATATTTTTTTAAAGTACCTACTCAACACCTTCCAGGACCACAGCTCTGCAATGTTCTAAGCCAGAAACTAAGAAAGATTGGCTAGAGATACAGAGATCCAAGCCTTCAGGGTATTTACTATCTTCTACGGAACATGATCCCCAGATAGTTACTAGGTCCAACCATATGAAATTGCCAATATGCAACTACTTTTGACCTACAAAAGGTAATTTAATGTGGTTCAGCCTAATATTAATATGATTAGACATTAGAAATCATGGACCACAGTCAGTACTATGGGATTAGAGAGATGTTTTCATCTGAAATGTGGGTTAGGTTTAGAGACATTTGGGTAAGCTGCCAGCTGCTAGGCCAGGCTGCCTTCCCTGTCAATCCAGACTTTTGGCCCTGGAGGTAGACATTGGCTGAGCTTTTGTCCAGACTCTGGTTGAGATTCTAGCATTAGCCTTTCTGGTGACTGGCCAGGGCTGCTGCCCCTGGGTAGAGAGGAGAGTACTGTCCATTTATAGTCCACTGTTCCTATGCCCTGAATGCCCTGCTTCATATCTTGGGAGCTGAGGATGGAGGAATGTGAGAAAGGAGAAAATAGAAAATATTCATCCTCTTCTTCCCCTTGTCTAGTGGCAGACAAGGGATACATCCTTGAAGCTTCATCTGGCATAGGGACACATGATGCTTGGGAGCTGAAGGGGTGTTAGTGGGAATGTGGAGACCAGAATTTGGCAGGGCTTACCTGGAAATTATCCTTGGAGGAGATGCTTGCCAAACAGGATATGAATGAAGAGAGAGGACAGATTTGATGGAGGATGGAGGAGAGGATGGGGGAGGGGAGGTGGGTTGGGAGAAACAGCTGTGCTGCTGCATCTGATTGAGGACACTGAGCATCATGGAGAGTCAGGTACTCTGACAGGTGAGGGAGACTGCCACTCCCCAACCCCCACCTCCATCCTCACACCGACCCCCCACTGGACCACCTCCAGTCTTTATCTGAGCAGGATGGCATCCAGCCTCAGCAGCACCTGCTTCCTCCCTGCTCTCCTGTCAACTGTTAGGATGATTCCTCAATGCTTCTTCCCTGCTGTCTGCACTATACCTTTCTTTGTGGGAAGTACTCATAGGACATTGTTAGGATGCTAGAATAGGTACAGCTGGCATCCAAACTTCCAGGGGATTTCTGACCTTGGTACTGAGGTCAGTCCCCAGGCTTTGGGGTGCATAAGGGGGGGTGGGCAGCGCATTTTATTGAGCCAGAGCATTTGAGATGGATAGAGTTGGAGAAATGGCCCAATTTCCCTCTTTTGCAAGTGAGACTACTGAAACCTAGAAAGTTGCACAAGGATACCGGACTAGTTTAAACCCAAAACAGAGCGCTAGAGCCTGGTCTCCCCACTCCAGGCCTGTGAGCGGGTCCCTGACCCCATCAGTGTGCCACTGTGACCCAGATCAATGACAGAGCTCCTCAACCCCCAGTTTCTCAACCCATATAACAGGGAAAACCATTCCAGCTCCTGCAGAGATGTGTGGCATGCTGAGGTCATGTGCTAGAAGCACTTAGGAAGAAAGATGCTAGAAACCATAAAAGCTCTGTGCCAGGCTTGTTGCTGCTATTATTAACAATTAAAGTCATTAGCACTAGAGAAAATGCAAAGGAGAAACACTGTTGGCGCCATCCTCATTACTGTGAAGCTCCTAATGGAGCTGCATTTCTTCTCTTCGTCCTTCTGCAGCCCCTCCCAGACAGGGTTCCTGAGCTGGGACAACCAGAGTAATTGAAAGGGAGCAGAAGTCAGAGCAGAAGTCCTGGAAAGGGCTGGCAGAGCCTTCCTCCTGCCTGGGCATCCCTGTCCCTGTCCTTTTCTCCGGGTGTGGCCACTCTGAAAGGTCAGAGGATGTGTGGAAGGGAAGCATTCTGACCAACTTCTTTCTCAGCAGCTGATTGAACATGAGTGGCTATAGAGCTCTGATTTAGGAGCTGAGAGTCAGGGGGGTGGGCTCACTGTAATGCAACAACACGGGTGGATTTTATTGCTGAGGCAATCTGTCATTCATTCACTCATTCATTTGTTCATTCAACAAATAATGAAGTGGGCACAAACTGTATGCCAGGCACTATGTTAGGATTTGGGGAGAAGCAGGGTCCAGGAGGCAGAGAGTAGCTAAGAGCCACCTACTTAACAGCTCAAGGTGGAGTATCCAGAGCCTAAGGGTGCACAGCAAACCCTGATTGTGTCAGTTTTCTAGAGAGCTCGCATTTGTGTCCCTGGGGGCGGCTTTAACCCCTGATTTAAGGAATATAATGTCTTGACTCCAGGCATAATTGGGATGGGAGGGGCTTTGTATACCATTACAGGGTACCAGTGGGTTACCGAAGAACTGTGGCCTGATGGTGAGGGACTTGCCCTTGTCCTTTGCCAGAGCAAGCCTTCTGGGCCAGAGCTTGGTGCTGAAGCTGAATGTTCATCCAGCCTGCTATATCCTGTCCTTGGGGTGGCATCCCAGTGTTACCTGACTTTGCCACCCTCCTTCCTGTGTTCCAGGGCCCCTGAGTCTGTTGAATGCCCAGAAGGCATCCAAATAGAAACCTTGGGATGAAAAGATAAATTTATGGAGAAACCCTCCAGCTTCTCTTTTAATCCTTACTTCTCATTTTAGCCCCTTCACCCTACTTTCCAGAGGCCATGTAGTATTACAGGATAAAAGGGTGGATTTAGTTTTGGTTGGTACATGTTACACATACTTTTATTGAGCCTCAGTTTTCCCATCTATAAAATGTATATAATAGCACCTATCATCATTATCTACCCCGTAGAGTGTCATGATGGACAAATTAATTAGACATGGGAGGTGACAGCATTGAGTGAACACCAAAGTGTTAGATCTGTGTGCAGTCCTTCTCGTTCCAGTCCCTTCTCTTCATTGCCCAGCCTTGGGACCTCACTCTCTACTTCAGATCCTACTCATGCTATGTCCTCCCTCCTCACCTCGATCAAGATCGAAAATAATACTTGTTGCATCTTAAATAATAATAACTATAAGCAATAGTCTAAGCTAACTAACATTCATTAATGATGTGCTACGTAGTAAACTTGGATTTCTCATTTAATATTCTTAGCAAGTAATAAAGCCTATATTAGTATTGTCTTCATTTTACAAATCTGTAAAGGTATTCATAAAACATAAGGCTGGTGTCCCACCCTCCTCCAGCCCATATGTAGATTTCCTCTTTCCATTGCTAAATGACGGACTGGTTAACAAGAACAGGGAGAGATTCAACAGCATTTATTGAATGTCGGCTAAATGCCAGCTGCTTTCAAATTATGTCACAACAATCACTTTCTGAAATAGGTACAGGATTTGTCTTGGAGATTATCTGGTTGTAAGAACACAAACCCACTCAAAGAAGCAAAAGTAAAAGGGGCTTTACTGGAAGGCTGCAGAGAAATCCCATGGACCTTTGTGGTGGGAAGCACACCCCCTGTGTGGACTGTGCCTTCTCTCTGGAGCCACAGCACTGTCTTCACTGCTTCATTGTCCACGTGTGCACCACCTGTGGTGGGTAACCTAGTAGCAGGTTCAGTCTCTAAGTCTATATGACCTTCCCATTTACCTCTCCAGAGTAAATTAACTCAGTCTCTCAGCCCAAATGCCAGGAGATGCTGATTCCAGCTAGGTCCAGTGTGCACCCCTGCTAATTGTCTATGGCCTGCTGAGGGGGTGGGGACTAATCAGACACCTCAGCCTATCTCTTCTAGAGTGGAAATTCCTTGACCTTAGAGAATTCCAGTCCAAGTATGCTCCTCATCCTACCTGACTATCTCTAGGACAGCATGGAGATGATGCTCTGGTGACGGCCCCAAAATAAGAGGCCATATGAGTTGTCCCCTTAATATGTGGGTTTGGGTGGGCCTGAAAAAATAGATTACCATTTGGAACCCTGCTCTATGCCAGGCATTTCATATACATTATCTTTAATCCTTATAATATCCCACAATATGTTATTATCTCTGTTTTGTAGATAAGAAAGCTAACACTCAGGGAGTTATGTAGCTTGCCTAGAGGTCATCCAGCTGGTTACAGTTGGTTATTTGACCCAGGCCTTCTCTGACACTAAGATCAATGCCCTTTCTTTAAATAAAAGTAAAAAGTATGTTGCTTTGATTCTGCTGGAATGTATGTTCCATGAAGGCAAGGATCTTAGTCTTTGTGTTCACTGATGTAGTCCAGGCACCTGTAACAGTACCTGACATCTGACACATAGTAAGTACTCAATAAAACATTTCTGAGTGGGTTTTGCTTTGGTATCTTCTGCACTCCTATGCTTCCCATGGTCAAAGGAAAAAAAGTAATAGTCTAGGTCTTGGAAAAAAGAGCCATTGAAATATGCTAGGGTAACCCTCTGGGTGTGTCTCCTATCCTACTCAACTCCCACAGTCAACCTTGATGGGGGACATTAGTAACAGTCCCTCAATATAGATGAGTCTAAAGGAGTGTAGCCCTAGATCTCTGTCTGTATATCAGACATTCAGCCCTATGAGGGGAGCCAATAAAAGGAGAGATCCCTAATACTGGATCGTCCACTTACTGAGATGGAAATAGGATGCCAAGGTCCTCTGTTGCTGGAAAAAGAATGCTAATTGCCACTGAATTTTCAGCCCCAGGGTCAGAGTTTATCAAGTCCTGAATTTCTTCCACTGCTTTTTCCTATAGGAATGCCCTGTGTCCTCAGTTGACCAGGTAGCCTTCCCAATTCCAGCAGCATGGTATTTTATAAGAACACACACTTGGGAGAATCAGTGGAACTGGGTTCAAGAATGCCTAGCCAGCTCTGTGACCCTTGACAAATCATTTACCTTGTAGACTCAATCTTCTCTGGAAATGAGGATAATACATGAATATCAAGGGTGATACATGTTCCAAGGGCATAGCCCATACATAGTAGGTGTTCATTGAATTTTAATTTTTCCTCTTCCATCCCTCCGTTTCTCTTTTCCTTCTCCATGGACCTTGGCACGAGTCTGCTCACTTACTCTCTGCTAACCTTTGGCTCAGTGCATTTACAAAAGGGTTATAGTCCATTATCCTCCAGTAACAGAAAGGCCCAGAAGCCCCAGCCTGCAGCAACTTTCCACCAAAGGGCCTGCAGAAGCCAGCTGGGGGCTTCATCATTTCCACATGGTAGGTTATCCTCCCAGTGCCAGTTCTGGGATTGTGCTTGATATTTGTGCAACAAGAGTTCTGGCGAAATAAGGCAGACAGGCAGGTGCAGAGCTACAGTCCCCTCACCTTGTCTCCTCTTGCACTGCATTCCTTCCACAGGAGTAGATGTTGTAAGAGCCACTACTGGGAAGTTTCTTGTTGATGGAGGAAACCAGAGGGGGTGACTGTGATCTACTTGCTTATAGAAGCTGTGGCCTAAGGATGTGATCATGATTTGGTCCCAGAGAAGCCACCAGCTGCAAGTGTAATTGAACAGGCCACTTGATAAACAGGAGAGTCCTAGCCTGGGACCACCTCTCTCTATAGCACACACCCACACAGAAATTTTAGGGACAGCTAGGCTGACGGAATGCATGCGCTGGAACTTGCCTTTCCTGGGCTGGAAGGGGCTTGGCATTGGGTGTCTGGGTTGGGTCCCTGTTCTTGCTTCTGCTTCCAATCCATCACCTAAGTGCTCAAGGCTGTCTTGGCATGGGGGAAATTCTCCAGCCCCCTCTCAGTTTCTCAAGGATGGCATCCAGCGATGAAAGGTGCTTTCAGAGGAAGTGAGGATATGAACATTAGCTGAGAGCTCATGTGGGCCCCATGATTGCCTAAGGCAGCATGGTTGATAAGGATGCTTTAGCTAGTGAATTATGACAATAGCATTAGCGGGGCCTATTCGCAGCATGTGAGCTACTGGAAAGAAGTGGTCAGTCTTTGTCATCTCTGCATACCCAGTGTTTAGCACAGTCTTTGGGTCTTAGAATGGTCATCCATAAATGTTGGATGGATAGATGAATAACTGAATAAACAGAGAGAAATTTTTCTTTAGAGTCAAGAGCACAGGAAAGTTTACCTCCTTTCCCAGGGTCACCATCCCTGTTTGTCACTCCATCACCTCATGCCTGAATAATTTCAAAGGCATCCTAATGACAAACAGAGGAATGAGCTCTAGATTAGAAGGCGGGGGACCTGGAATTTGAACCATTTATCACTTTTGGGAAATTCACTGGACATCGCTGAACCGTTCATGTTCAAAGTGGCCTAAATGTAATTCAAGGACATTTCAACTCTCAAATTCTCTGCCTGCTTCTACCCAAACAACCCTGCAGATTAATTATTGTTGGTTACCAAAATTTAAAAATAAGATTTCACACAGAAATCCAAATTTCTTTCTTCTTCTGCAAAGCCAGAAGCCCTGACCATAGTGGCCTGCCCTATTTTCCATGGCAGTGGTGAGCAGGAACTGAGTAACTGCTGCTCCACGCAAACAAGTGTGTACTTTTAGTTTGCCACAGTTTCCTCTTCTCCCTGTCACATAATGCTAAGCCTGCTTTGCTTATTTTTGTGCCTGCTTGGTCTCATGCATTTGAATTTGCAAACCAATAGTGGAAAAAATAAAACTTGTAAGGATGAAGGCAAGGGCCCTGGGAAGTAGCTCTCTTCTCTGCTGGGCTTAGGTGGCAGAGATTTGGGGATCTTCCTGGGAAGCTGGTAACTAGATTGTGAAAAGACACAGTGGCCAGTGCCCCAAGAGACTTTGCTTAGGCACTTGGCCTCCCAGAACTGTTGAGCCCTTTGACTGAGGCAGCTGTGTCCCCTTCACCTATCTCCCCCTCCTTGGACCATTCTGGTAGCTTGGGAGGCTCCCAGGGGCCTCCTCTGTATAACTTTATGGCCACCACTTAGAGGTGGGAGGGCTAGCACTCCACTGTAGAACTTTGGCAATGGTGGCAATTCTCCTTTCACTTCTTTCTTTTGTTCAACCTCCACTAGTGTCCTTGGCACAAAACGGGTCAGGCTGTTCGAAGGGCAAACTGCTTAAGTACAGTGTGAGTTGACCCAAGATCCCGGCTATATTCAGATGGGTGAGGTGCCATTCTCCTGCTAACTTACTTGGCTCATCTCATGGCACCTGTTGATGTAAACAGCTGCACTTTGAAGCTCCCTGGGGCTGGCCATCCCAAAGTCTCTTATCTCACTGGGAGCTAACTGTGCCCAGTTTAAGTCAGGGCTGTTTCCCACTCAGCTCCTCAGTCATCCTCTCTGAGCCCTGGTGCACCTCTGCCTCTCTGTTACCCTAACTAGGTGAAACATCCCCTGCTTACTCCTTCCCAGAATACTTTCTTGTACTTTCTGGTTTGTATACTTTTCTTAAGCTTGTTTTTTATAGTTGTATCAGTTATTCTGAGGTCTGATATAGTCCTGTGTTTTTTCTTTTAAAAGCTTCTACGTTTTCTTTCATCAGCCTTTCATTACTCACGCTGTCTCTCCTCACTTGACACCCTTCCCTTGTAATAGTTCCCTTTTCATAGAGACATCGACATCTGAACTCCAGTTTACATTGTGTTGATTCTGTTTTATAATGTTTTTTAACTTTTAAAAAATTGGTTCAATTACAGTTTACATTCAGTATTATTTTGTATTAGTTTCAGGTGTACGGCCTAGTGGTTCGGCATCATGTACTTTACAAAGTGTTGTTCCCTCTGATATTTCCATGACCTACCTGGAACCATACATAGTTATTACACTATTATTGACGATATTTACTATGCTCTACTTTACATCCCCGTGACTACTTTGTAACTGCCCATCTCAAGACCTTCAATTCACCTTTTTCGCCCAGTCCTCCAATTCCCTTCCCCTCTGCCAGTCATCAGTCTGTTCCCTGTTATCAATGAGTCTGTTTCTGTTTTATTTGCTCATTTATTTTGTTCTTTAGATGTTCTTGCCACGTGTAAGTGAAATCCTATGGCACTTGCCTTTCTCTGACTGACTTATTTCACTTAGCATAATATCCTCTAAGTCCATCTATGTTTGTCACAATACATTATGATGATTCTTGTCCTGGTCACTTTCAGAGACACGACATGGCTTTTGGTATTTTTCCAGTGTTCTGTATTCCAAATGGTGGATTGTGAGCAAAGCAGATCTTCAGTTTTTTTAGGGATATTTACTTTCTTTTTTTCCAAAATATAAAGCAATACATAAAGATAACTAACATTTATGGAGCACTTATTATATATCAGGCACCGTGCCAAATGCTGAAATTCCATGACCTCATTTCCTCCTCAGGACAACTCTATAAAAAAAGTGTCATTCCTAATCTTTTCCAGAGAAGAAACTGAGGTTCAGAGAGATAATGTATTTTATCCAAGCTTCCACAGTTACTAAGTGGGGGGTGTGGAATTCAAACCATGTCTCTCAAATTCCAGAGTCTGAACTCTGTATTGCTTCCATGCAAGATGATTCAAAAAAGTTTGGAAAATTCAGAAAAGCATAAAGGAAAAAATAAGATTTCCACAAGTCCAGGATATGTACCAACATTTTGGTATATTCTCTTTTACTCTTTTATATGTGTGGGTGAGTATATACATTTTTGAACAAAATTGGGAACACATTGAATGTTGAAAAAATTTTTAAAGATTTTATTTACTTATTTCTTAGAGAGGGGAATGGAGGAAGAAAGAGAAAAAGAGAAACATCAATATGTGGATGCCTCTCACAGGACCCCCTCTGGGGACCTGTCCTGCAACCCAGGCATACGCCCTGACTGGGAATCGAACCTGCAACCCTATGGTTCACAGGCCGGCACTCAACCACTGAGCCACACCAGCCAGGGCTGAATATTGAATTTTTGATTCAAAATTTTTCCTACCCAATACTACTATATCATGAGTATTTTATTTATTTTTTTTCAAGTTTCAGTTATTTTTAGTTAAAGAAAAACAGCCTTTTCCAAGGGCAACAAAGTGAACTGAAGGTTAGAAGGAAGCAGGGTGCGTGCCTCTCACAGGCTCTTGTTCAAAACCTGGACTGGAGGAAAGAGGGCCCTCCTGGGAACCCAGGGGTGACCAGCCAGCAGGGGGATGACTTTGGTGGGATGGGGTGGAGCTACAGCCCACCGTGGCCACTTGATTGGTCCGCATGGGCTCCCAGGTGATTTCTACCTGCCAGATGACATGATTAACACTATTCTTCTTGGGGACACTTAAGAAGGAATGATGTGTGGAGCCAAGAGGGTGGCTTATTCAGTTGGATTCTGAATCACAATCAGGAAATAGTCTTTATCTGGGGCAACCATAATCTCATTTTTCTTGGAGCGAATTCGGAGGAAGGTGAGGTCATTCTGGGGGTCAATTTCATGCACGGTGCTCCGGGCCTTCAAGATGAAGTTGTGCATGAGGTTGGCGTACTGTGTGGTGGTGGGATTGTCCATGGTGCTCTTAATAGGGATGCCTTCCGTGTTCACCACGATGATTCCTTGCACTCCTTTCTGGCTCTGAAGTCGCTTCAGTGTCTCCTCCACCTCTGCCATCTCGGACCGATCCGGTACCTCTCATGAGTATTTTCTTACAAGTCAGCCCAAACATGGTCATGGAATCTAATAATGGCAGGCACCCAGGGTTGAAAGGTCTCTATGATTTTAGAAGGGAAATAATGATACTGATCCCTGAAGCCTTTGCCTTGAAAGGAGACAGTCTGAGGCTAGCCTGGGTGGAGCACCAGCATCTTCATGTGGAGTGAGGAGATCAGAGAAGGGAAAATGCTTGGAGCTCTTGAATTGCCTTTGAGAAGTTTCTTCCCTTCCTTTGTGTGCCTGGATCCTACATGAAGGTGCAGACCAACTTGTGTTTGAAGTGAGAGTTAAAAATGCAAAGCAGGTTTTACACAAGCTCAGTTAAGGGCCAGGCTTTCTGGAAGAAGTGAACACTCCAAATCCACCCCTCTATAAACCTGTGAGTAGAATTACTCATTAAGGTCAGAGAGGCTGGCTCTTCTTGCTGGGTCTGTACTCTTACACTGGCCTCTACTTGGAGACAAACAGGAAGCTTTCCCACCTTTGTTCTCTAAAATGTGAATGTGTGAAAGAGGCTCAGTGTATTTTATCTGTGTATATTTTGTAAGAAAAGAACTTTTTAAAAAATCATCTAAGAATAAAGCATGGAGGGGCAGAGAGAAGGAATTAGAAAGACCAGCAGGCTGTCACCACTCATTAGATAATTAGCATATGTAGGACTCAGAGTAAAGACAGGGTCTAGTGTATGTGACAGAGACAGAGGAGTCCCTGTGCTTGTGGTTGATGACTGAACACCCTTAGGATGTTTTGGAATGATATCCTGAGGTGCCAGCCTCTTAGAGGTTGTACCAATCAGTTCTTACCAATTTGGGAGTGAGTCCTGGTGGCCTCCGTGGCAGACACAGGTTTGTCCAAAGAATGTTGGTGCATCTTCTGTGCAGGCTGAATGGCTGGGACATGAAGTCTTGGGTTTATGAGCTCCGTGCGATCTGGGGAAGCCTGCCACCACCCTATGCCCGTAGTCTGTCCCCTGACCCACAGAACGGTTTCCCCTGCACTGTCATCCTTCCTAGGGAGGTTGCACCCCGGTACCTTCCTCTTTCCTAAGCGATCTCAGGGAGATGGTTGAGAAAAATGCTTTGGGTTTGTTTATCAATATAGAGGATTCTTCATTACAGTACTCATTACTATAGAAGCTCCTGAGACAACATGTACAATGTTGTTGTACATGTCATTTAACTCCTTTTTTTTATTTTTTAAAGATTTTATTTATTTATCTTTAGAGGGGAAGGGAAGGCGAGAAGGAGAGAAATATCAATGTATGGTTGCTTCTCGTGCGTCCCCTGCTGGGAACTGGCCTGCAACCCAGGCATGTGCCCTGACTGGGAATCGAACCGGGATCATGTGGTTCACAGGCCCGCACTCAATCCACTGAGCTACACCAGCCAGGGCTCATTTAACTCTTAAACTTCGGCATTTTCAGTCTTTAAAATACCAGATTATACAATCTTGACTACCTTTGTGGGTGTTTACAAGAATCACATGGGATAATGGATACAAGAGTGCTTTGTGTACCCTAGGGTGCCTACAAATATATAGATTATGATATGTGAAGATTCTTTTTTAAAATATATTTTATTGATTATACCATTACAGTTGTTCTATTCCCCCCCTTCATTCCCCTCCACCCGCACACTCCCTCCCCCACCGTTCTCCCCCCTTTTGTTCATGTCCATGTGTCACAAGTTCTTTAGATTCTATATTTCCCCTACTATTCTTGCCCTCCCCCCTATCTATTTTTCTACCTACTGTCTATGCTGTTTTCCTGCCCTTCTCCCTCCTTTTCCTCCTCCCACTCCCCGGTTGCTAACCCTTCATGTGTTCTTCATTTCTATGGTTCTACTCCTGATCTAGCTGTCCTCTTGGTTTGCTTTTGTTTTAGGTGTGGTTGTTAATAACTGTGAGTTTGCTGTCTTTTCACTGTTCATATTTTTCATCTTCTTTTTCTTAGATAAGTCCCTTTAGCATTTCATATAATAAGGGCTTGGTGATGATGAACTCCTTGAACTTGACCTTATCTGAGAAGCACTTTATGTGTCCTTCCATTCTAAATGAAAGCTTTGCTGGATAAAGCAATCTTGGCTGTAGGTCTTTGGATTTCATGACTTGGAATACTTCTTCCCAGCCCCTTCTTGCCTGTAACGTCTCTTTTGAGAAATCCGCTGACAGTCTGATGGGCACTCCTTTGTAGGTGACTGTCCCCTTATCTCTTGCTGCTTCTAGAATTCTCTCCTTCATTTTCATCTTGGCTAATGTAATTATGATGTGCCTTGGTGTGTTCCTCTTTGGGTCCAACTTCTTTGAGACTCTCTGAGCTTCCTGGATTTCCTGGCAGTCTATTTCCTTTGCCAGACTGGGGAAGTTCTCCTTTATTATTTGTTCAGATAAGTTTTCCACTCGTGGCTGTTTCTTTCCCCCTTCTGGTACCCCTTTTAATCCAGATGTTGGAACGTTTAAAGATGTCCTGGAGGTTCCTAAGCCTCTCCTCATTTTTTTGAATTCTCATTTCTTCATTCTTTTCTGGTGGGATGTTTCGTTCTTCCTTCTGGTCCATTCCATTGATTTGAGTCCCAGTTTCCTTTCCATCACTATTGGTTTCCTGTGCATTTTCATTCATTTCAATTAATTTAGCCTTCATATGTTCCTCTAATTTGTGACTATAATCAACCAGTTCTGTGAGCATCCTGATAAACAGTGTCTTAAACTGTGCTTCTGAGAGGCTGGCAGTCTCTAGGTCGCTTAGAGTTATCGGCTCTGGGACTTTGAGTTCTTCTTGATAACTTCTGTTATCTTTTGGGCTGTTCGTGCCTGTTACGTATCAGGACCGGAGCCCTAGGTGTTCACCAGAGCAGGGCAACTCAGTCGCTGGGTTGTGACACTGTATGTGGGGGCGGGGTCAAAGAGGAGCAATGCCTTCCCATCTGCCGCCTCCCACCGCGGCCCCCACAGGTGCTGCAGCTGCCACCGTCACCGGGGCCCGTGCGTTTCATCCCACTGCACGCGAGTGTGCCACCGCCATCAGCCCTCCATCACTGGGTTCGCCCCCTGGGGCCTTCGTGGTCCGTCTCACTGTGTGCGAATGTACGACCTTGGTCAGTCTGCCCCACACCCTGACTGGGTCCGGGCCACTTGCGTGCCTAGGTCAGGGGATCTGTCCTGCCCAACCCAGCTCCGCTGCTGGCTCCGCCCCTCTTACCCTCCCGGTTGCACGGTTAGTTGTTGTTGGACTTCCGTATAATTCAGTTTTCTGTTCTTTGCCTGTGTCTTTGTTCTCCGAACCTTTGTTGTATTCAAACTTGGTTGTGGGAGAAGGCACAGTGTTTCCACCTATGCCTCCATCTTGGCGGAAGTCCCAATATGTGAAGATTCTTGAATGGGGAAAGCCCCTGTTGACTCAGCTGACTCCTCTGAGGTTTAGAAAGCCATTTCTCCAGCTCATGTAAAATCGTAGCCCTCTTTGTTATGCAGGATGGTTTCTTTCTGTACTATAAATGGGAGGGTGAGTTCTGGGAAGTACAAATGACTTCCTCAAAGTGGGTAAGGGATTTGGGAGTCTCAAGGCATTAGAAGGGGCCCATTAATTGAGTTCTTAACCATGCTGCTAGCTAACACTGTGACCTTGTGCAAGCCCCTTAAACTCTGAGCCTCACGTTCCTCAGTTGTTTCTAACCACAAAGGATTGATTATTCTAGCAGGGGGGGGCATATGGAATCTAAATGGAAGTATTTTGAGAAATTAAAACATATATGAAAGGACATTGTTAGAACTCAGAGGTGTTCCTAAGGATGTTGAGGTGAGCCAGTGTTTGATGAAGACTGGAAGCCCTAGGATCTCATTTTTTCAGAATTGGAAGGGGCCATACTCAACATCTTCAGTTTTACAGACCAAAAGAAAAAGTGAGACCCAGGAAACTACATTGTTTCTCACACTTTACCCTGACTAGGTCACATCCTCTACTCTAGGGGTCAAGTTCCCCAATGTGCAAGTGGGGTACCCTCCAGTTTATCTCCTTGCTCATCCCAGTGCTGCTGAGTGAGGGCTAATGAGATCATTCAGTCTGTATATGTTGTAACATCCCAGAATCACCCCAATTTTCGTCTCTGTCTCTGATCATCCACATTTATGAAGCATACTTGCCCAGCACAGTGCGAGGCAAGTCCTTGTTCCCAGTGGCAGCTTGGGGACTGAGTGCTCTGAGGGAAACTGTGGAGCCATGTTGGAGCCTCTGAAACTCCAGGATTTTTTGCTCTTGAAGTGTTTAAAGAGGCCAGGTGAAGGACGGGGTGAGAACTGGGTGGGACCTACGGACCCCCTGAAGCTAAAAAGTGGTGGTTTCTCCCCAGGGTGTGGTGAGGGGGAGGACTAGGTTCCTGGGGGAGGGAGAGGCTGCTGGGCTGGCTGAGTCACTGACTCCTGGTGAGCCAACACTGAGTGGCCAGGGAGGAGCCGCCGCCTTTTTTGGCATCAGTGCAGAGGCAGCCTTCGGAAGGACTGAAGATTTCTTGCCCCAGATGCTCCAGGGCTGTGGGCTGAGGGTTGAGTGTAGGGACTTCTTGAGGTTGAGAGGCTACCTCTACCAGCCCCTGCCTTTCGAGCCTGGAGCTCCCTGTGTCGGTGGGTTGGTGTGGGCTTTAGGACCCAGGAAGTTTCAGCAGAAAGGGGTTTGGGTTCTCTGCAAGGTGTTGTACTGGTCTGGATCCTGAAGGAGAGGGGCACTCAGGCCTGTGCCCCGGATTACTAATGCCCAGAGTCTCCCTTAATGGTGAAATGTGATGCTGCTCTTCTGCCTCCTTCCACACCCCAAGCTGGAGACCAAGCCACCCCTTCTCTTCCCACTTCTTTGTGTGCCCCTCCAGGCTTATGGCTCGCAGGTTCCTAGAGGAATTACATGCACACTGGCCAACCCGCCCTGGTTCCTTTTACTCCCACTTCTCCTTACACCTCACCCTCCAAAGTGAAAATTTCTAAATATCCCTGGCTGGTAGCTGAGTTGGTTAGAGTTTCTGTTGTCTCCATATATGCCAAGGTTGCCAGGTTCGATCCTGGGTCAGGAGACATACAAGAATGAACAGATGAATGCGTAAGTGAAACAACAAATTGATGTTTCTCTTCTTTCCTCTCTAAAAATTTAAAAAATGAATTCTTGCCCCGGCTGCCCATGTGGTTCAGTTAGTTGGCACTTGGTCCCTTAGAAGGGGAGGCTGCTGGTTCCGTTCCCAGGCACACAGCACATACCCAGGTTGCTGTTCAATTCCCGTGGGTGTGTGCAGGAGGCAACCAGTCGGTGTTTCTTTCTTTCTCTCTCTCTCTCTTTCAAAAGCAATGAAAAAAAAAGGCCTCAAGTGAGGATAATAATTTCTAAGTAGAAGACATATTCTTATTAGACTGATGTGGTCATTGCAGTGTATTGACTATGTTGTTCAGTGACAGTTTTGAACCCTGAAGTTGCTAACTTGGCAGATCCATGGCTCTCTTTGATCATGCAGGTTAAAAAGTGTCGCAACAGAAATAGTGGAAACCTTTCTGTTCCTGCTTCGTTCATCTCTAGCTTTATCTCTTTCTTTCCTTTCCTTCATTTTTTAGGTGCACGATTTACATATTTTAATAACCCAGTGAAGACAGCTGAACCCAATACTCAAGCCAAAAACAAGACCACTACTATAACTTTTTTAAAATTTTATTTATTTATTTTAGAGAGACAGGAAAGGGAGGGAGAGAGAGGGAGTGAAACATCAATGTAGGGTTGCCTCTAGCACACCCCATACCGGGGATATGGCCTGCAACCCAGGCATGTGCCCTGAGTGGGAATCAAACCGGTGATGCTTTGGTTCGCAGGCCCACGCTCAACCCAATGAGCTACACCAGCCAGGGCCACTACTATAACTTACATCCACCTATGTGCCCTCTCTATCCTGTCTTCCACCCCATCACCTATCCCAACCATTATCCTGAATTTTGTGATTATTGTTCTTTTGATAAACATATGTGTCTAAACAAATATTTTCTTTAGTTTTGTTTTATATTCTGTATTAAAAATATAGACTATGTAAAGTTTTCTATGACTTGCTTATTTCCACTCAACATTATAATACTAGGATTTATTCCTCTTGAGTATAGCTATAGTTCATTCATTTTCACTGCTATATAATATTTCATTGGTGAAGCTAGCACCATTTTTCACCATTTGAAGAGCATTCCTGTTCATGTCTCCTGATGCACATGTGCAAATGTTTCCTGGGTATAGAGCTCAGAAGGGAATTGCTAAATCTTAGTATATGAATATTCAAACTTACACAATAACAACAGGTTGTTTCCCAATACATCTGTAGTAGCTTTCCCCTACTGGTGAAGTATAAGAGACACTGTTGATCCATGCCCTCTCAAGTACTGGGTATTGACAGACTTCTTCGTTTTTATCAGCCAAATGGTGTAGTGTCTCTTAGTGATCTTGATTTGCATTTTCCTGGTTACCAATAAAGTTGAGCAGCAAAAATAATATTCCACTGATCAGACACACAAAAATAGCATATATTAGAGTGTTTGTGCCCTGGCTGGCGTGGCTCAGTGGATTGAGTTCCTGCCACCGAACCAAAGGGTTGAGGGTTCCATTCCCAGTCAGGGCACATGCCTGGATTGCAGGCCAGGTCCCAGCAGGGGACACACCAGAGACAACCATACATTGATATTTCTCTCCTCTCCTTCTGTCTTTCCTTCCCCTCTAAAGATAAATAAATAGAATCTTTTAAAAAAGACATAAGAGCCCTGGGTGGTGTAGCTCAGTGGATTGAGTGCGGGCCTGTGAACCACACGATTGCGGTTCGATTCCCAGTCAGGGCACATGCCTGGGTTGCAGGCCAGTTCCCAGCAGGGGACACACAAGAGGCAACCATACATTGATATTTCTCTCTCTCTCTCTCCCTCCTTCCCTTCCCCTCTAAGATAAATAAATAAAAATCTAAAATAAATAAATAATAAAAAATAAAAAAAGACATAAGGGTATTAAAAGAATTATGAAGGGAAACAAACCTCAATTGATGAGATTGCTTTCTCTTTGGATATCTCTCAGATGACTCAGATATCCAAAGAGAATGTCTAGAAATGAAAAAAAATACAGAAGGAAATTAAAATTTCAATGAAAGGGTTAAAATTGTATAATTACAGATAAAACTTAATAAATTGGAAGATATTTCTGGAGAAATTATATAAGACATGGGAGAGATGAAGATAGAAAATATAGAAGAGGAGTAGAAAATAGAGGAGTTGGAAAATTTGTTTCCATAAAAGACCAGATAGTAAATATTTAAGTTTATGGCCCCCATAGTTTCTGCAATTACCACTCAACTCTCCTATTGTAGTGTGAAAGTAGCCATAGCAACATGTAAATAAATGGGTGTGGCTGGGTGCTAATAAAACTATATTTACAAAACCAGATGGCATGCTGTCCGGACTTGGCCCGTGTGTTATACAGTTTGTCCACTTTCAGAATAGAGTAAAAAGATCCCAATATACATTTAATTAATGTCCCAGAGGAAGATAATACAGGAAATAGGAGTATGATAATATTGAAGAGGCAATGGTCAAGAATTGATTAAATACAATTATTATATTTATGAGACCTAATGAATCCCACTTGAGAGAAATAAACTTTGCCCCTAGACACATCATAGTGAAACTACAGAACACCAAGGACAAATAATTTCAAAGTAAACCCAACAGGTAAATTGCATTCAAGAGAATTACAATTAGTTTGACAACTGATTTCTCAACCTCAGTTGAGATAAAAGCCAGAAGATTGTGGACTGATACAATCTTCAAAGTGTTGAGGCAATAACTGCTAACACAGAATTCTACTACCAGTGAAAATCTTTCAAGAATGAGGGAAAAATCAAGACCCTTTGCAAACTAACAAAGAGGTTTCCACTAAAACAGCTTCTAAAAAAATAGTTCAAGAAGAAACATTACCTAAAGGAAAGGCCTGAGATTCAAGAAGGAATGATAAGCAAAGGAAATTGTAAACATGGTGCTAAATCTAACTAATAACAGCAAAGAAAATGATAACAATGTCTAACATAGGGTTTAAATAAACCTATACTTGAAATCCATAGTAACAATAGCATATAAATGAGAAACTAAATAATTGGAGTTTTAAGTGTTCTATCGTCCTAGTATTGTTTGGGAAGAAGTTAAAGATATTGATTATCAGAAATTTTTAGGATAAATATACATGTTAAATTTCTAGACTAACACTAAAAAACTAGGAAGAAAATGGAAAGAAGCAAAGGAATATGAAGACAATAGGAAATGTAGCAGTTAAAAAAATTAAGACTGTGATATAGAAGAAATTAATAAATATTACCATTTATTGAGTAGCTACCATGTTAGTTAGTATATGAATATTCCAATTTACACAATAACAACAGGTTGTTTCCCAATACATTTGTAGTAGCTTTCCCCTACTGGTGAAGTATAAGAGACACTGTTGATCCATGCCCTCAGAATGAGCCATGCCCATTTTGAATCATTCATGTTCATAATTTCATGTAACATAGGTAAGAGTGTCAGGACAGATTAGGCATAAAATTAGAGTTTCATTATTCCTGGACTGTTGCACATGAAAGAAGGTCTGAAACTGGAGTTCTTAGAGCATGGTGAAAAGAAAAGCATCAGGCAGCAAAAGTGGGAAATTTACCTCTTTACTTAGAAGTTTTGTGTGGTATTGAGTACAATTTGCCCCTCAGTTCTGTCATCTATAAAAGTAAGTCAGAGTGCTTGATACTTAATAATGTTCATTAAATGCCAGATGCTCACTAAATGGTAGATGTTACTAGTAGAGAACTTTTTCACAGTCATAGAGCTTAGATTCCAATTCAGGTAAATGAAATTGAACCAAAGTTACTTTCTCTTCTACAACGTTGGTAGACTTGTCCTCTATTCTCTAAGGCAGAAGTATCATGTAATAGCTGAAAACATAAGTTCTGGAATCAGGCAGACCTGTGTTCATGGCTCAGCTTGACTACTAGCTAACCCTAGGACTTTGGGCCTCAGTTTCTTCAATTGTTGAAAGGGGACAAAAGTAGCTGTCACATAGAGTAGTTGTAAGATTGCAAGAATGCATGCCAATCACTTCGGTGGTAGAAATTACAAATTAGGTCCCAATTTAATACAGCCATACTTTGGGGTTATTGTGGGTTCAGTTCCAGACCACCATGAAAAAAGTGAGTCCGTCTTTTTAATCTTTGTTTTTTTTAAAGATTTTAAAAAATTTATTTATCTTCAGAGAGGAAGAGAAGGAGAGAAGGAGAGAAATATCAATGTATGGTTGCCTCTCGTGAGTTGCCTACTGGGAACTGGCCTGCAACCCCAGGCATGTGCCCTGACTGGGAATCGAACCGCAATCGTGTGGTTCACAGGCCCGCACTCAATCCACTGAGCTACACCAGCCAGAGCTGAGTCAGTCTTTTTGCTGGTGGAGGACCATGCCTTCAACTTGTAAAAAGTGTAGCATCAGTGAGGCGCAATAAAATGGGGTATGCCTGTATAAGAAAGAATAAGAGCTAATGAGTGGGCTTTTGGGCAACAGTAAGAAGAAATGGTTTCTATCATTGGAAAAGAGATTAGTCTAGATGACCTTCATTCTCTTCCAACCTTGAGATGATCTTTTCTTCCCTAGATAAGAGTAAGGGAAATTTAGCTATAATTCCTCACTCACATTCTGACTGAAGAGCAGGTCGCCAGTGGCCCAGACCCTACAGGGAAATGGGCTGGTTAATAGCATTAAATAATAAGCACAATAATAATACTTGAATGTTTTGTAATGTGGCAGCACTGTGTGCATTTACATGGATTAATTATTTCAGAGTCTTCTGAAATATTTTAAATGGGGATGCTATGGTTATCCCCTGTTATCATTGCCAAAACTAAACAGAGACATTGACTGACTTTCCCAAGGTCAAACAGGTAGTGATAGTGGATCTGGGACTTGAGTCCATCTACCCACAGGGCCTATGCTCTGCACTTTAAGAGGTGACCTGGTCCCTGAGAAAAGGGGTTCTCATTTCTGGAAAGCACCTCAAGGCACTCTTATGGTGTTAATGAGTGTGGCCTTTGTCAAACTCAGGTTTGGACTCTGGTTCTACTTTTTACTGTGTGGCTCAAGAAGAGGTATTTAATCAGTTTTCTTTTCTACAAAATGGGGGCAGTATTATCCATTTCCCATTGTATGGATATACCACAGTTTTTAGACTATAAGACACACTTCCCCCCACCCCCTATTTGCGGGGGAAGGGGGTATGGCTTATAGTCTCAATGTAGCTAACCTGGCTCACTGGGGTGGGGGGGCGGTGGCCTATATTATTTATGTTATTAAATATTTTACCACATTTTTTGCTTCAAAATCTTTTTCCTATTTTCCTGCTCTAAAATCTAGGTTCATCTTATGGTCTGGTGCATCTTACGGTCCAAAAAATTTGGTACCACATTTTCTTTATCAATTGCCCAAGTTTGTTGGGAGAATCAAATTAAATAATATGAGGTATTCAAAGAGACTGGAAACACTGTATTTCCATAGTGAATCATGAAGACCTCAGCTGCACCAGCTCTAAGCAGATGCCTCTGTTCTCTGAGCTGATGATGAGGTGACTTTCAGAGAGTAACAGAAAGCTGACTTTTCCCCTGCTGCTTGAAATGAGGACTTGTCCATTGTCCTCAATGCCCTTCCAACTTCTGCCACAGAGCATGGTCTTCAGAAGCCCCATCTGTTTCCCCTTCCCTTGGCTTTGCCACTGAGCTTTGCCAGGTTACCTATTGCATTATTTGATATTGTGCCAGTCCCTCTGTGGGCTCCCAGTCCTGGGCATGTCAGAGGTCACTGTGCCTCCACCTCCAGTACCACCATGTTCCTGAGCTCCTGGTGACATTGTGGTGACTAGGCCCACAGTTCTGGATTTAGTCTGCTCGTCCCTTCACCTTTGTATCTGAACCAGCACTATTCTATTCACTTTCCTGTCTTCTTCTTTTTAAGAATATTTTATGGTGGTGAATAGCATTAATTATATTCACATTATTGTGCTGCCATCACTACTGTCCATTCACAAAATTTTTTCTTCATCCCAAATAGAAACTCTGTACCCATTAAACAGTAACCCCACCCAAATCCCTTTCCCCCTAGTCCCTGACAACCTCCACTCTATTTCCAGTCCTTATGAATGTGTGCCTAGAATAGGCACTTCATTTAAGTAGACTCATACAATATTGATCCTTTTGTGTCTGCCTTGTTTTATTTAGTATAATGTTTTCTTTTTTAAGTTAATTTTTTTATTTTTCATTGAATTTATTGGGATGACATTGGTTAATAATTGCATAATGTTTTCAAGTTTCACCCATGTTGTAGCGTGTATCAGAATTTCATTCCTTTTTAAGGCTGAATGTTATTTCATTGGATGGATGTGCCACATTTTGTCTACCAATCCATCTGTTGATGGATGCTCTCTCTTCTTTAATGAAACTTTGGGCTATCAAAATTTACAGTAACATGGAGGGAAGAGCCTACTTTTTGAAAAGATTTTATTTATTTATCTTTAGAGAGGGGAGAAAGAGGGAGAGAAACATCTATATGAGAGAAGCATTGATCAGGCGCCTCTTGCATGCCCCCCTCCGGGGACCTAGCCAGCCACCCAGGCATGTGCCCTGACAGGGAATCGAACCTGAGACCTTTTGGTTTTCAGGACAACGTCCTCCCAACCAACTGAGCCACACCCGTCAGGGACAGCCTACTCTTTCCTTGAAGCAGGAAATAGGAGAGTCACCTTCCCAGGTGGTGGGAACTTGCTTTCATTGTGTGGTTTACAAAGTCTGCTTTGAAGCCTCTTCTCGGATGTCACCATTCCAAAGGTCTCTCATTCAGCAGGTGACACTGCCTGGACATGGAAGTGCTAGTTGGAAAAGAGAGAAGGAATTGTTTGGGGCTCCAGTCTCGCCTTTGCCTGCCTTCCTGAGGACAGAGCCCACTATTGATTGCCAGGGGTGCTCTGTTTTCAGTCTCTAGGCAAACGGTCTAGAGACTAGAGCAGCTTTTGTTTTACCTTTTTATAGTTCTGAGTTTTTTCTTGTTTTATGTATTTCTTCTGTCAGTTCTGTCATTTCTGATCGGCTTGGCTTCCATACCCTTCAGTATTTCTGTATCTACTCCACTATAATCACAGGGCTTCCTAATTCAGGCGTGTCCTGTGTTCTTTATTTAGACTCTGTGTCTGGGAGTTCCCGGAGGGGAAGGGCCCCCTTCCTTCCTTTCTCTGAATCTTCCTACATTCTTTTTTGTTCTCCTTTCTCTGTTTTGCATCCCTCAATGCCAGGAATTGCATATCCTCTATCTTGGCTACAGTCTGTACCCTCAAGGTGTCCAGGGCCTAAAAGGATGACACACGCTGCATTATACATACCCTCAGAATATGCCATTGTTGCCTCTGGGAGGAAGTAGGAAAACTCATGTCGATAGTCTGAGTTCATCAGGACAGGAATCCTTCAGCTCCAAAGTTGGGTCTAAAATTCTCTGACTATTTTATGCAGGCTGCTCTCTTGCTCTCTTGCTCTCTTATTCCTGTTTCTCTTGACTTTCTTTGTAGGACCTTGGAGCATGTAGTATATCTTAGCTTTTTTCAGGCTCTTTCTGCAGTTGCATGGCCTTCACTGAGTCATGCCACCTTAAGGCCATGTGTTATAAAATCTGTGGGTGGAATAATGTCATCAGTTCTGTCTGTCTTAAAATTCTGTCCCAGAGATAACACATCAGAGTGCTTTGAAACTGTGACGCATTGCCCGGATGTGAGTTCTTACCACAACCTTCTTCTTCTTTTTTTTTTTAATTTTATTTATTTATTTAGAGAAGAAGAAGGTAGGGAGAAAGACTGGGAGAGAAAGAGAGAAACATCAATCAGTTGTCTCTTGCTCGTGACCCAACTGGGGGCCAGGCCCGCAACCCAGGCATGTGCCTTGACTGGGAATCAAACCAGTGAACTTTTGCTTTGCAGAATGACATCCAACCATCGAAGCCACACCGGCCAGGGCCACAACTTTCTTTGATGCTCATGAACTTTTCTTTCTTACCAAATCCACTTAAGAGGGAAGGCAGATTCCCCAGATATAGATGCAAAAAGTGGAGATGCTGGAGAAGTCCATGAATGGTAGTACCAACATCTACCTGGTACATAGAGCCCACAAAGAGGCCAGAGGCACTGGGATCCCTGACAAGGGGTAGCCTCCCTCTGTTTCCATTGTTCAGTTGCTTTTTAATGCAGTTAATCTTCATCTAAGGGCTCTGGGCCTTTATACTCCCCAAAAGTAATAGTCCTTTCAACTTCTTTGTGAGGTAGGTTACTCTCCTTATCTCTATTTTTCAGATAATGAAATTAAGGCCCAAGAAGAATGGATTTAGAGGGCAGGCATTGTGCTCAGGGGAAGGCAAGTGTAGTGCTACTTGGGAAGAGCTATGATAGAAGAGCCTGTAAGCTGTGAGGAGCAAGAGCTTGACCAACGCTCGACAATCTGACCCCAAGACAGAGCTCCAAGCCGCCTGGGCCCACAAGTCTGGCTGCTTTGGCATCTTCAGCCTTTCTGGTGCATCCCCTAGTCAAATTGGATTCACTTCTGGTTTTCTTTTTAGAGATTTCTCAGGGTCTGTGATCCAAGGCAGTGTGCCACATTGACAGTTAACTGCACCTGGTAGCCCATAAGGCAGGGTATAAAGACAGTAGAAAGATGTCCCCTTCAGATGAATACAGCCTGATGGCCTATTCATCAGGCTGAAGCCTATCCAGCAACACTTAGGGTGTTTCATCTC
This sequence comes from Sturnira hondurensis, assembly GCF_014824575.4. Taxonomy (NCBI): domain Eukaryota; kingdom Metazoa; phylum Chordata; class Mammalia; order Chiroptera; family Phyllostomidae; genus Sturnira; species Sturnira hondurensis. The sequence goes on along the minus strand of NW_028089713.1, from coordinate 3,217,117 downwards.
CCAACAGCCTTCTCACTTAGTGCCCAGGTTCAGGACACACTCTGCACATGTGTAGAGCAGCTCTGGGAAGCCCTAAGAAAGCTCTCCTTGATTCAGGGTATAGGCCTGAGCCCATTCGGGGGAGGCCCAGGCTTTGAGGGAGCTCTCTCGCAGCAGCTTGATGGCTACAACTGGCCCTGGTGGTGTCATGTCAGATGCACACAGGTGATCATGTTCTTCATTTGATACCTAATATAGATTACTTTGCATCATCTGCATCTGCCTATATATCCTGCTTTCCAATCTATATTCTGCCTCTTTTTGTCCCAGTGCCCAGCAGTGTTTGACTCATAGATGTTTCACTGTGAGATATAATACAATGTAAAATTTTATTAGACTTTCCCAAAGTTCCCTGAATGGCTGTGATTCTGGGATGCTATGAGATGTTTGATGCAGTTGGCAGGGAAAGTTCTGTATCTGGTCCCTGAAAAAGCCAGGAACTTACCAGCTCGTGCAATTACTACTGATGAACTGGTGATTAGGTCTGGCCTGCCTCCTAACTTGCAGTCATTTGACCCCTGGTCCCATCTGCTTTGAAAAGATAGCAGGGCATACATGGTACTCACCTACAATGGTGCCACAGTCACTGCTTCTGGGAGCCAAGCTGGCACCAGCTCTGGAGGTTGCGGAGGAGGGGGAAGCATCATACAATGCAGAAAGCTGCCCAGGAGTATAAAAGGGAACTCCTTAGCCAGGTGGCTCTGCTCAGCTAACAGCTCCTGCTGGGTGAACATGGTAGCATTTTGGCTCCTGACACTGTTCTGCCCATCTGGCTCCTTTAGAACTAGAATTGAAGACTCCTGACCAGAGGACCTGGGAAGGTGGTAAGCTGATGCCAGTTTAGGGAGTGAACATTGGGGTGAGTCTCAATTCTGTGCAATAGCACCTATACACATCTCTTCTGGAGATAGTTATCTCACCAGTTTTCTTGCAGGCAGAACTCAGAGCCTTGCCTTTCTCAAAGCAGCTCATTTAGCCTCCGGTTTCCCTGCCTCCTATGTTAGCTCGGTTGAGCATCTGATACAGGGAAGTGCTCATTTTCCTATTTACTTCCTAGGTTTATCTCACCTCCTAGTGGTGCCTTTTCATTCTGCAAATGGGATCTTCCACCCTGGCCTCTCCAGGAGGAATGGGAAGTGTCAGGACTGCCCATTTTCTTTCTTCTGTGATCTTCTGTGACCCTCTCATTTTACCATATTCCCCTCCTATCTTGGCTCTTGAAACTATTCCCATAGGAAGAAGAAGGTAGTTCACCCTCCCACCCCTTTTTAGGGCCAGACTTCTGTTTGTTTTCTTGGAAACCATGGCAACACAGCCTAAGAGGCCACTTCTACCATCTTGGATGTTAATGTTCCAAAGCCTTGTGCTCCTAGCTACGAGCTCTCTAGAACATTTTTTCAAAGGGGGACAGGAGCCTCTGATTTTTCAGATCTGCTGTAAGCAGGAGGGTTTAAACTAACCAACCCCTAGATAATTCTTTTACAAGTGGGTTAGGAATGGGAGCAATGTTCTCTGTAGGACCTGAAGTGTGAATATAGTAACATTAGCTGAAAGTCTGGAAGAGTATTCTGGAATGTGGTCTACACTTATGTGTGTGTGTGTTCTTTTCTCCTTTCCCCTTCTCACACTCAATTACTCAGAAGACTGGTGTTGGACATGGTTATCTTTTAGCTTACACCAACTTTTTCCTGCTTTTTCTTCCCCTAGACATGTTTGTCCTTCTTGCTTGAGTGCTACCTTTTAAAGCCCCAAGCTGGGAGTCCAGGCAGATGGGATGATTAACTGCAGAAGTCCAGTAGACAAATTCCACAGCCTTAGACGGCAAAGTTTCCATAGCCTCACTGCTGTGGGACTTCCCCCACAGAAGAGTTCTCTTTCCTGAGCTGGCTGTTGGAGGAGGGAGAGGGGAGAGCAGGCTGGTGTGTCCTTGTCTACTCTTTGGATTTGACTGCTTGCAGATGGGAGAGTTCAGTGTCTGAAACCCTGAAGGGAGGGCATTGCCCCCGTCCCCCTTCTCAGAAAAGGTTTGTTCTCTGGGTGATGGAGATCTTACTAATTTGCACCAGCTGGCCAGGGTGTGCAAGACTAGAGAAGCTGGGAAGAGTGCTCTTGCAGACTTTTGAGTAGAGAAGCAAATGTGAGACAAATGGTGTGAGATGCCTACTTAAGGTCCTGCTGTGCTGGGTTGGGTGCCTTTTGCTATTATTCCTCCTCTTGTCCCTTCTGTGAGTCCTTGAATTTTTGCATAGCAGTGGAAAGATCTGAAAGAAGGCAGCTATGTTACCAGGGTGTTCGAGTTAGCCTCCTTATGCCTTCTTTCTACCCAGAGGCTCAGAGTAGAATTGGGGTGTGACGGTAGTACCATCTTGCAGCTTGTAGTTAGGAAGGGCTAGCATATCATGCTCAATTCTTGAATTTCCAGTTTGTGTGGGAGCATTTAAAAGAGCCAGAGTCATACTGTAATCCTAAGTGCCTTTTATATTGGTCAAATATCCCAGCCCCTTCCTATTCATCAGACCACTTCCCTGTTTATGATGGATTGGAAACTTTGCTGAGCACACCAAATCCTGACTTTAGTTTTTAATTCATAGGAATATTGTCATATCTTTCCCCTTCCTCCATCTCTGTTAGGGCTCCTCATTTTTTAGTCCATTAGCAGTTTGCCTCTGCTTCAAGCATAGTTAGATGTTTCATATTTGACTTAGCCAGGCAAGCTTCAGGTAGATTTGGGAAAGTACAGATTGGCTCATAAGAGTTTGTCTTGTGTGCCTTTGGCCCATCATCCATGACCCCTAGCCATTGCAGCCCCACAAATGCCTGACTTGCTTCTCATCATATCTATATTCTTTCCACTGTTTGAGCCAGTGTGGACTAGACGGGGTTGATTGGTTTCAGAAAGTACCCAGGTAAGGAGAATGGAATTCCATCCAAGTATACTGTCTCTGGAGATGTGTAAAGAGAGAATAAGAGAGATTTGGAGATTGAGGTAGGTAGTGGGGAGGAGAGAGAGAGAGATTTCGATAGAGAATAGAAGGAGAGAGGAAGACAGGGAGAGATAAGGAAAAAGCTATACATAGATCTGAGAAACAAAGTGAGAAGTTTGGGAATGAGGTATACAGAGAAAAATGAGGAGGTGGAAAGAGTTTGGTACTAGATATTTTTCCTATAATTTCTGGCAGCTCAGTGCTTCAGAAATAATCTAGAAAACATCCTTTTTTGCCACTTCCTACAGAACTCCCCACCACCACCATCACCATAGTTCTCCTCCCCTGTCTTTTCTCAGAGGCTCTGCAGTGGTGTTTAAAATGCTGTATGTGGGAGTTTAGAATCAAATAGGTGTTGAGAGAACTTAAAATCTTTATGGTTCTTTTTGTATCTCCACAGAGAGTGGATGATTTGCACAGTGATAGCTGGTCTCCCTTCTGCCTTACCAGAAAAGCCCTGCACTATGTCCTGGAGAGTAAGCAAAATAGGCCTTCAGTCCATTCAGTCTTCCAACTCCAGGGCCCAAAGAGAGATGGGGCGGAGAGGGGACAAGTGCTGAACGAGTGTTTCCGGGGACTTATAGATAACTGGTTCTCTCTGGAGATGGCCAGAGAAAGATGGCTCATTCGTTAACTCTGCATGTTAGATCAGGCACTGGCACAGAGATTGGAAGAGAGGTGATACAACCTTTCTGTTCACTTAGAAGAATACACAATACCTTCCACTTTCTCTTTCCTGTGACTTGCATCAACAATGGCCAGTTGAGGCTGAGTCACCTTTGTCTCCTGCCCTTTGTCTCTTTCAACAATGGGCCCTGTGTCCATCATTATGGATCCTGAACCCTTGAGTAAATAGGTATTCTTTCTAGCCTATGATTTTTGGAAGCTTACTCTACCATGGTGACTCTGAGGCATGTCTTTTTCTTTTTATATATTTCCAAATAATGGCCCCTCAGCTTGAGTTAATACCCTAAGACTCAGACACACTGGTGTCTGGGGTACTAGCTCACCTGTGGTGCCTTTCTTTCTTTTTTTTTAAGATTTTATTTATTTATCTTTAGAGGGGAAGGGAAGGAGAGAGAGAGAGAAATATCAATGTATGGTTGCCTCTCATGCATCCCCTGCTGGGAACTGGCCTGCAACCCAGGCATGTGCCCTGACTGGGAATCGAACTGCGGTTGTTTGGTTCACTGGCCCATGCTCAATCCACTGAGCTACACCAGCCAGGGCACCCGTGGTGCCTTTCTATCAGCCTCCTTCCAGCTGTCCAGGATGGTGCCCACACTGAACCCTTTTTTCACCCTCTCCTATCTCCTTTCCTACCCTACAGGAACAGTGGGATGCTGATGACAGTTGGTTTGACAGGCTTAGAAACCATGCCTGCTTTGCTGTTTTGACCTCCAGGTGCTGCCAAGACCGATTTCTGTCCCAAGTTCTGATTTTCCCAGCAAGATTTTGTCAGCTAACCATTGCTGTCAGCTAGGACTTTGACTGCTCCAGGGGCGGTAGAGGGTGCTTCCCTGATGGAAGCAGCAGCAGCCACCCCCTGCCCCCACCTCCTTTCCTCCCCATGGGGTTTGTTCTCACTGATAGCCCATCAGAGCTGTGGTGGCATCTAAAAGGCATTTGGTTATAATCTCAGATGGAAGGAGTCAGAGCAGTCTGTGGAATTTTTTCTTCTTACCACTGCCCTAACTTTTATCTGATTACTGTGCATCCACAGTTGGAGTCGGGGTGGCGTTCTCTTCCTAAGAGCATACCAATTCAAAGGAACTGGAATAAAGTGGAGAAAGAGGGATGTTAAAATCCTGCATCATCTTTTGTATTCCACCTGTTTCTGGAAAGTGATTCTTTTTCTCTTAGATGTCATTTAGCGATTGACAGCCTACAGCATGTTTATCAAAGTCAGTGTACGCTTTCAGCTTAGTTGTGTGTGACTCCAGTGGCAATTTCTGATCACTCTTTACCTCCTCTGCCAAAAACCTTTCCCAGGTGCCCCGGGGCCAGGAGACACATGTGTCCCAGGAGGAATCAGCCTCACTTTAGATCATTCAGCCTCACTTTAGATCATTCTTCAGAATTTGAATCTTGAATTCTGACTCCTTGGCGCGGGCTAAAATTGTGAATCTTGTTGTGTGGAATCTCACTAAAGAGTGACAACAGTATGAAAGTTCTCTGCATAAGTGGAGGGAAAACATGGTCCCATCAGAGGCACCACTGGAGGTCATTCCTTTCGGACCTCCAGCAGGGCTAGGCTCCGTGCTGGGTGACACTGCACGCGTGGGACTGGGGAACTCTGCTTGGAGGCTCTCTTCCCATGACCCCTGGTGGAATCCTCAGTATCTTCATCCTGATGACATTGGCAGCCAGTGGGGGATGGTGGAGAGGGGTAGGGGTGTGAAAAATGCTGCTGGCTGGAGCCTGTCTTCGACAGGAAGAATACCCAGTGCTTTTGTCTTCTGTCAATAATGTAAGTGGTGCAGAGGTGAGACGACCCTGAGTTTTGGCCTCTCTTCCTGATGAGCTGAGACAGAGGTACATATGTACCAGAAGCTCTACCTTCCCTTCTCTAAAGGAACTCACCCTCTTAGCTGTGCTCCTTTCTTCAGGCTTCTCCTTGCTGGCTCAAGTCCTGAGCTGTATTTTCTGGCTCTATTCTTTTTGTTCCTGAGAAAATTGTGATGGCTCTTTTTTATTTTTATTTTTTAAGCTCTTTTAGGGGGCTGGGAAAGGAAAACTTTAAAGTAATGAAAAACAGACCACTCTGCCATTACAGGCACATAAATAGCTTCACCGTGGCCAGGCTGCACACTCACTTTGCCATAGCAACCTAAACCGAGTGTTTACAGCAGCTTGTCACCAACTGCAAAACAGCAGCTGCTGCTGCCCGCCAGCTGCCTTGCGCCCCCTCAGAGCAGTGGGCAGATGCCCTTCACATAGAGGTTTTACAGAGGGTCATGAGCCAGCCCTTCTGGAGGGCCTTGGAGGTGGCAGGGAAAAGGTAGCCTGGGTCTAGATGTGCCGTGGAGCAGTAGTACTTGGGGAGCCTAAAGTGAGTGGTGGGTGTCTCTTGTTCTCTCATTTTCCTCCTCCAGCTTTGATCTCCTGCAGACAAGGGAAACAGGAGTGCAGGGGATGCTTAGCACCACCTGAGTCAGGAGGGGGTCTGGGTGTTTCTCTGACCCTGATGAGGGAACTCATTCTAACTTTCTGAATAAATCTTGGCTTCTGCTATAGCCTGCCCAGGAAACACTGTTTTTCTCACAGAAGAGGGGCTTTACTGGGAAAGGGAACTGCCCTGAGATAAAGGGAAGCAGAGCATTCTGCAAGGGCTGGAGGAGGGAGAGGGGAAAGCAGGAGGAGATAGAAGACAAGACCCTCCTATACCTCGCCTGTTGGCCTAGCTGTGGGACAGTGTTTGGACTGGACCCCATTCAAGGCCTTAAAGTGAGTTAGCCTTATCTTGTTGGAAGTTCTCATGATATTGTTTGCAGAGATGCTTCGTAACTTCTGCAGCATTAGAAAGTGGCATCCTCAGACCAGCAGCGTCAGCATCTTCTTGTTAGGGAACTTGTTAGAAGTTGTCAGGCCCCACCCTAGGACTCCTAATGCAGAAACTCTGGGAGTTGGCCCCGTGATAGGCTTTAACCAGCCCTCCTGGGATCCTAGTGCACACTCAAGTTTGAAAACCACTGCTCTGAAGCACCATACAAGTGCAAGGGGGTGATTGGTCTACTTTCTCAAGCCCCAGGCTGACTTGTGGCTCCTGTCTGTGCAGCGAGTGAACTAGAAAAAGTGGAGCTGGGGCAGTGAGGTGACCGGTTACTAGGGAGTGCTCCCAGCTCTTTCCTGGTAAATGCCCACTTCTCAGCATGGAGTGCTTGCCCATTTGCCTGAAACGTCCTGAAAATAGCTAGGCTGAGAAAAGACTGGAATAGGCAAAGCATGTGGTTCTCTGTACTCTGTACAGGTGAACTGTCACAGAGAGGAGGGAGGTAAAGATGCTGGCCAGGGGTGATGTCCAGTGTGTGGTACTCCGACTAGCGTCTGGGCCACACAGGAATGCTATTTTGCTTCCTCTCTTTCTGAGCCCCTGGGAAAGAGCAGCTGCCCACAGCAATCTCTTTTGGTGGATGAGATGTGGCATCCTCAGTCTGTGGCCAGGCAGCTTTCTCCTTATCCCTGAGAGCTCCAGCAGAACCTAAGCTCTGGGAGCAGAAAGATCCTGACCCAGTAGCCAAGGGAGACTGACCTCCCTCTCCCTCTCCATGAGCATGGCATGATTCTGCTGAAATTTGTTTCTAAAAATAATGCAGGATCCAATCCAGCTGCTAAAAAGCCCTTTATTCCCTTGGAACCAAAATGTGGAACAACCACAGCAGCCCCAAGAAAGGCAATCTGTGTTGCCCAAGAGAGTGAACAGACTAGATATTTGAATGTTACTGCTCAAGGCCTGCCTCCTGTCTGCTAGCCTAGTGGCTTCCTGTCCCAGGTCCACGGAGCTGCACCTCACTTAGCATGAAATACAGAACTTCGCTAACTCATATACCGAGCATTTCCCACAACCAGAGGGGAGGGATCAAGAGAAGCTGCCAGCGCCACTTTCATCAAAAAGCAGACCTTCTCGATGGCACTGTCACTCCCACCTGATATCAGCTCTGTCCTCCTTAACTGAAGGAAGTGGTTGGTATTTCTGTTTCATCCTTTACATTTGTTTTGAACTCTAGCTTGCTGTGAATACCCCCATACTCCTGAGTCACAGGAGGCCATAGAGGTGACCTGGGCCAGTATGACTCAGATTAGTATTTGGAAAAGGGTGCATTCCCCCCATGGCTCTGGGGCTGAGAGACTGCCCTTTCTCATCTTGATATATTGCTGCTATTTTGGGGATGGCAGGGGGGGACAGGAGGCATTGCCCTCTCAGGCACATTCCTGGTTTGGTTTCCTGATCCATGCCATGAAGCTACTTCTCTTCATCTTGACCAACAGGCCAGATGATCAGGAATGGACTGGCAACCTTGGTTCAATTCTTGGTATCACTTTTGAGAATGTTTGTGCTATCTATGGGCCCTACCTTCTCTCCCTGTCCTCTGAAGCCATCTGGCCAGAACTGATAAGTTTTGTCATCATTGTCATAACCTTCCTCAGACCATACAACTCTTCTAGGTCTGAAAGGTTTCAGCCTCATGGTATGTTTGTTTTTATTTTTTTGGACCTCAGGTGCAGAGTGAGTACTGACTTCATCAGTAATGGACTCATGACCCATTATTATTGGTTTATGCCCCTTCCTAAACACTTGGTGTTTCCCCATACTCCATGTCCATTCCCTTTCTTGCTTATGAGCAACATTCTAATGTATCTTTTTGTTTAAATATGTCCCTTAAAATGTATAGAATTACTTTATCCCTGGCTGGTATAGCTCAGTGGATTAAACGTGGGCCTGTGAACCAAAGGGTTGCCAGTTCAATTCCCAGTCATGGCACATGCTTGGGTTGCGGGTCAGGTCCCCACTTTGGGGTGCGTGATAGGCAACCACACATTAATGTTTCTCTCCCTCTCTTTCTCCTCCCCTTAAGATCACCAATATTGTCTTGCATATCTCTAACCTGCGTTTCTAACTATTGCATAATATCCCCTGTTATCTAGCTTATTCATCACTGGGGAAGGAGATCCCAGGTTGCCTTCAGTTCCCTGTCATCACAAACAATGTTCCACAGAACATCCTTGCACACGTCCCCTTCTGGACCTGCGTCAGAATTTCTCTGGGAGGTGCACCCAGGATACGCATTGGCTTAGCTCGCCCAAGAAGTACCAGGTGGCTCTGGGGACAAGGGATAAGTTCTGGGTCCCTGAGACCCAGAGGTTGAAAGTGACAGATTTTTTCCAGATAGATGCTTTAATTTTGGTACTACATTTCTGATGCTGAATTGAAAACGCTGTCAGAGTAGCAGGCTTAGGGAGGGGCAGGGTAAGCGCCACGTGTGCATGTGTGTTTGCTGTGCTCTCACCCCACCTCCTAATTAGGAAGTGGTGTTCTCTCTTTAGGAAGGGCTGAGAATTAGCATAAGGTTACAGGCCCACAGGCCCCAGTGTGATATCCTGTGGTCAGTGCAGAGGCCTGGTTTTGGTGACCAACCCCTCACTGGGCTTCCTGGCATGGGCCTGGTAGCTGCTGATGGTAACAGGTGGTGCTGCCCACCGCCTGAACTTTAGCCAATGTGCTCTGTCTCAGACCTTCTTCCCACATGCCTCCACAGAGCCTCAGTAGATTGAAAGGGAGGGTACATGCTCAGGTCTGCTTCCTCAAGCCAGTAGGCATTAGAGGAACAATGAGGGCAGGCAGGCGTGGAGAAGCAAGGAAGACCTGGGACCACGGTGAGGATGGCTACCAGTCCTGAGTGGTGGGAATTAGCAAGGATGGGCTAGAATCTGGGTCATGGAAGTAAGGGGCTGTAATGAGGAGGGAGTAGAGCAGCCTCTGTGTGGAGTTTGAACCTTCTGAGCGAAGGGCCAGCTAGGGCGGGGTGGGGATGGGGTTGTTTCAGGTTCTGCAGCCTGCTCATTGAGAAACTTGCAGCTTTCTTGACAGGGTGTGGCCCTGAGAAACACAGGAGTGCCTGAGAGGAGTAAAGCTTAAGACCCCGGAGATGCTGGCACAGGAAATGCCCCTGCTGAAGAAAAAAGAGAATCTAGAGCAGGATCCCTCTGAGCTTCTTCCAAGTCACTACGGGTTGCAAGGCCCAGGGTATGAAATGATAGAGTGGAAGAACCCCTGAACCCCGCTCCTGGGATCTCCAAATGCAAACTGGGTATGCTTGGTATCATGCCAGTCTAGAGCCAACTATATTCTGGCTGGAGAGATACTATATGTGTTGGGTTGGGGACGAGCTGGGGTGTTTGCCCCTGATAAGCCCTACACCTGCCCAGAAAGTACAAAGAAGTTAAGGAAGTGCTTCCCTGACCTGTTACATGGGTAAGGGGCAGATAGGTTTATGTGGATCTTCTCATCAAGCTCTAGAAAGTAAATCCATAGCTTTGTTCCTATTTCCTTAATGTCCTTGTACTCGAGGCAGGGGGGCTTTGAGTCCAGACAAGGGCACACATTCTGGCTTTCTGAATCTGTATTCCCCTATTTCCCTGCTATGAAACTGGGTGCCTCCTTAAAGGGTTATTGGTAAGGATCCAGTGAAACAATGGATGTCATAATGATAATATCTACTGTGTATGGACCAACCACCGCATAGCCACTATGCTAAGCACTATATAATAGTACGCGTATTTGTGTGTGTATGTGCATATATATGCATATATATGATTTTCTCTAATTGTCACATAAAGTGCCTAGCATGCATGGTACCTGGCTCATTGCAGGTACTCAACGGATATTATTTCCTTCCTTTTCCAACCCCACCTGGGATGAGGAAGGGCGCATCTGAATCAAAGAAAAGAACAGGTTTTGCTTTGGAGGGCTGGGGGTGTGGCTCTGAGACAGATTTCATATTTCAGTCTGGTGTATTCTAACCAGGGGAGGGGGACAGCCTGCCTTCCCATCCCTCCCCTCTGCACCCCAGGTCTTCCCATCTTCATCCTCAGGACCCGCATGGCAGTGATGCTGGCACTCCAAGCATCTCGAGTGTCACCACTGCCTTGCTCCTGAGCACAAGCTCTCAGCCCAGGGAGGAGGGCAGGGGAGGGCAAGGAACAACAGTCTGCTCTATTGAGCAGCCCCGCCTACAGCCCAGAGGCCAGAGTTGAGTGTAGGTGCTTATTATTATTCCAAACAGGTCTGGCTGCAGTGCTGCCCCAGCCAGAAGCCCTGGCCCCTGGCCCCTCCTGTTGCTTTTCTCCCACCTCCACTCTTACTGCATTTCTTGTGCACTCATACCACACTTAATAGCCACCTTTGAGCAGAGGAGACTCAAGGGGTGGGTTCTTTTTAGAACCTCATAATATCCCCTACAGAGGATTTACTTTTCTTCCTCACATTCTGGAGATCTATCTCTTCTTTAGCATCCTGGGAAATTTTCCAATAGTGAAGGAGGACAAAATTGGAGGAAACACAGCATCTGACTATTGCTTATGATTTGGTGGCTTAAGCCATGGCTTAAGCTGCTTGTCCCAAGCAGGTCTTCTTTTCTGGAACTTGCTAATGAACCTAGTTGCAAAACTGACTTATCAGAAAGTGTGGGGTGTTTACTTCTCAGGAATGTATGGGAACAGGAGGCAGCTTCTATTTTACCCTCACTGCCTGGGATATCATGGAGGTGATTCTGAAACAGAAAGAGCAAGGGTATGAGTGAGCATTACCTTTAGATGGAAATCGGTATTTTCTGTACCCAAGAATTTCTATTTGCTACTGTGTTCCCCACACCCTTCTTGCCACACAACTAATTGGCTGTAAAGCAAATTTGCCATAAAACATAAAATAATGAAAAATAAAAGAAGGACATTAAAAAAACATAATTAAACATGAAAAATTAAGAACAAAATTTAAAAGACTTTATTGAGAAAAATGGAAATATGTGTCTTTCATTCATAGTATTATACTTTGTTGTTGTCATCGTTGTTGTTGACTCCTCTCCTTGTTAGGCCTGGCACTTTTTCTGCTACAGTTTCTTCTTCCTTTATTAAGAGAGGTATCCATTTGCACAGCCTGGTCAGCTTTGGGTTTCGATGAGCAGAAGAGCTGACTGTGCTCACTGAGGCTTTGCAAACTGATCTGTGATTATTTTCTGGTAGAATTATACAATCTGGTGTTACATGGAGCTTCATAATCTGCTTTATATGTAGTCACTATCATCTACTATTTTAAGACCACCATGTCTACTCACCACTGTACATTATGAGGGATGAGGTTTATATAATGTAAGAATTGGCATAACTACTAGAACTTCATCCATGGAGAAATGAAACCAAACTGACAACTCACTTAAATGCATGAAGTCTGCCAAATGTAAACCAAACTGTCATCCAGTTATTTGATCTTTTATGGCAAAATTGCCTTATGGCTAATTTTTTTAGTTGTGTGGCAAAGATTCTTGTGCCAAAGATGTTTACAGGGAAACTACCAGCACAACCCCAGAAATACCTGCATTTTAAAGGACCTCTTATGTGTTTGTCAGAAAATGAGAAGGTTTAGACTCAGGGAAGGAGTAAGGTATAACAAACAAAAACGCCAGTCAGTCAAGGTCACTGACTTGCCAAAGACCAAACCTTTTTTATCTCCTTGGACCTCAGTGTCTTCATCTATAAGAGGGAGAGAGAGACACACAGCTGTCCTACCTAGAATTGATATGATAGTGCTCTCGAGTGTCATTACAAATTATAGAGCACGTTACAGGACTTTAGGAGAAAAAAATTAAAATGATTTTATGATTATGTGTGATTTCTTAGCCCTGCAGGAAGGGATGAGAGACTTTACTCTTCCATCCTGTCATCCCTGAAGCTGGCAAAATGCTAGAAACAAAGAGTGAAAACATACCTTACCCAGAATGCTCAGAGCCAAATGATTAATTCTGACCTGAGAAGAGGTGTTGCCTCCCAGGCGTCTGAGCGTGTTGTGTCTTGAGGCAGAGGTAGTGTGAGTGCTTACAGATTATTCTCTGCCAGTTGCCTAATAAGGTTAGGGGCTAGACAAGCTCAGCAGTTGCAGGAGCTCATATTCTAAGAGCCCAGAAAGAAATATGGGCACCCCTACACCTCTGGATCCTGGAAGAACTTTCATGGAGAAATAAACTGGACTCCCAGATAAGCACTGCTTCTTTGATTTTGTGCCAGCAACTTAGTGTTTGATCTCTTGAGTATGTTTCTCTAGAGCAACCTGAAGCAGACAACAACCCTCATTTTTCCCCACATGCCCCATGTGTTCTAGTCTTAAGTGACCTTTTTCTCATTGGTTGCCTATGTTAAGGCACAAAAAGGAAGAAACGCTCCTCTTTGGAACCTTGAAGAGAGATTCAAAGTAAGGAATTCTGACTTTGACTATTCCTTCTTCTCTATGGCCTAGTGGTTATAGCTACCTAATGGTTATTGCTAGTGAAGCATTGTTGGAATTTTCCATTCTCCCTCTGGAAAGGAGAGATGGAGAGACACATGGAATTTATTGCCTTTCTGCTTCAATGGCTAGACAACAAAGTTCATTAAGATCAAATTCAGCTTTCTTCTATTACTTGAGTATCCTACACTAGATACTGGGCATCTTTCATTTAAGATTTCCAAGCACAGTTTCTATTTATAATCCCATTCCTTCATCACTTTTTTAGGATGCTGTGAAAAGGTATGGCTGATTCTTCCCCCAGGTTAAGGTGGGAGGATCTGAGCCCTAAGAAGACTAAGTGAGTTGCCTAAAGGATGCCTGGGAAGATGGTAAATCTGGTTCTGAAGCTGCTACTGATTATTCAAGAAAAAGGTTAGCTGAATGCTCACCCTGTGCAGGCTCTCTAGGCACTGGGGCAGTAGTGAACAAGATGAGTAAAATCCTTGCCTTCGTGGAACAAACACTATAGTGGGTGGAGACAACGAAAATAAAATGGGATTTTCAGTTTAGCACACTATCATCGCTATTCTCAACATCCTCTTGAAAGCTTGAATTCTTCATAACAATCAACATGGGCTTCTTGCTGATATAGCCCTTCCCACTGCTTCAGAACAAGTTCCAAGGAGAGGCTGAACTGGAGAGAAAATTCTGTGGTACTGTTACCACTATGCCAGTCTGAATGAAAGGAGTTGAAAACAATGCCTCAGGTTCTTTCCAGACATCGTGTTTCCCAGGATTCTCTGATGACATCTAAAAAGAAAGGGGGTGTGTTATTTAAAAAATGATAACAACAAAAAACCCTGCTTGCTAACCCTTTATAGGTCAGAGTAACTCTAAAAATCTGACAGAAGGAGGCAGCAAAAGGCCCATTTCGGGGGGGGGGGGGTCTGTTATCACCAAGGGATCCTGCTGAGACCAAGATTGATTGGAATCAGCAGAATCTTTGTCCACATGGGATTTTTGGAAAAGTAATTGATAAAAGAGTCAAGTCCCTATCTGATAGTTCCTGTGCTTCTTTCTTCAGCTTCTAGAAGTGAAGATGTCCTCTATTTATTAGAGGGAGGCTGACTAGAGCTCCTTCTTGCTGCCCTCTGGTAACTGAACTCAAATCAACAGGGACTGGGCCTTGGTTGATTTAACCAAGGCTGGGCCTCCAGGGTTCTGGTTCAGGAAGAGCCCTTTCACATTTTAGCAGGTCCTGCATGACACGCAGAAGCCACTCTCTGAAGCTGAAGCTGAGAACAGGGCTCATGATAAGCCCTCTTTCCACCTTCAGCCTCCATATCCTCAGCTATCATAGCTCTGCTCCTCTCCACCCGATGCCTGGGAGCATGGGAGGAGTGGAAGGCTGGCAGGGGCGCACTCGTGTCTGGACTCCTTTTCTGACCTCTTCTCACCTCTTAGAAGTGAGATCAGGATGAATGGATTCCATGGTGGGACCCCCCAAATAGGGAGAATATCAGAGCCGTGAGAGGTCATAACCTTATATTTCCAAGTTTCTGAAGTTGTGGGATTTGTGTTGCTTGGTCTGGGAGAGATAAGATATGAAGATAGGGTGTATCTGAAATTACATTCTTGCATTGGACTCTACAGGCTCCTGGGGCCTCAGAGGAGAAGGCGACTCTCTGGAATTAGTTAACTCGGCTCAGGATTCCGCTATCAGTTCAGGTTGGGCACCAACTGTCACCTCTACTCTTGTGCTGGCAGGAGTATCTCTTGCCTTTGCAGGTTCTGGTTCACCATGGCTACTCTAATTGTTTCTTTTTGTCTGTCTTTGAATCTTTATTTCAGAGATCCAGTTGTCATTGGTATCCAGGGAGCCCTCCTCATCCTCCTGCTGCTTCTCTACCACTGCAGCTGCTGTTTGTTGCTAAGGTTGCCTCCATGGTAACATGCACATCCTGTTTACACCTCCATAAGGACAAGTTAGTCTAAGCTAGGAACCTACCTACCCTGGACAACCACTGCCATCACCACCTGGGGACACCAATCATCGTGACACGTGGTCCGGCTTCCACTCAGTTCCCCCATCCTCTTCCTTTTCTTGCTGCCAAGCTTCAAAAGAAACAGCATCTGGGCTAAGGCTCTGAAGCTTATTGCACAAGATATAGTCAATCAGTTTTCTAACTGGGCTCCCACAGAAGCAAGAGGTAGGAAGAAGGCAGAGAAGCAACAGACCCTGATCAGTTGAAGAGAACCTTCACATTTTCTCTAACTGAGGGGCTTAGGAACAGTGGGCAAAATGACAAGCCCAACAGAACATGCCTTGCCAGCCAACTCGATGGTCGAGAGCCACGAAGGGGACTTTGGCTGCTCAGTAATGGACCTAAGGAAGCTCATGGAGCTGCGTTCGACTGATGCAATGAACCAGATCAGTGTCCACTATGGAGATGTAATGAATCTCTGCCGAAGACTGAAAACCAACCCTGTGGAAGGTAAAGGCCATGTCAGGAGTGGGAAATTAGAGGAGGTGGCTACTATTAAAAAATACTGTTTTTCCAGCTTCTAAAAGAGATTGGTATATCTGTGCCTAGTGGGGAAAGTATGGTATATGAAGCACTAAAAGGAGGTGAGGTGATAGGGAGCCATTCCCCGCCCCCCCCACCAGACATGATGTTTGGGGAATGTGGTATTGTCTGGAAAGCATTATTTCCTCTTTTTCCTGTATCCATGCACAGAAACGAGGGTATTTATCTCTATTTTGGAAATAGTTATGTTAGAGATGCTGTCATCATTAAATAATCATCAAGTCCCTTATTCTGTGTCCATCTTTGATAGCAGCAGTTTAACATATAATTCTTCCCTGCACTGATCTTACCGTGTGATTGGGGAGGACAGGCACAGCAAAAAAACGAGTAAGTCCTTCCACCTGATGTAGCATTTCTCTAACATGTACAGTCTATACCCACCAATTGTTTTAATTACTCCCAGTTCTTATCATGGAATTATTAATGACATATTCAACCCTGCCTGTCTTCTTAATCTATACTTTAAAAAGATTGAAAAAATACACCTTTATGCCTGCACGGCTCAGCCCAGTTGCCCAGTGAGCTATGGTAATATGAAATTTTGCCCCATCAACATGAAGAGGACAAAAATGAACTGTGCTTTCTTTACTTTCGCCTGGTTTCAGCATCTGTGTTACAGGTTCTTGTTGATCCTAATGGTCAGTGAGGCCATGGTTGTGTAGAATGAGATGGAGCAAAGATCCTGTCTTTAGAAGCCTTCAGCCTCTCGAGGTATACTATTTCTGAGCCTTCCATGGAGGCTGCATCATATTTCTTAACAGTTCTAAGGATTCTTTGGGATTTCTGTTTTATTATTTATTTATTTATTTATTTTTAGAGAGAGGGGAAAGGAGGGAGAAAGAGAGGGAGAGAAACATCAATCTACTGTGCCCCCACTGGAGTGGCTGAACCTGTAACCCACACATATGCCCTGACTGGGAATTGAACCCGTGACCTTTTGCTTTGCAGAATGATGTCCAACCAACGGAGCCACACTAATCAAGGTCTTTAAGGTTTTTTAAAAAGGGAGGGGTAGAGATTTTTATCTAGATAACTGTTCATTGCCTGAGCCTTGCTTTCTTTGCAGTCTGAGAGAGCTGCTGTACATGTTTTCTTTACTTCTAGATTCAGTTTCCTGTCTTACAGGCTTTGATTCAAATATTAGCTCTACCATTTACTAGTCGAGTATTGTTAAACAGTTTACTTGGTCTCTCTGAGTCTCTTTCTTCTTTGAGAGTTATTGGGATTAAATACTATAATGTATGTAGTGTAATCAAGTTTAAGTAGGGATTCAATAAATTAACTGTCTTGGATTAAAATAGAGCCCACAAGTCTGAAGATATTTGCAACTACTGTCTACTTCCCCCATTCACCTCTTAAGGTCAAAAAGACATCTGGTTGAGATGGCAGAGCTGAGTTACTTTCACATGGCTCAGGCTTTGCTTTCTGGCTGCTACCTAGTAACTGCTCTTTGGCACTGCCTGTTTCTTTCAGCTAAATTTCTTTATTTGGCCACTCTTGTGGTAATATTGACCTTAAAGAGGACTGTTCCTATTAGGTTTTTACTGAGATAATGCACCCATTAGAATTTAGACAGGATTTTTCTTTTTCCCTTTCTATCCTGTTCTTGATCCCTTTGGTCAGTTGTTTCTCCCAGAAAGTGAAACTCAGGAGTGCTTATTTCTTCCCAAATTTTCAACTCCTTTGTCATAACTGCTGCTGCTTACTTTCTGGTTCCTAAAGAGTTTCTGTCCCTAAAGGACAACACATGTTCTACTTTAATCTGAACCTCAGATATCAAATGTTACAGATGTAGTTGATGCTCTCAGATTCTTCCCCAGTCGGATTTCAGACTGAGAGGTGAAAGCCTCCCCTCTGTTGCCACAGACCCTGGTCATGCCTAGATCACCGCACCTCCACCATTGGCACAGTTGTCCACTGCCATCCTCCTGCTTTGTAGATCACAAATACGTATCTTGATTTGTTTCAGTGTAAGACTTATCATGGTGCTGGTCCTTCAGCTGGGGAGTTAGGGTGTCAGAAAACAACTTTTCCTTGAGTGATTTTTAGCTCCCCAATGCCAACAATGACCTCCTCATGTGTGAAGGGTAGGAAAAGACACCAGTTGTGACACAGGAGTCTCTCCCCAGACATAGGCGATGCTGAGCTGCTTAGTTGGGCAGACCAAGAAAAGAGCATCAGCATCAGGCGCCCCACTGAGCTGATGCTAGAAAAAGCCAGTCTGTTCACAGAAGACCACACTGAGGTGCCTGCCAGCCTAGCATGGTTTTGGCACCTGTGGGAGGTTCCTGTAGGCTAATAATAAGAATAACGAAATTTACTTGGTGCTTGAATTCTGTTGGTTGGAAATCAAGAGGAGGTAAAATTGGAAAGATTAATTGCTAGAGTATGACCCTTCTCCTTTATTTTTTGTTGGCTGACAGCACTGAAGTATAGATTGACAATATTTTAAAACCATATCTACTAAGGAGCCTTAGAGAACTTGTAGTTCAGAACATTTCTGCCAAAAACATGTTTTTTTAAATTTTCTTTCAATTATAGTTTACATTCCATATTATTCTGTGTTGGTTTCAGGTGTACAGCAGTGTGGTTAGATAATCCAATGCTTTACAAACTGTTCCTCCTGGTATTTTCAGTACCCATCTGGCACTATATATAGTATTGCAATATTATTGACTATATTCCCTATGCTGTACTTCACATCCCCAGTACTTTTTTGTAACTACCCATTAGTACTTTTTAAGCCCTTCACCCAGTCTCCCAACCTATCCCCCACACTGGCAACTATCAGTTGGTTCTCTGTATCTATGAATCTGTTTCAGTTTTGTTCACTTGTTTTATTCTTTGGATTCCACCTATAAGTGAAATCATGATATTTATATTTTTCTGACAGACTTATTTCACTTAGCATAATACCCTCCACATCACTACAAACAGTAACATTTCATTCTTTTTTCTTGATGAACAATATTCCATTGTATATATGTACCACAGCTTTTTTGTTCACTCATCTGTTGATGGACACTTGGATTCTCTATCTTGACTAAGGTAAATAACACTGCAATGAACATAGGGGTCATATGTTCTTTCACATTACTGTTTGGGGTTTCTTGGGATATATGCCCAGAAGAGGAGTCCCTGGGTCATAAGGAAGTTCCATTTTTAAATTTTTGAGGAACCTCCATACTGTTTTTCATAGTGGCTGCATCAATCTTCATTCCAAACAATAATACACTAGGGTTCCCTTTTCTCCACGTCTTCGCCAACACTTGTTTTTTGTTAATTTAGTAGTGATAGCCACTATACAGGTGCAAGAGGTTATAGCATTGTGGTTTTCATTTGTGTTTCTCTGGTGATTAGTGACACTGAATATCTTTTCTTCTGTCTATTGGCAATCTCTATGCCCTTTTTGGAGAAGTGTCTATTCAGGTCCTCTGCTCCTTTTTTAATTGGATTGTTTGTTTGGTTTTGGTGTTGAGTTGTATGACTTCTTTACAAATTTTGGATATTGACCCCTTATTGGATGTATCATTGGGGGAATGTCTTCTTCCATCCTGTAGATCGTCTTTTCATTTTGATGGTTTTGTTGATGGTTTCCTTTGCTGTGCAAACTTTAGTTTGATGTAGTCCCATTTGTTTATTTTTTTATTTTGTTTCCCTTGCTTGAGGTGACATATTTATTTTGTTTCCCTTGCTTGAGGTGACATATCAGAAAAATATCACTAAGAGAAATGTCAAGGATTCTACTGCCTATGTTTTCTTCTAGTAGTATGTTTTCTTCTTTTATTATTTCAGATTTTACATTTAAATCTTTAATTCATTTTGAATTTATTGTATATGATGTGAGAAGGTGGTCTAGTTTCACTTTTTGCATTTATCTGTCCAGTTTTCCCAACACCGTTTATTGAATAGGTTGTCTTTTCCCCACTGTATGTTCTTGCATCCTCTGTCAAATATTAATTGACCATTGTAAGAGTGAGTTTATTTCTGGGCTCTCTATTCTGTTTCATTGATCATATGTCTGTTTTTATGCTAGTACCATGATGTTTTTTCATTACTGTAGCCTATAGTTTGATATCAGGTAGTGTAATACCTCAAACTTTGGTCTTCTATCTCAGGATTTCTGTGGCTATTTGGGGTCTTTTGTTGTTTCATATAAATTTTGGGGTTATTTTGTTCTAGTTCTTTGTAAACACCATTGGTATTTTGATAGGAATTGTGTTGAATCTATAGCTTTGAGTAATATGAACATCTTAATGTCCATATTAATTCTTCCTATCCATGAGCATAGGACATGCTTCCATTTACTTGTATCTTCTTCAGTTTCTTTCTTCAGTGTCTTATTATTTTCGGAGTATAGATCTTTACCTTGTTGGTTAAATTTATTCATAAGGGGTTTTTTTGAAACAATTGTAAATTGGATTATTTTCTTAGTTTTTGTTTCTAATAGTTTATTATTGGTGTATAAAGAATGCAATTGATATCTGAATATTTATTTTGTATCCTTCTACTTTACTGAATTCATTTACCAGAATGTTATTTTTTTGGTAGAATATTTAGGGTTCTCCATGTACAGTATCATGTCATCTGCAACTAATGACAGTTTTACTTCTTTTCCAATTTGGATTCCTTTTATTTCTTCTTCTTGTCTGATTGCTGTGGCTAGGACTTCCAATACTGTGCTGAATAAGAGTGGTGAAAGTAGACATCTCTTGTCTTGTTCTTGATCTTAGGGGAATCCATGTGTTTTTCCCCATTGAATATGATGCTTGCTGTAGATTTTTCATATGTGGCCTTTATGATGTTAAAGTATGTTCCTTTTATTCCCCATTTGGTGAGAGTTTTTTATTATAAATGGGTACTGGATTTTGTCAGATGCTTTTTCTACATCTGTTGATATGATACATGATTTTTTATTCTTCATTTTATTTATGTGATATATCATGTTAATTGATTTTCAGATATTATACCAACCTTGTATCCCAGGAATAAATACCATTTGATCATGATGTGTGATTTTTCTAATGTATTGCTGAATTTAGTTTGCTAATATTTCGTTGAGGTTTTTTGCATCTATGTTCAGGGATATGGGCCTATAATTCTTTTTCTTTGTAGTATCTTTATCTGGTTTTGAAATTAAGATAATGCTGGTCTTATAAAATGAGCTTGGGAGTCTTCCTTCCTCTTGAATTTTTTTGGAATAATTTCAGAAGGATAGATATTAGTTCATCTTTGAATGTTTGGTAAAATTCACGTGTAAAGCCATCCAGTCCAGGAGTTTTGTTCATTGGGAATTTTTTGATTACTACTTCGATTTCATTGGTTATAATCAATCTGTTCAGATTTTGTGTTTCTTCTTGATTTGGTTTTGAAAGATTGTATATTTCTAGGAATTTATCCAATTCTTTCAGATTGTCCAAGTTGTTGGCATGTCATTGTTCATAATATTTTTTTATAATCTTTTGTATTTCTGTGGTATCAGTTGTTACTTCTTTTTCCTAACATGGCTTTATTATTGCACACCTACACCATTCTAGAGGCATATGAGACTTAATTTTAATTCTTTTTTTCCCTCTGTCTCTCTCTCTCTCTTTGTGTTTTAACAGGCCAAAAGGTTTAAATTATTTGCCTAAACCCTTACCACAGTGTAGAACACAATGGACTATTTCATGTTTTCTGACTCATAGTCTTTTAATGCTCTGCTGCTCCACGCTAGACCAGCAACAGGAAATCTCAAAGCACGGATAATTTAAGCTTGTTTTATATTTGTCAACATAAGAACGTCCAAACCTGTAGAGAATTTTTATTAGAATTTACTTGAGCCATCCTGATCATGTGCCTAGAAGCAAGACCTCAGATGCTTTAAACAGAGAATGGCAGCTTTGTGGCTTCTTTTGTGTTTTGGAATTAAGGACGGGACATGAGGAAGATTGCATGAAGGTGAAAGAAAGAAAGACAGGGCAATGTCTGTGATTGGATTACAGAATGTATCAATTCTTCTTTCCCTGTAGAACTTTTGCATATTGGTCCTCAGCTGTGCTATCCTTTTTAGGAGAAAGAAAGATTTTTTTTTTTTAATTCACAAATTCTTTTTATTCTTAACTTTATATCTGCATGCATTTTTTTCTTTTTTTTATTTAATTCTTGTTCAAGTACAGTTTTCTGTCTTATATTCCCAGCCCTGCCCCCGCAGTGCTCCCCACCTCCCTCCCATTTCCGCCCCCCACCTTAGTTATTGTCTATGTGTCCTTTATACTTGTTCATGTGAGGAGAAAGAAAGATGTTTTATAAGGAGCAGCCAACAATAACGAGAAGGTCTATGCCCTGACCTGAAAGGGCAGAGAAGGGAAGCCTTAAGTAAAGAATAAATCATTATCTGTGAGCTTTGTTCAGAAATGTAAAAATGCTATTCTTGTTAAATTTGGATCTAGGAGAATGTTGATGGGAATTCTATTTCATGTTGCCTCTGTACCCTGCTCCTTCTTATCTCCTCTGCAGAGCTGTGGGTGTGACAGTCAGACACAGAGGGCTTTCAATGCCTTTACAGCCACATTCAGCAACAATTTAATATCTAGCAGGTGCTGAGGACACAATGGTGAACACAACAGGCATAGTTCTTCCTTCCATAGAGCTTAGGCTACAAGAAAATACACAGAAATTAATGCAATTTCTGAAATGTTGTCATAGTGCTATGGTAGGTGTTGTGAGAGCACCAAGTATGGGGACCTAGGCTGAAGGGATTGCAGCAGATGGGAGGACACTTGGGAGTTGGAGCTAAGAATCCTGTACCATCTGCTTGCCTTGGGAATCTCCTGTTTGGCTATACTCTATGAGAATTGTGGGGGGGAGAATAAACTTTCCTCTACCCTCATAGTTCTTCTGCCTGATCTGATAATGAAATAGACATGAGAAAGATTAGCTAGAGAAAACAGCCAAATCTAATACATACATATGTATGGAAACCCCACATGCATACTGTGTCTGGTACCCCGAATACATGAGAGAGTTAGAGACCCCACATGCAGGAGAGGTTCAGAGATAGAAAGGAGGATTGAGGTATGTGAGAGCTGGTGATGAGGAAATGCGCCTTGGGGGCTTCAAAGGGTCATTGCAGGATAATAAGAACAAATGTTTAGTAAGTAAAAGTTTGTTCTGCATATGAGTAGGTCAAAATGTTATCTCCCATAAGCTCTCATTTATGGAGGAGGCTCCTAGTTCAAGTTATTCTAGTAGTTAAAGGGAGGGGCAAAAGTTTCTCTTGAGCCTTAAGCGAAAATTGCCTTTAGCTCAGAACAATCCACATACTACAGAAGCACATCTTTGGGTCGCTTGTTCTGAACCCCATATAATTGCTACCACTTACTGAATGTTCCTGGCAGAAGGTGTGAGCATCTTTGCCTTGCATAGTCTCTGAGCATCTACTACGTTTGGGGAGCTGAGATTCTTTGGGGAATAAATGGCGGTAGGGGAAAGAATCTGCTTCAAGACAGTCAGCCCAAGTTACAATTTTGGTTCATTAACTGCAGGATTTAGGTTAATATCTCCTCCATCTTAAGATTTTTGAGGCTTAACTGTTACCATGTTTTCTGAAGTCAGCAGCACATTCTACCAAGAATTGTTCATTTTTCCACAAATTGGGACATACCGGAGTTGGGCTCTTCCTCACTGTGTCAGATTAAAATTTCTAATAGAATTGTGTAGTAGATTGAACATATAGCCCCAATAAATATTCATCTACAACACTACTATATTAGTACTTCTAACACTAATATTACTTACCTAGTAAGATAAGCAAGAAATAAAAATGTATGAAGTAATAGAAAAAGTCCTAGTATTTTTCCATGCATCAACAGATGGCTGCACACCCCCTACTAGAGACCACTGCTTTAGGAATGTTAGTGTTAATGGGGAATGTACAGGAACTGGACACGTGAATATGGGATGGAATGGATATGAGAAGATGGGCAGCTGGCTTCTTTGAGATGTTCCTCCCTATCTCTGGTTTAGAATATCCATTTCACGATCTCATCAGTTTTAGGTTAGAAGCACAGCAGAGCTTCCTCTCTTTCCTCATGCCCACTGCCCCATAGCCATCACCTTGAACCCTTGTCCCAGTTAGATTAAGATGCCAAATAAATTATCATAAAATCAATTTATGTGGGCATGACTGCAAAGATTAACAGTCTGCAGAGGTCACACTTTGGGCAGATACAGTAGCCCTCCTTCAGGATGTCAGAGAGAGTCCTGACCCATGTGGCTCATGGCTGAGCAGCAGGTTTGATCCTGATTGATGTTTCTCTCCCTCTTTTCCTCCTTCCCTTTCCCTCTCTCTAAAAAATAAATAACATAAAATTTAAAAAAAAAAAGATGTGAGAAGGACTCAAAAGAATGTCTTGGAAAGAGGGTCCGGGTGGAGGTGGACAGACCAGCTCAAACAGCCAGAAAGCAGCTATGCCATGATGTGAGTAGTTCAAGCAAGTCCAGTAGCTTCATAAAAGAAATATTTAGTACTTGGTAGAGGAGTAGGAAAGGTTTTCACAAAACCTAGGGGAAGCAGCATCCACAGCCATTTGGTAGATGATTGAGGAAAACGGGAGAGTAAAAGTGCCCTCCCCTTTGTCCCTCCTCCCCGTGCTGGGAGTACTCTGCCTGGTTTGAGTTACTGCCTCGGGAGGAATTAGGCCAACGGTGCATGACAGCTGTGGGCCTTCTCTTTGCTAGCCCAACCCCATGCTCTGTGAATCCTTTTCTACCCAGCCCCTCCTTGCCCAGAGCTGAACTTCTGGGTTAGCTGACATAATGCTATCAGGCAGGGGGCAGTGGTTAAATCATCCTGAACCTGAGCACCCCCCTGCTCTCCTCTTCCACCAGGCCTGGAAGCCTCAGTGTTGCATTCCTTTGGCAGCTCTGCAGAAACTGTTGAAACCTTTGTTTTGATTTGAACCTTCTTGCCATCTTACACTGAACCATCAGCTGCGGGAGGGGAGAAAGATGGCGTTCATTCCCTCTTTTACCCAGGCACCAGTGTAGACCCTGGAAGTGGGGCTCTCACTCGTTTTATTGAGCTTTGAGGTGTGAGCACTAGGGAGTGTGACCTGGATGGAAGCAAGAGCACACAGAATGGGAGAAGGTGGCTGAGTAAAGGGCCGAGGAGGGCCCTTTGGGGAACTCGCTCTTCTCTGTCACAGAGTTGGAGTGCTCAAAACAGGCATAGAGCAGGGGACCAGAGAAGTGAGGTGTTTCCTAAGGAAGTGCCCACCTCAGTGGGTGTTTTGGAAGAGAATGAGGGCACTCTTCTCTAAGCATGCTGTCCTTTTGCTATGACCTGGAGGAGATTGCTCTGTCTCTAGGGGCTGGAAGTCCACAGGATAGAGAACACATCCCCACCCTGTGGGTGTGTTAGTTGGAGAAGCTGAAAGTATGGAAACTTCTGGTTAGCCGCAGGATGGGCTGGCTAAAGCCTGTAGGGTTCTGTATAGATTTGAAGCTACTCTCCGTAGTCCCCTAATCTAGCTTTTAAGGTAAGGCTTGAAAGGTATTCCCATATCTATTCTTCTCATGTATTACAGAGGACTGCTTTCAGATCAACCCAAAGGAACCTCTCTCCCTTGTACTTTCTGTACAGGAGAAGATTCGGCTGTCTCCTTGGCAAGGTGTCATAACACAGACAGCTGGGAAGTCCCTCATGAGGCCCAGCCTAGCCCCACCCTATCTGAGGCTGACCTGGTTCTGATAAGGGTGCCTCTGCGAACAGTCCTGAGCCTCAGAGGGAGGCTGGCCCTGGCCCTGGCCCTTCCCTCCTGGAGCTGGGCCATGGAGGGCTGGGCTGCAGCTTCCCCTCCCTAGCCCCGGGTCCCAGCACAAGCTCACAGCACACACAGATTTTCCACTGCTGCTCATTCCATCTCCCACCAGCCTGGGCAGGGGCAGTGTCACTCCCCAGCATGGGGTTGGGGCGATGACTTCACAGCCTGACATTCTTGTCGCCTCTCCCAACTCGTGTTCAGTCTGACTCTTAGGGCCAGAAGCACTCCTGTTTGGGTGGAGCTTTCTCATGTTCTTGGGAACAAGGTTTCTTTTTCGTGATGTTATTTGTAGGAGAAACCTTTTCCCTGTGTTTCTAGGGTCCTCTTCCTGCCAAGTGTTCTTCCCTCTCCAAGAAGCTGTGTATTTGAGAAGCAACTGCAGAGATCAGGGACTTAAACCCTTTCTGGGCTGGACAAGTACAAATGTGCAATTACTTCTGCTGAAATAAGGCCCTGAGAACTTCTCAGGGGCAGGAAGAATTGGAATGGAAAGCCCAGAATCAGGGATTGGCCCGGATCCCAGGCCCACATGGCTTTCTATGCCATGCCACATGCCTGAGAGAGGATTCCCAGGGCTACTGTGCTAACAGCCCAACCTGCCCCTCCCTTCCATGGGGCATGCTGGGAACTGGGGCGGCCCCAAGGCTTCTTAAGGTAGCTATTGAAGAGCTTAAAATGACTTAAGGTGGAACAGACGGATGAGAGAAAAATGGCAAAAAGGAAGTAAGTGTGTGACTTAGAGGGCATCTAGGTAAGAGCAAGGCCTGACCTTTTTTTCCCCCATAATGTGTCTTGTTTCATTTGCTTGGGTTCAAAAAAGGCCAGAATGAACCTTTTATTGAATACAAAATTTATAGGTTGGACTCTGACAAACCTGATGTCACCATCCTTGAGTACAGAACTAATTCAGCCCAACTGTAACAGTGGGAACAGGGCTGATTGGCTTAGAGGTGCAGAGGAAAGCACCACATTGCCCGGTGGTGAAGAAAGTAGGGTGACCAGCCCTCCCTGTTTACCTGGAACTGGGGGGGAGGGCATTCTTGGGGGCAGGCTCAGGAGGCAGGAGTTTCATTGCTAAAACCTGGAAAGTCCCAGGTAAACCAAGACAAGTTAGTCACTCTAGAACGAAGCCTCAGCTGTGTGCAATTGCCTCTATCCCCCAGTCCGACCACGCACAGGTTGGCATCCAGCTGTTTCCCGTGGACAGTGGTATAGCCTCTGTCACATACTAGGCTTGAGTTGTTACCTAACCTCTCCAGGTCTTAGTTTGCTTATACCTAAAATGAGGTTAATCATAGCTACCACATGGGGTTTATAATGTTTGCATAAGAAGACACAAACATGCCTAGTGAAGTTTCTGGCACAAAATAATCAATTCAATGTTAGCAAACTTATTTACTACTCATTGATTCAGCTCATTTAACAAATTTGTATGCATACCATGTGCCAGGCACAGC
Source organism: Sturnira hondurensis (assembly GCF_014824575.4). Lineage (NCBI taxonomy): Eukaryota > Metazoa > Chordata > Mammalia > Chiroptera > Phyllostomidae > Sturnira > Sturnira hondurensis. The sequence continues at coordinate 3,190,267 of NW_028089713.1, read as the reverse complement.
TGTAGACCTAAAAAATAAAGACAAAAATTCTGCCCTGGTGGAGGGGGATAGACAAACAATAAATGAATATATTCTATTATATATAAGGATATAAGACCCTTGGAGGAAACAATTAAGCAGGGTGAGGGGAATGGGGAGCGCTGAAGCAGAGAAGGTATAATGTTAAATGCAATGGGCAGGGTAGGCTTCACTAAGAAGGTGACTTTTGTACAATAAAGATTAAATTAAAAAATAAATTTTAGAGATTACAACATTCATAAATCAAACACACACACACACACAAAAGAAGGTGACTTTTGTAGAGAGACCTGAAGGAGGTGAGAGAATGAACCCTACCTAGTGAAGACGAATCTGAGCAAAGAGAACAGGTGCCCCAAAATAGAAGCATGTCTAGTGCATTCAGAAACTGGCAGGAAGGCTAGCTTGGTTGGGATTATGGTGGCCAAGGGAAAAATTGTAGGAGTTGAGGACCGGGGGCACTGGGGACTCCAAAGGGGCCTTAGTAGCAATCATAAAGTCTTCAGTGTTCAGTTTCACTCCAAGTAAAAGCCACCAGAGGATTCTGAGTAGATAAGTGTCATGACTTGGGTTTGAAGAATATTATTCCAGCTACTCTGTTGAAGACAGTGAGAACGAGAAAACAAGGAGACCAGTTAGAAGACAGTTGTAACAATTCAGGCAAGAGATGATAGACCAGGGTGGTAGCAGCGGAAAAGGAAAAATGAGTCCTCACTAAATGGATATAGTGGATGAGAGAGAGAGAAAGGAGTCACAAAGATTATTAGAAGGGGTTAATATGAGAACGGAGAAGGGCAGGGCTACCTCAGATGAGTTCCTTTTAGCTACACTTTTGTTGTGGTGATAGTTGCTGTTGTGGTGGTTGTTGACCTTTGTTAAGCTATTGTGATGTTCCTTGTGATGATCTCTAATATCTGATGTCATGGTTTGCCTTCATAGTCATGAACTCTCACTCTTGTTAAGGAGGAAACCGCCTCTTCCCCCCTTTAGACTGTGAATCCTGCTTCTTTGAGGAACACCCTAAGTACATTGGCAAGTTATCAGAACTCCTATTCCCTCCAGCAAGCCTGGCCCTCCAGCACAGAAGTCCCCATTTGGCACAGCCTTGCTGTCTAGGGTCCCTAGGGAGAAAGAACCAGCAAGGCCCTGCCCCCTCGCAACTCTGCCTCCGCCTGCCTGGGGATCAGATGCCCTGCCCAGGAGTCAGGAACACTCCTTTCCCAGGCCCTTGCTCTCCTTTCCTGCTGGGAAGCTGACTTCTCAGAGTGATGGAGGCAGAAGCCTCTAGGAAGCTGCCCAACTTGCTTCTTTTCGTTTTTTTTTTTTTAAGATTTTATTTATTTATTTTTAGAGGGGAGGGGAGGGAGAAAGACAGGGAGAGAAACATCAATGTGAAACATCAGTGTGTGGTTGTCTCTTGCACACACCCCCTACTGGGGACCTGGCCAAAAACCCAGGCATATGCCCTGACTAGGAATTGAACCAGCAACCCTATGGGTCACAGGCTAGCACTTAATCCACTTAGCCACACCAGCCAGGGCATTTTTTTTAAAAAATAAAGAGAGACCATTATTTTTATTTTTAAGATTTTATTATTTTTTAGAGAGACAGGAAAGGAGAGACAGAGGGAGGGAAAGAAACATTGATATATAAGAGACATTGATCATCGATCAGTTGCCTTTCACATGCCTCCAACTGGGGACCTAGCCAACAACTCAGGCATGTGCCCTGACTGGGAGTCCAACTGGCAACCTTTCAGTTTGCAGGCATGCTCAGTTCACTAAGCCAGTCAGTCCACTGAGCTATACCAGACAGGTCTCAACTTGCTTCTGATGCTTTGGCCAAACCCTGCCCCCTGTGAGGAGCTCAGCTGTGTCACTCAGCTTGGGGCCAGTGTAGTACAGATGGGCACTAAGGGGCGTGAGGCTGGGGATCTGAACATCAGGCACCACTTCCCCCACCAGCTCTGTTTTTCATGAAGAAGGTTGCCCCACACTGCCTATAGGGAAACTATCAAACAGTGCAGCCAATAACTTCAAGTGCCAAGAAGGGGCTAATTTGCTGTTGTGTATAAATAACTTGAAAAAAGCACACCCTGGCTGGTGTGGCTCAGTGGATTGAGTGCTGGTCTGCAAATCAAAGGATCACCGGTTCAATTCCCAGTCAGGGCACATGCCTGGTGCCACCCATTGGTGTCTCTCTCTCTCTCTTTCTCCCTCCCTTCCCCTCTCTCTAAAAATAAATAAAATCTTTTTTAAAAATGACAGCAATTAAAATTTAGGATTTCCCTACTTCCCTTAAAGTGTAAACCCCTGGAACCCATGACTGTTCCCAGAAAGGTACTGGGAATATTTCTGTTTTGTCTCTGGGAACATGGCTAGAACATGTGTGCACACTCACGTGTGTTACTGGAAGCATGCTGATAAACAAGGACAGTGTACCATCCAACTTTGTGGCTCTGCCTTATTTTGTTCTCTTTTTATTCAACCTGAATAGTAGGACTTCTCAACTATGTAGCATTTCTCAAAATACATAGTACTTAATAGAATAGTAGTACCTCTTAGTAGTGTGTGTTTGCTCCTGTGTGTGTGGCAGAAAGTGAGGGCTGTGTACTCAAAGGGGGTGCTCAGAGTTGGCGCCTAAGAGTCCCTTTTCTGTTGATCTCCTAAAGCCACTGGAACTTGGAATCAGGATAATTGGTGGGGCCGTGTCTCCTCACCTTCTAGCATGACCTTGAGCAGATGGCTTGTTCTTTCTGGCCTTTGTGTGTGAGCCAGTGGGCAGACTCTCTTTTTAAATCATCACCAGCATTTCCATATTAATGAGAGAGAGAAGGACTGTGAGTCCTAGGAAGCATCTTACTGTTTGTGTTTTTAGAGCTGAAGCCTGGTGTGTACCCAGTGATCAATAGGTGAAGTTTTAGGTCTAGGTTAGGTTTTCCTGGAGACTAAGAAGAGTGGGTGGCCTCTGTGCCAACTTGTCCCAGTCTGCCCATTTTTAGACTAAAAGTTTCATACCCTCTGAGTCCTGGGCCACCCTACTGGATCTCATACTTAGGCAAATCAGGAAGCAGGGGGTCTTTTTTAAAGGGGTCTTTCCACTGCCTTCCTCTATCATTCTTCTCTTCCCCATTTTCTCACTCGTTCTTCCTACTCCTCTTTCCTTTTCAGGTCTATCTGGGAACCCAGCAGATCTGGAAAAACGTAAACAAGTGTTTGGAACGAACTTAATCCCCCCTAAAAAGCCCAAGACCTTCTTAGAATTAGTGTGGGAAGCCCTTCAAGATGTCACACTCATCATCCTGGAGATCGCAGCCATCATCTCCCTGGTTCTGTCCTTCTATCGGCCTCCTGGTGAAGAAAATGAACGTGAGTGTCTTGAACAGCCCAGCAGGACTCTGATCCTGGTTCTTTCCACAAGCACCAAAAAGCACTGTGTGGTAGAGGTTGACTTTATAGCAGGAAATTTTCCCCCATTACTCAGGGTGGGTTCTCTACAGGAAACCAACAAGTAGCTAAGGATGGATTCTTTTAATCCATTCTGATTCCAGGGTCTTTTTTCCCTTCCATCCATCAAATCCTTATTCAGAATGTCACGAATCCTTTATCCTCACCCAACCAACAAAATGCTGCTTCTCAAGGTGCCTAACACTAATATTAATGGCATTTGTGGATGTTGGGAATCATACGTTCTTTACATATGACTTGCCTACAGTTTGCATTGACATGTTCTGTGCTGTCTACCTATTTGCTCCTTTTGGGTTAACATAAATAATTACATGGTGATGAGATGATGCCCAATTCTGTTGTCCTCCAGTATTCTCGGAGGGTAGCTCTTTTACCCAAAAGTTTTATTTTTTACTATTCTTTTTCCCTGACTTGCCATTTTGGGGGGAATTGCAGAAGCACTACCCCCCAAGTTTATTGTCAGCAAAACCCCTTTCTTTCCTTTCTCTGGGCTAGAGTGTGGTCTACCTGTAAGTAGCCCAGAAGATGAAGGGGAGTCAGAAGCCGGCTGGATTGAGGGGGCAGCCATTCTATTCTCCGTGATCATCGTGGTGCTTGTGACAGCCTTCAATGATTGGAGCAAAGAGAAGCAGTTCCGAGGGCTGCAGAACCGTATTGAAAAGGAACAGAAATTCTCCGTTATTCGAAATGGTCACATCATCCAGCTCCCTGTGGCTGAAATAGTGGTTGGCGATATCGCCCAAATCAAATATGGTGAGAGCTCTGGGTTTCTCTTACACTTGCCACCCTCCGTATTTAAGGGCCAGGTTCTTTGGCTTAAGGGGGCTAAGAATTACTAAGGATCCAAAAAGATATGACCCCTAATTGTGTTAGCTTCTAGGTTAATGTTTAAAAAGGTGGTGTGAGGAAATTCAAAGAAAGAAATAACTGAAACCCTCCCAAAAGATTTTCAGACTTATGTGTCTTCACATTGAAAGTATATAATTAATATTCAGGCTATGGGATGCTGTCTGGGGGATCAGTAATTGCTTGAAATTATAAAATCTAAAAAGTAGTCTTGTTCCAAGTAGTCAGAGCTGAACTTGTCTTTCAAAGGCTCTCTAGCTATTCTGTGAGCCATTGCCTCTGGTTGTGTGTGCGGAGGGGGCGGTTTGAGATGGGGTTTGATGGTTTCCTCCTCCTCCAGGATCTTATCTCCCCTTTTTCCCTCTTGCCCATTCCCCTCTGTGCACTAGGTGACCTGCTGCCTGCAGATGGGGTCCTGATCCAGGGGAATGATCTCAAGATTGACGAGAGCTCTCTGACTGGGGAATCGGACCATGTCAAGAAGTCCCTGGAAAGAGACCCCATGTTGCTCTCAGGTATGGCTTTTGGTCACCTCATTTTTCATTCTGCCTCCTCCCACACAGCCAGGTCACAGAGACCTGATCCAGACTCTGCTCTCTCTTCCAGCCCTGCTGCATCTCCTTCCCCTGGGTTCAGCTGGCGAAATGGCATATTAGTGGGTTAAATACAATGATATAAGATAACCTGAAAGAAGTTCTTTATGAAGCAAGTGTTATAGGGGCCTTGGAAGGGCTCTGCTGGAAGGGGGTGGGTGGTGGGAGAAGAAGCTGTGCCCTAAAGTAAACACATTTATCTCCTTTCCCTGCAATTTACTTGTTCTATTTTAAATGGTCCTAGCTGTTGACCTTTTTCTTCTATCTGCTGAGTGTATCATTATCCATAAGGGGAGAAGGAAGCCTCTGTTTTACATCAGAGCATGGCAAGGTGTGAAAACTACACTCCTCCCGTCCTCTCCTTTGTTATACAGGGACCCATGTCATGGAAGGTTCTGGCCGGATGGTGGTGACTGCTGTGGGTGTCAACTCCCAGACTGGGATCATCTTTACCCTCTTGGGGGCCAGTGAAGGAGAAGAGGAGGAGAAGAAGAAGAAAGGTAAGGGGTATTTGGAGTGAGATTCTCTTCCCACCTGTCTCCGTGGACTGGGAAACCAGGGAGCAGATCTGGATGGAAGACTCAGCTGGATGAAGTGTGCACATATCCACACCCCTTGCCAAGATAAAGCTGACACCCTGGTTCTCCAGCATTCTCTGATAAAAACCAGACTCTGGCTCTAGACTCCCCAATCAAGTTGCATTTGAGCCTCCATCCCTGTGCCTATTGGTGGGTTGTAAAGAGGTGAGTTATAAAGTGAGCTGGCTAGGCGCTCGGGCCGCAAATGCCCTCTGTGCAGTCCTCCGATCCCATCCCTTTCTTCCTCAAACATGGTGGGGGGTGGGGCTGGGCCAAATGAACCACGAGGGTCAAGGGGAAACTGGCCAGGAGATGAAACTGGATTCCTGCTGAAACCATGGGCTATCAATGGAAGAGAGACCAGCTAGGAGAGTGAGCAAACGTGAAATCTACTGTGCAGTTAGTAGCTACTTGTGGAGCTAGTCCTGTCTTAGCCATTCACTTGTTCCTGAAGGAAGGAAAAAAACAGGAAGCAAATGAGAAAAAGACAGTAAAGCCAAATGTACAACTTCTGGTAAGCATTCCTTCTTTCTTTGAAGGAAAGAAGGACTCTACCACTCGGATGGAGGACCATCTTGGGCTGTTTAGTGCAGGGCAGTTTGTGAAAAGAAAACAACATACTCCCTCAGGAACTAGACTGTTCGTCTGTGCAGCTACCTGCAGGTGAATGAGAAAGAGGTTGGCCTGGTGCTGGCCAACTGACATGGAGACACCCTGCAGGACCTTTGCCATTAGGCAGAAATGGTTCAAACCTCTTCTTCCTAACCCCTACCCCATTTCTCCAGCTGAGGTATCTCAGGTCAGTGGCAGCCACGTTCTAGGAGAAGGCAGCTCAGGTGCGGATGTGCACTACCTGAATGAGTGTTTGCTCCATGTCCTGTGACTTCACAAGACACCCTAGTGAGTGAGGATGGATGTAAGCAGAGATGTGAGCCTGCTTCACATTCCCTTCCCCTGCAGCTCAGCCCCTTTGCTGTTGCCCTTTTGGGCTCTGAGCAGGACCAGCAAACTGGATATCTGATCTCTTAATAGTCACTTTGGGGTCTCCACCCCACTTTTTTCTTTCTTGTTCAAACAGGTAAAAAACAAGGAGTCCCTGAAAATCGCAACAAAGGTAACCTGTCCACCCACTCATTTACCATCTCTACCTGACTACACTCTAACCAGACTTTTCCAGGCCATCTGCCTTCTCCCTTTTCCTCGCCATAAATCTGTTAACTGCTGTTGTGGCCCAGATGCCTCATCCTGAGGAAGGTGCAGAGATTTGGGGGTGGTCTCAAGGTTCCAGTCCAAATCTAAGACAGGACAGCAGCACCCTCTGCTGTTGGCTCAAGCATCCTCTCAAGTCAGGGTTTTTCAGGAGTGTGTGGGATTGGTCTCTTCTTCCCAGGGTGCTGACCTCTTTCGTCTCATTGCCCTAGGCCAGATTTAAACACCAGTGGTCATCAGCTTCTGGGTTGGAAGACTTCAGGGTCCCCCGGTGGAGGGGGACCATTGGGGTAGGCAGTCCCTGCACCCTCCTCTTGCTAGCTTCCTCATCGGTGTTCTCTTGTGGTCTGGAATCCTTCTCTGCTCGTCTCGGGGGCTTGGAGAAAGACTTTTATCTGTGCCTCTCTTCTCACCTCTTCCTTTGTGCTCACCACAGTCTGTTCTTTTCCCCCGAACTGATGTGTGTTTCTCTTTTGGTGGTTGTGCCGACATCCCGTCCCTGTCTTGTTTGTGAGTCCAACAGCAGACACAGTACTGCAGGAAGGGCATCCTCAGCCGAGGGGCCAAGCTCCGCAGCAGTGAGGCTGGAGAGGGAAGGAACCTGAGAGAACTGCTGTCTGCAGACAGCTCCCAGATATTTGTTTTGTCTGTCACCCACATCATAGTAGTCTTGAAAAATAAAGTCGTCACATCAGAGAACCAGGGCTGCACAGAAATAATTCTTTATTTTAGGTCTCTTTAACTTCTTATAAAAAGAAAAATGGATTTATATGTCTGTCTTGTCCATTTTTCTCTTATTCCAGGGATCCCTCACAGCAGCTTCTTCCCTCACCCCCAGAAGACCAACTCCAGGTCCCACTCTGTACCTCCCTACCTTTGTCATGGGTTTCCATCCCCTGTTGTTCCACTGATGGAAGAAGGAACCAAAAAACACCCTGTGTTTGGGGTCTGTGTTTCTTCCCTGGCAGTCTATACATAGAAAGATAAACCTTTGAACAGAGCAGACTAGGACCATTTTGCTCCAGAAACATCAGCCAGCCTTCTCCTTCAGCCCATTTCTGTAATAAAGATTCACTATTGTAAGCACTAAATTCCAGGAAGGATGGTAATAGTGATTGGTATTAGTGTTGGTAATAGTGATTATGGCATGACTAATCCTCTCTGGAATAAACCTGTCTTGGGACTCTGAGATGGTACCAGGAAGCTGCACCATCTGAGGAAATCCATGCCTAGAAGCACCCTTGTTTTATCTCCAGTTGATAGAATATCATCCCATGGGCCCTAATAGAGGGTCGAAGGCAAGCACCTCATCTGGCATGGGGTGAGAGTGGTCAGGACTGATGTCAGTGTCCAAGGTGAATCCAGGAAGAAGATAGAAGTGTGTTTTGGTTTCCTCCTGCCCACTGCTCAGTACTACTACCTGCCTGCTCACCCATCCTATTTGTGTGTACACCCTAGCAAAGACTCAGGATGGAGTGGCCCTGGAAATCCAGCCACTCAACAGCCAGGAGGGAATCGACAATGAGGAAAAGGAGAAAAAGGTGGCCAAGCTACCCAAGAAGGAGAAGTCGGTGCTGCAGGGGAAGCTGACCCGCTTGGCTATTCAGATTGGGAAAGCTGGTGAGTAGGGTGGAGCCTTCTGGTTGTTGTGGTTATCAAGGCTGTCCCAGATTTCTTCCTCCACACCACCCAGGTCTGGCAGAGGAAGCTCACACTTCTTGGTAGCTAGTTCAGTCTAGGAGGCCAGTTCTTCTGCCTCTGCCACCCTTTAGCCACTCCCTAGACTTTCAGAGAGAAGTGTTTCCCCGTGTATAAGAGTTAAAGGCCATGAGGTCTTTTTCATCCAAACAAACGGGAAGTTAAGAGCTTATATCACAACATGGGAGATTTACATTACTAAGAAGGGAGATCTTACCTGTCACATGTATGGGCTTGTAAATTCCTTAAGGGTAGAGAAGACTGCTATTTTTTGGAGGTAGTTCCCTAGCAGAGTAGTAGCATCAGTCCAGGCACAGAGCTATAAATTCGAAATAAGGCCTGAGGGAAAAGGGAGACAATGACCATAGATGCTGTTTGCAGAAGAGAGGTCATTAAAGGCACTCATGTATCATGGGAGCAAGTGGCTTCTCCATCACTTGCCGCCACATCCTCTGTCCTCTGCGTTCTTTCAGTGGTGATGTGGGGTGAGGGGTTAGGAGGAGGGAACAAAAGGAAGATTGCTGGAGGCAGCAGACATATCCGTCTAGATACGTTCTTGTGCCACTATTTAATTATTGGGTTGGCCAAAAAGTTCATTTGTTTTTTTTCTAAAAGTGGCTCTAGTAGCACTTACAACAGATAAGCACTTTAACTTCATTCAAAACAATTTTGTTACATTGTATTATGACAGCTGTCATATCAAAGTGCATTTAAAAAACTTATCAAGATTGCTGAATTGTTATGTAGCCATTATAATATTAAAGATGGAAAAAATATGCGACATTTTTGGCATATTATGCTTTATTATTTCAAGAAAGGTAAAAAAACACAACTGAAACACAAAGGTTTCTGCGGTGTATGGAGAAGGTGCTGTGACTGGTCAAATGCGCCAAAAGTGGTTTGCGAAGTTTCGTGCCGGAGGTTCATCTGTGGACAGTGCTCCACTCCCGGGTAGTCAGTTGAAGTTGATAGTGATCAAATCAAGACAGTAATTGAGAACAGGCAATGTTATACCGCACAGGAGAGAGCCAACACTCTCAAAATATACAAACCAATAAAATTATTGGTAAAATGAAAAAATACATTTTTTTATTATGGAAAACACCATACAGGCTTTTTGGCTGACCCAGTACTTCCAGGCCCCACCCTCTGTTCCCTACAATCCTAGTCTAGCCCAATACATCTCTGTATAGAGTTCACCCGGAACCTTGTTAAAGCGCAGTGTCTGATTCAGGCGTTCTGGCGTAGGGCCTAAAAGCCTGCGTTTCTAACAAGCCCCAGGTGAGGCCAAAGCCGCTGACCCACTAAGCACCCACTGAGTAGCTAGAATTTGTGCTCTCCACTACCATAGCCACTAACTATATTTGGCTGTTTCTATTTAAAATTAAATACAGTTAAACATTCAGTTCTTCAGTTCAATAGAACAACATGTAACATGACATGTGGCTAGTGGCTACCATACTAGACAGTGTAAATAGAGACCATTTTAAGCCTCATAGAGAGTTGTTAAGACATCGTTCATCTAGCCTGTTCATTCGGTTCATTCTAATTTTGATGACTGTGAAATCTCATGAATATAAACTACACATGGATGAGATGAACTGCAGGTGTTCAGGTTATTGAGCCTGGCACACAGGTTTGAAACATGAAATAGATTCCACCTAGTCTCTCCTATTGTCCTCCTAATCCCTGCGTTGTTCTGTAGGAAGTACAAGCCTCCTGATGGCTTGTCTCCTCTGTTGTTTTATTTTACATTTCAAGCTAGGCCAGGACTAAGGTGAGGCAAATAAGGTGCCTTGTGCCACCCTGAAAGTGATGCTTCTTTCAGTTATGTACCCCAGGGACCTTGTTTGCCTCACCTTGCTCCTCAGGTCCCTGAGAAAAGTGAAGACCCAAACCAGACTGTGGTTTAAGGCAGGGCGCTTCACAGATATTGTGCCACAGATGTAGGTATCTCTGCCCAGGTACCAATCCCACAGCACTGGAGCCCCTAGACCAGTTGTTTACAGACCTTGAGAAGATTCTTCCATTTACCTTAGCATGTAGGTTGACCAGCTGGCCTAGTTTGCTAGGGACTTTATATAGATTTTAGAACTGAAAGTTTTAAGGGGGGTTCTTTTCCTCCTGAGTTCTCCCGCATGCCAGGAAACTGCTCAGTCTGCAAACCGGGATGGTTGGTCCCCCTACCAGCGTGCCATACGAAAAGCCTCTCTGTGCCTTCACTTCCTCAGAAAAGGGGCTGATAATAACTAGTCTTACAGGGTTCTTATGAGGATTATTAAACAAGTAGTTTCTGTAAAGTGCTTACCTGTCCCAGGAAGCACTATATATATGTATATATGTATACATACATATGCTATTATCGTCACCTTTTGTCTGTGGAATGTTAGAAGAAAGATTAAGAGGCACTGTTCTGGACGTTTGTCTTGTAGGTGCTGTGCTAACACCATAAGGCCATTGCTATGCACAAGTTGCAAGTTGTCTGGGCATTCATTCACAGGCTTCTACAGGGAAAGTCCACATTGATAAACTACTAGGAAACAGGCAAATATGGTCACTGAATCACGGAAAGAGGATAGGTCTGAAGTAGAGTCATAGACTGCTATTGCAGAACACTACACCAGCCAGCCCCTTTATTTATGCTTGAGGAAACAGGCCTGGAGAGGGTCAAAGATTAGTAATAGTCCGAAGCCACGAGTCAACTTAGTGCAGTGCTAAAACCAGACCTGGGTCTTTTCCCCAACACTATCCTATGCAAGCAACAAAGAATGGGTAGGGAATATTAGCATGTGGCGGTAGCGGTTTTAAAAATTGGTGGTAAAGGTGGCAACTTATGCTGATCTGTCTCTGGCTGGGGACATAGGAGTGCCCTAGAGCCAGGGTTCATGTGACTTGTTTCCTGTTCAGGCCTGATCATGTCTGCTATCACCGTTCTCATCCTGATTCTGTACTTTGTGATTGACAACTTCGTGATAAAGCGCAAACCATGGCTAGCCGAGTGCACCCCCATCTACATCCAGTACTTTGTCAAATTCTTCATCATCGGTGTCACTGTACTGGTGGTGGCTGTGCCAGAGGGGCTGCCACTGGCTGTCACCATTTCACTGGCCTACTCTGTGAAGGTGAGACTAGAACGATACTTTCTCCTCCTTTAGGAAAGAGCTGGGGGGTGGGGGGTAGTGCCATGTAGCTTTTAATGAAAGGATAGGCTGTCTGTCCTCTGTGGACTCCGTGTGGCACCTCATAAGAGCACAGATCCCGGGCTCTGTGGAAGGACCGTTGTGATAGTTGCACAGGGTTTAAATGACCCAGTAGAAGATTCTAAAGAGGATTCACAAGAATAGTGTCCTGCATTTTTATGTGGGACAAGAGACTGAAATGTGGAGAGAGGTTGGCTAGGAAATGGTCTTTGACCTACCTATATTGGGGGAGCTCAGTTGGTCCCCTCTCAGGTCTCTTGTCTTGTCCTCTATAGAAAATGATGAAAGACAATAACCTGGTACGGCACCTGGATGCTTGTGAGACAATGGGCAATGCCACAGCCATTTGCTCTGACAAGACAGGCACATTGACCATGAACCGCATGACTGTGGTACAAGCTTATATCGGAGATACCCGTTACCATCAGCTCCCAAGTCCCGATGCCCTCGTGCCCACGGTCCTGGACCTTATTGTCAATGGCATTTCTATCAACAGCGCCTATACCTCCAAGATCCTGGTAAGTTCTTCCTTTGCCTGGACACTTAGGATGGGCGGTTAGAGGGAACATTAGTGCTTTCTGAGACAGTGCATCTTTTCTTGTTCATTATGCTTAGACTGCCATCCCACATTGCATTTCCCACTCTTAAGTGAAGATGTTTAGGCTGAAAATAGGTAATAATCCAAGGGAATAGATTTGGCAAGGGCCTGGGGGGTGACAGGTAGGAACCTATGGCTGTGAAATGCTCTCCAATTACCACATAAAGACAGTTATCTCCAGGGAGAGAACTCATGCTGATAGCACCATTGGGCTTATTAGGAGCAAAAAAGAACTCACTTTCCAGAAACTGGAGAGGGTATTAGAATAAGATCCACTTAGGGTGAGACACCAGCACCAATCCCAGGGCAAACTAAAAACCCTGAGAGCCCTGGATGGCTCGGGGTCTACCACTGACTACTGTCTGCCTACCCGCCCCTCCCCCCCCACAAAGTGCCCTCCTCCCTGCACATCCCCACTCCAGACTCTATGTATGTTTTAAGGGGAATTCTTTCCTTCCTGAGTTCTCTCCCTGGGTGAAGTACCTTATTCAATACTGTCTTGTCTGTTTTTCTCTCAGCCTCCAGAGAAGGAGGGAGGCCTGCCACGGCAGGTGGGCAACAAGACAGAGTGTGCGCTGCTGGGCTTTGTCACAGACTTGAGGCAGGACTACCATGCGGTGCGCAATGAGGTGCCTGAGGAGAAGCTCTACAAGGTGTACACCTTCAACTCGGTGCGCAAGTCCATGAGCACAGTCATCCAGAAGCCCAGTGGTGGCTACCGCATGTACAGCAAGGGAGCCTCCGAGATCATTTTGCGCAAGTGAGCACTCCTTTCACCCTTCTTCCCTTCAAGATCCTCCCTCTGGAAGGTCTAGGTCATACACTCCATGCTGGACTCACTGATGCACGAGCCTCCTGGTATCTAAGCATTTAGTTGCGTCAAGCATTGTTTTTAAGTACGTTAGGTGGCTCGTTTTATTTAATTCTCACAGTTCATTGAGGTAGATGCTGTTATCATCTCTTTGTTACAAATGATTAATAAAGAGTCCAGTGAGTTAAGTAACTTGCTCAAGGTGATACAGCTAATAGTGGCACAGCCAGAATTCAGACCTAGGCCATGCAAACTCCCACTTCCTACTCTGAAAACCTATAGTAACACCCGCCCATCCCGCAGGATTGCTATAATTAAATGATTCAATGTATGCAAACACCTTGTACGTAGCTAGTACTTGAAATGTGAGTTTTCTGTTTCCTTTTTCTTCTTATTCTTAATTCTAATCACAGAGAAGTTGCATAACCTAATCAAAGTGGCTAGACTCCCCATGAGTCATTAACAGTTCTACATGGATTAACAGTTCTACATGGGTAGAACTGTAACAGATCTATATGCATGTGGGGCCCGTAACTGAATTAACCAGTACCTCAGCCTGGCTCTAGCCATCTTCTGTCAATAAACACATTCTTGCTGAGCACACCCTATCCACTAAGCGATATTCTAGATACTGGGGACGCAATCTACCTACCTGCCACTTGACCTTGGAAAATTGGACCCAGCAGGATGATGGCTAGAGATTTCTGGCCCTGGAATAGTATCTTTAGAAGTAGTACGGAGCTGCCAGAATGTCTACAAAAGGTTGTAGGGGTGGAGGGGAATGCTGCTTTCTGACTATGCACCTCCCCAGGTGTAATCGAATCCTCAACAAGGAAGGAGAAGCCGTGCCATTCAAGAACAAGGACCGAGATGAGATGGTGCGCACTGTCATTGAGCCCATGGCCTGTGAGGGACTCCGGACTATCTGCTTAGCTTATCGTGATTTCAATGATGTAGAGCCCCCGTGGGACAATGAGAATGAAATCCTCACTGAACTGACCTGTATCGCGGTGGTGGGCATTGAGGACCCTGTGCGCCCAGAGGTGAGGCTTTGGCTTGGAGAAAGGGTAAGAACACATCGATGGAAGTCTTCCAGCAGCCCCAGACCCACATGCAGGCCCAGTATGACCTACTGGGAAACCACCAGGAGTCACGGGAACCAGGATATTGGTTCTGCCTCAAGTTGTGACCCACACAAGTTACCTAACTGCGTCTCACAAGGATAGCTGTTTCCACCCTTTCAGCTTCATAGAACTGCCGCAGAATGCTGCACTGTTAGAAGGTGCCATTCCCACATTAATGCTGTGTGCTGTGAGAAGCATACATTCCACTGGGCTTATCAGCTGGTTCTTAAGAATAGTTAGGAGGCTGACGTAATCAGGGCACCAGCTTTGCTTCTAGCTGCCTTCTTTTAATGAACACATTTTTGTGGATTCCCCCACCCCCACCCCCAGAATAGCCAAACACTCTTCTGAACACTAGAGCATTAAAAAAGTCTCTGCTTCTAAGAAGTCCAGACAGATGGACTGTCAAGGCCCAAAAGCAAGAAAGGTGTCAGGCATTTGGGGAAACTACAAAGAACTGACATGGTTGGAACCTGCGCCAGGGAGAGTGGAGAGTGGCAAAACCTTCTGCTAGAAAAGAAGGCAGTGGCCAAATCTCAGAAGTTCACCTGCATCCTGCTAAGGAGTCTAGATTGTAAGTAGCAAAGTAAGCTTGACAGCTGGCCCCTGAAGCCCGTTTCCCCTTCAACTCAGGCTACAATGAGGCAAATTCCAATGTGAGTGTTATGGGTAGGACAGAAGTGAGGTGTCACCAAGCAATGTAAAAATGACCTGTACACCATGGAACTGCTGCTAGGGTGCCTCTCCCACAGCAAAGGCACCGCTGACCAGATGCTGCTTACCAGTGTCACCTCCCCAACGCCTCCTCTCCTCTTGCCTCACCCTCCACAGGTACCAGAAGCTATCGCCAAATGCAAAAGAGCCGGCATTACTGTTAGAATGGTGACAGGAGACAACATCAACACAGCCCGGGCCATTGCCACCAAGTGTGGCATTGTGACACCTGGGGATGACTTCCTATGCTTGGAAGGCAAAGAATTCAACCGACTCATCCGCAATGAGAAGGGCGAGGTGGGTCCTGGGTGAGAGGGCCACAGCCTCACTTGACAAAGGAAGGGCTGGGTCTAGGATAAGTCATCTGAGACAACTGGGAAAGGGGGGTGGTTTTTAAACTAAAGTCTATTCATAGTGAAATGTCCCTTCCACCAACACTGCTCAGGTGGTAAAATTGAGAAGTTTCTTAGCATGATCTTCATTTGCAAGCTAGCTTTTGAGACAGTATCACTAACTTTTCACATCTTTCTATTTTTTTTTCATTCACGGGATAGTTTTGTACTGACTTCTCTTGGCCTCCTTTGTCCTGTGTACTGGTCTTCCCCTTCTCCTTTCTCCTTTAGACTGCCTTGTGTCTAAAGGTGGCACAGGTTTGCAAGAGGATGTGGTCTACCTGTAGAGTGGACCAAAGTTTCCAAAGTTTTCTATCTAGAAATCAAACCTAAGACCTCAGAAGCATCACTTTATCACCTGAGCCAACAACTAACCCTGGCTTACCTCCTGGCAAGGGTCTAAGAAATAGGGGATCAGCAACCAGGTAGGGAACTGGGAGGAGAGAGAACATAGGCAGGGCCTGAATGGTCACCGTCAGTGAATCTGCCCTTGGAGACTGAATCAGCTGCTGCTTCTGCACTGGAGGCCAGGCTCACACTCCCCCTGGGTCATGGAGTATCAGGTCTTCCAGCAGCTTGGAGTGTATGGAAAAGGAAGGTTTTCCTGGATGGCTGTTCTGAGCTTGACTGACTGACCCAGGTATAATCTGGTATTGGCAGGTAGAGCAAGAAAAACTGGACAAGATTTGGCCTAAGCTTCGAGTCCTGGCGCGATCTTCCCCTACCGACAAGCATACACTGGTGAAAGGTGAGGTCAGCTCCTGACTAAGGTGCCTGTGGTAGAGGAAGGCAGTCTGTGGCATGGGCAGATAAAAAACTTCAGCCAAAGCAACTTTCCTATCCTGAATATGGAGATCCTAGGAGAATTCTCTCGCTCATGGGGAGAATACACAGTTTAGCAGACAGCTGAGCCCCTGGGGAAGTTGTAAAGTTGTTTTTAAACATTATCATACAAGTTGGGGCAAAAATACGCTTATAGTTATTTGTATGGAAAATAATACAATAACTAATAATACAAAAAAACTGTGTTCTGCCTACTCACAATTTGCTACACCCTGTATCTTGTTTGCCAGTGATACTATGAACTATACAGGGCGGGTTAAACTATTTTTATTTTGCAAATGAGGACATTTGAGGCTGAAAAGACAAGTGACATGTTCAAATTGCCCACCTGCTAGTGGAAGTGGTACAGTTTAACCCCAAATCTCTGCCTTCAAATCAGTTGGTGCTTTTGTACCACATAATAGCTGTCTCAGGGCACCAGACAGACTTTCTTTGCTCAGAGTACCCATAAACAAGGTACTGTCCTTGGAGGATAGGATAGAACTTCCAGCATAAGGGGAAAGAAGGCAATAGGAAGGCCGGTGATGACAAGGATCAGGGAAGACTGGGGTTTGCCAAATGGCCTCAAGTGACATGTATGGACTGACTGAGGTGTGTTTGTTTGTCCCAGGCATCATTGATAGCACTGTTGGGGAGCAGCGCCAGGTGGTGGCTGTCACTGGTGATGGCACAAATGACGGGCCAGCCCTGAAGAAAGCAGATGTCGGTTTTGCCATGGTAAGCCTCTTGGCACAGTGTCTGTGTCTGACTGGAAGCTGCCTTCTCCATCAGGAAGCCAGGTCGGCTTCCTGAACCTTCACATCCCATGTTGTGCTTTTTTCTCTGACTCCATCTCTTCTACCTACCTAGTCTGTGCTAATATGTATAAATGGGGAACCCTCAAGTATGAAGAACAGACTGCACAGGCAGGGAAATCAGAAAGTACCATTACCCAGGAATGCAAGACCAACTTAAATTTGCCTGTGAACATGGTCATGTTATCTGCCTAGACACACTTAGACAATTCCTATTCCATAAGGAATATGTACTCTGTGGCCAGTACTGTTCATCACTCTGCTTCTTACTTGCAAGGCTTGGAACATCAGAATAACTTGGAAAGTTCACTTAAAGTCACATATTCCAAAGTTGCACAGTTGGCTACCTTAATTCAGTGATGTCTGGGGTGGGTCCCAGAAATATTTGGGTCTTCTTAACAGGCACATTTGTTGATTCTGATGTTCAGGGACATGTAGAAGCCCCCAGATTGCAAAATACATCTTTACCCTCAAGTAGTTTATGACTATAAGCCCCCCCAATATATTGAACTGTTCGTGATTTTTAAGCAGTGGAGATTCAGGAAATAATCTGTCTTTAGGGTGCTCTGTTTAACAACCAAAAAAACAGTGCTTATTCTAGGAAATTTCAAGAATATAGAAAAGTAGAGAGAATAAATTTAATCAGTCCCTGTCACCCGGTACCAGCTATCAGCATTTGGCTAATCTCGGTTCATTGACCCCCACCCCCTGCACCCCTACCACTGCTGCATTTCCTCCATCTGAGGCTGAATTATTCTGAAGCAAATCATGTCACTTCACCCAGAAACAATGTCAGTATGTGGCTTGAGAGGTTAAGTATATGTCAATAAAATTTATTTAAGAGAATGTTCATACTTCGTGTCATAAAAAATTGCTTCCTTAGTATCATCAAACATCAAGTCAGTTCACATTTCCCCAGTTGCTACATAAAGTTGTTTTTAATAATTTATCCAAATAAGATCCATACAGTACAATCATTTGATATATTTCTTAAGTATCTTTATCTACAGCAGTCATTCTTAAAGTATACTCCTCCTTCCAGCTGTACTTGGAAACCTATAGAAATATGGACTCAGGCCCCACCTCAGACCTACTGAATCAGAATGCTTAGAGTTGGGCCCAGCAGTCTGTTTCAATAGGACCTCAGTGATTCTGATATAAGTTTGAGAACCTCTGATCCCGTAGGATCCCTTTGTTGAGTCCCTAAGATGATCCTTGACATTTGTGGGCTCACTAGAAGGACTCATGGGACTCAGAGAGTATAGCTGTACTCATGGCTAAAATTTAGTACATTAGTGTAGTAAGGGGGAAATGCACCGGCACAGTTTGGAGGGATCCACATGCAGGCTTCTTTCTGGTCTTTCCCATGGTAAGGGGTCACACAGAGTGTGCTGTTCCCCAGCAACCAAACTGCAGCAATACATGCGATGTTTCTGCCCAGGACAGCCCATCAGAGACTTGGTACCCAAGGTATTTAGTGGGGTTGCCCATATAGATACTTCTGCCTGGCACATACTCTGATTCCAGACTCCCAGAAGAAAAGCAGGTGTTCAGAAACTATATTGTTTGGGCACAGTCTAGGCACAGTGCACCACAAAATATATTTTAGTCAAATTTTGACTAGGAGCATTCTGCAAACCAACTTTCCAGATGCCAGCCTTGCAAACAGATCTTTCTAAATAAGAATAGCCGTCTTGGGCCTGCTATATTAACTGTTTTCTGCACAGTCCCCTCGTGTCTTTTTTTTCCTAGCTGTTTAGTTTTGAAGGAACCAAATTGTTTGTCTACGTAGACTGCCACACAGCATGAGTTTTGTTGATTATAGCTCTGTAGTGTCCTTTAACATGTCCTTTTGGCCCTGGCTGGTGTAGCTCAGTGGATTGAGCGTGGGCCTGTGAACCAGACAACCTCGGTTTGATTCCCAGTCAGGGCACATGCCTGGGTTGCAGGCCAGTTCCCGCCAGGGGCCAGTTCCCAGCAGGGGATGCACAAGAAGCAACCATACATTGATGTTTCTCTTCCTTTCTCCTTCCCTTCCCCTCTAAAGATAAATAAATAAAATATTTTTTTAAAAAACAAACATGTCCTTTTGTTTCTTGTATTTCCTATAAGCTAGTAATTAGTTGGACAAACAATCAGCTTCTAGATCTGTNTGGTGTAGCTCAGTGGATTGAGCATGGGCCTGTGAACCAGACAACCTTGGTTTGATTCCCAGTCAGGGCACATTCCTGGGTTGCAGGCCAGTTCCCGCCAGGGGCCAGTTCCCAGCAGGGGATGCACAAGAAGCAACCATACACTGATGTTTCTCTTCCTTTCTCCTTCCCTTCCCCTCTAAAGATAAATAAATAAAATATTTTTTTAAAAAACAAACATGTCCTTTTGTTTCTTGTATTTCCTATAAGCTAGTAATTAGTTGGACAAACAATCAGCTTCTAGATCTGTAGAGGCTACAAAATGATGTTCTGATTTTTTACTTGTTAACTTGAATATTCTCTAAAAAGAAATGTCCCCTCTCCTCATCAATTCTTTGGTTACTCTGAAGTTCAATTTCTACATGAAAAATCAGGTTAAATGCTTGATTCTTTTCCTTTATTCACCAGTTTTCAAAGTATTGAGCTGACATTGGTGACCAATATTGGTCCTCCAAAGGTGACCAATGAATTTTTTTCCTAAATATTGTTATGAACGCTGAATTTGAGATATGAGATATTGAAGCATATGAGATATGCTTCAATCCACTGCCCATATTATTGTTTCAATGTCTGCATTGGGCCATCATGAGCCTCCTCAACCCCACTGAGTTCTTTTTTTTAACTATATTTTATTGATTGTGCTATTAGAGTTGTCCCATTTTTTTCTCCCCTTTATTCTCCTCTACCCTGCACCTCCCCTCCCACCAACATTCCCCCCTGCCACCCCGCCTTAGTTCGTGTCCATAGGTCATACATATAAGTTCTTTGGCTTCTCCATTTCCAATACTATTCTTAACACCCCCCCCACCCCATCTATTTTCTACCTACCATTTATGCTACTTATTCTCTGTACCTTTTCCCTCATCCTCTTCCCTCCCCCTCCCTGCTGATAACCCTCCATGTGATCTCTATTTCTGTGATTCTGTTCCTGTTCTAGTTGTTTGCTTAGTTTGGTTTTTTTGGTTGTTGTTGTTCTTTAGATTCAGTTGTTGATAGTTGTGCTTTGTCATTTCACTGTTCATAGTCATAGTTTTGATCTTCTTTTTCTTAGATTAAATCCCTTTAACCCTTGATATAATAAGGGCTTAGTGATTATGAACTCTTTTAACTTGACCTTATCTGAGAAGCAGTTTATCTGCCTTTCCATTCTAAATGATTAGCTGTGCTGGGTAGAGTCATCTTGAATGTAGGTCCTTGCCTTTCATGACTTTGAATACATCTTTCCAGCCCCTTCTGGCCTGTAAGGTTTCTTTTGAGAAATCAGCTGGTAGTCTTATGGGAACTCCTTTGTAGGAGGTAACTCTCTCCTTTCCTCTTGCCGCTTTTAAGTTTCTCTCCTTATCTTTCATCTTAGGTAATATAATTATGATGTGCCTTAGTGTGTGCTTCTTTGGGTCCAACTTCTTTAGGACTCTCTGAGCTTCCTGGACTTCCTGGAAGTCTATTTCCTTTGCCAGATTGGGGAATTTCTCTTCCATTATTTGTTCAGATAAGTTTTTGATTTCTTGCTCTTCCTCTTATTTTGGCACCCCTATGATTCACGTGTTGGGACATTTAAAGTTGTCCCAGAAGTTCCTAAGCCTCTCCTCATTTTTTTGAATTCTTGTTTCTACATTATGTTCTGGTTGAATGTTTATTTCTTCCTTCTGCTCAGAAGTGTTGATTTGAGTCCCAGTTTCTTTCCCCTCACTGTTGGTCATCTGTATATTTTTCTTCATTTTGCTTTGCATAGCCTTTACTTTTTACTCTATTTTTTGACCATTCTCAACCATTTCTGTGAGCATCCTGATTACCAGCATTTTTGAACTCTGCATCTGATAGATTAGCTATCTCTTCATCACTTAGTTCTTTTTCTGGAGTTTTGATCTGTTCTTTCATTTGGGCCATATTTCTTTGTCTCAGTGCACCTGTTATGTAATAAGGGGTAGAGGCTTAGATCTTCACCAGGGTGGGAAAACCCAGGTCAATGCAGTGTGATATTGTTTAGGGGGAGGGGTCCAGCCAACTTTCAGTCACTTCTCCCACTACCTACAAGCAAATTGGGCTCGTCTAGTGCTGATTCCCAGGTGCGTGGTTTTGTGTACATTCTAGGACCTTTGGGTCTCACTCCAGTGAACTCTCTTTTAAGGCTGGGAGTTTCTCCTACCACTGCAACCCTCAGAGGTTTTGAGGGTTTGTTTATTTGTTTGTTTGTTTGTTTTTAAATATTTTGTTTATTTATCTTTAAAAGGGAAGGGAAGGAGAAAAGGAGAGAAATGTCAATGTATGTTTGCCTCTCATGCCGGGAACTGGACTGCAACCCAGGTGTGTGCCCCGACTGTGAATCAAACCGCGATCCTTTGGTTCACAGTCCCGCACTCAATCCACTGAGCTACACCAGCCAGGATGGTTTTGACGTTTTATTTCCCCATGCTGGAACCCTGAGTTGGGCAGTTTGTCTCTCTCTCCAATTGTTCCTTTCAGTTTATCTGCATGCGAACATGGGACCACCAACCACCAGGCTTGCCCGCCCCAATCCTCCACCTTGCTGTGCATCCTCTCCACCTGGCTGCCTGTCTCCACCCTTTCTACAGGTCTGAATGAATGTTTCTTCTTTAACTCCTTGGTTGTCGGACTTCCATACAGTTTGATTTTCTGACAGTGCTGGTTATTTTTTGTTTTTAAATTTGTTGTTGTCCTTTTTTTGGTTGTGCGAGGAGGCAAAGTTTATCTGTCTATCTACACCTCTATCTTGGCTGGACCAGAGCCCTGCTGAATTCATTTGATACAAACTCAGCTATCTCTAATAAGCTTCCTTGGTTTTTAATATGATAAGTTATTCCAGAATCATCATGTGTATTTCTTGACCTAGACCTGGAATCATCCATTTCTCAAAGGACTCTTGGTTCATTTTTGTGAGAAGTGGAATTTAGAGATCACAATCTGAATATCAGGATGATCTATTCTGCTGAGTAAAACATTGTTCCTAGACCTTATCAGTGGTAAAAGCTAGGAAATATGTCTCACATATTTCTTTTGTGCTTCTGTGTTTTAAAGTAAAATACTTTGCCCTGACCAGTGTGGCTCAATTGGTTGGGCATTGTCCCGTAAAGTGAAAGGTTGCCAGTTCAGGGACTTCTGGCCAAGATGGAGGCATAGGTGGAAACACTGTGCCCCCTCGCACAACTAAATTTAAAGACAGCAAAGTTTTAGTAACAAAAATGCATCCATAACAGTGAAAATTGAACTGTACAGAAGTCCAACAACAACGAACCATTCAGCCAGACTGGTAAGAGGGGCGGAATCAGCAGTGGAGTGGGGTTGCACAGGAAGGATCGTTCGGTCCGACCAACCCAGAGCAGAGTCAGAGGCAGTTGGTGGATCCCAGGCTTGGGGTGGCGACGGGCAGACCCAGTGAGGGTGCAGGGCGGCTGGCTGACTGTGGTCACACATTTGCACGCAGATGAACCAAGTGACAGAGTGAACAGTGAGACAGACCGCTCAGGCTAGGGCCCCAGCAGGAATTAGAGCCTGAAAGCACCAACTGGAAAGACTTTCTTGGGGTCGAGGGGCCAGGAGAGGCTTCCAGACTCACAGAGAGTTCATTGGAGAGACCCACAGGGCCCTGGAGAGTACACGGACCCACACACCCAGGAACCAGCACCAGCAGGGCCCAATTTGCTTGTGGGAAGCTGCAGAGGGGACAGAAATCTGAGAGAGAGCAGAGCAGAGCAAAGCACCATTTTTTTTCCCCTCTCTGACCCCGCCCCCACATACAGAGTCACAACCCTGCAACTGGGTTGCCGGGCCCTGGTAAACACCTGAAGCTCCGCCCCTCAAACATAACATATGCAAACAGACCAAACATTTTGACTCAAGAACAGCTCAAAGCCCCAGAGCCTATAATTCTAAGCGACCAAGAAATAGCCAACTTTTCAGATGCACAGTTCAAAATACTGGTGATCAAAATGCTCACAGAATTGGTTGATTTCAGCCACAAATTAGAGGAACATATGAAGGCTAAACTAATTGAAATGAAGGGAAATGTACAGGAAACCAACAGTGATGGAAAGGAAACTGGGACTCAAATCACGGGAGTGGACCAGAAGGAAGAAAGGAACAACCAAACAGAAAAGAATGAAGAAACAGGAGTTCAGAAAAATGAGGAGAGGCTTAGGAACCTCCAGGACATCTTTAAACATTCCAACATCCGAATTATAGGGGTACCAGAAGGGGAAAATAAACCGCCACGAGTGGAAAACTTATTTGAACAAATAATAAAGGAGAACTTCCCCAGTCTGGCAAAGGAAATAGACTTCCAGGAAATCCAGGAAGCTCAGAGAGTGCCAAAGAAGGTGGACCCAAGGAGGAACACACCAAGGCACATCATCATTACATTAGCCAAGATGAAAATGAAGGGGAGAATCCTAGAAGCAGCAAGAGATAAGGCGACAGTCACCTACAAAGGAGTGCCCATCAGACTGTCAGTGGATTTCTCAAAATAGACCTTACAGGCAAGAAGGGGCTGGAAAGAAGTATTCCAAGTCATGAAATCCAAAGACCTACAGCCAAGATTGCTTTATCCAGCAAAACTTTCATTTAGAATGGAAGGGCAGATAAAGTGCTTCTCAGATAAGGTCAAATTCAAGGAGTTCATCATCACCAAGCCCTTATTATATGAAATGCTAAAGGGACTTATCTAAGAAAAAGAAGATGAAAAATATGAACAGTGAAAGGACAGCAAAGTCACAGTTATTAACAACCACACCTAAAACAAAAGCAAACCAAGAGGACAGCTAGATCAGGAGCAGAACCAGAGAAATGGAGATCACATGGAGGGTTAGCAACAGGGGAGTGGGAGGAGGAGAAGGGGAGAAGGTACAGAGACTAAGTAGCATAGACGGTAGGTAGAAAATAGACAGGGGGGAGGGCAGGAATACTGTGGGAAATACAGAATCTAAAGTACTTGTGACACATGGACATGAACGAAAGGGGGGAATGGTGGGGGAGGGGGGTGCAGGGTGGAGGAGAGTGAAGGGGGGGAATGGGACAACTGTAATGGGGCATAATCAATAAAATATATTTAAAAAAAAAAGAAAGGTTGAACCTATGATGAACCTACGATCAGGGCACAGGTCTTGGTTGCAGGTTTGGTCCCCAGTTGGGGTGCATGCAGGAGACAGCTGATCAGTGTTTGTCTCTCATATTGATGTTTCACTCCCTCTCTTTCTTCCTCCTTCCTCTCTCTCAAAAAAAAAAAAAACCTGAATAAAATCTTTATAAGGAAAATAAGATTCTTCATGAATTCATATTGGTATTTGCAATTCAAATTTAGAGTTATAGAACTTTAACTTCCTAATTTTAACTTCCCTGATTTAATATTTATATCTCTTAAGCTGAAAATTTTGATTCCTAAGGACATTAACATAATATTTGCTTTATTTGCTAAAACATACATAATAGTTTCAAAAGAGCAACAGTAATACTATTATTCTACTAAAAACAGTTAAAAGTTTTTTTATGGTTCTTTTTACCCCACAGGTATATCCTACTAAGGATGTGTCATCAACTTCCTGTGTTTTTAAAAAGTCATTTGGGAATTCCCTTGTGTGTTGTGCCACCAACCGGTTACACCAGTTCACTTATGTCGTGTTGCTTTCCAATTTAGAGATTCCTTTTTAAACTCAATTTTTTATACTTGTATAAAGTAGTTATATAGCTCTGAAGTCAAATATAGAAAACAAGATTTATTCATAGAAATCTAGCTTCTATTCCCATCACCTCCACACTGTTGCCTCCCTTTTAACCCCACCGGTAACTTATTTCTTTACTTTTTGGTTTATCCTTCTGTTTGCTCCTATAAAATAAATTAAATAAGCAATATATTTATATCTCACTCTCTTAGATAAGTGATACTTATCTATATAATAGTAAGTGATACTTATCTATAGTCTCTCTGTTCTTATCTATACCTATACTATGCAGTCTTTTTTCCATCTTGCTTTCTTCGCTTTCCATAACTTGGAGATTATTTCATGGTAGTAGTCTACAGAGATCTTCCTCCTTCCTTTTCCTCTTTTTACAGTGCACAGTACAGCATGTGTGAATGTATTAGAGAACTTTTTGATGGGGCAACTGAATCGTATAGTCTTAAGAGATATTTGGTGCTACCCGGATAGGAAAGTAGTACCACCAGGTAAAGAGAACCAGTAATGTACTAATGCAAGCCAGATTAACAAATAAGCTCCTCTGTGGGTTACAGAAGCCCAAGACATGGAATAAAAATACGGGATGGGGGTATTAGGGACAGCTTTGCAAAGTGAGTAGAGCTTAATTGAATGGAACATTAAAGATAGGTAGGATTTAAGCAGATGGGTAAATAGGATGTTCCAGACTTGGGGAAATGGTGTTAGTACAAATCTAGGCTCTAAAAGTGAATGAGAGATTCAGAGAATTGTGAATAAGCCAGTGGGTACTGAGCAGAAAGCTATATGAGAGCAGGTTGGAAAATGAATCAGGGTACACTTATTGAGGGCTCTGAACTAGCCAGACCAGCAAGTTCACTGTTTCCAAAGCACGGATTTCAACCCCCGACATGTGTACTCAGAATCCTTCAGTAGTTTCCCAGTGGCAAGATTTTGAACAAGGATCAGACTTCTGAGCTCTGCCGCCAGGCTACTTCTCCCACTTAAAGTTGGGGGAAACAAGGGCTTAAATGAGATATTGGCAGTGGCAAACAAAGGTTTAAAATTTGGAGGTAGAATAGATAGGATTTATTCCCTATCTTTTAATTTGTTTCTAAGGTTGGGGTGTAGGAGAGAAGAGAGAAAGGAATATCAAAGATAACTGTAATTTGCAATCTGGGTTCAAGGGTAAGGTGGTAGCAAGAAGCCACAGCCCTCTTTTCTGTAAAATGACAGGGATACATTTTTCCTTCATCTTTTTGGGGAAAGAAAAGAACTTAAAATACACAGGTTAGTCTTCAGTATCTGTGTGGTTAGTGAGCCCTCTAGTGTTAGACCTGGTTTGGGAGCTCCTTGGAAGTCAACAAATGGTGTCTCGGTTCAGAATGCTGGCAAACTGCTTTATCCAGTTCCTCAGTTTCCTTCTCCTTCTTACCTCAGGGTATTGCAGGCACAGATGTGGCCAAGGAGGCATCAGACATCATCCTAACAGATGACAACTTTACCAGCATTGTGAAGGCAGTGATGTGGGGACGAAATGTCTATGACAGCATCTCCAAGTTCCTGCAGTTCCAGCTCACAGTCAATGTGGTGGCCGTGATCGTGGCCTTCACTGGAGCCTGCATCACTCAGGTGAAGGGATTGTGCATGGAGAGGGGCTGAAAGGGAAGAAATGAGGCAATGGCTAAGAAATGTGGGGAATGGGCAACAGTATGTCTACGGAGGAGTAAGGACAGTTTCCCAGTGCTGTTGGGGCAGGAGTTAGCTCTATTAGATCCACTCTCTTTATATGCTTAATTTAGCGCTCACATCTTCGCCATTGTGATAAGCACTTACATGTATTACCTTTGTTCCTCAAAAACAACCTTGCAGCATATGTATTATCCTCACTTTACAGGTGAGGAACCCAAGGTTCAAAGAAGTTAAGTATCTTTCTCAAGGTCACTCAGCTAATAAGTGACCAGTCACAAAATCTAGATGGATAACAGAAGCTACACCATCTTGAGGACAAGGGTGAGGCTGATGAGTGAGGTGAGGTGGTTTCCAAGGAAAGCTGAAAAGACTGGTTCTTTTTCCCACCAGGATTCCCCACTGAAAGCTGTGCAGATGCTGTGGGTTAATCTAATTATGGACACGTTTGCCTCATTGGCCTTGGCCACAGAGCCTCCCACAGAGTCTCTATTGAAGCGTCGCCCCTATGGCCGAAATAAGCCTCTGATCTCTCGGACTATGATGAAGAACATCTTAGGCCATGCAGTCTATCAGCTCACAGTCATCTTTTTCCTTGTCTTTGCCGGTGAGCTGAGAGTGGGGACTGGGTGAGATGGTGGTTGGGGTGCTCGGTGGTGATGGGACAGAGAATAGCCCAGGGACAGAAGGCAGTAGGGGAGCAAGCTTAGCACAAGACTAGCAGGAACAGCAGCTTCACTCCATGAGTGTGCCCTCTGTTTTCACTGCAGGGCATGTTATGCTACTTTATGTACCTCTGTTAAGAGTTTCACAAGGAAGCCCTGGCTGGTGTAGCTCAGTGGATTGAGCGCGGGCCTGCGAACCAGAGGATCGCAGTTCGATTCCCAGTCAGGGCACATGCCTGAGTTGCAGGCCAGTTCCTGGCAGGGGACACACGGTACATTGTGTGTTTCCGGCAGAGGCAACCATACACTGATATTTCTCTCCCTCTCTCCTTCCCTTCCCCTCTAAAAATAAATAAATAAAAGAGTTTCACAAGGATAGCTTCAGTTCTTATAGATTATAAAACGAAAGCTGGGGTGACATAATAGTGACACTGAGATTCAAACCTGTGTCTGTCTGACTGGTGCATGTAGTTTTACCACCATGCTGCACTACAGGAAGGCACATAGCATTGGAGCAAACTGAGAGGGTCAGATATGTTGAGCTTGGGCCTAACATTTAAAATATTTAATAATTAGCATAGGTCAGGTACTGACCAGTTTGAATGGACACCAACTATCAGCAGCCGGTGTGGCCACAGCATTGTGTTCTGACTCAACCTGAGTGCTCCTTGAGATCACACTTACCTTCCACTGCTTCCCCTCTCTCCACCAGGTGAGAAATTCTTTGACATTGATAGTGGGAGGAATGCACCTCTACATTCCCCACCCAGCCAGCACTACACCATTGTTTTCAACACTTTTGTGCTGATGCAGCTCTTCAATGAAATCAACTCACGCAAGATCCACGGAGAGCGGAATGTCTTTGCGGGCATCTTCCGCAACCTCATCTTTTGTTCTGTGGTTTTGGGCACATTCATCTGCCAGGTGAGATTCTAGCTTGAGCTGGGGTGGGAAGTCTGGCGTGATACAGGCCAGATGCTGGCAGCCAGGGTTTCCTAAGTACCCAGGAAAAGGAGTGAGGGAGTCATGGGGAATCAGGCTGTGTCAAGTGCTCCAGTACAAGGCACATGTCGGTAGTGAATAAAATGAGACTTGTGGAATCCTCTCATTATCTTTCTAAATACAGAAATCTCTCAAAGCGACCACGAGAAGGGTCACTGTCTTCAGCCCCCTTTCCACACCTCCTGTGAGCAAGCAGGAGCGTGTGCACACACATGCTATATGGGCTGTCTTGGGAGAAAATGCTGTGCGGTTTGTAGAGAAAGAGAAGTGATAGGAGGGTCCTCATGTACTTGACAGATGAGCCTGGCTTGGGCTCTGTAGGGACTGGGGTCAAGAGAGTAGCTGCCCTGGTGGCAAGAGGATTGGGCCCTTCTTTCTTGCCCTGGTCAGGGGTACAGTTAAACCTCTGCAGATACGAGAGATTATGAGCTCACCCTATGAAAATGAGCTCCTGCCTCACCCCTCAGCTGGGTATCCCCCTTATCACCCCCATCCTCAGTTCCTCTTCTCCATCACTGGGCCTGATCTTTGTTCCTACTGGCTTTATTCTCGAGAAGCCTCTAGCTCCCCCTGCTTCTCCAGCTCTTCCATTAATACACTGATTTTCATAGTAACTGTCTGTCTCCCTGTCAGAGTGCTTAAAGACTGTTTGTGTCTGTCTCCCCTTTTCTCCTTCCGGATTTTTCTTTCTCCTTTCCCAACAAGCACATCAGGACTTAGACCACAAGGATCCTTGGGTAAGGGGTTATGTGGCTCTGATGGCCTTGGCTGGAGGGCTACCTACCTGTTACTCACCTTCCTAATAGCAGGCTACCCCTTCTCTGTTCTAGATTTTCATTGTGGAATTTGGGGGTAAACCCTTCAGTTGTACGAGGCTCACCCTGTCCCAGTGGTTTTGGTGTCTCTTCATTGGTATTGGAGAACTGCTGTGGGGCCAGGTGAGTAACCACTTTGGGGGAAGGTGTGGCCCACCCTCCACCTGCATTCACACTGCTTGCAGACCTCTTCTCCTTTCCTCCTCACCCCTCAGGTTTTTAAGAGTTTTCCATCGTGTAGGATCCCAGGGTAGAATGATCAATGCCCACCATTTTAGAGGCTTCAGATTTCTTCTCTAATCAGGCCTGGAGGCAAGCAAATCCCATAGCTTCTCTGAGATGGGAGTGGAAATTTTCAATGAAATTTTGCTTAAAATAATAATAATAATAATAATAATAATAATAATAATAATAATAATAAAGAAGTAAGGATCTTAGAGGTAGAAGAGTTTACAAAGCATACACTATGTCTTTATTATAATGAAGCTGCACACACGTGCTGCACACACCTAGCTACTCTGCTGACGTAGCTGAAGACTTCCCTCACCTCTCACCATGGCCTGTTTCTCACCACGGCCTTCCCTGGGTTGAATGCCTGACTCTCACCTAAATCCAAGGTCATGAGATGTCTAGAAAAGCATTATAGCATATGACTCAGAGCATGGGTGTTGGATTGACTGCCTGAGTTTGAATTCTAGCTCTCCTTTTTACAAGGTGAACTTCAAACAAGTTTCTTAACCACTCTGTGCCTTAGTCTCCTCAACTTAAGATAACTGGGTCATTGTTAATTGTTGTCAATCAGCAAATCAGTTACCGTACACAAATGATTTAGAACAATATCTACCACCGGTAAGTACTCAATAAATGTTAGCTGTTACTATTATAGTAATATCACCAGGTCTGGCAAGAGTTTCACTTCTTTCCCAACACCACTTTGCAAGTCCCCTGCTTTGCTCTAAGTGGCCCCAAAGGTTCCTCTCCAGGGCTACAGACTTTCCCCAGAGACCTGCTAGTTGTTTCTTTTGTACCTCCAAGCTGCCTCCCTAATTAAGTACTGTCCCGGTTACTAACCCAAGTCCCTCCACCCTGTTCTGCTTGCTGAAGTTTGTTTACCCATGGGTTCCTATGGGGTGAAGCTTGGTTGTTTCATCTACTGTTTGAAACTTTCATTTGAGTCTAGTCTCACATGTGACTGTGTAGCCCTGATGAGAGGTGACAGCCTTCCTTCCATATCACAGTAGCTCCTTCCAACATCTGAAAGAAGAACTTTGACATTCTTCCTGTTTCAAAACACTTGGGTCCATGTTGGACCGCCCACACAGCCCCTCTTTCCCGTCTGAGTTCTGTCTGCTCCTCCTTGTATGTAAAGCAGAACTGATTAACAGGTAATGAACTTACCGAGTGATTTATTTTGATTTGCAAGCCTACCCTACTGCTCCATGGCTTCTGGTGATACTCATATGTCCTTTCTTTCATGGCCTGTCCCACTTAATTCCTCACCACAAGCCCCCAAAGACTTTTAGTATCCTTTCAAGTATAGTTTTATAACACAGGAATTACCTTGCATGTGGTAACTAAGAAGAGGCTCATTCTTTTCCATCACCATTTCTTCCCCTTACTCAAACACATGTAAGGTAACAATCCTGTCCCAAGATGTGTTTTCCCCCTCAACCTTGTCTCTACCCCTATCTACTATGTACCATGCGTCAAGAGTTCTTCTCTGAAAGAATGTACGGCAAAATGGAAAGGAAGAAAATGAAGCATAACTAGGCAGATGACTGGTCGAATACTAGAATATAAGTCCTCTTTGGATGTCCACACATACAGAAAACCTTCTCTGGGTCTTGGCCCTTGGTGATTGCTGCTTGAATGGACTGGTGCTTCTCCTGCTATTCCTCCAGTGGGATGGGTCATAGGGCAAAGATCCTGACCTGTGTAAGTTGAATGACAGCTCTTCTCACCCTCATTTTGGTGTTTTCCCTTTTGCTGTACCTGTTCTCAGATAATCTCCACAGTACCTACCCAATCCCTGAAGTTCCTGAAGGAGGCTGGGCATGGCATTACCAAAGAGGAGATCACCAAGGATGCAGAAGGGCTAGACGAGATTGACCATGCAGAGATGGAGCTACGCCGAGGCCAGATCCTCTGGTTCCGGGGACTGAACCGTATCCAGACTCAGGTACTCAAATAGTAGCCCAGCTCATTGTGGGAGAAGAAATCTCCCCATCTTGGGAAGTTTGGGGAGGGCAGCAGCTCTCGGTGGCCAACATCTT
Organism: Sturnira hondurensis; assembly: GCF_014824575.4. Classification (NCBI taxonomy): domain Eukaryota; kingdom Metazoa; phylum Chordata; class Mammalia; order Chiroptera; family Phyllostomidae; genus Sturnira; species Sturnira hondurensis. Next base: position 3,159,083 of record NW_028089713.1, on the reverse strand, counting down.
TTCCCTCCAAGGTCCGCTACTAATGGGCAGCCCCAGCTCCCTAGCTTGAGGACACACGGGGCAGAGGCAGTTGCATGAGCCCCTCTGAGAGGAGCATAGTTAGTTGTAGGGTCTAGAGCATAGTCCTTTAGCTCTGAGTTGGTTTTAAAGCCCACTGCAAGCTGCCTGCGTGAGGTCTCTTGTAAGCACTAGCCCTAACCCAGAGTAGGAAAAGTTCAGAGTCTTCCCCTACCCTCCAGAAGGAAGGAGTTAGATAATATGGCTATGCCAGCTGCCCCAGCAGACACTTAATGTACAACCGCAAGCTGCTGTTAGGGTAATGTAGATGTTAGCTGGGAGTATCTTTGTAAAAGAAACTCAACCTCTTACATCTTCCCCACTTGAAATTTAAGGACATGGTGGGGAGTCCAATGGCCAAGTATGTATAAATGACAGTTGTCTCTCAATGCCTGAGTGTCTTTTGCAGGATTCAGACTTGCTTCCCAAAAAGGAAGCTATAATTTCTTCAAACTTTTTTTCTTGCAATTTCTGAAATGGGAGAGAAGCTGCTCCTGATGCTCTTACTTCCCTTACCTATAGCTTCCCACTTTCCATGCAACTGTTTCTACCTTCTCCTGGGTGAATGGGCTGCCCCAGGCATTGACAATCTATCCCTCTCCTTGTTCTTGCCCCGCATACCTCTGTTGTGTTAGTCCTGAAATTCCCCACCTCAAGAAACTGTAATTCCCAAGATCTGAAGGCTGCTGTCCAGAGAACAGGCCTCTGTACTGACTGGCTGAAGATCCGGAAATAAGTTTAACTCTCAAATTAGCCTTGCAGATATTTAGAAAGTTCGCTAGTCAAGCCCACCTCCTCTCCTTAGTGCAAAGAGAATAGAGATGCTTTGGATATTCTAAACTAAATGCCTGCTGAGCACTTTGCCTCCCATAGTCCAGACAACAGATGGAAGTGGGAAACGGGCCAGGTAGGAAAACACTGGGACTCCTTTCCCCTTTCTCACGTTCCTCCTGCCAGAGAGGGAGTTCCCTAGGACCTGTAAATACTGCTTCAGGACATCCAGAGCCATCCCCCACACAATTTCCCTCTAATACCCCCCCCCCCCCACTCTGCAGGCTGCTGAGTCCGTCCAGCAATGGCCTCACGTGCCCAGAGAACCTGGCACCTTTGGCTTCTGTCACTAAGGCCCCAGTGCTTTCCTTCAGGTCTGCTGTTTTCAAAATAACCTGTCTGCTTTTCTTCCCTTTAGGATCCTCTGCCCCCTCTTCTACTATGTGATTTCTTTCCCAGCCAGGACTCCCTCATGCCATTGTCTCCTGGCTCCCAGCCAATCTTCTATCCTGGGGTCTTGAGATTCATGGATCTTCCTTCTCCTCCACTACCAATTTTCACTCCTGCCACTATGTAGTTTCATTGCCAACATAGCTTTAAAAGTACTACCTTTTCTTCTTGGAAGATGAGGTATTTGGGCCAGAATGGCCTTAAAGCCCTGAACTTAGGCCACAAAGGCAACCTGTTAAAGATGCCACGATAACTAAATCCATGCCATTGCAACATGCATCTGACTCTGTAAGCAGACCAGGCTGACTGCAGGCCTGCACCCAGACACATGAAGCTCTCCTGGCAAAACTCGTCAGCCTCAGCAGTGTCCTAACAAAATCCCCTGCTGTCTGATTCCTGATCTTTATCGTTATTCTCATTGCAACACTTAAGGTGGGAGGTGTTACCAAGCAATCGTCCAGTCCTGGTCTCTTTAGGTGAAACGAGCTAAAAGCACTAGAAAGCAGAAGTTTGGGAAACAAGGGCTAGAATCTTGAGAAGGTGAACCTAGGATCCAATTTCACTGTGGAAGTTGAGACCTCATAACCCTGATAAGCACTGAGGAAGATTGTCTCTACAGCCCTTTCTTCCATGTGGCTGAACCCATCCTACATGCAAACCCTTTCCTCCTCCAGGATTAGGTTCCTCTCTCCCCTGGACTTGAAAACTGTATAATGTGATGAGGGGTGGTGTTTCAGCTCAGAATGCAGAAGCTATCCCTAAACATTTCATGGCTTCTCGGGAAGCTTTATAAGTAAGAATAAGTGGCTCACAAGGTACCTGCTTTCCCACCTTCTCTTCTGGGGAAATGAAGTCAGATGAGTGGAATTAATACCTTGCCTGCATTCCTGGGAGATTGGCCATTACTATTAAGCATGTGGGCATTTTAAAGATGATTCAGTCAGATTCTGAAGGATAAAGGAATTCCTTGACTTCCTCCTTGTTACTTAAGGGCCAGGGATCAAGGTGGTAGGTTTGACTGAGGAGGCCCCCTTCCCAGACCATTATTGGAAGACAAATGGCATGAATGACCTCTGTCTCAGAGGAGGGGGACCCTAGAGACCAGAGACCACTGTGTAGGGCTAGACTTGACGCTGCTGACCACCCACCAACCGTCAACAACTCTTTCTGCCCCTCCTCAGTCTGACTGCTAAGCTATTGTCAGCATTTCTGTCAACATTTCCGGATCTCCAAAGCATTAATGCAGCTAGTGGCATTCTCTCTAAGGAGCCTGGCCATTGGATTCCTGAGCTCTATTCTAGGTCCCTGTCCACCTCAGCCCGAGGAGAGGATGTCTCAGAGAAGAAACCCAGAAGAGGGTGAGCCCAGTAATTTGTGGTTGGGAACCTTTCCACTGTGGTCACATATGAATGGGCTGCTACGTGCCTCTGTTTTTTCTTTAAACACATGAGTTATTTTCCTGAAAAATCTGTAAAAATTAGGTAGCCAGTTTAATTAGTGTTAGAGGTTCCTGGACCTCAACATTTAGTAATATATACTTTACCTTCTATCTTAAGTCACATGCACTATCTGTGAGGCATCATAGGATGTGGAAGTCCTATTAAAGTTTAGATAGTTTGGGGCACCAGCACACCTCAAATGACCTCCATCCACTAAAAGGGTAGAGCAGACTGGATTCTAGCTGGGTATTTGGAGTCCATGGCCAATTGTTTCTTAAATGAAGTGTGATGTGCAATAAGACACGTTTCCCCCTGCACCTTACCAGTGTTTTGTGTGTGAGGGAATCTCTCTGGCTTTCCATCTCCTATCCTCTTTTCCCAGCTACTTCCTTTTCCCTTCCCAACCCCCCTAGGACTCTCCCTTCCTTTCTTCACCTCTCTCTGACTGTGGAGCAAAGCTATTTCACTCTCTGATTCTTTGCAGATCGACGTAATTAACACATTCCAGACTGGAGCCTCTTTTCAGGGAGTCCTAAAGCGACAGACCATGGGTCAACACCTTGATGTAAAACATGTTCCTAGCTCATCCTATGTAACAGTTGCACCAGTCAAATCTCCCCCCACCACTTCTGTTGCTGCTGCTGTTCCATCTCCTACTCTGGGCAGTGAGTGATGGTCTATTATGATGCATGATTTGCTATAATGACCACAAGAGAGCATGTGGCATCCACTGTACTCAACCATGGTTATCTTTTCCTTTTGGTTTTCCCTTTGATCTGTGACTTCAGGGAAAAAGAATGGGACAAAATGCCTATTCCAAAACCAGGCTATGTGCCATTTTATTTTATTTTATTTTATTTTATTTTACTTTATTTTATTTATTTATGTATTTATAATGTTGAAAAGCTATTAAATCATACTATTTTAAAGACAACAGTCCTGTTTTCTAATTGTTCCATTGCATTACTTGTTTCTTCCTTGAGTTTTTGTTTGCTTTACTTTTTTGTTTTTTGTTTTTTGCTTTGTTTGGATACGTTGTTGTTTCTCTCCTCTCCTGCTACTTAAGCTAGATGTAAGATTAGGCCAGTGGAAACACAGGCACTCTTCACTTGGGGGCAAGATTGAGCTCTCCCAAGAAAGGTATGAAGGAAGCTATTGCTCCCATGTTTTGTTTTGTTTTTTTTTTACCAGTTGACCTTTCATAATTGAGCAAGTATCAAACTTGACCACTAATAATAGTCCTTTGGTGACTACTCTATTGTTAGCTGGCAGTATTGGCATAAATACTGGCACAAATTTCTTTTGTGAAGAAACAAAAGCGTTCAATTCAAATGCACAGGGCTGCGTAACCCTGTTTTATTTTTCAGGGACTTTAAAACAAATTCTAGTTTAAGAGTCAATTAATTCACATCTGGGTAGGAGAAATATATGAAAAGATCACAATAACTTGTTTTTCACCCTGGCTGGTATGGCTCAGTGGGTTAAGGACCAGCCTGTGAACCAAAAGGTTGCTAGTTCAGTTCCCAGTCAGGGCACATCCCTGGGTTGTAGGCTATGTCCCTAATTGGTGACATGCAAAAGGCAACTGATTAATGTTTCTCTCCCTCTCTTTCTCCCTCCCTTTCCTTCTTTCTAAAAAATAAATTTTTTAAAAAAAAACTTATTTTTCTTAACCTGTTAATCATATTTTTTTTTTAGAAATTTCTAAAGAGCAACCTTTTTCTTGCTTCTCCTTTCCTTTAGGAATAGAATAGGAAAATAGAAGCAGGAAGTTTGAAAACCATTGCCTCACCAATAGCAAACCCTTCATATCTTATTTTGCACATAAAGTTTTAGGAACCCCCTTTTCAGCCAGCCTGTCCATTGGAACGCTGTCTACTCTCAGCCCGAGATCTGGTGTTCCCTTTAGTATATTATTGGATTCTTGTTAATGCTTGTGACTTCCTATTCCTGGTCATTTTACCTTTCCCAAATGGGATACAGAGAAGAGGAAGAAGTCTGTTTGCTCATAGTGCCATTACAGTATTTGGTGGGAAAGGAACTCTCTGTATTAACTATACTATTGGCTTAAATTTCTGAGTCTTTGTCTCTCCCTCCCAAGCCCCTCTTCCAGCCCAGGGATGGGGGGTGAAGAAAGAACAGTTGCATTGTCAGTAGTTCACATGATTGTGAGCTGCATTAGTTGAACAGGCTTAGATTATTTGTTGTCTTTTTAACTAACTGCAAGTGTTCTCATGTGAAGTATTGGGGGTATTTATATAGATACATATTAGTTTAGGCCCAAAGGCAGCCAAAGAACTAAATGTCTTACCCTGCAAATATCTAAGAGCCTTTAGCTCTAATCCTCCCATATTTCTCTTATTTCCATTTTCTTCTACTTTTGCCATGTTCTTCTAACTAATTAGCATTCTTTTTTTAATCCTGCCTTTATGTTAGGAAGGGTTAGTGTCAGATATCTCAGTGATTTGCAGGTGGAAGGCACTAAGCAGAAGACAGAGCCCACTGAGCTCTTGCAGAGTTGCTGGTAGAGGGCATGCCGCACACTCTCAAAGACTAGAAAATTGGTTGAGGGAGACAGACCATACCTGCTCATTCTCCAGCTCCTTCTTCCTTGGAGGTCCTAGAAGTTAATAGCCATACATTTAAAACCTCCTTTCTCATTTCAGATCTCCAAATGGATTCAGTTATTTATCTAACCTTCAGTAGATAAATCTCTAACATTTTCCTCTATAGGAAGGCCCTTATCTCTTTTCTTCCCCTGGTTTCTGAAAAGCAAGCAGAAAACTACAGAATACCGGCTGAGGAAATGGAGTCTTCATCTGCCCACTCATTAGACTATAGAGAGTGGCCCTTTGCACTCATACCTAACCCAAGGTCTAGCCTGATGGGGATCCTGAGTCATGGGAAAGAGTTGCCCTTCAATCAGCCACTTCACCAGTAGACCTGGGGCCACATAAGAGACATTTCCCAGGGTGATCATTCAGAGATGATGACCAGGGAAGGAAGGGTGAATTAGCTGAGTGGAAAGAGACTAAAGCCTTCACAGCACCTGCCTCACTAGCTGTGTTCCCCATACACAGCTCACGCACCACGCAGCATGCATCAGGCAAGGAAGAGGACCTGGGCTGGACTGGTGATGGTGTATCTGTGCTTGTTAACTGGCATGTGTCATATATTCTCTGAGGCCAGTATTGAACTTGAGGAGCATTCTGGCATAATCCCATGCCCTCTATCCCCTCACCTTGCTCTCCACTTGCCAAGCCACCAGATGGTACTCCCTGGCTTTCTGACTCTACTTCACTTGAGCTTCCCTTGCAGGTAACTGGTTTCCCTTTAGATTCCAGAAATTCTGCAGTCGAGCCAGATGGCTGTTGCTTGCTCCCCTAAAGAAGAAATTTTCTCTGTTTTTTCCATCAAGCCACCACCAATTCACTTTTATCTCCCTTATTGTTTACCTGTAACAGTGTTACAATCACCCCAACAGGTTAGAGGAAAAGCCAGCGAACAGGGCTCCAGACCCTCACTACAACCCCAGTTTTTAAAAATCTGTTTTCTATATTGAACTTCATATAATTGTTTTTATAAAGTATTCAATACTTAAAACAATAGAAGCAAGAACTTTTTAAATCATTGATATCAAACATGACCAACTGGTGTTATGAATATACCTGTTCACCTGCAGCACTTGTCAGAAATTTTGAGATCTCAAAAACAGGTGAAAAGTATAAGCTATGTTACCACTTTTGCTGGGGGTGGTGTGGCTTTGAACCTGTCTCTTGACCAGGGCCAAAAGAGAAAGCATTGAATTTGGGTTTACTTAAACCAAGTTGCCTTGCTCTAAGTTTGGTGATGAGTTCAAACTTAGGACTTCCTGAAGTCCAGAGGAAGCCTCTATTCCATGTAATCTCACATAGATAGGGATCAAAGGAACATGGTTGGTAAAATTTACCTGGATGGTCAATAAGAATCATAGAAGGAGGGAAAAGTAGGTCCTTACTTTCTGTTCAGCATGGTGAATATGTGCTGAGGTTCCTTGATTCTTCTGGGCTGCAGTGTTGAACTGATTCTATTTAGTGGCAAAGAGGCCTTGTCCTCTAGGCTCTGAGTACCCTTGGTCCTGGGTGGGTCTGCCAGGCTGTCACAGAGTAAGAAAAGATAAGGAAAGCCTAGCCAGCAGAGACACAACTTCATGAACCTTCTTTTTACATTACGTTTGAAGGTTCTATACAATGATAGGAAGTACTGGGAGAGACAATCCAACAAAGTAATTTGCCTCTTTGTATGCTCTGCTGTCTCCACATTCTTCTCCAGGAACATATTCTTTGGTTAAACAGCAGAGGAATGTAATAGGTGCCCTACCCTAACACTTATCATTCCTCTATTCCACTCCCCACCTCAACAGTTTTTTTCCACATTATTCCCATTTCTTTTCCAACGGAAGAAATTTTGACCAAGACCAGAATCAGTCACCTCCCAACAACAAAAATCTCACAACTGCTTTCTTTTCCCCTCTCCTCTCTCTCCAACCTCTTGGGATCCAACTTTCTCCACCAACCTCAATTCTACTCAGCCATGTTCTAAATCACCCCTCAGAGAGACCTGCAGCTCAGAAAAGCAGGCTGCCAAAGCAGGTGCCTATGGGTAAGGCAAAGGCTGGTCACAGGGATTATGGTCCATTTTTCCCTTTCTCTAAATTGCCTGAACCCTCTATTTTTGTGCAGTGAAACAAAGACTAACACGAGACACTGCATATCCCTTTTCTTGCTGGTAAAACTACAAATTGTTCCTTCATCTTCGTACACCCCACCAGAAAAGCCGCTTGTTTGTAGCACTGCCTTCTGGGTTGGGTGGTTTCTGTCCTGATCCCATCCTTTTCCTTCTCCACGTAAGATCATGCTTCTCTTTATGATTTAGAAACAGCTGGAGAAAGCTGTGAGACTGGGCAGAGTTGCCATGAATCAGAGATAATGGACATGCATTTAAGTGTGAAAGCCAGGTCTTCTCTCAGTAGTCAGGAGGAAGGCGTCTTTTGGTATCTTCAATACTTGTATTTCACCCACATCTTCCAGGGAAGGGACAGAAGGAAGGGGACAGGGTGGGGGTTGTGGGATATAAATATATGCATGTCTCCTGATGAAAGAACAATTATTCAGTTGGAGAGTATGAGATTTAATTTCTTGCATGCTGCTGACACAAATGAAGATTGGTTTGTCTGCCTTGCTGCATTGTATTTATGGTCACTTATCATCCAGAGTGTATTATGTCCAGATTGGTGCGTGTTCGGTTATTTGAGAGTTTTAAACAGATAACTAAACTTCGATGTGTAATTTTTCCATTCCACATTCACAAAATGTTTGGCCTCAACACAAAAATCCACGTGTCTAAATAATCTTTTAAATTTGGCTGTTGATTTGCACCTAGTTCCAACATCTGTGCCCTCTTGTTCAAAAGAACTAATGAATCCTTTTGTTTTCTGTTTCATTTTTGAGTGGATTGTTTGGGAATGCTAACTTTGCTTTGGGTTTTCTGTTTTTTTAACACAGCTTTTGAAACATCTTAGTTGTTTGCCATTACTCACCTCACCCCACCCAATGCTTGAAACTTCAGCCACGTAAATGTTTTTAGTGTTCCACGATCTCTTTCATGTATGGTCTTTGTTGTTGATCAGTAATGTTTTGTAGTTTGGGTTTTGTTTCTCTCCTCAAACCACCAGTTTCTCGTTCTAGTGGCCAATTCTCATCTCTGTATTTTCTCATCCTTCTTTTCCTTCCCCTGGTATAGATCAAAGTGGTCAAAGCGTTCCATAGTTCCCTCCATGAAAGCATCCAGAAACCTAGCAACCAAAACTCCATCCACAACTTCATGACCCACCCTGAATTCACCATAGATGAGGAGGTGCCACGAACACCACTCCTGGATAAGCAAGAGGAGGAAAATCTTGAAAAGCCTGGGACTAGGGTGCTCCTGTTGGATGGGGAGGTCACTCCGTACGCCAACAGAAACAACAATGCAGTGGATTGCAGCCAGGTGCAAATCGTTGCCTCCCACTCGGACAGCCCTCTGCACAGCCTGGAGACATCAGTTTGAACTTTATTCTCTGACTCCCATTTCTGCTTTTCCTATTTTCTGTTCATCTCTCCCATCTATAAGATGATCATGGGACTTTTCACTGTCATGTCAGCTGCTCTCAAGTGTGTGTGAGCCCCACCTGTCCATGAAGAAGCAAGAGAACAGACCTACAAGGATTTCAACTTACACTTGAGTTGGGGTTTGTAGGAGGACCCTGTCAAACCCCAGGCAATTAGTGAAGTGGAATCTACTCCTTGGCTATATCAGTTGTCATTTTTAAAGAAGTGATATGATCCTCTTGGCATCCACCCCAACCTTAATTCTCCCCCAATATTCATACATGTGTTGCCATCCCCTGACTTCTGGATTTTACCCTATGAGTCTGTGCCATTTATAACTTCATCTGAGGGTTCAGAGAGACAAATACTCTCAAATGAAATGTGTGAGAAGCAGGAATGGAATGTATGGAATTAGCCTATAGAGTGATTGTTTTTAAAATTATTTTCCCATTTTGAAAGCTTATACCTAAAGCCCTCTAGCTCTTTCCACCCTTCCAGTCAAACTTCCAAGGTCTTTTGGCTATTGTCTTCTTTACCTTCACTTTTTAAGTTGTGATGATTAAGAAAGTGGAAAGGACCTGGATGAATTGAGTCAGCTTTGACCATTCTCCCTCTGGCCCCAACAGACCCCTTGATTTAGTTCTAGAGGCAGACAGATTTTCTTTGCTAACAGGGTCTTTTGAAGCCATTGAGAACTGGTAAGAACATGCTCCTGCTGTTACCAGGTTATTTACTTCTAAACTTGTCAAGTATGTGTGGTTCCTAAGTACAAGAGAGATCCACCTTGACCATGAAGCTTGCATATGTGTGGTATGTCGTTTTTACCGTAACCCTGAGATTTCTCCTATTCCTAAAGTGGCACAAATGAAATCTATTGAGAATGACCCTGTCTCCTAACTGAACTTAGATACCAAGGACCAGAAGCTGGCAGGTCTTGGACAAGACAAACCAGCAAAGCCAACTCCTACAGAGTCTTTGGAGTGACCACTACTGTTTTCAAAGCCATCTGGCAAGGCTCTTCCAGGGCAGGACCTGGTTGTTGGAAGAGTGAGTGTTGAGAAGCCTTGGGAGAGACCAAAGAGCCATTCTGGCAGGATCTGAGAAACCAGAAACCTTGAGTTTAGATGGCTGGGTATCAGCTTTGACATTCCCTTCAGTTGTTTAATCCTACTCTTTGCTACATCTCCTAATTCGTCCAGCCTCTGGAAAGGTCCCAGCCTTTCTTAAATACTCTGATTTTGAAAATACGGATCCAAAGTGGGAGGCTCCAGTGACATTTTGCTGACTCAAAGGAACAAAAGACACCCTAAAAAGTTTCTTCATCCTCTCTTCCTTTCTCTCACATGTCCCACGCAGGCCCCCCTCCAGAGTGTGCTCATCGACTGCACAGTAAAGCCCTGTGCCTTCTTTCCCTGAACACTGCCCAAAGTATCCCTTTCACCTGCCTCTCGGGGGCTGGGGACTTACTTCACTAGGAGACTTTTTAAGTGTTCCTTAATGGGACAAGGTGGAGCCACATTTGCAGCAGCTCCTTTTTTATCACTGCTGATGATGACTTACGCTCTTCTGTGCAGGGTTTCACTCATGTCTGCCAATTCCCTCCTCCCATTGAAGCCTGCCCCCTCTTTGCAGAGTGATGGGAGTAGGGAGAAGGGCTTGAGGCTCTTATGAAGTGCCAAATGTCCATTTGTGAGAGTTAGAGCACCCGAACCTATTCTCCAGCCTTTTCTTCTGGATGCTGCCTCCCTCACCCTTGCACCTGAGCTGTCCAAAGTAGGAAGAGTGAAGAAATAGTGCTCCCTACACACCCCATTACTAAGAACCAACCACGTTGGGCTTTGGTTTCGTGAAGGTGGCATGTGTCACTGACCTTTGTCCCGTCTGAAACACTCATGGGGGAGGACAGACAGCTCACACAAGGTGTTAGGTGTTCACATGTATATTTATTAAGTACGTTGGAAGATTTAGTTCTGCCAAGTCTTTTATTACCTCAGATCAGTTTTAAAAACAAGCCAATAACAAACTGTGGAGGCTATTTTACCATTCCTGCTCCCAAGACTCTCATGGTGCCTCACAGGCTCCTCCTGAGAGTTTGTGTCTACTTTTAAAGTCAACGGTTTTGTATGTATTCTAGTTTCCATAGTAGGAGAGAAAATATAGAACTATTATGCAAAAAATATAGTTTTCTTTAGATCAGAAACTGGTATTTTTTTGAGTCAGCCATATGCATTTTGTTTAAAGGATTTAAAAATAAAGTGCTGTCATGTAACCCTGTGGAGGGAGCCCATAACCAGCTTTTTGACATGACAGTTGACTTAGCGTTTTTGTGATTGGTTCAAAACCAATGCACCATAATTTCTTTCTCCAAACAGCCATCTTTATACTTAGGGGAAAATTTTGTTGGGTTCTAGACTTTTTTAATATAAATTTTGTTGATATGGAATTGAGTGAGTTTAAATGTTTATGTGCCTATGTTTTTTTACACGTTTTTTTTCTATTCAGTTTCAGTGATCCAACTGTCAGTGAGTAAATATGGCATAAGTTAATAAAGCTTTCCCCCAAAATGGTGCTTTGGATTTGAAAAGGAACGGATGGGGAGAAAGGGGAACTGTTATCCTAGACTGTTCTCTTGATAAGCCTAGAAAAATGGACAGTAGGCTGAATGGGAAGGAAAGCATCCTGCAAGAAGGCAGAGCCAGCAGAAGTGAGCATATGCCCCCATGAAGGTGGGTGCCAGGCTCTCTAGTAACTGGTGACTAGGGTGAGGGGCCTTGGTTGGATTTTATTTCTTGAGGAATAGCTGGCAGAATGGTACCCAAGACATGAGCATCTCTTGGGTTACAAGGATACTCTGATTTGGGGTTTGCATTTTTTATCTCCAGCAGGAGGTTCTTTTATCTCCCGTTGCCTCTGGGGTTTTCCATTAGTGAGTTTTTATGCAAGGATCTGAGCTGAGACATCTTCTTCACTGCAAAGGTGCCATGCAATGTATAAGATGGATAATAGAGCTCTAAGTGAATAAAACAGGCTGATTCTAGCCCTGGCTGACCATCTTAGGGCTAGGTCCTTCCTGTAGGTGCCCTCTGACCTCTGAAATGACTCACATCCCTGAAAGTAGTAGAGAGACCAACCTAGAAATTCCTCTGGCGCTTGTGTTCTTCGGGTTTAGACTTCTTTTGCCCCTTGAGCTTTAGAGGGGAGCATTTGCACTTAAATCTGAGTGATTACCTCACTGCCCAAACCCAGAGGGGCGTGGCAAGCTCACATGTGCCCTGAAACCCCAAAGGCAGAGCTTCCTTTCTTTCCGGCTTCCTTGCCTATCAATTGAAGCAGCCCATAATACCAACCCAAAGTACGCACTTCTCACTTTTCATAGTAAGGGACCACTTCACTGCAGCGGTGGGGGTGAGGCATTTAGAAATGCCTGCTATTCTTAAGCCATTCCAGCCCCTTTCTCAGAATAGACCAGAGAGCCTTCCATTGAGCTTAGTGCCAGTCTTTTTTGCCTTCCCAGCCCTGCTGTTAGGCCTGCTGTCTCATTTCCTCTTGCTTAAGAGGTGGAGGGAAGTGAGCGCCCCATGGCTGAACTGGCCTTTGGTTCATGTTTTCTCCCCATATGTATATATATGCCATATGTGACTATGCCATATATATGTGCCAACAAATCTAACTACATTGTTTTTTTCAAATCAGCACGCAGATAGGAGATCTGAGTTTCTTTTATTTTTTTTCCAGTAACTAGTATAGTAAACACTGGGTGTTTTTTGTTGTTGTTGTTTTTGTATAAAAATAAAAACCAAACAAAAGAGGCCACTGTGGTCTGCATGACATCAGTAAGCAAACAGTGATACCAAATCAGTGTGCACCTCAGTGTGTGTTGCCATAGTTCGCTGTTCAGCCTAGCAGTGCACCCAATCTGTATTTGCATTTTGATATTATTTAAGCTCTCTGTACATGTTTTGCATGTATTTATATGGTTCTTAGGAAAAAATGCTATAGACTGACAAATCTGAAATTCAAATATGTTGTTCCACTGAGACAGGAAGAAGAGTTTTAAAAGATGGGAAAAGGGGATAATTTTTTGGAACGAATAAAGTTTGTTGCTAACAAGCAGAAATCAGTCCTGCCGTGCACTGAGAATAAAAGCCCATGCTCACTCATAACTGTGCTGTCCTCCATGTGTCTCCACTTCTGGATGATGTCACTGCTTGTTGAAGTTGGGAAAGGGCCTGTGATGGCCATGTTGGGAACCCCACCTGTGCAAGCCCAGAACTCGCCTTATTCATGGACCCTGACACGCTTCTCTGCCACCGTTTCCCTCGGTGACTCATGGCCCTGGTTGTCAGGTCTGTCACCTTGTGGTACAAGTTTTGTTCTGCCCTCTTCTGTTAGAATCTACAACCAGGGAACTGTGCAGCTGACACTTTTAAAAAATGACCAGCTTGGAACGATAAGAAAGAGGTGGAGTCTTTCTTTTTATTTTCCATTGTAGATTCCCTCCTAATTAGCCTTGCTGAAAAGGTATGCGAAGCACACACACACGCCCCTCTAGAGTCCTTTCTAGAGTGTTGCCCTATACATCACCCTCGTCTTTGTTGGGCCCTAGGTCTCTGTCTCTCTTTGCCAGACAGGATCTTAAGGACCCACACCTCCTAGCCCCAGTGTTCAGTAAGGCACAGAGAAGAATGAACTTAAAAGTTGCTCTCTGGAGGAGACCAATGTCTTCTAAGATAATTGGTTTAATAGAGCATAAAAGCCAGCTCGGCTCCCTGGACCTGGGTTACTATATGAAAAAGACCACATTCTTTTCTTTTTCCCTACCTCCCCGTTCTAGAATAATTTCTTTGCCCTTAGTCTTTAATGGTTTGTGAGTTTCCCCTTCCTCAGCCGCTATATATATATCTTCTCCCTACAGTCACTGGATCTATCAGGATTGATAGATCTCTATCAAGTTTGTCACTCTCTATCAAGACTGATTGGTTCCCTCCCAAACACACAACCAGGCCAACTCTGAATTACTCTGGCAAATCCAAAAATGACTGGGTGCCAGTGAGCTGGTTACCAGCTTCTGACCTGGGTCTGTTACAGCATGGTTTTCACATCAGTGCAAGCAGGAAGAATGAAAATGGATGTCCTTCACCAGGAAATAATGTTGAAACCTTGTAAGTAAAACATGCAAACATGTCACTCTTTCTGTGTGGATCATGTCCCCAACGTGAACCTAAGCCATGAGAGGTAACTTCCTGCTACATGCACTGACTATAATACTTTTAGCTTTGAAAGGTAGTAGTTTCTGGGTTCTGGGCTCCCATACCCTGATGTGGAACTACTCACGAGTCTCTACGTCTCTGAGCTGTTTCAGACACATCAGGGCAGGAGGCACGTGTCCTGAGCCCCATCCTGTCTCTTGATTTTCTGTCTCCACAAGGAGACAGTCACATAACGTAGATGATTTTCAGACTGCACTTTGAAGATTTGAAAGCTTTCCTCAGAGTTGCCTCAGAGCCTACAGGTGTTCAACAAAAGTGGCTTTTTTAGAAATGTATTTGGCTTTCAGGTTAGTTGTAGCTTTATTTTAAAAATATTGCATCCACTGATAGACCTCTAACGTTGTTCTTTTGATTTGCACTAGGATGCGAAAGAAAAAATCCCTGTGCTTTCTGTCTGTCTTTGTGGCAACCCAGATTGAGTGGGGGACTACATCTGCGGCAAATAAAGAAATAAATAATAAAAAATAAAAACATTAAGAGCCCTGGCTGGTGTGGCTCAGTTGGTTGGAGTATCATCCCGTAAACTGAAAGGTTTGGGGTTCAATTCTTAGGGCACATGCCTAGGTTGCTGGTTCGATCCCCTGTGGGGGCACTTAGGGGAGGCAACAGATCGGTGTTTCTCTCCCTCTCTTTCCCTCCTTCCCCCCTCTTTAAAATCAATAAGCAAATCCTTGAATGAGGATTAAGAGTAATAATAAATCCTGGCTGGTGTGGCTCTGGATTGAGCACCAGCCTGCAAACCACATTCCCAGTCAGGGCACATGCCTGGGTTACAGGCCAGGTCAGGCCCCTGGCAGGCGGAGCATGAGAAGCAACCGCACGTTGATGTTTCTCTTCCTCTTTCTCCTTCCCTTCTCCTCTCTCTAAAAATAAATAAATAAAATATTTAAAATAATAATAACAATAGTACTGTGAACTAGTAATGTCTGAAATGCTATGATTCTAATTAAGAAATTGAATAATCAGTGCTGAAATGACACAAGCTGGGGTGACAATGTAACAAAGTTGTGTGATTAAATACACAAAGAAACCGAACTTGGATCCTATATCAATGTGTCTCATCATAATTTTCAATGTATGTACAAATAATATAGAGTACAATTTAGTAATTATAGGTCAGCCTACTGAGATCATCATCGAGCTATTTCTGCTTTGGAACTTATTGGAGAAAGAGCAGCAGTTTGGAAATGCAGAGATCTAAGCCACTGGAACGGCATAATGTTAGAGCAGAGAAGCAAGCTACCTCACTCGAGCTATGGTGGAAAGAGCTGGCCTGGGAATTAGAATCCTGACCCTGCTGCTTATTTGCTGTGTGACCTAAGGTTTCTCCACCTCCTAGCACTTTCCATTCTTGCTCTAGTGTCTTAAGTTGCTATAAAAAAACTACAGTATAGTAGTTTTTATTATTATCTGAAATATTTTTATTGACTTTGTCGGACATGGTCTCTTGCCCTATGATCTGTACAATTTTATTCATTCAGACTTTCTTCAAAGAACTAAACTAACTTGATGTGGAAACTACAACTATATATAGTAGTGATGCTGCAATAAAGCTATCTTATTTTATTTTTTTAAGTAAAAAGTGTTGGTGATCCTGGTTGAAAAGAAAAAGTATCTCTAGGCTGGGCTTTACTATGTTAGGCATATAGCATGACAAGAGATAAAGTGACTACCTATTGTAAAGTGAGGCATCCTTCAGCTTCTGTGTATATTTTTTAAAGAGTAAATATAATCATCCCTACAAAAAAAATAACCATCGGAGAATGTCTAAATAGCATTTCTCTTTCATTGGTTACTCCCATGGGGTGTAGCATTACTGTGTGTGCATTAACACAATAGCATACATCAAACCGAGACATGTGGAGGCAGGCTTCACTTAAGCTCGGCCACTTAAACCTGAAACAAAGACAAATTGCTCCACAGCCCTGAAAGTACAAGAAATCTGTTTTTGTTTCTTTTTTAAATCAAATCAAATGTAGCACCAAACTGGCTAGCACCCACCAAGATCTGTGATATATTGTTTGCCACTGTAGCTTGTTAGGAATACCTAGATAAGGAAATGATTGAAATAATATTCTATTCACTCCCATGAGAAGGGAACACAGAAGGCCATCTTGACCTGTGTCATCCCTGATCCAATCTCATGGCTTGTCTGGTCCCATCCCCAGGTCCTTTGCCCTTGGTGCCTCTTCTGACACATACTGTGCCGTGACCACCCACATTTCTCCCTCTGCTGGGAGTTCACCTCCCTCCTGCCAGAGCCCCAGGTCAGAACCTTTCTGTGTGTGTGGGCTGGTGAGGGACCTCTGCAGATGGAGAGAAGCCTTGAGTTGTAAGCAGGTTATTTAGTTACCAGCCCTGCCTGGGGCTCTGCAGCTGCTGAGACTCTAGGGGAGGCTGCCAAACCCAGAACTCCAGAAGGCCAGAGCAGGCATGCTCTGCCCTGCTCCCGGACTTCAGGAAAGGGCTCTCTGACTTCATCAGCAATGCCAGGCCAACAGAGGCTTAGCCCATGTGGGGAACAGAAACCATCCTGACTCCTGTCTTGTTTCCAGATTCTCCTCACTCTTCCCAAGGCCCTTGGGAAGAGGGAGCAGAGGAGTGAGCAATATTTCTGTAGTTTCTAAATCCCCGTCCTAACCTTGCTTTCTCACAACTTTAACTTCAAAGAAAGGTATGTGCTGCCTTTGTTCTCTCAGACTTGTCTGGACTGGAGAAGGCCTCCAGGATGCCCAAATGCATGGAGAGGGCGGGGGGGGGGGGGGGGGGGNGGGGGGGGGGGGGGCGGCGTCCCACCAGCAAGCCTCTCCTTCCAAATCTTCTAAAACCAAGCCTGGCTGGAGTTGTTTCACCTGGGGCAATTTGGGCATTTCTTTTTACTCAGAAATAAAAAAGCCATTGTGAATTCCTCTTGAGGGCAAAAGAAACCTAACACAGGAGCTCAGAGGGTCCTTGAGGGTAAGGAGGATAGGCAAAGCTTGCCTTCTTCCTTTGGCTGATGAGTGCCCAGAGGAAGACTAGACACTGATTCCTTCTTCAATATCTCACCCTTTACGCACTTGGGTCATAAATTCACAGCAGCAACAATCACCTCCAAGGGTCACCTCCAAGGGAACTTCTCAGAGGGCCCAGTTAACTATGGTCAGGCACCGTGCCAAATGCCAGAGCTACAGTAAACGAAACAGTTCTTGCCCAGAAGAGGTTCAAAGTCCATTAGGGTAGATAGACGTTTCAAAAACAAATGCTTGCCACTGAGAAGCACTGTGGGCAAGGCACAGAAAGGCAAGAACCCAGTTCTCAGGGGGAGAAGGCTTCCCAGAGGTGGTGACACTAAGGGCACTTTTAAAAAAAAAATAACAATTTTGATTATTTTTAGTAAAAATGACACTTGATCTTTGTAATAATTCAAGCAATAAGTGTCCAAAAAAAGTAACAAAATACCTCAAGCCCCAAACCCAGTATAAACAATTAAAATGTGGTTCCATTGGAATTTTACTAGGAAAAAAAGAAACTGCTATTAAAATGAAGAAATTTGTCATTTGAGGGCCCCAAGTACAAAAGTGACAATGAGCTGAGTATGCCTGGAATGCAGAGCCCTGCAAGAGGGTGG
Source organism: Sturnira hondurensis (assembly GCF_014824575.4). Taxonomy (NCBI): domain Eukaryota; kingdom Metazoa; phylum Chordata; class Mammalia; order Chiroptera; family Phyllostomidae; genus Sturnira; species Sturnira hondurensis. The sequence continues at coordinate 3,141,358 of NW_028089713.1, read as the reverse complement.
CCAACCAAGGTTGACCCACTGCATGAAGACAGGGACCACAATGTCCATTTTATGTGCAAAGCCAGTGTGCAATGTCATGTCATGGGAGATGCTCCATAAATGTGCACTTAAAGAATAAAGCAGCAGCCTGGTGGGTGCGGTTCTGTTGGTGGGAGCACCATCCTGTAGGCCAAGAGCTTACTTGCAGGTTTGATTCCTGGTCAGGGAACATACCCAGGCTGGGGGTTCAATCCATGGTCAGGACATCTACAAGAAGGCAGCCAATCGATGTTTATTTATCACATGGATGTTCCTCTCCTCCTCTCCCTCTTTTCCTCTCTCTCCCTCCCTCTCTCTCTAAAGAGCAATGAAAAAATGTCCTCAGGTGAGAATTAAAGAAAAAGGAATAAAGTAGCACGCAGGATGTAGGTAAACTAAGAATCAAAAGAGGAAGGCAAAGGGGCCAGTCCATTAAATATCTTATAAAGGAATGAGCCTAATGCATTTTTGAGATAATAATATACTAGCAGCCCCCATTTAATGGCATTTTTCATTGTAAGCCCGATTAACTCACAACAGTTTTATCTAAGTACTATTATTATTGTCATTTTACACCCTAAAAATACAAGAGGAATCTGCCCTACAAGACCTACCTACAAGATCATCCAAGTAATAATTTAAAACCTTAATTCACGGTGATACTCAACACAGCGCTTCCCTTTGCAAAGAGGATTCTGAGAGGTTTTTGGTGCTAGCTACTGGTTAAGTTAATGTGTGGCCCCTCCCCCTCAAGAGGCTTTGCTCACTTGGGTGCATAAGCTCTATTTAAAATGAATCTTAATACTGTTACAGAACACGATTCAACTGAGGCAATATGAAGACCTAACTGGCTTTATTAAGCAGTTCATGCACCGGGCAGCATCCCAACCAGCAGATGGAAGGTGCTCTACAGGGCTGTACAAAGTGAAAGGTGGTGGTTGTTTTTTTAATAGGAAGAAGGGTGGGGCAGGGGAGTTATTAGCCAAAAAAGGATTACTTTTAAACTAGAACACCTTCTTTGGGAAAGACAAGGGTCTTTTATCGTGCACATTGTTTCTTTTCCTTTGGGGGATGGGGATGGAGATAGGCCACGTGACAGGTTACCTTATAGATGCTTGGCCAGAAAATTCCAGATTAAGATATTTCTTGGAGAAGTTGAAATTACAATTTAATTAAATTAAGTCTAACTTTGATATCATGGGCTTTAGCTCAAGTGACACCATTTTGGGCCTATCGTTTTCTCTTTAACAATACTTTACAATCATATGTCACATTCAACCCCTAAAATCATTAAACACGGTTAAAGGGAAACACCAGAACAATTAGTTTAAAACATCTACCCTGTTTCCCATGAATGAGTAGTTTTCTTCCACTATTACGGTAAATAACTTTGGACCCTTATTTTGTGTTTTAACTTGGTTTAAATGATTTGTGTACTGTGGGGAGGGAAAGAAGAGCAGGGCGAAAGGGGGCAGCCAGACCTTGGGAACCTGAGCTATGTCTTCGGCCTGGGAACTTCCTTTGAGTGGGCTGTTTCCCTTCCGTGTGAGGCAGGAGAGAATCAGAAGATCAGAGGCAAGATTAGTCTGACTCAAGCAGCCTGAGTAGATAAGAGATGATCACATGCAAAAGGAAGTTCTTCAATAAATGGTTTTTTAAAGTAGTAGTTGGGGTTCTGAGTTTTGGTTCTATCTGCCTGTCCTGTGTCCTATGTATCACCTTTCAAGTTGCCGGTTTACAACGGTCCCCTCTGGGCGTCAGTAGCTCAAGACAGGCCCGGGGAGCCTCTCTTCCAATAGTCCCAGCCACAAACTGGAGCCATGGATCCTTTTCCCGTGAGGAGCCCTCATTCTCACTACGTCCTGATCCAAAGGAAAAGTGAACAGGAACCCAGATTCCAGCTCTAGAACCAACTGCCTCTGAGCCATCTCAGCTTTTTGCCAGGTAAGGCTACTAGGGGGGAGGGGTGACAGTCAGGAGCTGGAATGGTAGGGCTGGGGAGAGCCATAGGGGGCGCTCCCCCCGGGGGCCTGTGAGAGCACCCACAGGGCAAGGGCTGCCGGCTCCAGAAGAGATGGGAGAGAGGCATGGTGATGGGACCCCGGCTGCCTTCTGTGCCATTTACCTGGGCATCTATTTCCTTGTGGAGACTGAAGTCAGAGGCTCTTCTTCACACCCGCATAATAGTCTCAGTGACCCCTTCTCTTTGGACTCTCCTAAGATGCAAATAGGTTCTCTGGAAATTGGTAAGAGGAAGAGGGTAACAGAGTTAGAAACAATTCTGGAACAATCCTCAAACTTTGGGACTCTTTAGGTAAACAAATGAGATACACTATTTGGTTTCTGAGACTGGTGGTGTGCAGAAAGCAGGACTGGATCCATCTTCTCCAGAGGAGTCCCAGAGAAAAACCACGGAGGGTAGGCCTTTAGGGGGTGGGAGAAGAGAGAGGGTAGAAATGGCCTCCAGGGTTCCTGCTAACCAGCATCAGCTCATTCTGGGGTAATGCCCAGAAGAGAGGTTCTCAAAATATTGAAACACAGGTTAGCTCCATCAAAATCACATGGGCAACATTTATGAAGACGACCTTTCTACCCTCTGCCCACGACTCAGCATCAGGTATCAGAGATCTGCATTTGTATCTAAAAATCACCCTCCAGTACTCCTTAGACCTGCTTAAAAAGAAATTATAAACCTGGAGGCTTATAAAACACTAATGCCTCAGAAACCCAGGGTGAACCATCACAAATGTCCTGCCACCTCACCCCTCGTTAATGCCACTCCCCACAGACCACAGCGCACCTGGCTAATCCAGGGAGCAGTGGTGCAGTTGTGTTTTCTGCTACATCATGAAGAGCCGAGCAGCATTTCCTGTGCCCTGTGCTTCATTAGCACATTGGTGGTGCTGCTTCCTGTCATTGACTCTCTGTTTCCATTCTCTCTGCTTTGGGGGTTGGGGAAGATGAGCTTCTCACAGAGCCTCTGGCCTCTTGGCAGTTTCCACCTCTGAGCTCCTGACACTTCCACCAGAAGGCAGAGATACAGCTTCTACCTGATTCACTGCTCAGGAGCCCCACACCCAGGCAAGCTCTCCCCTCCTGCAGTGGGCATTGTAGCCACATCCAGGTAGAACCAAACCTGTTGTTTTTGTATTGAGGGTCAACTCAGCCTGACATTTCAGGGGTAGATACAAAGTAAGGAGTTTGTTGGGGGAAAGAAAATGCTAGAAGGAAAGATTGGAAGTTTAAAGACCAACAGACATTTTTGCCTCTGTGTGAGGGACTTTGGTGAATAAAGATCTAAGAAGAAGAAATTTTGAGAGCAAAATGTTCTGTATTAGGGAGTGTTTGGAAGACTTGGGGACCAGGAGGATTTCTGTCATTCTTGCCTACAGCAGGGAGTGGGGTAGGGGGGTGGTTCCTACCACAAAGGATTATATGTAAAATACAAAATTTTGCCTTTTCTCTTGGGAGTCATTAGCTTAGGAAAATCCAGGAAAAGTGGCAGCCATGCTGGCTAGCTGACTGTAATTAGAGGTTTACAAGGAGAGGCCGAAACCACAGTTCCTGTGACAATGGATGTCATCACCCCAACCCTTTCTCAAATCAGAGAGAGGACTTCGGAACCTGGCACTCTGCAGGTAACTCTCGGCAGGCTGGACAGGTGAGTGGCTCTGGGTGGTGACCTGTACCCTTCCCAAAATTACAGAGGGCCCTGGTCTACCATGGAAGGTTGCCACCCCTCACAACCAGGCTCAGGTCCGCTGAGACCACCAGACTCTAGGCTCAGAGACATTTGCTCAGAACTGCTCAGAGGGAAGGAATAGGTGATAAGAAGAAAAAGGACAGGAAAAGCCANAAAGTAAGGAGTTTGTTGGGGGAAAGAAAATGCTAGAAGGAAAGATTGGAAGTTTAAAGACCAACAGACATTTTTGCCTCTGTGTGAGGGACTTTGGTGAATAAAGATCTAAGAAGAAGAAATTTTGAGAGTAAAATGTTCTGTATTAGGGAGTGTTTGGAAGACTTGGGGACCAGGAGGATTTCTGTCATTCTTGCCTACAGCAGGGGGTGGGGTAGGGGGGTGGTTCCTACCACAAAGGATTATATGTAAAATACAAAATTTTGCCTTTTCTCTTGGGAGTCATTAGCTTAGGAAAATCCAGGAAAAGTGGCAGCCATGCTGGCTAGCTGACTGTAATTAGAGGTTTACAAGGAGAGGCCGAAACCACAGTTCCTGTGACAATGGATGTCATCACCCCAACCCTTTCTCAAATCAGAGAGAGGACTTCGGAACCTGGCACTCTGCAGGTAACTCTCGGCAGGCTGGACAGGTGACTGGCTCTGGGTGGTGACCTGTACCCTTCCCAAAATTACAGAGGGCCCTGGTCTACCATGGAAGGTTGCCACCCCTCACAACCAGGCTCAGGTCCGCTGAGACCACCAGACTCTAGGCTCAGAGACATTTGCTCAGAACTGCTCAGAGGGAAGGAATAGGTGATAAGAAGAAAAAGGACAGGAAAAGCCGTGACAATGAAGGATTTTCTTAGAGCCAGCTGCCTGGCCTGGTTAGATTTCTCACCTCTCGCTGGGCCCGATCTCTGTCCTCAATCTTTCCTATCTCAAGTGCCTCCACTTGCTCCTCAGAAAAGTACTAGGTCCCACTATGATGAAAACAAAGGCTCACTTTTCCCAAAGATATGTTTTTAGGTCCTGAAAACTTGCTATGAATGAAAAATGTAATCACAGATGTGATAAAGGTATGTCTTTGGGACATAAACTCTCATAGAACTGATCCCTAATATCAATGCTCCATCTGTACTTTCAATATCTTCCTAATGAAATTAAAAGTCCATTGGCAGTCAGAACTTTAGGAACACTGGTAAGTATGCCTTTTAGTGCTATGATAACAGTACAACTCAACGATAATTATTTAAAATCAAAATCACTGTACTTTGGGAAATAAATGTTATTACCATGACAGGGCCATTGATGGGGAATGAATTCATAAAGTCAGAACCCTGGATTTCCACTCCCTCCAAAGAAAACAGTTTTTGTATTTATTCATTTGTTTATGAATTCACTCATTCATTTAACAAATATTCACCAGGCCCTTACTATTCCAGGTACCAAATGAACATAATAGACAAGTCCATGACTTCCTGGAGCTTATATTCAAATGGTAGGGTCAGATATAAACAGATAAACAAATGACTGTATAATATAATGTCAGTCATAAACCCTATGAAGAAAAACCAGAGCAGAGTAAGGGAACTGAGAATAAGGTATAGTAAGGGAAGACCTGTTTGAGGAGGTGACATTTCAGAAGAGTCCTGAGTTAAATGAGGAACCAAACACCTGGGAGGGAGCAGAAGGTCTGAGATAGGACTGTGCTTTGCATGGGCAGGAACAGCAAGGAATCCTAGCAGTCAAAGTCAGAGGGAAAGTGGTAGGAAAGAAAGTAGGAGGTAGGAAGAGGCCAGAACATGTGACGTGAGGTCCTCACTGGGTTGGGACTATGGATGTTATCCCAGGTGTGATAAGTCATGGAGGGGCGCAGTCTGATTTACTGTTTAGAGGATCATACTGGCTCATGTGTGAAGATAATATGATGGGGCTGAGAGTGAAAGCAAAAAGACCCACTAGGAAGGTTATTGCCAAGGCTGATGCGGAACACACGGTGGCTTAGGCCAGGGGGCAGCAGTGGAGGGCTGAGAGGTAACCGGGTTTGGGACAGACGCCCAGCATTGAACGACAGAATTTGCTAGTTGAGCAGGAGTGGGACATGAAGGAAAGAGCAGTCAGGGATGACTTTAGATGGGACCACTAGAGGATGGGAAACACCAGAGGAGGAGCAGGCTTATGGGAGGAGAACTGGAGTCATTTCAGACAGGTTTGGTTTGAGACACCTGTCAGGGAGCCTTGTGGAAATGCCCAGGATAAAGTTGGATAAACAAGACCAGAGAACTCAGGAGAACAAAAGCCTTCCCTGGTAGATGACCTGGTTTCTGATATTTGGGGGTGTGCCGGGTGTGCTAGCAGTTCCTTCTGTGACCTCGGATGGCTGCTTGCTCGTTAAAACAGGCCATGAAGAGCACCAGCCCCATCCCCACCAGGAAATGGCCACTGGCATGGACCTTGCTCACGGCATCTGTGTTGGTTAGATTCCACAGGGCAGAGTGCTGCTCAGAGACCAGCTTCACCAGTTGGGGCTGTGAAGATCACCCAAGAGTACACAAGCTGGGCTGTGTCACAGCTGCCTCTCCCTAATTGTAAATTGGGTAATCCTTTCCTCCTTGAAAGACAGGGAGCCTAGGTCTGGAACAAGGGGAAGCAAGGGCAGAGGAACTTGCTTTTGCAAGTTTGGAGGTCAGTGTGATGAAGTGAAAAGAGCATGACCTTTGGGCCCAAACATTCCATCATTGATCCTTCCCACCTCTGTGATGTTTCATATGTTACTTTACCTGAGTCTAAATCTCAGTTTCTGGAGCCACAAAGAAAGAGACAGGATTGTTCTAAAGATTAAATAAGTTTCACATTCAAAATCCTGGCATCCAATAAGCATTCACACAGGAGAGTTCCTTCTCCTGTATCCAATTTCCCTCTGTCCACAAAGAGATGACCCTCTCTCACCACAGCCCACCCCAGCTGGGCCTTTGTTCACCAGGCTCCCTCAGCAAATCCTCAGGCTCTAACTCCTGAGGGAAGCGGCTTCTGCAACCTCGCCATCCTCCCTGGCAGGGGCATGACACTCAGTTTTCCTCACAGAGATAAAGACCAGAGCAGCAGCAGCACTTCTGGGCTCGCAGGGCTCCTCACCATCCTCCTACTCATTGCAGTTCTCTGCATCCTGTGGAACTGGAATAAACGGAAGAAGCGTGAGTCCCCTGTTTGTCCAAAGTTCAGACAGGCTGTGACCAATCACCTAGGGTGGCATTTTAAGCCCAGTTTCTTCTCCATGGATAAACTACTGCACCAAGGAGTCCTCTGTTCTTCTCTGACATGCTAGTCCTTGTCTCCCTCAAGATCTTAAGCTGTGGGTCAAAAAGGCTGAGTGCTGATTGGAGTTCCATTTTGAAAGTCTTTGTACATTGATCTAGTACCCCTGGGCCCTTGCTTTCTTTCTGCCATTGAGTTCCCTGTTCTTAGAGTTCAAATGGAATTTGCCAAGTCCGAAGTGAACTTTTTATGATGCAGGATGTGGGTGGGGAACACTTTCGGGTACCATGTCATCCCCAAGAAGCTCCCCTCTCTCATTGCCATGCAGGGAGAGATCCTTACCTGCGAGTTACCAACGTTTTTCCTGACTCTGCTTCGATCCAGTCAACGAGCCAAAAATATTTATGACTTCTTGCCCTGGACGCAAGAAGAGCTAGGTATGTTCCTCTTTCTAATCAATAGAATCAAGACATATGGGACTTCTGAGAGGTTTTCTTAGGCTCTGCTGAGAAAGAAATGCCAATCAGCCATAAAATAGGCAATAAAGAGCTTTATTGGGGTTTGTGTGCCCCAGGCAAGATTCCCCCATCTGCAGGATGAGGCCGTGGAAGTCACACCCAAGCAGGGAATGTAGTGGGGTTTTATTGTCATTGGCTCCCCATGGAAGCTGGGGATTGGTGCCCTCTGAACAAAGCAGCAATACAGTATTGGTGGTCTCTTCCTCGGACTCAGGTTAGGAAGAGATGTGAGGATGTCCGTCCTGGCAAAGTCCAGCCAGGGCTTCCTCCTATCCCTACCCACCCTAACATTCCGATCTCTTTGATAGAATAAGGGGCATCAAGTTCCATCTGGCTGCTTCCTGCTGACAGGAGGGGTGTAGAGGGGAGGGCCTAGAGGTCAGCTGTTTCTAGTTCGCCAGGGAGGGGCGAGGAGGTTTGTGTCTGAAAGCAACATCTGGTGAAAAGTAACCCTGGAAGCTTCGCAAATTCTTTCCTGGAGGAATCTCAGGAAACAGGGGCCAAGCATTAATAGTATGCAGATTATTATGATTGGCCCTAGGACCTGGGCCAGGGAGGTAAAAAATAGGGAATGCCACCACAGAGTTATTTCAAGAGTGGTGGGGCCTTGGCGTAAGCTGTGGGGTCGGCACAGTCAGGAAGCAGGGGAAGGCTGAGGAGGCGTTAATGGTCCGCAGCAGCGTTCCATTTCACCAGAAAAACGTACCTGGGGGGCTGGTGGTTCCCGATAGTGGTTCCCGGTATCTGCACGGTCTGGTCGCATGAGGAAGCGCCTGCAGTAGTGTAACATACTTTGGGGCGGTTCATTATGTTTTGAAAGAGAGGTACATCCTTTAGGAAAAAAGGTGTCGGGGAGTTCATGACCTTGAGGGGAGTGGGTATGGGAACTGCCACAACAGGGGAGCGGTCAAGAAAAGCACATAGGAAACAGTTGGTGATGTTTCCTATGTCAGTGTTATTGAAGAGCTGAACTCCTTGGCATATGAGGCTTAGCCAAGAAAACGGGGCACTCTGTTTTCTTTGTTGGATCTGTGTTTGCAAAGATTGTTCATATGTTAATATGGTATCAGTTAATAGGGTTGAATTCCATGGTTCTGGAACAAGAGTTCGGTGTATTTCAATAGAACTCTGGGGATACGAATATGAGAGGCTTTGGTATAGTTTTCCCTTCACTCCCTGTTCCCATCTGGAGTCCCATGGATCATAAATGGTAAAGTGCCACGACTGGAGAGTATTCCATATATGGCATCTGCAATAGTGGAAGGGGCAGCCTCCATATGTGTCTGGCCAGAGTTTGCACTTACTTTTTGTCTGATCATAGAGGAAACAGAGAATGTGCAATCCATACCGGGCAGTCCAGCTGTCTAGCCCTCTAAAGCTACTTTGGGGAGCAGAGAGACGGATGGATATAGAGCAACCAGTGGGAGGGCAGTCCGCAAAAGTGACAGTGAGAATTTACCTGTCTGTTTCTGCGATATATTTCACATACAAAGAATCTCTAGATGTATTTGGTTTGTAGGTTAGGAGGGGTTTTTGGCAGGGGTGGGTAAGGAAGAAGGAGAAGAAGGAGGATTTGTAGAGACTTCACTGGGAGAGCCTGGTGTTTTAGTAAAGTGGGCTCGGGTATCTCCTATGGGCTGCGCTGTCCACTTTCCTGAGGCAGGGGCCAGCTTAAGGTGGGAGAGGTGGACCCACACTGGCTGACCCACCAGTTTCGCTGCTGTGGGAGTGGTTAAAATAACAGTATGAGGCCCCGTCCACTTGGGCTTGAGCGACCCAGGTTGGAGTTCTTTGAGTAATACCTGGTCGTCCAGGCTGTAGGAGAATGACTGGGCCTGTCTCAGGACACCCCCCACAGGAGGAAGAACTCTGCCTGCGTGTTCATGGAGAAGATGCCGGAGGAGAGAGAGATAGGGCAGATAGGAGGCCAGAGGAGGAGTATATACTGGCAGGTTATGGTTAATAAGGAAAGGGCGGCCATACAGTAGTTCGAAAGGGCTAAGTCCTGTTGGTAAGTTTGGTTAGGTGGGTTTTCAGGATACCATTAGCCCGTTCTACTTTACCGGAAGACTGGGGATGATAAGGGATGATAAGGGATGTTCCAGATGATGCCAAGGGAGGAGGAGACCTGCTGGACAATTTGGGAGATGAAGCCTGGGCTGTAAAGTCGACCTGCCAGTCCTGTCCCAGGAGGTGTCCACGTAGCTGATGGCCCGGGACCTGAGGCTTCATTCCTCCCTGGGCGGATGTCTCAGAGCAGATGGCACATTTAGAGTGCACTTCCTTGATGGCTTGGAAAAGAGTGGGATGAATAAACAAGGGGTCTAGAAACCTCATCAGAGCTTTTAGACCAATGTGTAAAGATTGGTGAATTTCAGAGAGAAGTGCAGTGGCCTATTCTTGGGGTAGGGCTATTTTTCCATTGAGGAAGACCCATCCCTCATTTCCTGGGTGCCTGCCCTGCTGGAGGAGAGCGGAGTACTCTCGGGGGGTATGGTGGGGCGAATATCAGTGGTCAGAAAGAGGATGGGGTGTGGCAGGGCTTATGTGGTGAGCTCTCAAGCTACAGCATCCACCCAGGCATTGTCACAGGAAACAGTGTCCTGTGAGGCCTGGCAACCCTTACAGTGGACCACTGCTACGGTAGTGGGTAGGTCTGTGGCCTGGAGGAGTTTGGCAATGAGAGAGGCATTAACAACAGGTGAACCTTTAGTAGTGAGGAAGCCCCTTTCCTTCCACAAAGCCGAGTGGCTATGAACAATCAAGAAAGCATATTTGGAGTCTGTGTAGATAGTAACCTTCTTACCCCGGGCTAGGGTAAGTGCCCAGGTGAGAGCTATGAGTTCAGCTTTCTGAGAGGTGGTACCTTCAGGGAGCTTATTGGCTTCAAGGGTTTCAGTCAAAGTTACTACCACATAGGCCGCTTGTCTTTGGCCATCAGCTCCGAGCACTGAACTTCCATCTACAAACAGAGTGAGATCTGCCTCAGGGAGGGGCTTGTCAGATATACGGTCTAGAGGCTGACCCAGGAAGTCTAGTACTTCTGGGCAGGAGTGGGCAGGCTCCATGTCTGTAGTGGGGGTTGGAAGGAGGGTAGATGGATTGAGGCGCAGTGAGAGCTGGAGGGACAGGGCTGTCCCCTCAACGAACAGGAGGTGGAATTCCTAATAAATGGGAAGGGCTCAAAAGAGAGAGCTCAGTGGGATAGCAGGTGTGTAAGGCGATGAGAGGAAAATACAGTAACAGGTTGGCACAGAGTGAGTTTGAGGACTTCCTTCCCGAGTTCAGCCGTGCTCCCTAATGCCCAGAGGCACGGCTGCCATCCACGTAGGGTAGGGTCAAGCTGTTTTGATAAGTAGGCAACTGGGCAGTATGTTGGGCCTAACAGTTGAGCTAAGACTCACTGCAATTCCCTGTCTCTCATCTGTAAACAGAGGGAAAGGACGGGAGGGATTGGGAAGACTCAGGGAGGGGACCTGTAACAGCGTGTCCCGCAGGACGGTAAAGGCTTTTTGCACTAGCTTGGGGGATGTGAGGGGGCCAGTAGGAGTGTCTTTGGCTGCTTCATACAGTGGGTTGGCAAGTAGGGCAAAGTTGGGGACCCAGTGTCTGAAAAATCCAACTAGCCCCTAGAAAGATAGAATTTGATATCCTGTCGCAGGTGGTTGGAGATTGCAGAGGAGCTGAGTGCGGTCCACTGTGAGACCACGTGAGGTAGGCGAAAGGGTGAGACCTAAGAAGGTGACTTGTTGGCTTGACAACTGAGCCTTGTCAGGGGAGACTCGGTATCATTTTTGGGCAAGGAAGTTAAGGAGATCTGCAGTATGTTGTCTGGAATTTTGCAAAGTGGGGCTGCAGAGAAGGAGGTCATCTACATATTGGAGGACTTTGCTGGAACCTAGGTCACAGGAGCTAAAGCCTGACCAAATAAATGGGGGTTATCTCTAAACCCTTGTGGCAAGACTGTCCACGTGAGCTGTTGTGATAGAGCAGTGTCAGGGTCTGTCCATGTGAAGGTGAAAAGAAACTGGGACTCTGGGTGTAGTGGGATAGTGAAGAAGGTGTCTTTGAGGTCTAGAACTGAGAAGTGGGTTGTATTAGGAGGAATGTGAGAGAGAATAGTATAGGGGTTAGGTTTGCATGATCTGAAGAGTGGTGCCTAATAATTGCAGAACATCCTGTCCTAGGAGCGGAATAGGGCAGGAGGGTATGACAAGGAATGGATGGGAAAAGGGAAAGCCGTCCAGACTGCAGCTAAGCAGGGGGGTTCGCCACAGACTAGATGGGGTCCCATCAACCCCCATGACTGAGATCTGGGAAGGAGTAAGAGGTCCTGAAAAAGATGGTAAAACAGAGAAGGTAGCCCCCGTGTCTACTAGGAAAGAGATGGACTTACCTGCTACCTGTAGCATTACCCTGGGCTCAGAGAGGGTGTGATAGGGGTCTTTGAGTCCAGGCCACTTCAATCACCTAGGAGTCCGAGAAGTCCCGAAGCAACCAGGGAAGAGTCCGCACCTTGATCAGCTGGTCCCCCATGTGGAGACCAGGCATCCCTCCAGTGGCCAAGCTGCCGGCAATCGGGGTAAGGCTTCCTTGGTGGCCGGGGTTGAGGACACTGGCGAGCCAAGTGCCCTTTTTGCCACACTTAAAACAGGCCCCCAGTGGGGTGTTCTTTGGCCCGGACTTAGGCTTTACCCCCGCGCGGGTGTTTGTCGCCGGCGGCAGAGCCGCTAGTATGGCCTGGGTTTGCAGGGCTACTTTTTTTGCTGTAGGTAAGCCTGGTGGGCAGCCTCAGCCTCTGCTTCCCGGTTATTGAAAACCTTAAATGCCATATTTACCAAATCTCAGATGGGGGTTTGGGGGCCATCCTCGGCCTTTTTCAGTTTTCTTCTAATATCTGGGGTCAACTGGGAGATAAAGTGAGTAGCTAAGACAGTGGCCCCAGCATTAGAAGTCGGGTCAAGGCGGGTATGGAGCACCATTGCCTTGTTTAGTCTGTTGAGAAACAGTGCTGGATTTTTTCCAGGGCCTTAAGTGACCTCTCTGAGCTTATCGTAATTGACTGCTTTCTGGGCAGATTGGTGCATACCTGCTATCAGGCACTTGACCATTTGGTCTCAGCATCTCCAACCCGCCTGTCCTACCTGGTAGCCTCAGCCTGGTTCTGCCTCTGGCACGGCTTCAGCCTGTACTGGCATGAGAGGATTGGTGGCGTGGGTTTGGTCAGCACAAGCCCTAGCTGCAGTCCGGATGCAGTTGCGCTTGTCCAGGGTCATAGTGGAAGTTAAAATGATGTGCAGGTCATGCCATGTGAGGTCATAAGCCTGGGCTAGGTATTGGAATTCCTTGGTAAAATTGGTAGGATTAGTGGAGAATGAGCCTAGGCATTTTTCAATTGAAGAGAGGTCAGCTAGTGAAAAAGGAACATGGATCCAAACTACACCTTCTGCTTCTGCCACTTCCCGGAGGGGGCAAATGCGGGAGTCTAGGGGCTCTAGATTCAGGCCAGAGTTTGTGAGCTGACCGGGGAGGAGAGGTCTTCAGAGGGAGGGGGAGAATCTGGCAAAGAGGGGAGGGTGGGGCTAGAGTAGCCCATTGGAGGGAGCTGATGAGGAGGAGGAGGAGGAAGGGTAGCGTGGTCTTCAGGGGGAGGGGAGAATCTGGTTGAGAAGGGAGGGCCAGCAGCTGCAGTGGCTGCTAGCAGAGAGCTGATAACGAGGAGGAGGGGTAGCAGGGTCTTGGGGGGGATCAGAAAAGGGGTAGGAAGGCTCTGGGGCAGCAGGCTTAGGAGGCTGAATGGGGGTCAGGTTTCCCTCGGGCAAGGAGAGCTTGCCAGGGAGCCAGGCAGGAGCGCAAGGCCCAAAAGCTCTGAACGTAGGGGACCTCAGACCATTTGCCAGTCCATCTGCAAAAATTATTTAAGTCAGTAAGGGTAACAAAATCAAAAGTGCCTTTAGGAGGCCAGGTTTCACAATTATTGAGCTGATATAACGGCCAGGCTGTGGTGGATAGAAAAATCAGCCGTTTTCGCTTGAGGCCAAGATCAATTACTTTCAAATTTTTCAGAAGGCACCCTAGAGGTGATTTAGGATCTGGCTTGGACTCCTACCCCGCCATTCCTGGTCCCACGAGGAGCAGCAGATGGGAATTGGCGTCCCTCAACCCAATCTGCTGATCCAGTCGGTAAAATGAGGATCTAGGCCCAGGGACGTCTCCTCCGGTGCCTAGAGCCTCTCCTCGGGGAGGGCCGTCCCTCCCGGAAGGGTCACCCCGACGCAGTGCTGCGATTTGGTGGAGAGCAGTCTCTCCAGCAGATGGGGTCCCGAAATCCGTGTTTGGGGACCAGAAACTTAAGGGCAGTGGCACTTACCCTGGTTCTTTGTCCAGACTAGTGGGGTGGCCATGAGGCTTTCTTGGGGAGTAGGGAGAGGAGTGGTCTTCAGCAGAGAACAACCCCTCCCTTGTTTCGGCACCAAATGAGAGGTTTTCTTAGGCTCTGCCGAGAAAGAAATGCCAACCAGCCATAAAGTAGGCAATAACGAGCTTTATTGGGGTTTGTGCCCCCCCCCAAGATTCCCCAGTCTGCAGGATGAGGGCATGGAAGTCACGCCCAAGCAGGGAATGTCGTGGTATTTTCCTTGGCTCCCCGTGGGAGCTGGGGATTGGTGCCCTCTGAACAAAGCAGCAATACAGNATTTGGTGGAGAGCAGTCTCTCCAGCAGATGGGGTCCCGAAATCCGTGTTTGGGGACCAGAAACTTAAGGGCAGCGGCACTTACCCTGGTTCTTTGTCCAGACTGGTGGGGTGGCCATGAGGCTTTCTTGGGGAGTAGGGAGAGGAGTGGTCTTCAGCAGACAACAACCCCTCCCAGGTTTCTGCACTAAATGAGAGGTTTTCTTAGGCTCCGCCGAGAAAGAAATGCCAATCAGCCATAAAGTAGGCAATAACGAGCTTTATTGGGGTTTGTGCCCCCCCCCCAAGATTCCCCAGTCTGCAGGATGAGGGCATGGAAGTCACGCCCAAGCAGGGAATGTCGTGGTATTTTCCTTGGCTCCCCGTGGGAGCTGGGGATTGGTGCCCTCTGAACAAAGCAGCAATACAGCATTGGTGGTCTCTTCCTCGGACTCAGGTTACCGTGAGGATGTCTGTCTTGGCAGAGTCCAGCTGGAGCTTCCTCCTATCCCCGCCCACCATAACAACTTCTACCCGCAAAATGCAACTCTCACCACCTGGAAGCCACTATCTCTAAACTTCCAGAACTTTCTGCCTTTCAGTCAGGAAGCATGGAGAACAATGGGATACATAAACTTTAAGAAGCTAGTCCAGTGGGAAGCCTATAAAGCTCTAAAAAGGGAGCTTGGGGCTGTCTGGGTTTGGGATTTGGTTTTTTCCTGATGTTAAGGTAGCAGAAGACAGATGGGTGTGTACAGGGATGAAGAAGGCCTTCCCAAGGAGAACATGGCTGCCAGCATTATAGGCAGGAGGGGTTCACACCAGGAGCTTCCCTCCAACCCCCCCCACTCCTGTGCTAGTGTTCTCTGATATCACAGGGCTGAGGACATCTCCAGGTCTCAGACTGCATCATCCTTGTAGCTTTGACCCTCTCAACAGAGAATACCAGCCCTCAAGCACCAGACACTCACTTCACCCACTATGCAGGGAGAGTGCAGGCTGAAGCTAGGACTGGCTAAATAGCATCAGAATCTGTTCTCTGTCCTTTCAGGGAGACACCATTCGAGGAGTATCCGTATTTTCAGTATCGAGAGCCTCTTCTCCAGAAACTCTGACAGCCCTTGCTCTGGGCATGTGGTAAGAGTCACACAAAATGAGCAGCCCTTTGGGAGAAAATTACTTGTTTGTAGCAGAAGGACTCAGGTGAAAGAGTTGTAGGCCCCAGATCTTGACCCACTGCAAACAAACAGCATGTCCATGGGCACTCTTCCTTACAGCCCTATTTAATAAGTCAGAAGACCAGCCTCAGGACCTCCCTACCAGCCATGGATAAGAATTAAATTTAAAAAGATATGAGCAAGTGCTTGGGATTTTAAGAAGGGCACCAGGACCCTGGCTGGTGTGGCTCAGTTGGTTAGAACATTTGACTACAGGTCAGGGCACATACCTAGGTTGTAGATCCGATATTCTGAGTACACACGAGAGACAACCAATCAATGTTTCTCTCTTCTTCTCTCCCTCTTCTCTCTCTAAAAGCAATGGGAAAAAAATGTCCTTGGGTGGGGGTGAAAAAAAAAAGAAGGGCACCAGGGCAGGAGTCCTCTAGGACAGGATGTTAGAACCTCAAAGGGTTCTTTTGACAAAGACATGATGCTTATTCAAATCAGTATGGTCCTCTTCAAAGCAGTTGCCTCAGGAGGGTCACAGATACCCAACATTGCTTTTGGTGCTCAAAACAGACTTAAACCCCCACTTTAGGAATTACTTCTGGGGCTGGTGTCAAATTATTTTAATTATACTCAACAGCAGAAATAGTCATAGGTCACTGAGCACGATAGCTAGAGTGGGAAGTGTTTGATCAAAAGGGGACTCCTTTGAGGTTACAAAGAGAGCATTACAACCAATAACAATAGCCCCACATGCCTTCTGCTGTGACTGCGGTAGCCGCATGAAGACCCACACAGCTGGGGCAGAGGCCCAGGGACAACCAAGAAACTGCTTCACTTGTTAAAGAACCAGTCGCTTTGGTTTTTATAGTCATCTTGAGTAAATGCAGTCCTGCTGCTGATGGTGATTCTGATGCTACCCACCCCCTCTTTACCATGTGGCAACCTCCATGGCACCACCTTTGCTTCCTCCTCCTTCTGTATGTCGCAACTTTGGACTCCACTGACGCATGGTAGAGAAAAGGAAAGCCCTCCACCAAGCCTAGTTC
Organism: Sturnira hondurensis; assembly: GCF_014824575.4. Lineage (NCBI taxonomy): Eukaryota > Metazoa > Chordata > Mammalia > Chiroptera > Phyllostomidae > Sturnira > Sturnira hondurensis. Next base: position 3,125,002 of record NW_028089713.1, on the reverse strand, counting down.
CAGGACTTGATGGGTCCTGAGGGAGTTCTGTATGTAGAGCTTGGATCCCAAACTGACTTCAGTACACAAACAAAATATGGTTATCTTAGACTCTGTAGTGTTTGAGGAACATTTGAGCCAGTTGCCAACATTTAAAAATTTAAAAGCTTTCACATTAAAGTCCAGATGCCCACTTCTCTTGAAAATTCAAAAGTTCTGGAAACATTAGACCAGCATCCCTAATGGCCATTATCAGCTGCCTCTTTAATAATAACAACAAACATTTTAGTATTTTCTCTGTGCCAGGAGAAATTCTAAACACTTCACACGTAGACCCATTTACTCCTCACAGAAACTTTAAAATAGAGGTATTATCACTACCCCCATTTTATAAGTTAGGAGACTAAAGCACAGAGAATTTAGGTAACTTGCCCAGACTCAGGACAGAGTGGTGAGGCCAGGATTTGCACCCTCAGCCTGAGCCTGTCTTTACCTTTGTGCTGGATGCTCTACCACCCTTCAGTGGGCTCCAAGGTGGCAGGCTCTCTCCAGTTTACAGCATGTCCCTCCACCTCCCCCCATTGAAATCCCACATTGTAGCCAAAAAACAGTTTCAATTTATCATCTCATATACATAGTTGCTTTCCCTAAATTCAGCCCATTTTGGTCATACTTTCCTACCATCTGAAGCCTTGCACTGGGAGACCCCTGACTGAGAGCTATTCTCCATGATGGAGAACTGAGTGAAGGAACAATCAGATAACAGTCCTGGGAAGAAGAAAAGCTTTGTCCATGTTTCTGCTTCTATGCTGTCACTGGCTTTCTCTTCTTGCTCATAGCCCTCCCCAGCAGGCAATGTCCTCCAGGTGCACAGGGCCCAGACTCAGGCTGTGCGAATCAATGACAATGCCACCTGGCCCCGGATGTGTGGGAACCTCACTCCCTCAGCACACCATGTCAACGTCAGAGCACCTGGAGACCACCCGAGCATCTCTTCAGAGGACTCTGTAGATTATGTCAATGTCCCCACAGCAGCAGAGATTGCTGAGACTCTAGCTTCTCCCAACAACCCTCCTGGGAACCTCTTTATTCTTCCAATTGCCCCAGAGCTGGAATTTACCGAGGAAGGAGACAAGGGCTGTGTCAATGTCAGTGACTGCACCAGTGTTTGGTCTCTGGGAACTGAGAATAATGATCCACTCAGTGATGAAGAAGGTTCTTCTCAGACCTCAAATGACTATGTCAACATGGCAGAGTTGGATCTTGGGGCCATCCAGGGGAAGCATCCCTGGGTGTCTTTTCAGTACTGCAGAGATTATGAAAATGTCCCGCCAGCAGATCCTAATGGAAGCCAGTGTCAGACAGAAGAAGTGACAACCTCAAACACAAACCTCAAAGAGGGCAGGACAGATGGTCAAGGGACCCACATCCAATTTGTCATGCAATCAAGGAGGTTCCTAGATTTAGGGGATTATGTGATTTATCAGCCATCTGCACAGAGTGAGGATAGTCAAGTGAAACACGAAGAAGAGATGTCAGATGAGGACTCTAATGACTACAACACTGTGCTTGCTGCCAAGTTGGGAGGCAGGGAGTCTGGGCAGGAACCAGATACACAGATACATGGCTCCTTCCTGATTAAGAAAGACCCACCTACCCATCTGGCTGGAAAGCCACACACAACCTAGCCTGCAGGATCCGGGGGAAGGCCCTTGACCAACCTTGTTTCTGTGGATTCATTTAGTTAGGCCAAAAAGAGGCTGAGAAGGAGTAGGGAGCTCAGTGGCTCACAAAAGCAGGGGTTTGGGAAAGCCAGAAAAAATTATTTTCAAATAGGATACCATTGTTTCTTATACTAACCTAAGAATGTTTCCTAAAACTGCCTTTTATGGCTGTTAAGAGATTTTTAAAAAGAAAGAGAGAGAGGGGAAGGAAGGAAGGAAGGAAGGAAGGAAGGAAGGAAGGAAGGAAGGAAGGAAAGAAAGAAGGAAACGAGAGAGTACTTTAGTGGAAATATAAAGTAGTCTAAAATTATTATCTTCACTAATACCAGCAGGCTTCAAAGCAAAAATTCAGATTATTTTGTAATCTAGGCAGAGGCCAATAGGAAGGGAGAAGTCAGAGTAGGGGAGGGGGACAGTTTCCACTTTAAAATGAGGATGGACAACCAAAGCTGGAGATGTGGAACAACAGGAACTCTCACTCGCTGCTGATGGGATTGCAAAGCATGAGATTCAGTTTGGAAAACTACTTGGCAATTTCTCTAAATATACACTTACATGACCCAGCCATTTCACTATTAGATATTTACCCAAATGAATTGAAAACTTGTCTTCACATACATAAACCACACATGACTATAGCAGTTTTATTCACATTTGTCAAAAACTAGAAATAACCCAGATGTCCTTCAACAAGTGAATGGGTAAACTTCGGTATATTTATACAATGACTGACTACGGAACAGTAAAAAAAGAAATGAACTATCAATTCATTCAACAACATGGACAAATCTTAAATGCATTTTTCTACGTGAAAGAAGCTAGACCTAAACCTCTACTTATTGTATTACTCCATTTATATGACATCTGGAAAAAGCAAAACTATAGAGATGAAGAACAGATTAGTGGTTGGCAAGTTTGAGAAAAGGGGACAGGGAGTTCACTACCAGGAAATATTTAGGGTAATGGAGCTGTTCTGTATGGTACTGTGATGGTGCGCATATACTCTATGCACTGTCAAAATGTAAAAAAACAAACTATATAGCATACAGAGTGACTTTTACCACCTGCAAATTAAAAATATTAACCAGGCTGTCAGGGGACACATGATGAAATGCAGATCACAACAAATGGTTGTAACTGTCTTACAAATATATGTCATAACCTCGGTGAAGAGGGTGAGGAGAAAGGGATGGCCTAATCAACTTTGGAAAGTAATGTTTTTACTCGAAACTAAGATGAAGACACAAAGGACTCTAGGAAAACACTACACTCTAGTTGGTAAATTTGTATTTCACAAGAGTGTCGGTTAGCTATTCTGAAACTGCTTTAAGTGTATACTAAAGTTAGACAAATAAGTAAATATATTACAGATGAGGATCCACAGGTTTCTTACTGTCAGAGAAAGGAATAACAAATAAGCAAGTAGCAAAGGCTCCAATTAACTCTGCGGTTCTGGAATAGAGTTGGCAGTACAGTTTGAACTCATGTTTATATATATAAATAGATATAGAAATCAATATAGGTGTGTGTATACATAGGTGAATATTCATACATTTCTTAGCTTTGCCACTAGAAGGCACAGATGTTATGACTCCCCAGTAGCAATGAACACACTTAGCACTCAGAACTTGGCTTCTAAATATCATTCTCCAGTAAACGGAACCAGAGCTCCTTGGAGAAAGGACTGTTTCTGGGACTGGAGCAAAGAAAACTAGAGGGGTGGGAAGAAAATATGGGCATGTTCAAAGGAGCCAAGTGAAAGAGCTCCCTAAGGCAAAACTAGAACTATTTGAGAAATAAAAGTAAGTAATTATAAAATAAATTTGTACCCCAAAGAATAAAAGAAATATTCATAATTGATATCCATACCAATAGTCAAATAGATAAAATGAGGAAAAAGGATCAGTCTTCCTTACAGATAAATTATAAACAATAAATATAGAAGAAATGAAAGAAAAAGAAAACCACCATTAAGACCACAGAATAATTGCTGTGGGTAAGCCTGGGTGAATGTTAAAATTAGTGGGTGACACTTTAGGGAGAAATAAGATCATTTCGTGACCTCAAAGACTCTTCCCCCAAATACTACTGTAATGATTTTAACACACGTGTCCACAAATTATTTGATACTCCCCCCGGAACTTAATTCCTCTTCCTTTCAGTGTGGGCTGGATCTAGTGATGATTTTCTAACAAACAATATAGAATCGGGGGAAAAGTAAATTTAGAGTGGAGAAACTTGGCAGACACCATCTTGACCATATAATCAAGGATAACTCACTGGCAGTAAATCATTTTGCTACATGACTGAGGAAAAGGGTACTTCACCTCTGTGGTATTCTTTTCTAAAATCTAAAACCCAGTCTTATCATGAGAAATAATCAGAAAACCCAAATTGTATGACATGCTTCAAATACCAGAGTAGAGCTCTTAAAAGTGCGGTGAAACACAAAGAACAGCTGAGAAACTGTTGAATGGAGGACACAGTATCCTCAGAAGTGGAGCATGGCACTTACCTGATGAGTAAGCAGAACATGGCCCCTTGATTTACATCCTGGGACAGAAAAAGAACATTAGCAGGAAAAAAAATTACAAAATTACAAAAAAGTTACATCTTAGTTCCCAGTAGTATGTTAATGTTAGTTTTTCAATTTTGAGGAATATACCATGCTATCGAAGATGTTAACTTTAGGGGAAGGTGGGTGAAGGGTATGCAGGAACTCTGTACTATCTTTGTAACTCTTCTATAAATGATTTCTAAATAATAATTTTAAAGCATGGATAAAACTGGGAGTAAAGGCAAAAGGATCATCCCACTTAAATAAGTGTGCCTTTGTTTCTTATTCAGCAAAATGGGTGTAATATAAAGCACATGCTGGTGTAATAGCTCTGGGTGTTTCTTTCCTGAATCGTTTTGCTAGCATACATGCTCAGTCTCCCCTATCCGCATCCTTTTGCTTGCTGCATCATTAAGTCAAACATACTTTGACTTAAGTACAGTTAAGTACTTAATGAATTCACATTGTTCACCTTGGCTCTTAGCACAGGGACCAAGATACAGGTAGTTACTGATAATTGTTGATTGATGATGTGGGTTCAGGACACCTACTTATACCACAAAATGTCAAGGAAGGTTTTACTGTTGTTCAGGAATCAAGGCTAAGGTCTAAAGCTGAGTAGATATGAAACAACCCACATTCCACGGTCATAGTGCCACCAGCTGCTGGGCGTCAGCCAGTCCCCCTCCGGGTTTACTGAGGGTGGGAAAAGTAGTTCTACCGTATACTGCTCTCCCTGTGCTCCATCCCTGCTCCACAGGAGAGGACCAAGAGTGACAGAGGCTGGCTGTTGAGAAGTGTCCTGGTCAGAAAGAGAGGTTATTTCCTCCTTCGCTGCCCACATGTCCCCTGGGTGGTACCCCTCTGCAGAGTGCTCGATGCCCCAGAAGAAGGAGGAAGAAGAGAACATTGCCAGAATTGATGCAGTTCTGGAGCAGCAGCTGGCCGCCCACTGCTGGGCATGGCACGAGTGCCACGCTAGGATAGTGACCGGGCCTGGGCAATCTTGTTGACACCACCTCAACAAGGTATCAGGCATGGGCCTCAAGGACAAATCTAAAGAGGCCGTACAAGCACTTGCGTGGGTGCTGTAAACTGAACATTTGTGTGCCCCCCAAATTCATTATGCTGAAACCTAATCCCAATATGATGGTATTTGGAGGTGGGGCTTTGGGAGGTGATTAGGTCACGAATGTGGGGCCTTCATGAATGGGGTTAGTGCCCACTAAAGGTGGCCTCGGAGAGCCCCCTCACCCTCTACTATGTGTGGACACAGCCAGAAGACAGCTGCCCATGAGTCAGGAAGTGGGCTCTCACCAGACACCAAACCTGCTGGCACTTTGAGCTTGGGCTTCCCGGCCTCCAGAACTGTGAGAAATAAATTTTTGTTGTTTAATTCACCCAGTCTGTGTGGTTTATTTATTTATTCATTTATTTATTTTTGTTACAGTAGCATGAATGAACTAAAACAGTGGGATAAAGACAAATTATTCCAGGAGCTACTTCTCCCTCATCTCATGACTGTGGTGTGGATAGATTTCATCAGGGCTCTCCAATTCACCCCATGAGTGGCCAGCATTTAAATTTCTACCAAATAGGGCGCCATGTCAATCTGGTGTTGATGGCCAAGGAAGCAACAATAAGCACATAGAGAGGATGACAATCTCACCTGGTCAAGTAAGGAGGGATTTGTATCAGATGCAAAAACAAGTTTGAACAAAACTGAGTTTTTAAGTATTAGTACAAGAGAATTCTTATAACCAAAAGGAAATGAAAAGTTATGGGGTCAAAATAAGTTGTTAAAAAAGATACCATCCAATAGGAAAGGGAGGTTCAAACTACCACAGTTGGGGAACAAGTCATATTATACCTCAATAAGCCAGTTACATTTATATACATTCTCCCATTGAGAATTATTAATAAATTATAATTGCCTCATATTAGATAGTTAACTATTCTGTTTATTTCTTGTTCTGAGAATTTTTACAAATGAGTGGATGAAAGACTTTCTATTAAATTATAATTCTTTCTTTCCCTTTATAGTTTCGTTTTCTCACATCAGTTGCCAGGAAATTTGGAGTTAAATTGAATGCCCAATTGCAGTAATGATCCAATCTCATATGCCTGATAATGCTAATTATCAGAAAATTTTTTTCAAAATTAAGATAAGAAAATAGAAAGATAACTAAGCAATTATGATTTCTTAATTAGTTAAATATAGTGAATTAAATATTCAAACTTATATAGATTGTGACCTCATTCAGAATATTGTTCAGATTTTATTTATTTATTTTTAGAGGGGGAAAGAGAGGGAGAGAAACATCAATGTGTGGTTGTCTCTTGCACACCCCGTACTAAGGGGAACTGGCCTGTAACCCAGGCATGTGCTCTGACTGGGAATTGAACTGGAGACCCTTTGGTTTACAGGCCAGCACTCAATCCACTGAGCCACACCAACCAGGGCTCCACAGCATTTTCTCCTTTCAGTCTTCCCTTAATCTCAATAGTGGAAGGTGGAGTGTGTTGGTAAAATGTACATGGATCAAGAAGTGGAGGTAAAAATTCTGATCACCAGGTGTAACATGGGGCATTCCCACATCACCAAGCAATTCTCCAGCACTGCTGGGTGTCCTACAACTCAATTCTGATATCATCTACCTGGAGAAAGCATCAAATTACACAGGTTACATGCTCAGTCCCATAAGACAGCCCTCCATTTCAGATGCCAATTTCAAGTCCACATCGCCACTGTGCTTCCAGCCAACCAGCTTGGTTTGCAGGACACTATCCTTGGCTTCAATTAATTTGAGAGCACCTCATAAGACTCAGGAAACCAGTTTACTCACTAAATTACCGATTTATTACAAAGGGTATTAAAAGATATGAATCAACAGCCAATTCAAATTCCAAGTGAAGGAGCTTCTATCTTCATGGTAAAAGCACTCTGGTTCACCAAACCAGAAGTTCTTTGGATCTTATTCTTTTGGGTATTAAGGGGACATTATTGCATAAGCATGATTGACTATTATTGTTTTTAAATATATTTTATTGATTATACCATTACAGTTGTTCTATTCCCCCCCTTCATTCTCCTCCACCCTGCACACCCCCTCATCCACCATTCCCCCCCTTTAGTTTATGACCATGTGTCTCAAGTTCTTTCAATTCTATATTTCCCCTACTATTCTTGCCCTCCCCCCTATCTATTTCCTACCTACTGTCTATGCTATTTTCTGTACCTTCTCCCCTCTTCTCCTCCTCCCACTCCCCTGTTGCTAATCCTCCATGTGTTCTTCATTTCTATGGTTCCACTCCTGATCTAGCTGTCCTCTTGGTTTGCTTTTGTTTTAGGTGTGGTTGTTAGTAACTGTGAGTTTGCTGTCCTTTCACTGTTCATATTTTTCATCTTCTTTTTCTTAGATAAGTCCCTTTAACATTTCATATAATAAGGGCTTGGTGATGATGAACTCCTTGAATTTGATCTTATCTGGGAAGCACTTTATCTGTCCTTCCATTCTCAATGAAAACTTTGCTGGATAAAGCAGTCTTGGATGTAGGTCTTTGGATTTCATGACTTGGAATACTTCTTTCCAGCCCCTTCTTGCCTGTAAGGTCTCTTTTGAGAAATCAGCTGACAGTCTGATGGGAACTCCTTTGTAGGTGACTGTCCCCTTATCTCTTGCTGCTTCTAGAATTCTCTCCTTCATTTTAATCTTGGCTAATGTAATTATGATGTGCCTTGGTGTGTTCCTCCTTGGGTCCAACTTCTTTGGGACTCTCTGAGCTTCCTGGATTTCCTGGAAGTCTATTTCCTTTGCCAGACTGGGGAAGTTCTCCTTTATTATTGGTTCAAATAAGTTTTCCACTTGTGCTGTTTCTTTTCCCCTCCTGGTACCCCTATAATTCAGATGTTGGAACGTTTAAAGATGTCCTGGAGGTTCCTAAGCCTCTCCTCATTTTTTTCAATTCTTGTTTCTTCATTCTTTTCTGGTTGGATGTTTCGTTCTTCCTTCTGGTCCACTCCCTTGATTTGAGTCCCAGTTTCCTTCCCATCACTATTGGTTTCCTGTGCATTTTCCTTCATTTCAATTAGTTTAGCCTTCATATGTTCCTCTAATTTGTGACTATAATCAACCAGTTCTGTGAGCATCCTGATCACCAGTATTTTGAACTGTGCATCTGAGAGGTTTGCTATTTCTTTTCCGCTTAGAGTTATTGGCTCTGGGGCTTTGAGTTCTTCTTGAGCCATATTTTGGACAGTTCATGCCTGTTACTTATGAAGAGCTGAGCCCTAGGTGTTCACCAGGGCGGGGCAACTCAGTTGCTGGGTTGTAATGCTGTATGTGGGGGCGGGGTCAAAGGAAATCAATGGTGGTCTCTTCTGCCTCCTCCCGACACTGGGGCCCCTCACACGGTCCGTCTCAGTCTCACTGCTTACTCCTTTGCTTGTTTATCTTCATGCGAATGTGCAACCGTGGTCAGCCTGCCCACACCCTCACTGGGTTCGCCGCTGGGGCCTGCGGGGGTCCGTCTCACTGATCACACCTCTGCTGGTTTATCTGTGCGCAAATGTGTGACTGCAGTCAGCCTGCCCCGCATCCTCACTGGGTCCTCGATGCCACCCCGGCTGCCTGCACACCTGGGTCGCCTGGGTCTCCTGGGTCGCCTGGGTCAGAGGATCCTTCCTGCTCAACCCTGCTCTGCTGCTGACTCCGCCCCTCTTACCGGTCTGGTTGAACAGTTCAGTTCTTTGTTGTCGGACTTCCGTATAGTTCAGTTTTCTGTTCTTTGGCTGTGTCTTTGTTTACTAAACCTTTGTTGTATTTAAACTTGGTTGTGGGAGAAGGCACAGGGTTTCCACCTACACCTCCATCTTGGTGGAAGTCCCCCTGATTGACTATTAAATCACTGGCTATTGCAGTAGATTAAACATCCAGCCCCTCTTCCCTCCCTGGAGGTCAGTGGGGTGGGACCAAAAGTTGCAACCCTCTAGTCATTGGTTCTCTGGCAGTTGTTTCCCTCCTTAAAAGTGATCCAAAATTCACCAATAACATAACAAAAGGTATGTCAGCCTTTGTCACTCTCATCACGTAGAAAATCTGGAGGGTTCTAGGAACTCTGTGCCAGAAATGGGGTCAAAGACCAAATATATATCCCTGGCTGGTGTGGCTCAGTGGATTGAGTGCTGACCTGTGAACCAAAGATACACCAGTTTGATTTTTAGTCTAGGGCACATGCCTGGGTTTTAGGCCAGGTGCCCTGCAACGAGAGGCAACCACACATTGGTGTTTCTCTCCCTCTCTTTGTCCCACCCTTTCCCTCTCTCTAAAAATAAATCAATAAATCTTTTTAAAAATACCAAATATAGCCCTGGCTGGTGTAGCTCAGTAGATTGAGCACAGGCCCGTGAACCAGAGGATCACGGTTCAATTCCCAGTCGGGGCACATACCTGGTTGCAGGTCAGTTCCCTGCAGGCAAGTTCCCAGCAGAGGATGCACAAGAGGCAATCACACATTGATATTTCTTTCCCTCTCTCCTTCCCCTCTAAAAAATAAATAAAATTTAAAAAATAAATAAATAAAAATAAAAAATAAAAATACCAAATATATAGTATTTCTTCTTACAAATCACAAAATCACAGGAGTAAAAACAATTGAGATATTTTGTGCAGTCTTTCCACTGTACTGGTAAGAATGAAATGCAATTAATTCTTGTTATCCATAGTGGTTATAGTCTAGAAAGTCACCATAAGTACTGAATTAGCAGATACTACTGAACCACACTGTTCCTAAGGGAAAGAAATAATTAGGTTTCTTTGAACTTTGGTCACAATATTTTCATTAACCAATCAATACATAACCTTGTATTATGTGTGTTTCTGTTTAAAGACACCTTATTTAACATGTATTACTAATTCATTAACATTGGAACTCACAGCCAACTGCACTGTAACTCACATCTGAACGAGGCTTATCTAGCACACATATTTTCTCCAAAAAACATGTCTTATAGCCTTATTGCCCTTTGAACAGTAGACAGCACTTTGGCACTACATTTAGGGATCATTTGAAACAGTGAAATCACCAACAAAAACCACAAAAATAGAAGACAATGTGCCACTAAATAGACTGCAAGAAAGACACTTGTTTACAGTTTGAGAGCTGAACTGAGAAGGCAGGATTTTGTCTTGTTCAGCCTTTTGTAGGAGAACATGGGTGTTGGATATTGAAATTTTTCCTGCTCTGCACATGTGCACATCCATGAATGATCAAAAGTGCCAAGAGTATTGATTTTGAGGTTACTGATAAATTTTAGCTATAAGTAGGTAAATTTACAAACACAGAACCTACAAATAATGAAGATCAACTGTGTGAATGTACCAGCTACAAAATAAAAATTGCAAATTTGGTGATTCCACATATGACTTAAATGCTGATACAAAACTGGCATTTAAACTGGCTTTACACAATATAAATATAAATGGTAAAATTCATGTTAACAATTTAAAATTCTAACTTAGAATGGCCTTAAATGGTAAGGAACACCATAAGAAGTCAAGAGAACAGAAGAAAGAGAAGAGTTTTATATTTCAGAGCTTCTAACAGTATATTTGAACAAGGGGTCCCACCTTTTCACTTTCACTGGGTCCCACAAATTGTGTAGCTGACACTCTTCCCACAGGCATTTCTTCCCTGTCCTCAGGATCATGTGTTTACCAGAATCTCTTCACAGGAATATAGGACCTTTCATTTCCCCATTCCAACTGTGGAAAACACATCCCTTCTCCCAAGAACTGTGGCTCCTTTCATGTTCACTCTCCCCAGCACATGATGTCAGGTCTAAGTTTTGCAGTCCTAAGGGTCAGCTGGGTAGACAGTAAATGGCCATGTCCGCCTAGTAGCATGGTCAGACCCCTGGAGGGAAAGACAGGCCCTGGTCCAAAGGTCAAAAGGACAAGGATTCTTCCATCAGTATTTCCATTTTGCTGTTCTAACAGTGAGATATGGATCTCTAGCTGGTCCCTTCAATTAGTCAATCTATTAAAATAATAAAATCTAAAACTACAGAAGCTTCAAAAAGGGACAAGGGGAAAAGTTTTATAATCTCAGATTAGTAAAGTTCTTTCTAAACATGAAGCCAAACCTAGAAAGCTATAAAGAAAAAAAAATAAGACTGATTTAACTACTATATTAGTTTTCTGTTGCCACAGCAAACTTCACGGCTTAAAATAATATAAATTTATGATGTTACAGTTCTACACAACGGAAGTTTGAAAAGGTCTCACAAAACTCAAACTGAGGTGTCAGCAGGGATGTAATTCCTTCAGGAGGTTCCAGGGGAGAATCTGTTTCTTTTCCTTTTCCAGTTTCTAGAGGCCAACTGCATCCCATGGGTCCTCCTATCCTTCTGCAGGGCACCCACTCCACCCTCTGCTGCTGTCATCTGCCTCCCTTTCTGATTCTAACTTTCATGTCTTCTTCTGATAAAGGTACTTGTAATTACATTAGGCCCCCCTAGATAGTCCAGAATAATCTCCCCTTCTCAAAATCCTTAATTTCATCACACTGCAGAGCCCTTTTTACCATGAAAGGTAACACATTCACAGATTCCAGGGATTACAACTTGAACACATTGGGGTGCAGCATTATTTTTTCTACCACAACTATTATTGTTTCTGATGATGGATGAACCTGATAATATCTCAAGCCTGCTATAACATTCAGAGAAGTAAAAAAAATATGTGCACACACAGGCACATACAAACATTTGGGTTTCAAAAGAAAAAATGAGACATAGGAAGGATGCTGTTAGGCCTGACACATTTGCTGGCTTCCTGATAAAGTGATTTACATTATGTATGAGATGTGGTATTGATTTAAGGGTGGTGCTTCCTTTCCTGGAAGTCACAGCAAACATCAAAGCAGAAAGCAGCCACAGAAAGGCACCAATGTCCTGGGTGATGCCAGGTGGAAACATCAGGGAAGGTTTCTACTTAGCCAAATTTGCGAGATTCCTAGATAACTTGTTCTCAGATGCTGAAGATCTCTGACAGAGCTCAGGTTTAGCTCAGGTGTCCTGGAGAACACAGACTCTGTAGAAGAAGAGAAAGCCCATTCTTGGTAATCCCAGATCCAGACATAATTCTCCAAGTGTGTGCTCTAATTTTGCAGAATCTCATGTGAAAAGAATATGTGTTCATCCTTGGCTGGTGTGGCTCAGTGGATTGAGCACTGGCCTGCAAACCAAAGGGTCACTGGTTCAATTCCCAATCAGGGCACATGCCTGGGTTGTGAGCCGGGTCCCCAGTTAGGGGCAGGCACGAGGAAACTGATGGATGTATCTCTTGCACATTGATGTTTCTCTACCTCTTTCTCCTTCCCCTCCTCTGTCTTTGAAAAGTGAATAAATAAAATCTTTTTTTTTAAAAAAAAGATGCTCAGAAAAGTACTCAGCCAAGATGGAGGCATAGGTGGAAACACTGTGCCTCCTCACACAACCAAGTTTAAAGACAACAAAGATTTAGTAACAAAAACACAACTAAAACAAAAAGAAAATTGAACTGTACAGAAGTCTGACAACAGCGAACCATTCATCCAGACTGGTAAGAGGGGTGGAGTCAGCGGCTGGTGGAGCAGGGTCACGCAGGAAAAATCAGCCAGACAGACCAAGGTGCGCAGGCGGTGGTTGGCACATCCCAGGTGTGGGGTGGCAATGGGCAGACCCAGTGAGGGTGCAAGGCGGCTGGCTGACTGTGGTCACACATTCGTGCGCAGATAAACCAGGCAAAGGAGCAAGCAGTGAGACAGACCGTGCAAACTAGGGCCCCAGCGACGGGAATTAAAGCCTAAAAGCACCAACTGGAAAAACTTTCGGGGTCCAGGTGCTAGGAGAAGCTCCCAGGCTCACAGAGAGTTCATTGGGGAGACCCACAGGGTCCTGGAGGGTGCACAAGCCCACACACCCGGGAACCAGCACCAGAGGGGCCCAATTTGCTTGTGGGAAGCAGCAGAGGGGATCAGAATTTGAGAAAGAGCAGAACAGATGCCATTACTCCTCTCTGACCCCACCCCCACATACAGTGTCACAACCCAGCAACATGGGTTGCCCCACCCTGGTGAACACCTAGGGCTCCACCCCTCATACATAACAGGTGTGAACAGACCAAGACATTATGGCTCAAGAGGAACAACTCAAAGCCCCAGAGTCAATGCTTCTGAGTGACCAAGAGATAGCCAACCTGTCAAATGCACAGTTCAAAATACTGGTGATCAGGATGCTCACAGAATTGGTTGACTTTGGTTGCAAATTAGTTGAAAAAATGAAGGCTACACTAAGTGAAATAAAGGAAAATGCACAGGGAACCAATAGTGATGAGAAGGAAACTGGGACTTGAATCAATTAAGTGGACCAGAAGAAAGAAAAAAAATGACCAAACAGAAAAGAATGAAGAAACAAGAATTCAGAAAAATGAGAAGAGGCTTAGGAATCCCCAGGGAATCTTTAAACATTCCAACATCCGAATTATAGGGGTACCAGAAGGGGAAGAGGAACAGCAACAAGTGGAAAACTTATTTGAACAAATAATAAAGGAGAACTTCCCCAGTCTGGCAAAGGAAATAGACTTCCAGGAAATCCAGGAAGCTCAGAGAGTCCAAAAGAAGTTGCACCCAAGAAGGAACACACCAAGGCACATCATCATTACATTAGCCAAGATGAAAATGAAGGAGAGAATCCTAGAACCAGCAAGAGATAAGGGGATAGTCACTTACAAAGGAGTTCCCATCAGACTGTCAGCAGATTTTGCAAAAGAGACCTTACAGGAAAGAAGGGGCTGGAAAGGAATATTCCAAGTCATTATTCCAAGTCATGAAATCCAAAGACCTACATCCAAGATTGCTTTATCCAACAAAGCTTTCATTTAGAATGAAAGGGCAGATAAAGTGCTTCTCAGGTAAGGTCAAGTTGAAGGAGTTCATCATCACCAAGCCTTTATTATATGAAATATTAAAGGGACTTATCTAAGAAAAAGAAGACAAAAAATGACAGTAAAAAGATAGCAAACTCACGTTATTAACAACCATATCTAAAACAAAAGCAAACTAAGAGAACAGCTAGATCAGGAGCAGAACCATAGAAATGGAGATCACATGGAGGGTTAGCAACAGGGGAGTGGGAGGAGGAGAAGGGGGGAGAAGGTACAGAGAATAAGTAGCATAGGAGGTAGGTAGAAAATAGGAAGGGGGCATGAATATTATGGGAAATACAGAATCTAAAGAACTTGTGACACATGGACATAAACTAAAGGGGGGGAATGGTGGGGGAGGGGGTGTGCAAGGTGGAGGGGAATGAAGGGGGGAAATGGGACAAGTGTAATGGCATAATCAATACAATATATATTTTTAAAAAGATGCTTTCTGGCTGGTGTTGCTCAGTGGATTGAGCACCAATCTGTGAACCAGAGGGTCACCAGTTTGATTCCCATTCAGGGCATATGCCTGGGTTGTGGGCCGGCTCCCCACTAGGAGGCATGTGAGAGGCAATCACACAAGGATGTTTCTCTCCCTCTCTTTCTCCCTTCCCCTCTCTGAAAATAAATAAATAAGATGCTATGACTCTAAGAATGCTTTGTCCTTAAAAATGAAAAATTATATGTATTTAACTGCTGTTGAGTGGAATGCTCTGAAATGTAAAAATTAGTTGGTTGATGTGGGAATTGAGACTTATGCAATGATAGGACTGCTACTGGACCTTGGAGCTAGATCCAGACCTGAACAGAGATTGCTTCAGGTAAACATCCTCAGAAATTGATTGACCCCTATCCTAAGCCCCATAGCATGCTGGTTCCTGAGACACATGATTGCATTTTCCCTTATCTGTGACAGCTCATGCTCTAGTGCCCCATCTATCCTGTCCTGTTCTATATAATTTTTAGTACCTGCCATGCAGTACAAAGGGTATCCACATCATCTTGCAGCCACCTAAGACACACCATGTATGTAAGTTCCCTAAATAGACTTTTGATATAATACTTTAGTTATCAGCCTCTCTCTTTGGTCTCTTGGTCCTGGAGATTTTCCCAACAGTTGACCATGTTGTTCAGGTTATTTGTACTTACTAACTTTCCTTTTTACTCAGAGAGAAGTACAATCAACCTTGGTTTTCAAATGTTTCCCATCTGGAACAATTCGTTTCTCAAACAAATTGTTCACAGAAAAAAATGTCCCAGTTGCTGAATAAAACTTTGCTTCTCCCCCTGAGAACTCTTTCATGCTGATAGCTGTTTGCTCATGCCTTCCTCTGGTGACAAACACAACAGAGATGCACCAGTACGAGCATGATTCGGTTTTTGAACAAATCACTTCTTGAACAGCCTTCTGGATCGAATTAAGTTTGATAACCAAGATTCCACTATACTGAATTCTTCAAATGTAATCGTGGATTTGCCTAGTTATCCTTTCAGTTCTACCCATTTTGTCTTCAAGTATTTTGAAGCTCTATTGTTAGTTGCATGCACATTTAGAATTGTAATGTCTTCTTGGTGCATGATTCTTTTGTCATATAATATATTTCACCATATATAATGTGCACCTACGTTTTTGGCCCAAACTTTCAGGAAAAAAATTTTTCATTTTCATTTCTCAATTCAATGTTTTATTTATTTATATTTAGAAACAAAATGGATCATTGTATTCCAGGGTATTATTTTGCATATGAATATCACTATTGCTTTCTAGAGTTACACTTTTAATGCATGAGCATAAATAAAATAATAAAAAAACATTTATATAGATATGGAATTAGTACTGCCCATGTATAATGTGCATCCTTATTTTTCCCCTAAAAAATATGGGCAAAAAAGTGTGCATTATACATGACAAAATACAGTAATGTTCCTTTTTATCACTAGTAATATTCTTTGTTTTGAAATCTGCTTTTTAATTTTTTTAATTTTTTTAATTTTTATTTTAAAGTATTTTTATTGATTTTGCTGTTGCAGTTTTCCCAATTTTTCCCCTTATATCCCCTCTTCACCTTGCTCCCACAACCCTCCAGCATTCCCCCACCCTTAGTTCATGTCCATGTGTTGTACATATAAGTTCTCTGAGTCCTCTGTTTTCTATACCATTTTTTATCTCTCCCTGTCTATTTTATACCTAACAATTATGCTTTCTCCCTGTACCTTTCTCCCACTATTTCTCTCTTCCCTCCCCACTGAACTCCCTCTGTGTGATGTCCATTTCTCTGATTCTGTTCCTGTTCTGGTTGTTTGCTTAGTTTTTGTTTTCATTGTTTTTCTTTTCTTTTAGGTTCATTTATTGATAGTTATAAGTTTGTTGTCATTTTATTGTTCATATTTTTTATCTTCTTTTTCTTAGATAAGTCCCTTTAACATTTCATATAATAAAGGCTTGGTGATGATGAACTCCTTTAACTTGACCTTATCTGGGAAGCACTTTATCTGCCCTTCTATTCTAAAGGAAAGCTCTGCTGGATAGAGTAATCTTGCATGTAAGTCCTTGCCTTTGATGACTTGAAATAGTTCTTTCCAGGCCCTTCTGGCTTGTAAGGTTTCTTTTGAGAAATCAGCTGATAACCTTATGGGAACTCCTTTGTAGGTAACTGTCTCCTCATCTCTTGCTGCTTTTAGGATTTTCTCTTTGTCTTTAATCTTGGGTAACTTAATGACATGTGCTTTTGTGTTCCTCTTTGGGTCCAACTTCTTTGGGACTCTCTGGGCTTCCTGGACTTCCTAGAAGTCTATTTCCTTCACCACATTGGGAAAGTTTTTTTTGTTGTTGTTGTTATTTGTTCAAATCTCCTTATCTCTTGCTGTTGTTCTTCTCCTTCTGGCACCCCTATTATTCAGATATTGGAATGTTTCAGGTTGTCCCAAAGAATCATCAGCCTTTCTTCATTTTTTTGGATTCTTGTTTCTTCATTCTGATCCAGTTGGATGTTAATTTCTTCCTCTTTTCCAAATTGTTGCTTTGAATACTGGTTTCCTTCTTGTCACTGTTGATTCGCTAAATATTTTGCTTTACTTAATTTTGGGTATCTTTCATTTGTTCTTTCACTTTTTGACCAAGCTCAATAAGCATTTTGATTACCAGGGCTTTAAATTCTCCATCAGATAGGTTGGCAGTCTCCTCATCACTTAGTTCTGAGGTTTGGCTGTTTTCTTTCCTTTGGGCCGTATTTCTTTGTCTTGGTGCAGCTGATAGGTTGTAAGGGGGCGGGGCCTTAGGTATTCACTAGGGCTGGGCAACCCTCTTTGCCCTGATGCCTGTGTGGGAGGGGCCAGAGAAGGAAAAATGCCACTTGCCTGCTAGTCTCAAGTGCACTTTCCAACAGACTTTTGGGTCAGACTGGAAGTATCTCTTACCTTGGCAACCCCAGCCTTGGCCCACAATCAGCTGAGTCTCGGTTTTCCCCTTAAGTCAGTTCCTCCTGCCCTGCTCCAACGAGCTTGGCAGTCAGCTCTGCCCCTCAGCCGCCTGTCCAAGGTTTTTCTGAGTCAGCCACGAGGTCCGCCTTACCAGTCTGGTTGTTCTGGTTGATTTTTCTTTAATTCCTCAATTATTGGAGTTCCATGCAGTTTGACTTTCTGGCAATTTTGGTTGTTTATTGATTTTAGATTGATTGTTATCCTCCTTTTGGTTGTGTGAGGAAGCAAAAAGGGTTTCTACCTACACCTCCCGCTTGGCCAGAACTCTATCTGCTTTTTAAAAAAGATTTTTAGAAATATATTTGATTTTTAGACAGAGGGGAAAGGAGGGAGAAAGAGAGGGAGAGAAACATCAATGTGTGGTTGCCTCTCATGTGCACCCCCACCAGGAACCTGGCCCACAACCTAGGTATGTGCCCTGACTGGGAATCAAACCAGTGACCTTTTAATTCACAGGCCAGTGCTCAATTCACTGAGCCACACCAGCCAACGCATGCTTTATCTGATATTAATATAGCCAATATCCCTTCCTTCCTTCTTCCCTTCTTTCCTTTCTTTCATTAAAAAAAAATGTATTTTGAAATAATTTTAGACTTATAGAAAAGTTACAACACTCATACAGAGATTTCCCACACATATTTCAGCAAAAATCCCCTAATGTTAACATCTTCTGTAACTACGATGTAATAATGAAAACTGAGAAATTAGCATTGGTACTATAGTATTAACATGCCTACAGACTTTATTTGGCATTTATCAGCTTTTTACCACTGTTTTCTTTTCTGTTCCAGAATCCCACATAATAATTAGTTGTATGTCTTCTTATTCTTCTCCAGTGGCAGCTTCTCATTCATGCCTTGTCTTTCATGATCTTGACACTTTTGAATAGTATTAGTCAGTTATTTTATTTTACTTTTTAAAAAATCCTCATGCAAGGACACGCTTTATTGATTTGAGAGAGAGAGGAAGGGAGAGAGAGAAGAATTGATGGAGAGAGAAACATCAATCAGTTGCCTCCTTTATGAGCCCCAACTGGGAATTGAACCTGAAACTTAGGTATGTGTCCTGACCAGGATTGAATCCACAACCTTTTGCACTACAGGAGGACGCCCCAACCAACTGAGCCACCTGCCAGGGAGTTAGTCGGTTATTTTGTAAACTATTCCTCGATTTGTCTTATGTCTGAGGTTTTCTCACGATTAGACTGAAGTTATTCAGTTTTGGAAAGAAAACTGCATAATGTGTCCCTAAAAGTTCATTGTATTAGCAGGTACATGACATCAGTATGTCTTATTACTGGTGATTTTGAACTTGGTCACTTAGTGTCTGCAAGGTTGTTTCTACTGTAAAGTGTCTATTTTCCCCTTTAGTGATAAATAAACATCTGAGGGAATATACCTTCAGACTATTCAAATAAACAGTTTCTTCTCAAACTTCATGTTATTAATTTTAGCCTGTGAATCTTGCCTGTACCAATTATTACAGTGGTGGTGTAACAATGACTTTCTATTTCCTTCATTCCTTCTCCAGTTAACTGTAATTTATCTGTAAAGAGCTGTCCTTTCTCTCCCATCAGCTTCCTTTTTGATTAGTGTTTGTATGGTATATTCTTTTCCATTCGTTTACTTTTAATCTAACTGTATCTTTGTATTTAAAGTGGTATACAGCCTATGTTGTGGTATTTTAAAAAATTACTTATTCAAGTGAAATTCAAACAATGTAAAATCATCCCTTTTAAAGAGAACAATTGGTATTTAACACAATTAAAATATTGTGCAGCCATGACATCACGATCTATTAAAATTCAATCAGATGATCTCTGCCTTTCAACTGTTATAGTATACTTGTATACTATCTATACAAGTATGTAATAAATATAATTATTAATAGGATTGGATTTAGGGCTACCATATTGTCAGTCGTTTCCTGCTTTTATTTCTGTTGTTGTTGTTCCATCTTTCCTGCTTTTCTTTATTATTTGAATTTTTTAATTATTCCATTTTAACTTATCTGTTAGTTTTTTGCCTATATCTCTCTGGATCACCATTATAGGGGTTGCCTAGAAATTCCAGTGTATATAACTAACTTTTCATAGTTTACTCAGAGTTAATATTTTACTACCTCAAGTAATACATAGAACCATTTAACCACATAGGCCTCTTTACCCCTCCTCCTCTATAGTATAGCTATTATATATATGACGTGTACATTGGAAAATTCCAGTGGTTTAATTTTTGCTTTCACTCAGTCACACATATTTATTTTTAGAGATTTTATTTGGAATGAGGGGAAGGGAAGGAGAAAGAGAGAAACCTCAAGCCACTGAGTCACACCAGCCAGGGCTCACTTAGTCACACATATTTAAAGGAACCTTGAAAGAAGAAAAATAGACCTTTAGATTTACCTAACTATTTAACACTTTTACTACTGTTCTTTTATTCCTAAAATTCCAAGTTTTCCTCTGGTATTATTTCCCTTCAGCCTGAAGAGCTTCCTTTAGCAATTCTCTTAGAACAGATGTGTTAATGACATAGTCTTTTAGTTGTCTTTGATTTGACAATGCCTTTATTAGCCTTCGTTCTTAAAGAATGTTTTTGCTGGATATAGAGTTCTGGGTTGACAGATGTTTTCTTTTGGCACTTTCAAGATTTCATTCCACTGTTTTCTGGCCTCCGTGTTTTACAATGAGAAATCTTTTGTCACTGAAATCATTGTTCACCACTGTTTCACCCCTATATTTCATTTCCTCTGCTGCTTTCAATAATTCATCTTTGTTTCCAGCAGTGATATAGCTCTAGGTGGCACACCTAATTTCCCAACTTAGCTTCATTGCCAAGTTCCTTGACTACTTGTTCACCTCACATGTACTCTTAAATATATTTCATTTGGATTTATGTCCTCATGGCTTCCTGAAATCACTGTTGCAGTGGCATTAGTTTTAAATTAGCTGGATCCTTTTCAGTGCTTATGTTTCCTCTTATTATCAGCCAGCATTAATTGATACTTTATTATGTGCAAGGCTTTGTGCTAATAGCTTTACATATGTCATCCAATTGAATCTTCACAGTAACTCTATTACATAATATTATTAACCTCTTTTTACAAATGCTTGTAAAGTTCTAGCGATTGTGCCCAAGGTGTCATTGGTCAAAGTGGCAAAGTCAAGATTCATGCCTAGGTCTGTGCAACCCCAAATCATGATGCAATTATTGGCTCTTATTCACCATTTCCTGTTTCTTTAAACTCCTCTTTCTGAGAGAGGATAGTAAGAAGCTAGGAAAATTCCTAGGCAAGTGGAATGGGAAAACTGAGACAAGAAAATTATACAAGACCAAACAGTTTGAGCAACTTATAGCCAGCTGATGAGTCACAAGAACTTACTACCCTTAACCAAGAACACTTGAGAGTGAATAGTTTGTACCTCTCTTCCCTAAGCAAAGGACACATGGCTGAGATCTCCCTGGTCTGGAAGAGAGAAAAAAGAGACCCAGTTAACACCATCTGTGCCACCCAAAACCAAGGACAGACAAGTCATGGAAACAAATAACAAAAACCTTGTTAAAAGCCAGACAGACTCAAGATAAAAGTAAAACAGTACAGCAGACCAAAGAATACTCCCGACCCTTCACCCTGCCCATGAACTCATTTTGATGCATCAGCATATTAAAAATGCACCTGGAAATCTGATATATATTCTGCTGAAATCTTCCCTTCATATTCTCAGTCACAGAGAAAAGATAAAAAGCCCTCAGGACAGACCCAGTGCAGCTCACTCAAGAGCTTGCCCCTGCCCCTTCTCGGATACGAACTCTTTATTTCCTCCTAAACTCTAAGGGTCCCAAGGAGACTTGCAGCCAGGGGAGTAGTCTAGGGCAATGGCAGCTCAACCCAGGCTTAGCCCCTGACGCTGCCTCTGGGGCCCTCTTTATCTCTGACTTTTTATTGAGCTATAGGCAGTGACACCTTGGCTCACTTCTGTCTCCGTGACCCTTACTTCCCAGTGAGCTAACAGCAGCCCCGCCTTGGCTCAGTTCTTTCCTATCACGTTTTAGGGAGCCAAAGCAGAGCACTACCTAGATTCTCTCCTGTTACTTCTTCTACCTTAAGTCTTTCCTTCGTTTCATTCTCTCCAGCCTTAATAAATGTACTATTAAAAGTGCCTGGACTCATGTTGTGAAACCTTTCTTATACAAAGTCAAGAACCCACACACTCCAGAGCAGTGCCTGTACAGTAACACTCCCCTGGTTCAAGGACAAAATTCTACCTTAGTTTCCTTTCAAATTCTCTGGCTGCCAGTTCTCTAGTTCCTTCGCATGTTCTGTTACCCAAGATTGACTCCTCAAACCTCATTGTTCATGTTTCTTCTAAACTCTCCTAGAGACGGTTCTATTATATAAAAATGATACCCTTTTATAATGATCACACATATTAATATACAAAGGTACATAGTACAAAGCACACCATTCTTCTTCATGACAGCATAAACTTTATTGTATGGCTATACTCTTTTGTATTTATCATTATAGCAGTTACAAGTATTTAGGTTACATCATATTCATGTATGTGCATCATTTTTGCTCATGTATGAGTACAAATACAGGATAAGTTTCTAGATGTGTCATTTCCGGGTCAAAGTGTAGAGATGTCTTTTTAAAAACTAGCTTTTATGTAATAAAAGTAACACATATTTGGCTCAGTACAAAAAATATATAATAAAAACTCTTCTTTCCACCTCAGACATCTAGCTCCTCTCTCCTCAGTTAACCACTGTTAATAGATTCTCTAGAAAAACCTTTATGCATAAGCATGTGTATATGTGTGTGTACATGGTGTTTAGATTATTGTAGAAAGAGAAATTTTGTGTAGTTCCTGAGGTAAACTAAAGAGAGGGAAAGATGGAGAGGCAGCAAAACCGAAGTGGCAGCAATCTGAAAGATGAGCAACAGGTGGTAAAGGACTCAAACTAAGCAGAAGCAATGGGAATAGGAAACGAAAGTGTAGATTTAAGAAATATCTAAGAGGTAAAGTCAGTAGTAGGATTTTATAAGTATTTGAAGATGGAATGTGTGGGGGGAAGAGGACTCCTCATTACTTCCACATTTCTAACCTCAGTACCTGGGTTGATGGTGGGTGGCACTGTTCACTGAGACAAAGAGCTGGTGGGGACAGAGTGATCATTTCAGTTTTTGGTATATGGAATTTAAAGTAGCTCTGGCCCTGCCTGGTGTGGCTCAATGGATTAAGTGTCAGCTTGTAAACCAAAAGGTCGCCAGTTCTATTTCCGGTCAGGGCACATGCCTGAGTTGTGGACCAGGTCCCCAGCCAGGGGCATGTGAGAGCCAATCATTTGATGCTTCTTTCCCTCTCTTTCTCCCTTCCTTCCCCTCTCTCTAAATTTTTTTAACCTAAAAAAAATAATAAAGTGGTTGTGAAACATCCAACTAAAGATTCCTATATGCAGCTGGACAGAAATCTGGGAAACAAGCACATCTGAGCATCACCACATATAATTATATGACATACAATTAACTGATA
Organism: Sturnira hondurensis; assembly: GCF_014824575.4. NCBI lineage: Eukaryota > Metazoa > Chordata > Mammalia > Chiroptera > Phyllostomidae > Sturnira > Sturnira hondurensis. The sequence continues at coordinate 3,101,758 of NW_028089713.1, read as the reverse complement.
GTTGAAACCAAGGAAATGGATGAAATAACCCGGGAAGAAAATGCAGAGTGTGACACCATGAAGGCTGAGGAGAGAATCCTGGGGAGCATGAAAAAAGTGAACGATAGAGAAAGAAAACCTGCAAAGGAACTAGAGAACTGGCAGCCAGAGAATTTGAAAAGAAACAAAGATAGAATTTTGTCCTTGAACCATGAGAGGGGGAGTTTAAAGAAATAGAAAATGGTGAATAAGGGCCAATGATTGCATCATAATTTGGGGTTGCACAGACCTGGGTGTGAATCCTGGTTTTACCAGTTTCACCAATGACACCTTGGGCACATCACTAAAACTTTACAAGCATTTGTAAAAAGAGGTTAATAATATTATTTAATAGAGTTACTGTGAGAATTCAACTGGATGATATATATAAAGCTATTAGCACAAAGCCTCACACATAATAAAGTATTGATAAATGCTGGATAATAAGAGGGAAAATATGCACTGAATATGATCTATCTAATTTATTTATTTTTATTTTTGGTTAGGTACAGTGAACTTTATCGATTGTGCATGACAAAGTAGGGCTCCCTAAGCCTCTTTCTTTTCTTCAGGAGGTCTGAGTTGAACACTGCGGAGCTCAGGAAATTCTCAGTGTGTCGGGGGACTGATTTGGGGCAAGGACTCCCCAGCAGTTGAAGGTCTCTTTTCCTCTCACCAGGGCTGTTGGTCCAGGAGGCTCTTATTCTTTGGAGGCCATGTAGACCACAAGGTCCACCACCCTGTTGCCAAATTCATTATCATACCAGGAAATGAGCTTGACAAAGTGGTCATTGAGGGCGATGCCAGCTCCAGCATTGAAGGTAGAGGAGTGGTGTCACTGCTAAAGTCTCAGGAGACCACCTGGTCCTTGGTATAGCCCAGGATGCCCTTGAGGGGGCCCTCTGATGCTTGCTTCACCACAAATTCATTATCATACCAGGAAATGAGCTTGACAAAGTGGTCATTGAGGGCGATGCCAGCTCCAGCATTGAAGGTAGAGGAGTGGTGTCACTGCTAAAGTCTCAGGAGACCACCTGGTCCTTGGTATAGCCCAGGATGCCCTTGAGGGGGCCCTCTGATGCTTGCTTCACCACCTTCTTGATGTCATTGTATTTGGCAGCTTTCTCCAGGTAGCATTTCAGATCCACAACTAACGCATTGGGAGTGGGGACACGGAAGGTCCTGCTAGTGAGCTTCCCATTCAGCTCAGGGATGCCCTCGCACACAGCCTTGGTAGCACAAGTAGAAGTTGGGATGGTGTTTTTGGCAGCCCCTCAGCTATCATGCCACAGCTTCCCGGCAGAGCCATCTACAGTCTCCTGGTTGGCAGTGATGGCTGGATCATTGTTATGAGTCCCTCCTCAATGCCTACTCTGTCATGGATGACCTTGGCTGGTGCAGGAGCTATTGCTGACAGTCTTGAAAGAGATGTCATACTTGTCATGGTTCACACTCATCTGAAACATGGGGGCATCTGTAGAAAGGGCAGAGATGATGACCTTCTTCGCTTCACATTTCAAGTGAGCCCCAGCGTCTCCATGGTAGTGAAGACACCAGTGGACTCCACAACACATTTAGCCCCAGCATCCCCCCATTTGATGTTGGTGGGATCCAGCTCCTGGTAGACAGAGATGGACTTTCCACTGCTGACAATCTTCCCATTCTCAGCCTGGACTGTGACTTTCAATTTGCCATGAGCAGAATCATGCTGGAACATGTACGCCACATAGTTGAAGTCAATGAAGTGGTCAGTGAGTGTGACAATATCCACGCTGCCAGAATTAAAAGCAGCTCTGTTGACCAGGCACCCAATACAGCCAAATCCATTCACTTTGACCTCCACCGTCATGTCTCAAGGTTGTAGATGGCACTATGCAGGAAGATGTGGCTGTCTGTTGAATAAAAGGAGCAGAGAGCCAATCCATCCAATTTAAAACTAATGCCCCTACCACAGTAATTTCAGAGAAGCCATGAAGACATAAATCCAAATGAAGTATATTGAAGAGTACAAGTGAGGCAACAAAGTAGTCAGGGAACTTAGCAATGAAGATAAATCGGGAAATTGGGTGGGAAACAAGGAATTGAGAAGAATGTTTCCCCCACCTTTTTTTTTAATTGATGGTGGCAGCAGGCGGGGGGCGGGGAGGGTTGGTAGGGTCATGTATGTAACTAGGCTTTGAAGAACAACCAGCGTCAGATAAGTTAAAATACAAGAGGCCTAGGGATAATAGGTAGGATCTAGAAGGGGTCATTCTTTAATGCTTCCATTGACTCTTCACTGTGATCACTCCTGCTCAACATTACCTCTGGTTCAGGCTTTCTGAAACACAACTTTCCAAATGTCACATACCTCTACCTTTTTGTCCTATTTCAAAGCCTTCAAGGAATCCTTACGGTCCCTGAAATATTATTCAAATGCCTTCCTAACATTCAAGGCCCTTCATAATCTTGCTCCAATCCACTTTTATGATGTTTACTCTTTCCATAACCTGTGGACCTTTTCCTGGTTGAATTTCTCTTCTCACTCCTTTAGGTGTCTCCCTAACCTAGCTTTCCCCCTTGCCTTCACTTAGCCTCTCACCTCTGTTCTGAGGTCAATTGACTTGAGGTCGATTTAAGCCTCCCTCCCTTCAAAAAGTACTGTGTTTCCTGCAACTGCTCTTTTCTGTGGCTGCCTCTTCCTTTTAACTTTCCTGGACACTAAAGTGGAGGTTGCAGGCCAGTCTACAAAGCACAAGGTGATTTTTTAAGGTTTGTTTTCAGTTAGCCTCCAAATTTACAAATCAGAAATTTGGACATTATTTAAAAAATCTGAGCCCTGGCTGGCGTAGCTCAGTGGATTGAGCACGGGCCTGCGAACCACACAATCGCGGTTCGATTCCCAGTCAGGGCACATGTCTGGGTTGCAGGCCAGTTCCCAGCAGGGGACGTACAAGAGGCAACCATACATTGATGTTTCTCTCCCTCTCTCCTTTCCTTCCCCTCTAAAGATAAATAAATAAAGTATTAATTTAAAAAAAATCTGAATTTATAGCTTCTCTTGAAAAATTGGAAGATGTATTGTCACTCAGTCTACATTTCCTCCTAGCAAACAGGGGCTGGAGTTGGTAACGGCTAGCCCTATAGTTAGGGCATGCACTCCAGTTTTATTCTTATGTGTGGCTCACCATACTCACATACACATGTGCCTGGCTCATGTAAGCTTTTGATTTTGTAACCCCAGGTTCAAACTATGGCTGGACACTTGGTGTACACTAGCTGGTGGTTATTTATCTTTATATCCATCATGTCTTCCAGGAAAGTTCCACATATCATGCCTATTTGAGAATCCCCACAATGCCTAGCACAATCACCTAACAATAGAATATTTAGCATAAGATAAATGATGATGATATTGATAATGAAAACCTAGTTTGCCTTTTCCTAGTTAACCTATCATGCAACGAAACTACAGTTAGCTCACTCCAAAAAGAAATACCAATAAAAAAATATTCTATGTGAGGAAATCAAATAGCCTAAGAAAGCATTGGGAGTAGACAGGCAGCACCAGGAAGGTAGACTTCAGTAATACCAGCCCAGGTCCTGCAGCTAGAGCAAGAAGTTTGAAATGTATCCGTTGTAGTTAGTAGGTATTTGTGACTCCCATACAAAGCTTCTTGCTGGAAGACTCTGTTGGTCCCAATTTCCTCGCTCATGTTGGACAGCTGAGACCTAAAGGCAGAAAGAAAAAGAGAAAGGATGATGGATAACAGTGATGGGCAGTGGGTTAGAGAAGGGACTATCCACTCATGTGGCAGTTACTTTTCCACACTATTTTCTAATGTGAGAAAGTACAAACTGAGGCTGCTCCCAACCTGTGGAACACACAGAGTTGGCTAGAAATTATGAGGGATAGGTTAGGATTTGAATCCGGATCACATGACTCCACAGTCACAACACTACTGCTATATGAAGAGATACGGATTTACCATGAGGCTAATTAAGCTCAACCTTCAGGACCCCTTACTTACAGAAGCTTTGTTCAAGACTCTGAGGAGGGCTATAGTAATGCGTTCATGTGGTCTCTATAAAACTTGCAAAAGATATTTTAATAATAAATGCTTAAGAGTCATGTGTGTGTTTATGTTTTGTCATGCAGATATTGACTCTCTTCAATATCTTCCACTTGTTGGGCATTTTGGGGATCTAAGAGGAAATTGAGTTGGGATGTAATTATTGTGTTAAATTTATGCAATTTACAACCAACTTTTTTATTGATGTGTGAGAGAGAGACAGAAACATCACTTTGTTTTTCCCCTTATTTGTGCATTAATTGGCTGATTGTTGTATGTGTCCTCATTTGAGATAGAACCTACAACCTTGGACATATTAGGATGATGCTCTAACTAATTGAGCTAGCTGGCCAAGGCCTACAGTTATTTTTATTATAGTCGTTAATGCAAGACATGCAGGTATAGAAATGGCTTTCAAGAATTGGCCCTGGTCAACTAGCTCAGTTAGTTAGAGTGTCATCCCCATACACCAAGGTTGTAGATTTGATCCCTAGTCAGGGCACATACAAGATACAACCAATGAATGCATGAATAAGTGGAATGACGATATGATGTATCCCTCTCTCCCTTACTTTCTCACTCTCTCTCTCTAAAATCAATTGTTTTAAATTTTTAAATGAAAAAAGAATATCCATATTACCTATTGGGTGCACTCATCTGGCATTATGACCCGAAGTTGTAGGGCCACAGGTCGTATCTTGATATAAGTGGCATGTAGATCATGGAGAAGAAACCAGGTTTTAAATGTTTGGAGCCAGAAGCTAGTTCATGGAAAATTCCTCCAATTATCACATATACAAAAATTTTTTGTAGACTTATTTTTAGACAGAGGGAAAGGGCAAAAGAGACGGACAGAAACATCAATGTGTGGTTGCTTCTAGGGTGTCACTTAGTGGGGACCTGGCCTGGAAACTAGGCATGTGCCCTGACTGGGGATGGAACCAATGACCCTTTGGTTTGCAGGCTGGCAATCAACCCACAGAGCTACACCAGCCAGGGCTCATATATATATAAGGTTTTAAGTGGAGGATTCAGTTATTACTAACACCTGGTATGGTAGCAAGACCTCAATGATCTCTGCCTCCTTAGTTCCTCCCACATTATGTCAGGGTTGAGCTGTGTGAGTAAGAGAATTTGGAATAAGTGATGATGTATGTCACTTCCAAAGGTAGATCATAAAACACATTGCACTTACAGCTTCTGTCTTGGTCTCTCTCTTTTTTTCCTTTGTTCTCTCTCCCTCATTCCCTCTCTCTAGTTCTGGAAGAATTCAGCTAGCTGCTCGTATCCTGAGCAGCCCCAGGGCTGCTGGGCAGAAACTGGTGTCCCTTTTTAATAGCTGCTGGAGTGAGCTTGGAAAGCAATCCTCTAGCTCCAGTCAAGCCTTCAGATGACTTGCAGACCTGGCGAACAACTTGATTATAACTTCATAAAAGACCATGAGCCAGAATCACTAGCTAAACTGCTCCTGAATTCCTGTTCCACAGAAACTGTGAGATAAAAATAGTTTGTTGTTTTATGCCACTAAATTTGGGGGTATTATACAGCAATAGATACCGTATTTTTTGGACCATAAGATGCACCTAGGTTTTAGAGGAGGAAAACGGGAAAAAAAAATTGAAGCAAAAAATGTGGCAAAACTTCTTGCCAAGATGGAGGCATAGGTAGACACACTGTGCCTCCTCACACAACCAAAATTAAAGACGACAATTTAGAAACAAAAAAAAACAACCAGAACTGACAGAAAATTGAACTATATGCAAGTCCGACAAACATTCATCCAGACCTGTAAGAGGGGCAGAGTCGGCAGCTGGGAGAGAGGGGTCACGGCAGGAATAAGTGGTGGCTGGCAGACCCCAGGCACACAAGCAGTAGCTAGCAGACCCTGGGTGCAGGGAGGAAATGAGCTGACTCAGTGAGGTGCACAAGGTAGCTGGCCAACTGTGGTCACACATTCCTGTGCAGATAAACCAGGCGAAAACGGGCAGCAAGACAGACTGCACAACCCAGGGCCCCAGCGCTGGGAAATAAAGCCCAAAAGCACTGATTGAAAACACTTGTGGGGGGTTGAGGCGCTGGGAGAGACTCCCAGCCTCACAGGAGAGTTAGCTGGAGAGACCTACAGGGTCCTAGAATGTACACAAGTCCACCCACCCGGGGACCAGCACCTGAAGGGCCAAATTTGCTTGTCGGAAGCAGCAGAAGGGACTGAAATCCAAGAGAGAGCCGAGCAAGTACAATTATTCCCCTCTCTGACCCTGCCCCCAAATACAGCGTCACAACCCAGCGACTTGGGTTGCCCTGCCCTGGTGAGCACCTAAGTCTCCACCTCTCATACAGGTGCAACAAGACAAAAAAAATGGTTCAAATAGAAGAACAGATCAAAACCCCAGAGACAATATATCTAAGTGACCAAGAGATAGCCAACCTATCAGATGCATAGTTCAAAGCACTGGTGACCAGGATGCTCACAGAATTGGTTGACTTTGGTTGCAAATTACTTGAAAAAATGAAGGCTACACTAAGTGAAATGAAAGAAAATAAATGCACAGGGAACCAATAGTGATGAGAAGGAAACTGGGATGCAAATCAAGGGAGTGGACCAGAAGAAAGGAAAAAAACAACCAAACAGAAAAGAATGAAGAAACAAGAATTCAAAAAAAAAATGAGAAGAGGCTTGGGAATCTCCAGGACATCTTTAAACATTCCAACATCCGAATTATAGGGGTACCAGAAGGGGAAAATAAACAGCAACAAGTGGAAAACTTATTTGGACAAATAATAAAGGAGAACTTCCCCAGTCTGGCAAAGAAAATAGACTTCCAGGAAGTCCAGGAAGCTCAGAGAGTCCCAAAGAAGTTGGACCCAAGGAGGAACACACCAAGGCACATCATCATTACATTAGCCAAGATTAAAATGAAGGAGAGAATCCTAGAAGCAGCAAGAGATAAGGGGACAGTCACCTACAAAGGAGTACCCATCAGACTGTCAGTGGATTTCTCAAAAGAGACCTTACAGGCAAGAAGGGGCGGGAAAGAAGTATTCCAAGTCATGAAATCCAAAGACCTACATCCAAGATTGCTCTATCCAGCAAAGCTTTCATTTAGAATGGAAGGGCAGATAAAGTGCTTCTCAGATAAGGTCAAGTTGAAGGAGTTCATCATCATCAAGCCCTTATTATATGAAATGTTAAAGGGACTTATCTAAGAAAAGGAAGAAAAAAATATGAACAGTAAAAAGATAGCAAACTCAGTTATTAACAACCACACCTAAAACAAAAAGCAAACTAAGCAAACAACTAGAACAGGAGCAGAACCACAGAAATGGAGATCATATGCAGGGTTAGAAACAGGGGAGTGGAAAGACAGAGGGGGGAAAAGGTACAGAGAATAAGTAGCATAGATGGTAGGTAGGAAATAGACAGGGGGAGGGCAGGAATACTATGGGAAATATAGAATCTAAAGGACTTGTGACACATGGACATAAACTAAAGGGGTGAATGGTGGGGAGGGGCTGTGGAGGGTGGAGGGGAATGAAGGGGGGGAAATGGGACAACTGTAATGGCATAATCAATAAAATGTATTTAAAATAAGGAAAAATATTTAATAACATAAATAACATAGTATTTCACCAATGTAAAGGTAAAGCTAAATTTGGACTATAAGACACACACCCCCATTTCCCCCCAAATTTGGAGGGAAGGTGCATCTTATAATCCAAAAAATACGTAAGTAACACATCTAGTAAAAATGGCAGTTCTCTCCTGGCCAAGAATATATTCAATAATTCAATAATTCAACAATGTCTGAGTACTTATATTTATATGAAACTGGATAGATTTCCCCAAATTTGGCAATAATTCTATAATATTTAAGACATTACTAATAAATTGTGAAGTTAAAAGAAACTTTTCTAAAGTATCATAGATAAAATTGTTTTTAGTAAAGATGCCAGAGGAGTGATTTATTTTATTCTCTTTATAGAAAGTATTACAAAATTGTTGTCATATGAATAAGCAATCAAAGCATATGCAGCTAACAATATAGAAAAATGTATTATAAATGTATTAGTAAAAACATTGCCTTTTTTGAGTTTGTAATGTATGTGATACAAAGTTGTGTTTTTTAATGTGTAATTTATCGTGATTTTCTTTACTAGTACTTTTGAATTAATTTTGTCTCAGTAATTGTGCATTCTTTTTCTAGTGGGGTCTATAAAACCTTGGCTGTTATACTAGTCCAAAATGTTTTGTCAATTACTTACAGAAGAGGTCTAGGATTGTTTGAAATTAATTGAAACTTGAAGTGGGGTTTGAGTAAGAGGAATCTGTGCCCTTGATCTGGAAAGACACTTCACCCTCATAACATACAAGGCCCACATCTACCTGCTGAGAATCCCGTTTGTGTATATTAGGGAGAGGATGGAATCCTCCTGTGGACTGCACCCTGGCCTTTGGAGGACCACCTCACTAGTTCTCTCTCTTTCAAATAGCCCCAGGCTTTTAACTTCTCTTCTCTTCAATATCCATTTGTATTTTCTTTTCCCCCATTGGGAGAAACTAGTGGAAACTATATTTCATTCATTCTAAGATGTACATCCTTCCCAAATCTACCATCTCTGATCAATGGCCTGTCAGAGTTCAGTTGCAGGGTTTTGTTTTCTTTCAGAAGTCTGTGAAATAGGATACATTTTACAATGCCTTAGATTTGATGAAATATGATGTAACTATATGTAGCATATTAGTCAGGCATCAGCTTAGAAAGCCCTAGGCTGGACACCCCTTCAAAGTTTGGGAAGCTTTGTGTTAAACTGAAAAAATAAAGGTGCTGTGGCATGGAGAGAAATTGGTCACCAGCAGCCTGCCTGTGAAGTCTGGTTGACATGGCAACCACAGAGTGTTGTTATGTAAGGTAGGAACTGAGTCTAGAATTCCAATGCTGTGACTTCTTACTTTGAAAGAAGATAAAAGCCTAGGTGTGAGGAGACTCAGGACCCCACTGTCGGCTGGCTGGACTCCTTCACCAAGCTGGTAAGTGGCAGAAAATGCCCAAGAGCAAATAGAAGGTACCTGGAGTCCCATTTGCTTTACCATCAAGTGTACCCATCAAGTGTATCCTCTCTTAGTAGCATAACTGTGTCCTTTTGAGTTCAGTAAAATGTTGCCACCTAAGCAAGTTGAGTCTCTAACTCTGGGCATTTTAGGCTCCTAATTTATCAGTGTAATCTATTTAAGTATATTTGACTACAAAACAGTTAGAATCAAGAATCAAGAATATATGTTAAGTTAATGAGATTATTTCTCAGAAATGAGATGAGATTTAAACTTTCTATTCTTTACATTAGAAAGAATAGAAAACTTTCTACTATTTACATTCTTACAATAGAAAACTTTCTTTTATTTACATTTTTAAAAACCACTCATATGTAACACTTTCATCATTAGAGGAAAAAAGGTAGAAACAGTCAAATAGGAAAATACAGGCTAACGTTAATAATTGAGGAGGCCATCGCCTCTCAGCCTTTTGGCTAAGATCAAGTGTTGTATCTGCTCTTATCAGTTTAATAATTGAGGCGGCCAAAGCTCATCAATTCAAATCCAATTTCAAAGCTCAAATCAAAATTCTTCCTTTTTGTCCCCCAACCCTCATGTTTGGTGAGCATGAATTGTTTTTCCAATACGAAAATTTGTTTTAAGAACTATAACACCCCTAAAGCCTAACTTCCCTTCTTCAAATAAAAACAAGTGCACAAATCCATCAACACTGAATGGGAAAAGTTGTTTATTTCTAAATTAGATGGCCACACAGTTGGGACATCCACACAGATGTCCACACATGATTAAGCAAATACTTTTGGTAAGCAAAAACTGATCGCTTACTGTCTGACAGACAGTTCTCCTAGCTTCCTTGCTTACTACCTCATTTGATTTAAAAAAACTTAAAAAAAATCAAAGACGGTTTCAATAAAACCGTTACCTTTATAAAACGCATTCTTCGGAAAGGAAGGTTGCCTAGCAACTCTCCTCCCACGTGACACTGCGACCAGGGCCGCCATCTTAGCATCGCCTCATAAAGGAACTACGCCTCCCAGAATCCTTGTGATTGCGTCGTGCTGGCACTTTTACCGCCCGGCCTTAGAGCTGAGCTTGTAGTCGGGCGCCATCTTTGACGCTGGCAGTTTCGGATTTTTGCTGGTGTGCTGTTGTGAGGACGGCGGAGGCTAACGGCTAAGAAAGAAGAAGGACGTGGTACAAGCGGGAGTCGGGGAGAGTGTCCTCGGTTCGGTAAAGTTTCTGTTCTCTGCTAACTAGACCCGTTTTTTGATTCCCTGGTGGCTTGGGGCCGGGAGGTTGGAGAGTGGGCGAGGGGAGTGGCTGCGGCCTCCCCTCGCCCCTGGGTCGCTGCCTAGCCCGGGAAGTCACAGCGGGTCCTTCGCCCCCGCCGTAACGACAACCCCTCTCTTACCCTCCCCCCACTCTGGTCGCTGCCCTCATCGGGGCGGGCGGGGAACCCCGGACGCCCAGTGTTCCCGTCCACCCCACCTCCACCACAACCCACCTCGCCCCACCCCCACTGCGCCTGCTCCCTTCCCAGCCAACCTTCCTCCCCTCCCCCACATCCGGTGTTGGCGAAACTAGGAACCCAGAGCAGCCACTGCAACCGTCTTGCTCCTCGACTCCCGGAGTCAGAACTGACACCAGATCGCCTTCTTCGGGGCCGTAGTTTCCCTAGTTTAGCGAACCCCCACTGCTTAAATTAACGTGAGTGCCAGGAGCTGAATTTACATACTCTCATTCCTCTCCAGGGTCCCACTACTTTGGAGGTTTTCTCCAACTCCACATGCAGAAAGCTACCTACCTTATTCTGGTATCCTACACCCCTTCCCTACCTTAATATTCCCAGCCCTCAGCATCGGAGTCAAGAACAACAGGGACACTTCTGTGTTCGTTGTGAGATTGATGAAACCGTAATGAAGAACACCCCCTAAACTCCCGTAATCGGTGCGGATTCCTATGGGGGAGGCCCCTATCACTGACATCCTCCAGGCCTTGGTTCTGGACCTTGAGAGGCTGTGGAAATAGTGAACTAGCGATGCTTTTTAGGGTAAATGTATGTAGGTATTGGGGGAAGGGGAGGGATCAACTGAGAAGGAATGGAAGTGGTTTAAAACTCATTTCAGTTTTTGCTGTTTATATATAGTCCAACTTATGAGTTACTCATTTACAGGCCATAAAACTTCTCCAGACTAAAAATGTCTGAAAACTAAACTTGGATTAATTCTTGATACAAACGGTAAATTAAAAGCGTCCCGTGACCTTGATTTTAATTTCACTCATAAAGCACTTCTTTAGCCACCCACATTTTTAAAAACTGTTACTTTTAGTTAGAGCTGAGAGGGGTTAATTAGAATTTGTTGTTAATGACCAGTATGTGGAGTCTGATTTAGCGGTCCAGAATTGACTTTTTGGGTTGTATTGACAATTCACAGTCCTAAATGATCAATGTTGAAATGATGCACTATGTTTTTGTTTAAATGAAATGTCCTGAATATTAATTTCAGAATTAATGGAAATTGATGTTGCTACTGTGAAACATCATAAAATACATATTTTAAAAGCTGAAGGCATTTCAAGCAGATATAGTTCTTGATGAAGCAGAAAGAACGGGAGCAAGGAATTTGGAAAACCTGGCGTCTAGCTGGTACTGAGCAACTTTATGACTCTGGGAAAATGGGCCTCAGTTCTTTTTTCTGTAACATGAGGGAATTGGACAATTTGAATTCAGAACTCAGAAAGTTGGACGGGATCTTAAAACCCTCAGAGAAAGATTTGGGGAATGTTCTCTATTGCTGTCACTTTTCCTCCAAAAATAACCTGGCTTGGAAGTCATTGGTCCAAAGGGAATTTGATTCCCCATAGAAATTGGAGACTAGGTAATGCAAGTAGAGAGGAACAGCTGTATTTCTGCTTGAGTAATAAACCTGCTAACAGATTCTGGTATAAATTTTGGGGACATAAAGAGAATGAGTGTATGTACCCTAAGTGTACCAATTTCCTCACTCTCTCCTGGCAGGAGATGTAGCAATTTTAGTGGTGCTGGGATTCTGGGCTGTGTTTCTATTAACTCTAATACAGATAAAGAAGATATGGTAGAGAGAAAGATGGTGGCAGAAGGAATGGATAAAGAGGCAAAATTGCCCGCTAAAAAGAAAAGAAAGAAGGGTTTGCGACTAAAGGGGAAAAGGCGACGAAAGAAATTGATCCTTGTGAAAAAGTTTAGTAAGGATTTGGGATCTGGGAGGCCTGTTGCAGATGCCCCTGCTTTGTTAGCTTCCAGTGCCCCTGAGCGGGATGAAGAATGTCTTTTTGAGAGCAATATAGAAAAACAGATCTACTTACCTAGTACTAGAGCCAAGACCTCCATTGTGTGGCACTTCTTTCACGTTGATCCCCAGTACACCTGGCGGGCTATTTGTAACCTCTGTGAAAAAAGTGTTAGCAGGGGTAAACCAGGCAGTCATCTTGGGACATCTACTCTTCAACGACATCTGCAGGCAAGGCATTCACCTCACTGGACAAGGGCCAACAAATTTGGAGTCACTAGTGGGGAGGAGGATTTCACTTTAGATGTACCTTTATCTCCCTCTTCTGCTGGAAGCAGTGGAAGCTTTGAATATATTCCTACTGATCCATTAGATGATAATAGAGTGGGTAAGAAACATGATAAATCAGTATCTGATGCCCTGAGGGCGGAAAGGGGGAGATTTCTCATCAAAAGTAACATTGTCAAGCATGCCTTAATTCCTGGAACAAGAGCCAAGACATCTGCAGTTTGGAATTTTTTTTATACTGATCCTCAGCACATCTCAAGAGCTGTGTGTAATATATGTAAAAGAAGTGTGAGCCGAGGCAGGCCAGGTTCTCACCTAGGAACTTCAACACTTCAACGACACCTACAGGCTACACATCCCATCCACTGGGCTGTTGCCAATAAAGACAGTGGTGCAGTTGGAAATGGATTAGATGAGGCTGAGACTGAAAGAAATCCCTTGAATGATACTTTGCATGGAGAGAAGTCTACAGGCAGCCAAGACTTAACAGCTGAAGACCTTAGTGACTCTGATTCAGATGAACCTCCTGTGTTGGAGGTAGAAAATAGGAGATCTGAGAGTCCTATTCCTGTTACAGAGCAAAATGTTCTGATGCATGCCCAGGAAGGAGAAACAACATACTGTGAAAAGTCAGTCTCCAGTCAAATAAGTCAGGCAATTATTCAAATGATTGTGGAGGATATGCATCCTTACAACTACTTCTCAACCCCAGCCTTTCAGAGGTTCATGCAGATTGTGGCCCCTGACTATAGGTTACCATCTGAGACTTACTTCTTCACTAAGGCTGTACCTCAATTGTATGATTCGGTCAGAGAAAAAATTTTTTTAACTTTGGAGAATGTTCAAAGTCAAAAGATCCACTTAACTGTGGATATATGGACCCATGACCCATCCACTGACTATTTTATTGTGACTGTACACTGGGTCTCCTTGGACACAGCACCTTCTTCCAATATATCCAGTTTTAGGAAATGGGCAGTGCTTTGTGTAACAGGTTTGGCCAAAGACTGTTTGGTAACCAACATTTTACAAGAATTAAATGACCAGATTGGTCTTTGGCTTTCTCCTAATTTCCTCATTCCCAGCTTCATTGTTTCTGACAATTCCTCTAATGTGGTTCATGCAGTCAAAGAAGGTGGTTTTACTCATGTACCATGCTTCCTGCATTGTTTAAATATAATCATTCAGGATTTTTTCTGTGAGCACAAAAGCATTGAAAATATGTTAGTGGCAGCTAGGAAAACCTGTCATCATTTTAGTCATTCAGTCAAGGCTCGTCAGATACTGCAAGAGTTCCAAAATGATCGTCAACTGCCGTGGAAGAATTTGAAGCAGGATGAAACTGGCCATTGGATTTCTACCTTTCATATGTTAAAATGGCTCTTGGAGCACTGTTACTCAGTTCACCATAGCCTTGGTAGAGCCAGTGGTGTTGTACTCACCTCTCTTCAGTGGACTCTAATGACTTATGTTTGTGATATTCTTAAACCGTTTGAAGAGGCCACACAGAAAGTGAGTGTAAAGACCACAGGATTGAATCAGGTGCTACCCCTAATCCATCATCTTCTCCTTTCCTTGCAGAAACTCAGAGAAGATTTTCAAGTCAGAGGTATTACACAGGCCCTCAATCTGGTGGACAGTTTATCTCTGAAACTTGAAACTGATGCCCTACTAGGTGCCATGCTCAAATCTAAGCCCTGTATCTTGGCTGCTTTGTTAGATCCGTGCTTTAAGAATAGCTTGGAAGACTTTTTCCCTCAAGGTGCTAATTTAGAAACTTATAAGCAGATCCTTGCAGAAGAAGTTTGTAATTATATGGAATCTTCACCAGAGGTCTGCCATATTCCAACTTCAGACGCTTCCGGTCCCTCAGCTTTAGTAGAAACTGATTCATTTACTTCATCTATAAGAGAAGGCACCTCCAGTTCAGGGTCCATTGATAGCTCAGCTACAGATAATTTTAGTGTTGGAGGCAAAAGTTTCATGTTTCCTTCTGCTATAGCAGTAGTGGATGAATACTTCAAAGAGAAGTATTCAGAGATCTCAGGAGGTGATGACCCTTTGATTTACTGGCAGAGGAAGGTGAACATATGGCCGGCTTTGACCCAAGTTGCTATTCAGTATCTAAGTTGCCCTATGTGTAGTTGGCAATCTGAATGTATCTTTACTGCAAATAGCCACTTTCATCCAAAACAGATCATGAGTCTGGACTTTGACAATGTAGAACAGTTGATGTTTCTGAAAATGAATTTAAAAAATGTTAAATATGATTATTCTACATTGGTTCTGAGCTGGGATGCTGAGAATGAAGTTGTTCAAAGCAATGAAAAAGAAATATCTTAATTTCTTTTTCCTTTCTCCATTTAAAATGGGCAACTTCTTGCTCTGTTACTATATTCTAATTGCTATAGTTACATATAGTTAACTAATTAATATTCTTTATACATGAATCTAGGGAAATCTGAAAATACAAAAAGGGCTGAAACTTCCTTAGAGGTAATACCGACAAAATGAAGATTAGCTTTAATGATTTCATAGTACTAACTCGGTTTGGCTGTCACTTGAAATTTTGTGTATACCATGTGAGAAAAATATTTTTTTAATTAAAAAATATAGTGCAGCATTGAAAGTCCTTGGGCTATTTCTGACTGGTAAACTGAACTAATAATTAATTGGTTTTAGGTAAAAATTTCTCCCTATATGGAAAGTTCAATTGCTCTGATACCAATGATATTGGGGGGGGGGGAGCATACTAAGCCGATATTCCTACCCCTGCCCCCATTTTTCTATTTCTTTAAAAATCCTATTTGTCCTTACAGCTTGGCAAAAACAAAACTCACAGAATTGTTTTACATTTGGAAATTTCTAATTGCCTCCTCATACTGGTCAGCTTAATAATTTCAAGTTATTGAGTTACCATTTATAGGATTGAATCTATGTAAATAAAAGAGGAACATTAGAAAACAGGAAAATTACTTTTAATCCTGAATTACCTTTTTATTCTTTATAAAACAGTGTAAAAACAAATTGTATAGGTACTTTTGCCTAATTATGAGGTAAATGATGTGGTAAAAAGTTCACAAAATTGAAAAAGATTGAATGGGAATTAAAAGTCCCATCCATGAGCATAGTATTCCTAGTATCCATTTTTCAAAGAATGTTTTTCTGATTATTAAGTGATCTTAAATGCTTTTAAAAATATACTGAATTATCCATAAAACAGTATTCTTAACTGTGAAGTTGTTTTGACCTCTATTAACTAAAAAGAAACAATATTTTCATGTGGTAGAAATCATTTCCTCACTGGTAAAATGAGAGCATTGATCTCAGTGATTTTTAAGGTCCTTTCCCACTCCAAAAGTATGTTTCTGTGATTGAGTGGGAGGCCAGAAAATGATGACTTTTAATAAAAGTCTATTAAAAGTTTCAGACGGAATAACTAATGTAAGATCCCAATTTTTCCTTTTTTTCATTTTAGATTTGGGGATATTCCCTGCCCAAAAATTTCCTGGAAAATTGACTAGTATTAAGTGTGAGTAAAAGGTGTCCACTTTTTTTAAGTTTTGATTTTAGTTTTGTCTTGGATAGTATTTGGCAAGATTTAGCCTAGAAGTAATGTAGTATCTATTACATGAGCATCAAAATTGCTTTGTTACTGGGCTGGTTTCAAAATTTAGAATCATTTCTATGTATCAAATTGTTTTTTTTTTTTTTAATGGTAAATGTACCATTGTGGAATGAAATTTCAACTTCAAAAGTTTACCCTTTTACTAACTGGAGTAAATGGATAATTAATTACAATGTCTTTAGCTGTAGCCATCAGTAGTAAAGAATTTGAAACTAGGCTGCATATGCAAGCCTTTGCAGGGCCAATATTGAATTTCATGCCGGTTGACACTGGTGTTACTGTAACAGAAAAAAAAAACTTCCCTTAATAGAAGCTTTCTGTGTTTTGACAGTGCCAGTTCAGTATGGCTATAATGCTGCTCTGCCTTCTACAGCTTGCTGCACCACTTTGTAGTTACTCTGTAACTAAACGTTTCTATCTTTTTTGGTTAAACACTCCCTGAAGATGAAAAAGATGATAACGGTATACATACATCCATATTTATACACATTGATATATGTGTAAGGATTTCCCTTCATCTTTATTTTGTGGGCTGGGCAAAATTTTGTGTGACATATTAATATGCTTTGTAATACTTTGGTAAAAGAGTAAGTTCACTACTTTTATAATGAACCCATATCTAAAGTCTTTTGTAATGTATTTTAAAAGGGAAAACTTAACCAAATGTTTTATTTCTACACATTTGTGTGTGTGTGTGTGTGTGTGTGTAAGCCAGTTAGTATATATGTATGTCATGTACATAAAACACTTTATATTTTTACATACAAGTATGCTTTTATTTATACAGATAATAAAGATGGGGGAAGATTTCTGTTTTTTTCTTAATAGGTGAAGAAATCTTGAAGACCAGAAATTGGATCTTATTGAATTTTGGTGTTTGTTTGTTTTTTTAATTTTTTTTCTCTCTCTTTTTTTCTTTTTAAATTATATTGTTCAGCTCTGGAAGATGGATTTTTAAAAAAAATAATCTTTTGACTCTAAAGTTCATACTTAAATGAACTTTTTTTGTCTTTTTTTTTTTTATTTTTGTTTTTGAGGAGATAACTAGCACTAGCTGTCTCCAGTCTGTGACAAAGGTTATTCAAATGGACTTAATCTCCCAGTAGTTGGGAGATGTTTTAAAAACACATCCTGTGTTTGAATTGTGGCTGAGAGGTTTCCTTGGCAATGTGAGGAGGAAAATTCTTTCTGCCTCATTATTATTAATTCATGGATTGAGTGTTGGTTCGACCTACAGGCGTGATAGATTGGAACTCAGTGAAGATACAGATGTTCCTGTTGAAAACAACCAACTAATGTAAGTGTGGAAATGGGTTTTTTCTCATTAAAGGAGTAAACATTTTTGTAATTTATGGCATAATTTTCCTGGATCAGAAAGAAATTAGCCATTGTCAAGACATTTCTTGTCTTGTAATTGTTTATAAGCTTTTGGTTTGGGGTTAGAGGTACTTCCTCCCCCTCTTTTGGTAATGTAGTACATGCACATTATAAAAACAGTATAGCCAAGGTGAAACCTTGTAATTCCATCTCCTCAGAAATCTCCTTAAAGAAAAGTACCCATGAATAGTTTATCACAGCATAGTTCCATTTCCACATGCAAAACTCTGCCTCATCTTCTTGAAATGACTAAGCAGTATCCCTTTATATGAATGCGCAATCATTTAACATATACCTCGTTGGTAGACTTCTGGTTGTGCCCGTGTAAACAAAAATAGTTGCACATCCTATAACAGCCCTATATACACATCTCCTTGAATTTTTTCTCAGAACCATTTCTCAGATGTGAAATTATAGGATTGTTACAATTAATTGTGAAGAGGTTGTACTAATTTACTGAATTTAATGAAGTCTTTTTGATTTGTAAAAGTTCTTGGCATGTTCCTCTTACTAGTAAAGATACTAATCTTTGGCCATGTTGCTGATAGGTCTTTTGTTACATAAAATGTTTTTCACTTTATGTAGTCAAATCTACCAATTTTATTGTTAAGGTTTTTAACTGGTGTACTAGGAAAAGTTTTTTTTCCACCTTGAGCTTATAAAAAATTACCATGCATTTTTCCCCAGTACCTGGGTGGATATATACGTATATATTTTTTAAGATTTTTTAAAGATAGATTTTACTTATTTATATTTAGAAAGAGGGGAAAGAGAGGAAGGAAAAGAAGCATCAGTGTGTGGCTTCCTTTCATGTACCTGGCCTGCAACCCAGGCATGTGCCCTGATTGGGTATCGAACTGGCAACTTTTTTTGGTTTGTAGGCCAGCAGTCAATCCACTAAACCACAGCAGCCAAGGCTTAAGATTTTTCAAATATATATTTTTATTTAGAGAAGGGAAGGAAAGGAGAAAGAGAGGGAGAGACACATTGATGTGAAAGAGAAACACAGATCTTTTACCTCCTGGATGCACCCAGCTGGGAACCAAACTGCAGCCCAGACGTTGTGCCCTGACAGAATTGAACCAGCGACCTTTCACTTTGTGTGATGATGCCCCACCGGTCAGGGCTTGATGGTTTTATTTTTTATATTAAAGATGTAATCTAGGGATTGTAGTTAAGTGACATTGTCGCTCTTCCTTCTGTAAGCGTAATAGATGTGTCAAATATTGGCTTGCTTTTTGCTGAGTGCAGTTACAAATTTACACTTAGTATAGTGCTTTAAATTAGTGAGCTACAGCTTTGGCCATCCTTGCTTTTATTCCCCTGGAATGTTTTTGTATGGAGTAGAATATTTTCTGATGGATGGCCAGTTTTTTTGTTAATTTTAGATGCCACTTTTCATACATTACATTTACTCATAGATTCACTTGAATTCTGTTGGTCTTGTACTCATTTATTTGCCAATGTTATGTTTAAACATTGCATTTCACATCTATTGTAAAGTCAGGTAGAGCAAGGCTTACTCTTTTTAAAATTTCCTTTATTTTTCTCAGTTATTCTAGATGATTTTGCAGTTTGTCAAGTTCCAATAATAAACTCTAATCAGGATATTGACTTGAGTTGCATTCAAGGTACACAGTTTTGAAGGAAAAATAAACTTTAAGTCATTATCTCTCCATTATCCAGGTCTGCTGTGCATTAGTACGTAGTTTTCATAGTTTTTTGGTTTTGTTTTTAATTTAATATGGGTCTTGTATACTTCTTCATAGTCTTCATATGTATTTTACAGTTTTATTGTAAATGAGATTGTTATCTGAATGAGTTTGCAAGCATAGAATCTGCAGATTCTAAGGTTTTTTTGCCTCATCCTTTTTAGCCTTTATACCTTTTCCCCCCTTCGTGTGTGTGTGTGTGTGTGTGTGTGTGTGTGTGTGTGTATGCACGCTAGACTCTCTGGAACAGTGTTGAGTGATAGTGGAGACAGTGAGTGTTTGTTTTTCTTTGCCTCGAGTGAGCTTCTAAGTATGCTGATGGTGTCTGAGGATAAGTGTGTTTAAGCCATTTTAATATTTTTTTAAATACCATTTAAACCCTTTTATATTTTATATAATTTTTTCTTTTTTGAAATCTTAAGATGTGTTTTGGTTTTTGTTTTTACTCCCCTTTATTAATATAATCACTTCCCTAATGTTAAGCCATCCCTAGTTCCAGAATAAACCTTTTTTGATCATACCATGTTACTCAATTTGCTTTAATTAGGATTTTCAGCTCTTTCATAAATCGGATATCCAAAGCAGTTGTTTTAAAGCTGTTTTAGAAAGCCGTGAAATATAGTGCCAGTGATGTGATTCTGTTCTTTTTCTTCTGTTGAGTTTTTTCTCAGGTTAAAATACTTCACTTAAGTATGTTGTTCAAAAATATATGGAATACGTAGATCATATACTATTTGAGACATTTCATGTCCAAAAACTGAAATCTTAAAATGTAGTTTGAAAGGCTAAATCTCTCCTTTAAATTCTGATGCTTAGATTTCCAGTCAGGACACATGCCTGGGTTGTGGGCCAGGTCCCCACGGGGGGGCCATGCGAGAGGCAACCACACACTGATGTTTCTGTCTCTCTTTCTCCCTTCCCCTCTGTCTAAAAGTAAATAAATCAAATCTTTTAAAAAATTCTGATGCTTAGCAATTCGTCCTTTGGCATTTAGAGATTGAGATACAAAGTCAGACATTAAATCTGATTTCCTTTCCCTTGTCACCGGTCTACTTTTTTCCTAGGAAAAAGTATGTATGATTCTGTTGTTACTATTGGAATTCAAAAATTTCACATCTATAGTGTAGAGGTTTCTTGAAAGAAAATTTCTGTGTGGCATTTGATGAGTTTCCCCCCCCCTTTTAATAGCTTACTATTATATTTTTTCCATTACCATTTATCCCCCGTATATTCTCTTCTGCCTCCGCCATCACCCCCTCCGCTCACCTCACAATGATGAGTTTTTGAAAAGTTTCAAATTGAATCAGCTTAGGGAAATTTTCTTGTATTGTTATTTTATTATCTCTACCAATTCCATTTCTTACAGAATTTGGTAAGAAATGAAGTCTTCTGGAATTATTTTCATGTTACACACCTTTTGTCTTATATTGATTGACATCTTTTTGTATTCTGGGAGATGTCCTGCAATTGGTACTTTATAATTCATGTACTGTATTTTTCATCAATGTTTATCCTTCTAGATTTGAAGAGATATTCTTTTAGATTTGAAGAGATTTTAAAATCTATTTTTAGAAGAAGAGGCTAAACATTGGCTTTTAGTTTTCTTATTTTCAAGAAAACTAAAAGAGGCTTTTAGTTTTTTTATTTTCAAGCTTTTTCTTTTTACTCTTTGTTGTTTGTAGCCATATGTTCATTTGAATTAGCTATGTTCTTCAAAACTTGCTGACAGCAAGAGGATTTTAAAAGAACTTCTTTTCTTTTTTCCTACATTATTCATCAGTGGGGTGGGAGAGGGTCAATTAGTCATCTTGGCTTCCTGCTTTCAAACAGCTACTTTTTGTTAAAAAGTAATCAGGTTTTTCTTGGCATCCTGAATACTTCTTTTTTCTCTTTTAAGACTAAGAAACACATCAGTATGTATCTTTCTTAGTTTTGGGTTTTTTATTTAGTGTAGTGATGACTACCGTCAATTTTTAATCTCTAGATTTTGTTTAGGCCATCTTCTTGAATAGCAATTATATTTTTTCCTTCTACTGAAGTTACAAAAGCTCATTGTTTAAAAAGCCATATTTTGTCACATGTATTGTGCACTTTTTTGCCTAAATTTTTGAGGGAAAAATAAGGATGTGCATTAGACATTGTTGTAATGATTATGGACCATAATAATGGGCATGACAATCCTGTGTATAATGTGCAGGAAAACATGAGTACATTATATATGGCAAAATACAGTATATGAAGGAACTGTTTGTTGAAACATTAGTAAGGGGGTGCCGTATACTAAAGATTCAATCTCTCCATGCCCTCTGCCTCCCTCTGAGGGAATTTTGTAGAGCCCAAATTGAAAAACTTACTTTGAAATTTGCCATTTCATAAGAATCGTTTTGTTGTTTGATTAGTATCTGGGGGAGTGGTTCCTGAAACCACCATTTCATGTGTGAAATGAGGTCAGTTCAGGGATGAATTGACCTCTAAGCTTTTTTTTTCTTTCTCAGTATTTCTATGGTGAAATTTTTTCATTTTCATCTAATTAGTACTTTTCCTTTTTGTGTATGTGTCATCGTAATTATTTGAATATCTCTAGAGACTTAATGCCACTTGTAGCAATTTTGCTTCAAGCAGTTTTTTAAAATGACCTTTTCTTTATTTTAATATATATATTTTATTGCTTATACCATTATAGTTGTTCTATTCCCCCCTTCATTCCCTTCCACCCAGCACCCCCCCCAGCATTCCCCCCCTTAGTTTATGACCACGTGTCTCAAGTTCTTTAGATTCTATATTTTCCCTACTATTCTTGCCCTCCCCCTATCTATTTCCTACCTGCTGTCTATGCTATTTTCTGTACCTTCTCCCCCCTTCTCCTCCCACTCCCCTGTTGCTAACCCTCCATGTGTTCTTCATTTCTATGGTTCTATGGTTCTGCTCCTGATCTAGCTGTCCTCTTGGTTTGCTTTTGTTTTAGGTGTGGTTGTTAATAACTGTGAATTTGCCGACCTTTCAGTGTTAATATTTTTCATCTTCTTTTTCTTATGTAAGTCCCTTTAGCATTTCATATAATAAGGGCTTGGTGATAATGAACTCCTTGAATTTGACCTTATCTGAGAAGCACTTTATCTGCCCTTCCATTCTAAATGAAAGCTTTGCTGGATAGAGCAATCTTGGCTGTAGGTCTTTAGATTTCATGACTTGGAATACTTCTTTCCAGCCCCTTCTTGCCTGTAAGGTCTCTTTTGAGAAATCCGCTGACAGTCTAATGGGCACTCCTTTGTAGGTGACTGTCCCCTTATCTCTTGCTGCTTCTAGGATTCTCTCCTTCATTTTGGTCTTGGCTACTGTAATGATGATGTGCCTTGGTGTGTTCCTCCTTGGGTGCAACTTCTTTGGGACTCTCTGAGCTTCCTGGATTTCCTGGCAGTCTATTTCCTTTGCCAGACTGGGGAAGTTCTCCTTTATTATTTGTTCAAATATGTTTTCCACTCGTGGCTGTTTCTTTTCTCCTTCTGGTACCCCTATAATTCGGATGTTGGAATGTTTAAAGATGTCCTGGAGGTTCCTAAGCCTCTCCTCATTTTTTTGAATTCTTGTTTCTTCAAAAAAAAAGAAGAAGAAGAAGAAAAGAAAAGAAATGAATTCTCGTTTCTTCATTCTTTTCTGGTTGGATGTTTCGTTCTTCCTTCTGGTCCATTCCATTGATTTGAGTCCCAGTTTCCTTTCCATCACTATTGGTTTCCTGTGCATTTCCCTTCATTTCAATTAGTTTAGCCTTCATATGTCCCTCTAATTTGTGACTATAATCAACCAGTTCTGTGAGCATCCTGATCACCAGTGTTTTGAACTATGCATCTGAGAGGCTGGCTATTTCTTGGTCGCTTAGAGTTATTGGCTCTGGGGCTTTGAGTTCTTCTTGAGCCATCTTTTGGACTGTTCATGCCTGTTACATATCAGGAGTGTGGAGCCCTAGGTGTTCACCAGAGCAGGGCAACTCAGTCGCTGGGTTGTGACGCTATACATGGGGGCGGGGTCAAAGAGGAGCAATGGTGTCCCGCCTGCCGCCTCCCACCGCAGATGCCACCGTCACCAGGGCCCGCACATTCCGTCCCACTGCTCGCCAGTGTGCGGCAGGCCGCAGTCAGCACTCAGCCACTGGGTTTGCCTATTGGGGCCTGCGCAGTCCGTCTCACTGTGCGAGAATGTGCGACCTTGGTCAGTCTGCCCCGCACATCCCAACTGGGTCTTGGTGCCTGGGTCGGGGATCTTTCCTGCCCGACCCTGCTCCGCTGCTGGCTCTGCCCCTCTTACCAGTCCCGGTTGAACGATTTGTTGTTGTCGGACTTCTGTATAGTTCAGTTTTCTGTTCTTCGGCTGTGTCTTTGTTTACTAAACCTTTGTTGTATTCAAACTTGGTTGTGGGAGAAGGCACAGTGTTTCCACCTATGCCTCCATCTTGGCGGAAGTGCGCATCTAAAATGACCTTTTCTCCACCCGATAATGTAGAATGCATTTCCTGGGGTTTGGGCCAGGGGAATCTTGCTGATGCATTAGTGAGGCACTAGTAAAGGTCCAACCCTTGTGTCATTCTGTAGTGGATCATTGATTGTCAGGCCAGTCAGAGCAGACTAAATTTTTTTTATTGTGGGTATGTTACATTACAGTAGAAAATTTAATGTTGTAAACATGAAACAACATAATAAATAACCACCTATAATCCTACCACCCTAGGAATAACTACTGTTTAGTGTTATGTTTTTCCAGGTTTTTTCCTGTTGTTTTGCATCTTCACCAGCTTTCGCTAGTGTCATTATTTTGGATTTTAGCTATTCTAGAAGGAATTTTGGATTCCCTAATGACATAGATGTTGGTTATCTCTCCATATGCTTATTTCCATCTGTATGTCTTCCTTGGTGAGGTGTCTGTTTAGATCTTTTGCCTATTTATTAATTGTTTTGTTTTTCTTGTTGAGTTTTAAGTGTTCTTTGTATATGTTGGATACCCGTTCTTTATCAATTATGTGTTTTTGCAAAGATTTTCTTCCAGTCTTGCCTTTTCATTCTCTTAACAATGCTTTTGCAGAGCAGAAGTTTTTTATTTCTATGAAGCAAGCTTGTCAGTGTGTTTTCTTTCGTGGGTTGTGCATATGATGTTGTATCTAAAGTTATTGCCAAATCCGAGGTCACCTGGATTTTCTCCTATTTATCTTCTAAGAGTGTTACACTTTTTGCATTTTATAGTAGGTCTATGATACATTTTAATTTTTGTGACAAGTGTAAGGTCTGTGTCTAGATATATTTTTTCCATCTAAATGTCCAGTTGTCCCAGCTCCATTTATTGAAAGGACTATTCTTTCTCCATTGAAATTGCCTTTGTAGTGGAAAATTAGCATATAACTACAATCAGCCTTCTGCATAGATGGGTTCTCAGCCTTGGAGTTGACCCTTGAACAACATGGGTTTGAACTCTGTGTAGGTCAGTTGAAAATACCTACATGTAAGTGGACCTATGCAGTTTAAACCTGTGTTCAAGGATCAACTGTTTTCTGGAAAGAACCTCAAGGACTTCTTTTGCTCATTTGTAATTGGTGTGCAACTCTTTGGCCATCTTAAGCTAGTTCTGCAGGTATTCTATAAAGAAACTTTTTCCTAACCTACTTAAAATTACATACTTTTAAAATAAAAATGCTTGTGAAAAATACTGAAACTTTTGTTACTCAAAAACATTTTAGTATGTGTATTTACCTCTGGCCAGTGTAGCTCAGTTGGTTGGGGCGTCGTCCTGTAAACCTAATGGTTTCAGGTTCAATTCCTGGTCAGGGCATTTACCTAGGTTGCGGCTTTGGACCCCTGTTGGGGTGTGTTCAAGAGGCAACCCATAGATGTTTCTCTGACATCAGTGTTTCACTCCCTTGATCTGTGGAATCAGTGGATATGTCCTCAGGTGAGCATAAAGAAAAAAATAAAGAAGAAAGAAATGTGGACTTAGCAAGTATCTTCTGTAAAGTAATCTAAGTCCCACTAATATAAAATGTAGATCATTTGTTGAGTTAGCAGGGCTTATGTTGAAACAGTGTAACAAGCACCATAGAGAATACAAGAGAGAGAAGGGCATGGCTATCTTTAACAGAAAGTGTTCATTATAGATGAGACTGTACATTATCGCATACGAATAAAATATGAGTCAGTGTGTTTACAAGGGTCTGTATCGGCAAAAACATAGCAATACTAATAAAATTTGGTTTTAATAATGTGATTTCATTAGTTTGGTGATTTAGAAGGAAGTCGGAAGAATTTACTTGAAATACTTTAATTCACTGTTTTCTCATTTTAGGATTACATTTTGAAAGCAATTTCTGTTATTCAGTTGTCATTTGGAAGATTAAATCCATTTCAAGAGGACTTGAAGCTGGTCCTCACCTTGAGGAAGCAGTGGCTTGTTTTCAAGAAGCCACTTCTGATCTCAGGATCTACCCAGCATGCCTAATCAAGGAGAAGACTGCTATTTTTTTTTCTACTCTACATGTACCAAAGTAAGAATTGCAATCTCTAAAATTGGTTCTTTCTTTGATTTCCCTAATAAAATTGGATAAGATATTTTCAGTGTACTAAGTTGTTTTTATGTTTGTTTTTCTGAGCTGTTATTTGCTGTCAGTTTTATTTAGTTATTGTTTAATGCGGTCCGTTTTTTTAGTAAAGGATATCATTCCTAGGTGAATTCGTTCTTCATCATATTGTTTCTTCATTTTATGTTCTTCATGTTGTACAAAAGTGAAAAGATCTCTTATATATAATTAACCTCTTGAGAGGGTGCCTTTGGAGTTAGGAGCATTTTGGCTTTTGATTTTATTTGCCTTGTATTAAATGAATGGGTGTATTGTATTGTACTTCTAGAAATGGCCATGCATTGAATTTGACTTCGGATTTCCTCTTCAATACTAAAACCATCTTTTAAATATGCTTTTGTAGCTTTGCTATTTTTTTTTTTTATGGTCAAAACTTCTTAGTTTTCTGCTTCATTGCAATGTAGTCTGTTTCGATTAATCTGTTTTCTATTGTTCCTTTATGACTAAGTCTGTAAATATCCATGTCGTTACAGAAACTTTCCTTAAATCATCTTGGTGCTATGTTTAAAATGAACAGTTTTGAGCAAAGCCCTAATCTTACCTACTAGTTTGCACAACAGTAGCATTTTGTTTCAGACAGTATTATTGTATAAAGTATATAGTGAAACATAGAATTACAGTTAAATCCTTATCTGTTTACTTCCTTTTCTGATTTTTCATTAAAAGCTAATCATACAAGTTGTGATGTCTAAAATGATTTTGAGGGTGAACTATAAAATGTATTTTTAAAGAGTGTCTAGTACTCCCACTTGTCTTTTTCAGCTTGTGTCATCTCTCAGCTTGTGTCATTCATGTTGTCAGATAAGATGAAGGGTAGCGACAGGAAATAGGTTGTAGAAAATTATAACTTTGTTGACCTTTGATTATTACTGTTATCCTGTCTCAGTTGTCTTCTGTCTTGCCTTTCTCTCCTTACTCCTTTGTCTGTAAACTATGCCAGGAAACTATTATAATGAACATTTTCCTTGAGATCTGTTTCAGTGTCACAGCTCTTTTTTGTATTACTCTTTGTTTGCAGGGTGACAGCTGTCCATTCCGTCACTGTGAAGCTGCACTAGGAAATGAAACTGTTTGCACATTATGGCAAGAAGGGCGCTGTTTTCGACAAGTGTGCAGGTTCAGGCACATGGAGATTGATGTAAGTTTTGAATTTATATTATAACAGGTAGTCTAGGGCATTGATGGGCCATTTAATAATATAAGGGGAAAATGACATTTTATGTAACTTGTGAGTTAAATTTCTAGGAATGTCCCAGTGAAATTTCTGTCATTATTACAATGCTCACTTAATATCTCCGTGTTAAGGAATGTGAATTGGTATTGTTTTTCTTCAAGGCAGTTTGGTAGTATAGCTAATCTAGCCCTTCTCATCCTGCTTGGTCTTGGATGCTCATTCTGGGCAGACTGTTTATGAGTGTAATAAACCCTCCTCAACCTACTTCAGGAGTCCTGCACAGAAGTCTTGCTCACCTTGCTCACTCTGCTCAGACTCCGGTGTAAGAACTATGTATATTTGGGGAGTATTTTCATTTCTATGTTTATTTTCAGACAATGTCAAACTTAAAAGTTGCAAGTACATTATAAAACTTTTTTTTCTGAGACATTTAGGAGTAAATTACTGGCATTCCCTGTCACCTCTAGGTATTTTCATGAGTATTTCCTACAAACAACAACATTCTCCTATGTAATCATAAAAAAACCTTCAAAATTAGAAAATTAACATTGATATATTACCTTCCTTTAATTCGTGGATCTGACTCGAGTTTTGCCATTGTACCAGTAACGTAGTTTATTTAGAAGGCGTGTGTCCAGAACAAGTGTTGCCTGCAGTTACCATGACTCAACAGTCACCTCCAGTCTGGATCACTCAGGCTTTGCTTGCCTTCCATTGGTGTTGACAGTTCTGGTAATTGTAGGTCAGTTATTTGGTAGCGTTACTTTCGATAAGTCTGATACGGATTTCCTCATGACTAAATTCAGGTGTTGTGTCTTTGGCAGGAATATCACACAGGTGATATTCCTTTGTGTGATAATGGTGTGCACACAATTGCATACGATTATTAAATGGCATACAATTTTAATTATCCTGTTTCTGCTGATGTTAACTTTGATTGCATCATTAAGGTGTATATACTAGATTGTTTCACTATAAAGGTTTTATTTTTGTAGTATTTTGGAGAGCAGTACTTTGAAACCCTATAATTATCCCATTTCTCATCAAACTTTCAGTTTTTTCAGTGATTTATATCCCAGTATTATATCTCAGCCTCTTCCTTCCTCTCAAGTTCTGACATCATATATGAAACTTCTTTTCCACAGGGACATTTGTATTTGTATTTGTGTGAACTCATGGTTTCCCATTTTAGCCAGTGTGTCATACTCCATTACTGTCTTATATTTTATCCTCAAGTAGACCTAGATTTGGGCAGTAAGAGCCCTTCAAGCTGGTTTTTGTGTTAGATGTTTCCATTAATCTTTGAATACCTCTTTGCTTTCTGGCTTAACAAGATTTTCTAGGTTCACCCTGTGCTTTTCCTTTTCTAGCCTTGGAATCAGCCATATCTACAAGGAGCTCTGGTTACTTTTAGTGAAAAATAGAATATTGAAATCAAATTGTAGCTGCTCGTTGAGTGTTACTGTTTCCAGACCTACAATGGACAGAAAAAGGGAATTTGTAAATCATTATTTACTACTGTATACTTATGTGTTGAAAATCGTGAGTTCATCTCTGGCTAGTGTGGCTCGGTTGGAGTGTCATTCTGTAACTGAAGGGTCGCGGGTTCAATCCCCAATTGGTGCCTAGGTTATGGTTTCAGTCCCTAGCCTGGGGTTGTGCGTGAGGCAACTGATTGATGATTCTCACATAGATGTTTCCCTCTCCCCCTCCCCCCCCTCCCCCCCNCCCCCCCCCCCCCCCCCCCCCCCCCCCCCCCCGCTTCTAACAGCAATGAAGAAATGTCCTCAGGTGAGGATTAAAAAAAAAAAGTTGTGAGTTCACATCAGTTGCCTAGTTATGTAAATCAGTGTTATATCCCAGCCTCTTCCTTCCTTTCAGGTTCTGACATCACACATGAGTCTGCTTTTCCACAGGGACATCTTTCTCACCTTGTTTTGGTGCTATCACCCTGTACCAGGCCTCGCCCCATGTCACTGTGAGGGCTCCTTCCTCATCCCGCTTGGACCTCAACATCCTACTCAGGAGCCCTCTGCCCCCTTATGGATGCCATTTTCACACCTTTGGGTTCTGATACTCTGTGTTGGGCAGCCCTCTCCCATGTGAGGTGCTCATTCTTCTCACCGTGTTCATTCTCTGACTCTGTACCAGGATCCCACTCAGGAAGATCCAGCCCTTCTCATCCTGCTTGGTCTTGGATGCTCATTCTGGGCAGACTGTCCATGAGTATACCCTCTCCAACCTACATTAGGATTCCTTGTGCACAGAAATCTTGCTCACCTTGCTCACTCTGCTCGGACTTCAACATTCTGCAATGCCATCCTCCTATATAAGAATGTCATACTAACTCCTCAGGGTCTGACACCCTGTGCCAGTCCTGCCTTGTCAAGTAGATCCTTCCCTTTCCCAGCATGAATGCCTACCTCTCTCAGCCTCACCCGATGACTTTGGACTGAATTGTGGAAGAGGGTGGGGTAGGAAGGAAGAGACTAAATACGCAGTTTGTATGCCTGGGCTCATACAGCTACTCTGGTTCCAGATTTATAGTCTCTTAACTGTCTTCTCTGCTTCTTGTCTTCCAAATAGCAGAGAATTCACTAAAATTCACAGAAAGGTATATATACTCTGTAACTTTTGAAAATTCATGTTATAACATTGCTGGCAAAGTACAAATTGGCACAACTCCTTGGAAAAGTGTGTTGGGTCTCTAACCAACTCAGCTACCTGGCCAGGGCTTGTGTCAGGGTCTCTAAGATCTATATTTAGAGATTCTCCAGAAGAACTCATGGGACTCTGCGTATAGTTGTTTTCCTGGCTAAGATTTATTACAGTGATATGGTAAGGATACACTGTCTGATCATAGAGAAAAGGAGAGGCAGAGTCTGGAGGAATCCATATGTGGTTTCCTTATTATCTCTCCCTTCTATGGGAAGTCACACAGAGCAGACACTTCCCCCAGCCATGAAAATGCATTGGTGTGGTGTGATGTTTCTATGCAGGGAAGCCCATGAGAGACCTGAAGTTTTTATTAGTGTGGGTTGCATAGGCACTTTCTTCCTGACACATACCAAGCTCCAGACTCCCAGAAGGATAACAGGTGTCCAGCATAAGCCTGTTTGTATTTGTACAAATAGTCTAGGCACATTCTGAGTGCCAAGTTTCCACATGCCAGCCATGGGCCAATCTTGCAAGCCAACTGTGTAATGATAGCAGTTTTAAGGCTGCTCTATCAGCTCTTTTCTGCACAGAGGCTTATTTGGTTGCATCTTAATTACAAAGGTACTATTTTATACCTGTACCTCATGTGTGCAGAGTGAGAACGAAGCAGAATGACTCTTTGTAGCATAATTTGTAATAGGAAAATGCATGAAATAATGAATCCTTTTTTTGAAAATATTTTATTTATTCTTAGAAGGAAGGAGTGAGAAAGAGAAGGAAAGAAACATGAATGTGTGGTTGCCTCTCACTTGGCCTCCTGAGCTACACCAGCCAGGGCCCTTCATTTAAAATAAATTTTACCCCATCCAGTGATCTAGTGGTATGCCGGGCAGCTGTTCATAATTTTTTTTTAGAGAGAGAGAGAGAAATATGAATGTGTGGTTTCCTCTCACGTGGCCCCCACTGGGGACCTGGAACACAACCCAGGCATGTGCCCTGACTGGGAATCGAACCTGCGACCCTTTGGTTTGCAGCCTGTGCCCAATCCACTGAGCTACGCCAGCCAGGGCTTGTTCATAAAAAAATTTAAAAGGAAAATTACTTAAATTGATATGGAAGGGCCAGGATGTATAATCAGTACAATAGTAAGAGCCAGCAATTCCACTTCTGGGAATATATCCTAAGATCCTGAAACACCAATTCAAAAGAGTATATGCACTCCTGTGTTCATAGCAGAGCTCTTTACAATAGCCAAGATTTGGAAACGGCCTAAGTGCACATCAGTAGATGGGTGATTAAAAAAAAACTGTGGTACATCTACACAGTGGGATACTACATGGCAGTAAAAAAAGGAGGAATTCTTACTTTGATGGCATGGATGGAACTGGAAACTATTATGCTAAGTGAAATAAACCAATGGGTAAAAGACAAATACCATATGATCTCACAAGTAGAATCTAATGAACAAAATAAACTAACAAGCAAAAATAGAAACAAGGAAGAGACTGACAGCTTTAAGGGGGTGGGTGTAGGTGGGGACTGGCTGAAAGAAGGTGAAGGGATTATCATATTCCTCTGTGTATAATGCACACATTTTTGCCCAGAATTTTGAGGGGAAAAATAAGGGTGCGCATTATGTAGGGGTAGTATGAAGGATATGCGTTATACACGAGCAGCACCAAGATGTGGGTGTGCATTATACATAGTAGCGCATTATACATGGCAAAATACTATAGTCAAAGAACATGTATTCATGACCCAGTGACAAAATTGGGACTCCAGGAACAGTAAGGAGCGTTTTACTGTACACTCCTTTATATGAAGTCAATTTTTATTATTTGTCGGCTCCATGTTTGTAAATTTATGTACTTGCTAAATTTATTTGTAAGCCCCAAATCAATACTTGCTTTCGTGGTTATTCACAGACATGTGCAGATCACTGGAAAATTTGAGTGTCCTAAGTCACCTAATGTACACACTTCCAACTGAGATCAAACAAGGCGGTTCTCTGCCTTTTGTTTCAGTTCTCAGAGTGTAAACAGGTGTCCTTTTTGTGGCCTGTTTCAACGCCTTTTGGGAAGGCATTTTTTGTGCTTTTTTAATTGGTGATTTTCCTGTTTGAAATGGCCCCCAAGGGTAGTGCTGTAGTCCTGTGCAGTGTTTCTCTGCACAGGAAAGAAAGTACATGTAATAAAGTATCATTCAGGTGTGAGTTACAGTGCTGTTGGCCTTGAGTTCATTCAGTATTAATGAATAAATGATATATTGTGTATTAAGTAAAGTGTCTTTAGACACAAACACACCTAAAAGAAGATCGTATGTTGATCAGTTGGTAAAAATATTGTGACCAGAAGATTTATTCTCTTATACCTTTGGCTTATGTGCTGTATTACCTATTTAAAATTTAAAGAAATAGTTATATTGGAGATTGTTACTATGGAAGATGTATTGCTGAATGAAAAATGTACAAAATTGTATGAAATGCCTTTTTTTAAACATACATCTATACATTTACATTTTTTAAGTTAAAAAGTTCTATACCAAAATAAGTGATTCTTTGGGGGTAATAGCATTACAGTCATTTATTTCTATTTTTCCAAGCCATCTTTATTGATTGTGTATTACTTTTCATTTAGAAGCAAAATCCAGTAAGTGAATTAAACAGGTCAGATTATTTGACTCTTGTATATGGAGGATACTGAAAAAGTCATCCAGTCCTGGCTGGTGTGGCTCAGAGGATTGAGCGCTGGCCTGTGAACCAAGGCTTCACCAGTTCGATTACTGGTCAGGACACATGCTTGGGTTGGGGGCTGTGTCCCTGGTGCGGGGTGTGTAAGAGGCAACCACACATTGATGTTTCTTTCCCTTTCTCCCTTCCCCTCTTTCTAAAAATAAAATCTTTAATAAATAAAACAAAAAAGTCATCTAGTAATTTGAAAAAATTTTCCCAGAAAGGAGTAAAAACTTAAACACAGACTTAGGAACAAGGAAGATTGGCATTAGGTTCTACCTTGAGGAAGGGGGAATTGAGAGATTACTGTTATTCCTATCTTTTAAAAAATAATAGCTATTATACCTACCTTTTGGGTGTGTCAAGAAACTAGTAAGTTTTATTCAAAGGTAAAGATACTTACTTTTAAAACATAGGTTAAGCCCTAGCTGGTGTGGCTCAGTGGATTGAGCACCAACCAGCCTGTGAACCAAAGGGTTGCCATTTCGATTCCCAGTCAGGGCACACACACACACCTGGGTTGCGGGCTAGATCCCCAGTAGAGGGTGCACAAGAGGCAACCACACATTGAAGAAATCTCCCTTTCTTTCTCCCTCCCTTCCCCTCTCTCTAAAAATAAATAAATCTTTTTTATTTCATTTGGTTTTTCCTGGAAAATGACTCTAGTAGTGCTTACCTGTCTTGAACGTCATTTGAAACAGTTTTGTTAGATTGTATTGTGACAGCTGTGAATATCAGTGTACATTTTTTTTTTAAAGTAAAATTGGTGAATTTTTGTGTGGCTATTTTAATATTGAAGAGGAAAGAAAATAAGCAACATTTTTGGCGTGTTATGCTTTATTATTTCAAGAAATGTAAAAATGTAACCAAAATGGAAAAAAAAGTCTGTGCAGCGTACAGCGAAGGTGCTGTGATGGATTGAATGTGTCAAAAAGTGGTTTGCGAAGTTTCATACTGGAGCTTTCTCACAGGACAGTGCTCCATGGTTGGGCAGACCAGCTGAGGTTGATAGTGATCAAATTGAGACATTAATTGAGAACAATCAATGTTAACCATGCGAGATAGCTTATGCACTCAAAATGTTTAGATAAAGTTATTGGTGAAGATGAGAAATGTGTCTTATTTTACAGGAAAAAACCATACAGACTTTTTGGCTAACCCAGTACTTTACATTTTAGTTAGAAGTATATGGGACTGCATAATTCTTCTACCAACGCAGTGTGTTACCAAATTACCGGTCTCTCAGAGTAGTAGACTTTGACCTTTTTTATACATTTAAGGCCCTTTTGTAATGGCTGTTGTGTGTCTGTTTCTTTCATCCATATTTTAAAATTTCTGAAGTAATGCTGCTATTCTTTTCTTGAATTTTAAACCTTAGGTTGTTTGCTATGATGGGAGGTCCATCATAATGCAGATTGTTAATCAGAGGTTAGTTAATTTTCAGAAATGCTTATCAGGTCTTCTTTTCCTTTACTGAACTATTTGTTAAAGTAGATACAGAAATATGCTTGAAGAATTTCCACAAAGGGAATGATATACTTACTTGTACCTAGATTGAAAAGTAGAATATTTCCAACACTGTCTTCCCCCTTCGTTGTTGTTAACCATACCCCTCAAACTAATTGCCATCCTGATGACTATACTCTTTTTTTCATAAAGAAATTTTTCTTGTTTTGATCTTTGCACAAATGGCAACATACAGTCTGTGCTCTCTTGTACTGGCTTCTTTCACTCTGCAACTGTTAGGTTAAGTGTAGCAAAGTCTGGGATAATACACTATTATATGAAGATACTACAATATATTTTCCCATTCTAGTGTTGATGTACATTTAGGTCGGTTCCACTTCGGAGTAATTACAAATAGAATTGATTTGAACACCTTTTTTTTTATAACCTCAAATTTCTTTCTTTCTTTTTTTTAAGATTTTATTTATCTTTAGAGGGGAAAGGAAGGAGAGAGGGAGAGAATATCAATGTATGGTTGCCTCTCGTGGGTCCCCTGCTGGGAACTGACTTGCAACCCAGGCATTTGCCCTGACTGGGAATCGAACTGCAATCCTTTGGTTCACAGGCCCATGATCAATCCACTGAGCTACACCAGCCAGGGCCTGAACATCTTTATACACATCTAATTTATATACTAGAACTGATGTACATATTTCTGTTGGACATAGGTCTCCATGATCTATCAGTTTATTCTAAATATGCAATTATTCTTTTTTTCTCATTCCCCTTCGTAAGAGGTTTTTGAGAAGGAAAAAGACCATCCTCAGTGTGTTGCCTGTGCCTTGCTTTGAGAAGTCACAATGGGAAAAATTTTCTCCAAGCCTTGAACGTTCAACTTCAAATAATAACTGTACTTTAGTCCTCTCTGTGTGCTAAGTTCTTTGTGTACATTTAATGTTCCACTTAATCCTTAAGAGAAATCAAAAGATAGCCACGGTTGTTCCCATTTTATGGCTGAGGAAAGTGAGATTTAGAGGCAAAACATTGTCCAACATTACATGTCCAGTAAGTAGCATAATAAAGGTTCAAACCCTTTTGTCTTAGATTCCATAATCTTAACTAATAGAGTATCCTGCAACTCAGAATTAAGTGTAGATTTCCAGGTACGATTAGAGTTCCAGGATGAGGGCAAGGAGGGAAGAATAGTTTTAAAAAACCACTCTTCTCTACTTCCTTTATTTCTTGATCATCATCTATGGAGTTTGTGGCTTTCAGCAACCCCTCTTCCTCCTGCCCAAAATCGCCTCACATGGTTCAGATTTTTTAATACTGCATGTGAACTTTTTCAAGAAAACAAGTGACCAAATTAATACATGTCACACTTCATTTTTTTATTTGAAAACTATGTTTTTCCTTCTTACAGAAAAAACGCAGTGAGATTCCTTGTTACTGGGAAAATCAACCAATGGGATGTCAAAAACTAAACTGCGCTTTCCATCACAACAGAGGACGTTATGTTGATGGCCTTTTTCTACCTCCGAGCAAAAGTGAGATGTTTTTAATTTTAAAAGAATAATTACTATACAATGGAACACATATGCACACTGTACAAAGTACTTTATGTACTTGCCTTCTTTTACTATTGTGAGAAATGGTACTCTTTACACTTTACAGATGAAGGAACTGAACTTTATTAAGGTTAAGTGATTTGTACAGTTACAAACCAATAAGTGGCAGGGTCATAATCAGAACTGTTGCCAAAAGCCATGTTGCCTCAGGTGTCTAGATTACTATAGCTTACTTCATTCCCATTTTCTTATCAGATCCATAGAGGTTTTTGAAAGAAACTTGATTCTCCGGGCCAGGGTTTGGCAAATCATGTTCCTCCAGCTGTTTTATAAAATAAAGTTTTATTGGAAGGGAACTATGCCCATGCATTTTTGTATTTTCTGTGGCCAAGTTTTGTGTTCCTGTTGCAAAGTTGAGTACTTGAGACAGATCTACAAAGCTTGTAATGTTTGCTGTCCAGATTTTTACAGAAACAGTTTGCTAACCCTGATGTAGACTAATCTAAAATAAAACTTATGCTCTACCAAAAGCTGGTATTTATTTCCAAAGTCCCCTTTAAAGTATTTTGCTAGTGGAATGATTAGCTGTTTAAAAGCCATGCCAGCTATGTGATTAAAATTTGATGGCTACATATTTTCACCTTTATGGGGCGGGGGGCGGAGTAGATTCACTCCCTTCTGGTTTGGCCCCAAAATGTTACCTACTATCTCTTAAAATCTACTCTCTGCTGAGGAAAAAAACTGTAATTACAATATTAAAATTACATGTTTATAATTTACAGTCACTATGCATCTAGCCTTCTATTTATTGTAGGTTTTGAGTGCCCACTTTGAGTGTGTTTATGTACAGTAAAGCAATAACTAAAAGCCACATTTTCTCTCCTTGGAAGTTGAGAACCTAATTGGGGGAAATGGGGAAGTTAAGTAAAAAAACGTAAGTGCTTATAAGGAAAATGTACCAGTTTATGATAGGTGGTCAGGGATTTTTGTCATTTATACCTTTTAACTTACGACTAACTTTGTATGTCTAGCTGTGTTGCCCACTGTGCCTGAGTCACTAGAAGAGGACGTGAAGGCTTGCCAGCTCACAGTTCAACAGAACAAATTGTCTGTCCAGTCTAATCCCTCTCCTCAGATGCGGAGTGTAATGAAAGTAGAAAGTTCAGAAAATGTTCCTAGCCCCACGCACCCACCAGTTGTAATCAATGCTGCAGATGACGATGAGGATGATGATGGTAAGGTTTAGTTCTTCAAGGCAAATAAATATTTGGGGGCACTTTGTGAATTAGAATCAGGATTAAAACTCTAGGCCTGTTTTTTTTTTAAATATATTTTATTGATTATACCATTACAGTTGTTCTATTCCTCCCTTCATTCCCCTCCACCCTAGACACCCCCTCCCCCACCCTTCTCCCCTTTAGTTTATGCCCACGTGTCTCAAGTTCTTTAGATTCTATATTTCCCCCACTATTCTTGCCCTCCCCCCTATCTATTTTTTACCTAATGTCTATGCTATTTTCTGTACCTTCTCCCCCCTTTTCCTCCTCCCACTCCCCTGTTGCTAACCCTCCATGTGTTCTTCATTTCTATGGTTCCACTCCTGATCTAGCTGTCCTCTTGGTTTGCTTTTGTTTTAGGTGTGGTTGTTAATAACTGTGTGTTTGCTGTCCTTTCACTGTTCATATTTTTCATCTTCTTTTTCTTATATAAGTCCCTTTAGCATTTCATATAATAAGGGCTTGGTGATGATGAACTCCTTGAACTTGACCTTATCTGAGAAGCACTTTATCTGTCCTTCCATTCTAAATGAAAGTTTTGCTGGATAAAGCAATCTTGGCTGTAGGTCTTTGGATTTCATGACTTGGAATACTTCTTTCCAGCCCCTTCTTGCCTGTAAGGTCTCTTTTGAGAAATCCGCTGACAGTCTGATGGGTACTCCTTTGTAGGTGACTGTCCCCTTATCCCTTGCTGCTTCTAGGATTCTCTCCTTCATTTTAGTCTTGGCTAATGTAATTATGATGTGCCTTGGTGTGTTCCTTCTTGGGTCCAACTTCTTTGGCACTCTCTGAGCTTCCTGGATTTCCTGGAAGTCTATTTCCTTTGCCAGACTGGGGAAGTTCTCCTTTATTATTTGTTCAAATAAGTTTTCCACTCATGGCTGTTTCCTTTCCCCTTCTGGTACCCCTATAATTCGGATGTTGGAATGTGTTTAAAGATGTCCTGGAGGTTCCTAAGCCTCTCCTCATTTTTTTGAATTCTTGTAACTTTACTTTTTCCTTTTTGGTCATTTCTTTCTTCCTTCTGGTCCACCCCCTTGATTTGAGTCCCAGTTTCCTTTCCATCACTATTGGTTTCCTGTGCATTTCCCTTCATTTCAATTAGTTTAGCCTTCATATGTTCCTCTAATTTGTGAGTATAATCAACCAGTTCTGTGAGCATCCTGATCACCAGTGTCTTGAACTGTGCATCTGAGAGGCTGACTATTTCCTGGTCACTTAGAGTTATTGGCTCTGGGGCTTTGAGTTCTTCTTGAGCCATAGTTTGGATTGTTTGTGCCTGTTATGTATGAGGAGCAGAGCCCTAGGTGTTCACCAGGGCCGGGCGACCCAGTCGCAGGGTTGTGACACTATGTGGGGGCGGGGCCAAAGGAAGGCAATGGCGAGCACCCTTTGCTTCCTCCCGCTGCCACCTTGGGCCTCGCGATTTGTCCCACTGCTCGCGAGTGTGCGACGGCTGTCAGCCGCTGCTGGGTTCGTTGCTGGGGGCTGCGCGGGTCCATCTCACTTCTCACTCCCACCATCCCAAGCCCTCACTGGGTCCGCCGGCGCTACCCCAGATGCCTGTGCGCCTGGGGTCGGGAGATCCTCCTGCTCGACCCTGCTCCGCTGCTGGCTCCGCCCCTCTTACCCATCAGGTAGAAGGGTTCATTGTTGTTGGACTTCCATATAGTTCAGTTTTTCTGTTCTTTGGCTGCGTCTTTGTTCTCCAAACCTTTGTTGTATTCAAACTTGGTTGTGGGAGAAGGCACAGTGTTTCCACCTACACCTCCATCTTGGCGGAAGTCCTCTAGGCCTGTTTTTAATTGTACATTTGCCTTAAATGTTATTATAGATCAGTTCTCTGAGGAAGGTGATGAAACCAAAACACCTACCCTGCAACCAGCTGCCGAAGTGCATAATGGATTACGAGTGGCATCTGCCCGGAAACCTGGGGTCAATTTAAAACAAGGTAAGAAGTGGCTGTATTGATGATGCTGGCTCCCTCTCATAAATCTTAACAGCACTATTGAATGTGTCCAAACTGTTTTAAATACCTTTGAAATTTAGTTGATGGTCGATCACCACCACTTCTCCTTTCTCTGCCCATTTTATATATATATATATATATATATATGTATATGATACTTTCTCGTATTTATTTAGAAAACATCTAGACACCTGCTATATACAAATAAAATGCAGAGGTGAAAAGGGTGCTTAGTTCCTCGTGTGATTTCTCTTTGCATTTTTCAGGTGAATGTTTGAATTTTGGAATAAAAACTCTTGAGGAAATTAAGTCAAAGAAAATGAAGGAAAAATCCAAGAAGCAAGGGGGTAAGTCATCAGTTTTGACCAGATCATTGAACGTTGCTATAGAAGAATAATTAGGACCCTTCCAATAATAAGGACCCTTGGCAACAGTCAAAATGAGTTTGCCTACTCTTCCTGGTTTGAAGTAAAAGACTTACTTATTTTACTTAAATCATGATTTCATTGTAACTGTTTTGGTCTCTGACTATTCACAGCTAAGCACTGCAGTTAAGAAACCCGAAAGAGCCGTGGCCACTAGCTTGGTTTGTTAGAGCCTTGTGTAGGTGTGGCAGGGTTGCAGGTTCCTTCCCTAGTGAGGGCACATATGAGAAACAACCGGTGAATGCGTAAATAAGTGGAACAACAAGCTATGTTTCTCGGTCTCCCTTCCTCTCTCTTTCTAAAATCAATAAATGAAATGGTAAAAAAGAACCCAGAAGAACTCGTTTATCTTGAGAAATAAAGTATATTTAAAAAGGAAATACTTTATTTTGTAGTAGATGAATTCATCTCAAGAGCTGCCAAGACTTTCTTCTGGAGCTTGCCTCAGCCTGGTTGATTCATGTATTTCCAACCCTAGAAAGTAGAGTGGGGGCGGGGGGAAGTACAGTGTGAAAGTAATAACATTTAGAACAAGTGGTTGGTTCTAAGTACCCTCTTGATAAAGCTTTTTTCTATCAGAACATTGGAATTGTGTTTTGCATGTGGTTGAATATAGATGAAAAAGTTTGAATTGACTACCTGATAGCTGGTGTGCTTCTGAGGTTAGCTTTAGAATAGTGTTAGCCTTGTTGGTAAATAAAAAGTGGAGTGCCTAAGTCACTCAAAACAATTTTATGTTTTATTCACATACTGAGCCCAAGGAAGATAAGAAGTAGGGATTATCTCCCCTTCTCCCACCACCCCATATCACTGTAGGCAAACAGAAAGAGAAACTGATTGGTTGTAGTCGTCCAGTGGTTTATATTGGACTTACCTGGTCACAAATCAGATTTCTTGACTTGTGATAGCTTTATTTTCCATAAATTATTTGCTCTTTTTTGACCTGTTTTATTCAGAAGGTTCTTCAGGAGCTTCCAGTCTTTTACTCCAACCTCAGACCGTTCCAGGTCCTGAAAAAGAGAATGTCCGGACTGTGGTGAGGACAGTAACTCTGTCCAACAAACAAGGTGAGGTATAGGCAGGCTGTGGAGTTGTCAAGCTACGCTTATAAATTATAACTACAAGAGCAAAATTCCTGTGTGTATTTTACCTTTGATGGAATTGCAGCAAGAGTTTAGTATGTTCATTGGATAGAAGGATGAAAAGAAAAGTTAGTACATTTGACTCTGCGATTAAAAAGGTTGACGCAGTTCTGACATTTATGTATATTTAATTTTTACATTTACTGTTTATTTGTATCCACTCAACAAATTTATTGACTTCTCATGGGTAAACAATTATGTTATTTAAGTTATAGAAATATTTTCCTTAATAGTTTTAAATCTAGTAGGGAATATAACACAAGTAATTCTAATATGAAGATACATTTAAATGTTTGTGCCATTCAAACAACAAAGAATCAGAAGAGCTCATTTCTGGAGTGAACAAAGAAGGTTATAGGAGAGTTAACTAGCAATGGGGTATGATTTTTCTTTTTTAAAATTAAAAAAGGAAATGCACAAGCAGAAGTATGGTTGAGTTTATAGTCATGAGTTTATATGGTAAAAAAAACAACTTGTCCTTGTATACTTGGCTACTATTAATGATTAGGACTGTACTGATATTTCTCTTTGGGCTGTGCATTTGTCTATTTAAATTATTTAATATATTTTTGTAATGTGATAGTCTTTATTAAGGTAGATCTGATTTTCAATAGACTAGGTAACTTATGTTAATATCAGCACATACTTTTACCCACTAGTAGTTACTGAATACAGAAAAATTGTCTAATGGTAGAGAAATTCTGTTTTTGTCATTTCAGGAGAAGAACCCTTGGTAAGATTGAGTCTCACTGAGAGACTAGGGAAAAGAAAAGTTTCAGTAGGTGAGATACATTTTGTGCATATCTTTTGTTTTCTGCTTGTTTTGTCCATTAATATGATACCTTCATATTATTTTCCATATATAAGTGCTTTTCTGTAAGTGCCTTGTCATATTGATTTGTGGTCTACCTGTATGAAGTCTTGGCTAAAAGCACATTTAAAAGTTTTTAATGCTTTTCATGTGTGCGTTATACCTTTTATTGAAGTCATACAAATATATAGTATTACAAATTAATTTGATTATTGCCAACTTTTTAGAAGGTACTAGGTTTAAAAAACAATAAAGAATATCTATTTCAATGGACAAAATGAAATTTTAGCTTTTGGAGGGAAAAAAGTATCCAGTTAATATAAATTCAGTCTCTGAAGTTATTAATGCTGGTTTATATTTAGGGGAGTATTTACTGTATTACAGAATTGTTGTGTACCTATTCTAGTGTGTTTGTCTAAAGAATTATTTTTAACCCTGGTGGGTGTGGTTCAGTGGTTGGCATCATCCCACAAACCAAAAAGTCCAGGGTTCGATTCCTAGACAGGGTGCATGCTTGTATTACGGGTTCGGGGAGTATGCAAGAAGCAAGTGATTGATGTTTCTCACATCAGTATTTCTCTCTCCTCCTTTCCTTCTCCTTTCTCTGGAATCAATAAAAGAGAAAAAAAGAGAAATAACCTAGCAAAAGATAACCATTTACTTTAAAAAAGAAAAAAAAGCCCTGGCTGGTGTGGCTCAGTGGATTGAATGCTGACCTGCAGACTGAAAAGTTGCTGGTTTGTTTCCTAGTCAGGGCACATGCCTAGGTTGTGGGCCAGGTCCCCAGCTGGTGGAGTGTGAGAGGCATCGATGTTTCCCTCTTCTTCTCCCTCCCTTCCCCTTTCTCAAAAATACATAAATAAATTTCAAAAAATTATTTTGAAAGTCTCCTTTGACTTCGGAGAATCCTTCATACTCTTAAAATGTACTTGCAAACATGAAATCCTGTCTGTTTTGGGTTTTCTTAGATACCATTCTCATTCCTTGAGAAATTTTAGGTAAAAAAATACAGAAATAAGATATTTTAATATCAGCATATGTATAAACTTTGTGAATTTTGGTTTCGTAATTATAAATTAAATTTTAAATTAGAGTCAAGTTTTTAATGGGACCCTACAACAATTATTATACCTTCAGTCAAGCAATCCAAAAAAACAATTTGTGATGTCTAAACAGCTTGTATTGAACACTGTAATATAATAAAGCAGGAGTTAGGACACTTTGTTCAGGTCTTAGTTCCATCACTAATTGATGCCTTGGTTAAGATACAGAAGCTTTTATAACCTTAGATTTCTTGTCTGGAATTGAAGAGGGGCTGTGTGGCCTTCAGAGTCTTTGTGTCACAGAAAAATTCTAAATTTTGTGGGCTTTTTGCCATCTTCCTGATCATTTTTGATGCATTAAACCACAAGTTTACATAGAATTCAGCAAATGGCCAGCTAAGAGTTTTTTTGTATGTGAAGGGTTTTTTTTTCTTGTTCTTAATTCGGAATTTCAACCTTAACCAGGATTTATAATCTTTCATTTGTAATTTTAGTCAGTTATTTGGGAAGTTTTAATTTGTGCCTTCTAATTTTTTGTCTCTTATTTTACCTCTTCTTTTTGGGACATTGAGTTCTAAAGAAGCTAGTGAATAAACACACCATATAAATGTAGAAAGCTTATAGAAATATTCTACTCGGAGGATCCCCCAAAGTGGAATTTATTTATAAAAATTGTGTATTTAGTTTTACATGGTTGAACTCCAGTAACCTTCAGAAGAGTACTCTCCATTTGATGCAGTGCACCTATTGAGACATTTTTCTCACTGTTCAAAATAGTTTTTGAACTCGTCGATTCTGATGCGTTTTAGTGCTGTTCATTTTACCTCTTTCACATAGATAGAACATTTTCCTTTGATGACTTTTTTAATCTAGGAAAACAAGAAAAGTCTCTCAGGATGAGACTGGGTGAATAGAGAGGGCGGGGCATGGTGGGCATGACATATTTTGGTCAAAAACTGCCAAACATTCAGCACTGTGTGGGCAGGCATGCTCATAAATCACCCATTATGACATGAGCGAACAGTCTTCCAAAAACTTAACTTAGGCCGAATGCAGCCTCTCACAACAACACCTGCTGCCACACTGATACAAGTAGGTTCCTAGAACGCTCACTAGCAGGGGAAGCCTGTACTACTAAGGGCCCACTCTCCAGAAGATAATTCTGGGTTTTGGGGGGTCCCCTGCTGTTATGTTGTCTGGTTTTGCTTGTATTTCTTAACC
Organism: Sturnira hondurensis; assembly: GCF_014824575.4. Classification (NCBI taxonomy): domain Eukaryota; kingdom Metazoa; phylum Chordata; class Mammalia; order Chiroptera; family Phyllostomidae; genus Sturnira; species Sturnira hondurensis. The sequence goes on along the minus strand of NW_028089713.1, from coordinate 3,058,280 downwards.
TTGCTGAAGGTTGACTTGAACTCTGAACTCTGAAACTTCCTCCTGTTTGTAGGTGGTGACAGTGATCCTCCATTAAAGCGTAGCCTTGCACAGAGGCTAGGGAAAAAAGTTGATGCTTCAGAAACTGACAAAACACCAAAGAAAGGTACCTGTGTTGTAATATACTTTGTGTGTGTGTGATTCTGGTGTACATTTTATTAGTGCATTCAATAAATATTCAAGTGCTTCCTCTTAGATTCTGTGTAAATACCATTGTATAAAGTAAACACTATTACAGTCCTCATGAGCTTACAGCATAAAGGCAAATAGAAATACTTGTATGTATTGTGGTAAACTCTGTGAGAGGAAAAGTATGTGGTGTTATGGAAGCATAAAGTTTGCAGCCAAATTTTCTTACTTGTTGATTATCTATTATAATTAAAGACTTTCATACTAAAGAACATATTTCAAATAGATAGACGGAGCAAAACTTGATGCCAGTAAGATTTTAGAAGGTTGTATGCTAACAAAATTACTTTACTAAATTAAGTAGTTTTTGCTTTTCAAATCTAAAGACACTTTCTCTAAAGCTCTACAGAGTGCTCTAGGGAATTCATTCATGATCCACATAGAGCAGAAAGTTTTAAGACTTAAAAGACATCTTTTAAAAAGCATTCACATTAGAAAATAAGTATAAGCCTAATCTGTGATCTTTGAAAAAGATATTTGGCCTATAAAAGTCTGTGTTCAACTTTTGGTTTTGGGGTTTTTTGTTTTTTACAGTGCAAGTTTCTAAGTCTCTAAAGGAACGATTAGGTGTGTCAGCTGGTGTGAACAGTGAGGAGGCAGCAGGTAGGTAAACCCCAAGACCAGCTTCTGATATCTTTTTTCTTGCTGTAAAATCTTTACCCTTTCTCCTGTTTACCTGTTGAGTTAGGTTAGAGCTTGTGTTTTCTGTTTTTTTGTGGTTTTCTTTAAGTAATTGATTACTCACTGGTATGAACTCTCTTTTTGTTCTTAAAGATGGCATAATGAGCCGTGGCTGGTGTGGCTCAGTGGATTGAGTGTAGGTCTGTGAACCAAAGGGTCACCAGTTCAGTTCTCAGCCAGGGCACATGCCTCAGTTGTGGGCCAGGTCCCCAGTTGGGGGCATGCAAGAGGCAACCACACATTGGTGTTTCTCTCCCTCTCTCTCCCCTTCCCCCTTCTCTAAAAATAAATAAAACCTTTTTTAAAAGAAGGTCGCATATAATCACTGTTCAGTGTTGCATTAAAAATAGGAAATTAGAAACAACCTAAGAATACAACAAGAAAAGGAATTAGATTAAATTAAAGTAGTTATTTAGTAAAATGATTGCTGTCCTGAAGTTATGTTCTGAACAACAGTGATGGGGAAAACTTCTCTTGTAGTGAACAAAGAAACATTACAAAAGAACACATCACTTTTGCCCTTTTTTTGCTTTAGGGTAAAATAAGAATTTCTTATAATAAAAACTTATTCTCAAAAGAAGGAACTCCTACCCTTTGCAACAACATGGATGGAACTGGAAAGCATTATGCTGAGTGAAATAAGCCAGGTGTTGAAATACAAATAGCATATGATCTCACCTTTAACAGGAAACTAAACAGCAAAACAAACAAGGAAACAAAATAAAAACAAAGACACTGAAATAGAGAACAGGGGGACAGCGACCAGAGGGGAGAGGGGAGGGAATTTCGGGGGGAAAAGGGGAAGGATTTACAGGAACTAGTATAAAGGACACATGGACATCAACTAAGGGGACTGGAAATGGGGAGAGGTGGGAAGCACTGGGAGGGGGGGTGGGATGGGATGGGAGTAAAAGACAGAAAGCTGTACTTGAAAAATAATTAAATAAATAAAAAACCTTAAGTGTTCCACATACAGAAAAGAAAAAAAAAACTTATTCTCGGGAAGAAGTCCGTATGTATGAGATGATTCCAATTTTAATTTTTTTCTTCAGATTGTTCCTATCTAATTGTTAATGTTTTTAAATTGCAAGATATAATTACATAAGTGTATATATGTGTACAGTTTAAAGAATAATTAAATGGAACGTTCATGTACTTGAACATTGAGCTTTTTTATATGTTGCTGGATTCAGTTTGATTCTCTTTCATTTTTATATCTATATTTATGAATGGTATTAGCCTGTCCTTTTCCATTTTCATTTTATCCTTATCTGATTTGGATATTAAGATTTTACCAGCATGCTAAAAAGGGAATCTGATGTCAAACATACTTACCCTTTTTGTAAACAACCTTGTTTCCTTTTGTGGAGTTCTTTCTCTCTTTTTTAAAGTATATTTTATTGATTATGTTACAGTTGTCCCATTTTTTTTCTCCCTTTTATCCCACTTCACCCAGCACTCTCCCTCCCACCAGCATCCCTCGCCCTTAGTTCATGTCCATGGGTTGTACATATAAGTTCTGTGGATTCTCCTTTTCCTATACTATTCTTAACCTCCCCCTGTCTAGTTTGTACCTACTTTTGATTCTTATTCCCTGTACCTTTTCCACCATTCTCCCCTCCACCTCCCCACTTATAACCCTCCCTCTATGTGTTCTCCATTTCTGTGATTCTGTTCCTATTCTGGTTGTTTGCTTAGTTCTTGGTGGTTTTTCTTAGGCTTGGTTGTTGATAGTTGTGAGTTTGTTGTCATTTTACTGTTCATATTTTTGGTCTTCCTTTTCTTAGATAATCTCTTTAACATTTCCTATAATAAGGGCTTGGTGATGATGAACTCCTTTAACTTGACCTTATCTGGAAAGTACTTTATTTGCCCTCCCATTCTAAATGATAGTTTTACTGGATAGAGTCATCTTGGATGTATAGGTCCTTGCCTTCCATGACTTTGAATATTTCTTTCCAGCCCCTTCTTGCCTGTAAGGTTTCTTTTGAGAAATCAGCTGATAGCCTTATGGGAACTCCTTTGTAGGTAACTGTCTCCTTTTCTCTTGCTGCTTTTATGATTCTCTCCTTATCTTTAATATTGGGTCATATAATAATGATGTGCTTTGGTGTAGCTTTCCTCCTTGGGTCTAACTTCTTTGGGACTCTCTGAGCTTCCTGGACTTCCAGGTCTATTTCCTTTGCAAGAATGGGGAATTTCTCCTTCGTAATTTGTTCAAATAAGTTTTAAATTTCTTCTTCCTCTTCTTCTTCTGGCATCCCAATGAGTCACATGTTGGAACATTTAAAGTTGTCTCAGTGGTTCCTAAGCCTCTCTTCATTTTTTTGAATTCTTGATTCTTCATTCTGTTATAGTTGAATGTTTATTTTTTCTTTCTCGTCCAAATCATTGATTTGAGTCCCGGTTTCCTTCCCTTTTCTGTTGGTTCCCTATATATTTTCCTTTATTTCACTTTTCATAGCCTTCACTTCTTCCTCTATTTTGCATCTATACTCAATCATTTCTATGAGGTTGGCTATCTCCTTTGCTATCTCAGTGCACCTGTTACACTGTAAAGGGTGGGTGGAGCCTTAGGTGTACACCAGGGTGAGGCAACCCACATCACTGTGTTGTGGTGCTGTGTGTGAGGAAGGGGTCGGAGACAGTACAATGTTAAACTCTTGCCTGCTTTCAGCAGTCACTTCCCCCTCTACCCACAAGCAAATTGGGCCCTTCTGGTGCCAGTTCCCAGGTGGGTGGTTTTATGTACCTCGTGGGTCTCTCCAATGAACTCTCCTGTGAGGCTGGGGGTTTCTCCTGCCATTGCAACCCCTACAGATTTTTACAGTCAGAAGTTTTGAGGCTTTATCTCCCCACCTGGAACCCTGGTTTGTATGGTCTGTCTCACCCTTCAGTTATTCCTCCTGGCTTATCTGAACACAAATGTGGGACTGCCTTGGCTGCCATTTCCACACCTCCTACCAGTGTGGATGAATGTTTCTTTAATTGCTTGGTTTTCGGACTTCCATACAATTTGATTATCTGGCAGTTCTGGATGTGTTTTTGTTTTTTAATTTTGTTGTTCTTTTGGTTGTACGAGGAAGCAAAGCATATCTACCTACACCTCCAGGAGTCCTTTTTTTCTTTTTTTCCTTTTTTGACAGCTATCTTTATTTTTATTTCTTTTTTTAAATTAAGTTCTTTTTTTAAAAAAGATTTTATTTATTTTTAGATAGAGAAGAAGGGAAGAAGAAAGAGGGAGAGAAATATTAATGTGTGGTTTCATCTTGCACACCCCCAACTGGGGGCCTGGTCTGCAACCCAGACATGTGCCCTGAGTGGGAATCTAACCAGTGACCCTTTGATTCTCAGCCCGCACTCAATCCACTGAGCTACACCATCCAGGTGGACAACCATCTTTATTGAGAGGAAAATTTTTACAGAAATTCTTGGTTAGAAGTAATATCAGCATATTATATAATATAAATATCTGTTGTGAAAATAATGTTGACATTATTTATAGCAGTGATGATTCCTTGATAATTACCTTGCAGTTTTTTGAGGACCTTAAAACCTAGGTTCCTAGGATCTTGCCTAAAAATAAGAACAAAGAATAACGTAATTCCTCCTATTCCTCACCCTCCTGCAATCAATCATACCCTACCAATAAGAATAGCAGCAAGTTATCCAGCATTCCAGTGTTAATATAATTCTGAAAAGGACCATCACACTGTAGCCTGGGTTTCAACATAGACCATCTTACGTACATGTGAATTGGATCCCTTGAGTTGTACACCATGGCAGGCATGGACATCTGTTTCTTCTAGGGAAGCAAACCTCAAGCTGCTTACATTGTGATTGGGAACTAGACCCAAGTTCCTGTGGATGTCAAGCAACTTTGTGTATATTATCTCATGAAATGCTCACAACCACTCCTGGGCTCTGGTTTGAGGGACTGTAGCTTAGAGGGAACTGGAGCAGTATAGGGAGAGACTGAGTAGATCTTTGCTTGACTTTATTTTTCATATTAAGAATTGATAAACCTTTAAAGGGTCACATAGTAAATATTTCAGGCTTTGAAGTCTACAGTCTGTGTCACAGCTGCTGAATTCTGCTGTTGCAGTGTGAAAGCGGCCATATGCAGTACGTAAATGAGTAAGTGACTGTTCCAATAAAGCTCTTATTTGTAAAATTTAGACTATATCCAGATTTGGCCCATGAACTTGAGTTTTCCAACCCTGTTCTAGATGGCTGGTTTTCAACCAACCTGGTCTTTTTTTATTTATTCAGTCCTTCAGTTGGATTTATTTTGGCGCCTGTGGTTTTATTTTCCAAGAACTTATTTTTTTCACTGATTTCTCTTTTCACAGACTGATTCAGGCTACTCTGGGTGTCAAATCTGAATCTTTTAAAACAATAGGTGTATTTATTACTTTGTCCTCTTCACTTCTTTTTGTTTATTTTGATGTATTTTTAGTGTTTCCTTTTCATAATTGTAAGTACCTGGCATGGATTTCTTCTGTGGTTCTAAAGGTCTTTTTTTCCAAGTAGTCCTCTCTTCTGGCTGGGAGAACGGACTTAAAACGTCTGCCTAAAGGGAGAGGATACACCCAGAGGCAGTTTGTGTGGTTTGCAGAATAGGAAGCTGGAAGCCCATACAGTTACCACTGTAAGAAAGACTTTCTTTCAGAGTTCAACTAATTTTTTTCCTTTTCTAGCTTTGCTTTTTATTTCCTCCACCTCCTTTTTCTGCTTGGCATTTGTGAAAGCCTGGAATTTTTCATGCTCTACTGCTCTCCAGCACCAGCATCCTTATCATGTGCTCCTTTCCCCAGCAGCAGATTCTCCTCTTCTTAAGGACCAGGTCATGACTGGACCAACTGATCTGTAGGGGCCATCCTCAAATTTCTGCCCGCTGTTGTTTTTCATACTAGTTTTGGCAAGGGTTTTATGGCTCTGCTGGGCAGAACTTCTCCTACAGTGTGTTCTTTTTCTGTGTTTCTATAAATTTAGGCATCTGCTTTCTGTCTCAGAAATTGCTCAAGATTTAGGCTCTGCCAGTGGTATCCTTGATTTCCATTGCTGTTGTGGATTTATTTTACTTTTAATGTCTTCTTTTGATGGAATTTTGGTGGAGGGAGGAACAGGGGCGCCATGTCACCATTCATCATAGTACTTTCTTGTAGTTGTTATTTTGGTATTAGTCTACCATTTTGAAATGGAAGAGTTTTTATTTTAAAAACCTAAGGAAATAAGTCAGTAAGTGAGTACTTCTAAGTGACAGGTACTGTACTAAAATATTGCAGATAAGTAAATACAGTTTACTGTTCTAGTGAAGTATCTAGTGTGGTAGGAAATACGGTCAGTTATGGTACTGTGTGATCAGTGGAGCAAACCAGATTTATAAGTTGCCAGGTTCTTAGATGAACTCAGTTAAAACTAAGTAGGAAGCAAGAGAAATGAGACCAATAGGGACTACTCCATATAGAAGCAAGAATATATTCAAAGTTCAGAATATGTGTTTAAGGTTGTAAAAAGTCTATTTTTTTGGTTTTGATCTTTCATGTATTCAGTGACTTAATATGTGTTTGTAATATCCAAATTATTCTTGTTTTCTCCCATATCACTTCATTATTTCTTTATTTAATCCTTTAGTAAGAAGGACATGCATATCTGTCAAGTGTGAAATACGCTCTTCAGTTTAAACAGATGAAGATTGATTAATGTATCACTAAAAGTGGCTCTTCAGTAGCATTTCAGTCTCTAGGCCTTTCCTATTTTTCTTCCGTCTTGTCACCTGTTTTACCTCTTTTAAGTATCACTTAAATATTACTTTCTCTGAAAAGCTTCCCTTAACCAAGTTCTAGACAGAAGTTGGTGTTCTTGCTTGCTACATGCTCCTTTATAGCATTATATTTCCTTTGTCAATGCTATCACCATTACCATACTTGGTCATTGCTTAATTTTTGCACTGTTAGACTATAAACTAAATGGGGCGAGAGATTGTATTTTGCTTACCATTACATTTCAGGCAGGGTCCAGCGTGTATTTATACCTATGAGTGAATGGAAGAATAAATTTATTGCTATTTTTATTGGTAAGAGTTATAATGACAAGTTTCTCCAAGTAGTAAATGGCTTTCAGAATGGGCTTTTGATTAGAAATCCAAATGAGTAATTTTTGCCTCTGAGAGTTTCTGAGGGCCATACCTAAGACATTCAGTATTCTAAATTTGAGATGAAAACTAATGTACTTTTAATCATTTTAAATGCCTACCTAAATGATACCACTCTGTTGGACTCTATGATCCAAGAATAGAGAGACTCTATGTCATTAAGAGATGAACATCAAGTATAGTGACTTGTTTTTCCTCCTTGAAAACAGAGAGAGTTACTAAAGTTGGTGAGATCCACGTGAAAACATTGGAAGAAATTCTTCTTGAAAGAGCCAGTCAAAAACGTGGAGAATTGCAGACTAAACTCAAGACAGAAGGACCTTCAAAAGTTGATGATTCTACTTCAGTAGCCAGAAGCTCTTCCACTATCCGCATCAAAACCTTCTCTGAGGTCTTGGCTGAAAAGAAGCATCGACAGCAGGAAGCAGAGAGACAAAAAAGCAAAAAGGATCTAACCTGCATCAAGCTAAAGACTGATAATGAAATTAAAAAAACTGTGGTTTTGCCACAGATAGTTGCCAACAAAGGACAATCAGAGGAGCCTGCAGGTAGAACAAAGTCTGTGCAGGAGGTACACATCAAGACGCTGGAGGAAATTAAACTAGAGAAGGCACTGAGGGTGCAGCAGAGCTCCGAGAGCAGTGCCCTGGGAGCCAGCTCCCAGTCTCAGCCTGAGGCCACCCCAGGGGCTAGGCGGCTTCTCCGAATCACCAAAAAATCAGGTAACAAGGGGGAGCATGGTCTATAGTGGCACTTCCCTAAATATTTTGGAGGGCCATGTACCACGGGATATTCATAGGAGTTCTGTGAAGTTTTCTTTACTCAGATAACCTGTGAAAGTCACTGGATTAAATGAAGTTAAGCTGTTTCTGTACGGCAGCACTATCTAGATGTTTGCTGTTTTAATATACGTTTTGAAACTTTAGGAGGGCCAGTGGGCTTTATCTACATTTTTATTTGTCCTACCTTAGCATTACTTTCATTAAGAAAAATTTTAACTTCGTCTATCAGAAAGTTGTAGTCTAAATTAAATAACTAATAATCTATTTTATGTGAATATAGTTACAAAAGAAGAAAAGAAACTTCAAGAAGAAAGTGACACTGCATTTCAGAGCAGTGTAACTAGAACAGAGGCTAAAGAGGTAAGTTTATTTAAAATCATTTTGTAGTTTGTCCATGGCAAGTAAAGGCTAGATGAATGGTAAAATGTGCTTTTTCACTTCTAGCTTATAATAAATTTCTATGTAACACCTCACTGGCACATTACATAAACAGCCTTTCACTACATTTATAATTTTCTGTTGGGGTTTCTCATGGGAGGTTTTTGTACTTCTGTATGTATCATCAGTTTTCTTTGCCCTTTTAAATTGTTTTAATTGATCATTAATATTTTTTAAACGAAGCTTTTTTCCTGGCTTTGACAGTAATGCCAATTCATTGGACAAAACTTGGGGATTTTTATTTTTTAAAGATTGAGAAATCCTATAGTTCAGTCTATGGGTAACCACCATTAATTTTTTTAATGGATTTCCTTCAAGCCTTTTGTTTATACATACATGTATATGAACTTTTTAATGTTTAACTCGTGTTCAGGATGTAATTGAGAACTTTACAGTGTACCATCTTGCGGCCTGCTTTAACTTTACCATATTAGTAGTTCTTCAGAATGTTTGTCTTGGCCACAATAGTGGTGTACAAGCGTAGTCTGCTTCTGGGATTTAGATTTTGTTTTACCTACTAAGATAGTGAACATCTTTGTTTAATAAATTGTGCAAGACTTTATTAGACTTAGGGTCATGATTGTCATAAGAAATCTGGATGTTTATTGTCCCACACATCTTTAATCTTTCATCTTTAGATTGGTATTTTTTATTTAATATCAAATAAGGATCAAAAGTGCTTATGTTCTGGATAATGTGAGACACTATTTGACTTAGGTGTTTGCCTTGTAACTTATAAATAGTAATTATCATGTAGGTTATTGGAGGTACCAGATTTTAATTCTGTCATTTAAATTGATCCATAGGCTTCAACTGAGACAACAGGAGTTGGCATCACTAAAATTCAAGTCAAGAAATGTGAGACCATGAGAGAAAAGCACATACAGAAACAACCAGAGAGGGGAAACTCACAGAAGGAAAAATCAGTTTTGACGTCCCTTTGGAGAGATGTGGACTCTTGTAACACGCAGATAGCAGAGGAGCCGGGGCTCACCACAGTGCCAGGCATCACACGCTGCCTAACAAAGCGGCTTCCCGCAAAGTCATCCCAGAAGGCAGAGGTAGAAACCGCAGGGATTGGCGACTCAGTGTTAAATGTGAAATGTGCAGCGCAGACCTTGGAAAAAAGGGGTAAAGGTGAGTGTTTTTTTTCTAGTGTGTCTTGCTTGAGGATCTCAAAATTACCAAGTTGGAGTAATTCCCTGGCAACAATTGGGTTGAATTTCATTTGTCTTGTATCTTGGTCACACAAGTGGATGGTAGTAATAGTTCTTATAATTCTATTTAAAAAGCCAAAACTAGATGAGGTTTTTTTTTTTCCCTTGGCTATTTAAAAATGTTTGTCAAAAACTTTCTGTCTTGCATCTTTTCTCTGGTTTTGAAAGAGAGAAAAGGAATAGAAGCAATAGTGGATTCAAGAGCCATTAAAGGAATCATTTGAGTATATGTATACATTGTGGCCATGTGCTATGCAGATTGCTTATGGATCATTTTCAGTCTGGGCTTTTTGTTTTGTTTTTAACTATTTATATATCTAGTACTGTGAAGGAATTTTGATATTCTGAGTTATTCTCCCTGTAAAAGAGAGGATTTTTTTAAGCTAAAGAAAATAATCAAATATTTTCTTTCCCTTATAGCTAAACCCAAAGTGAATGTGAAGCCATCTGTGGTTAAAGTTGTCTCTTCCCCCAAATTCGCCCCCAAGCGCAAGGCAGTGGAGATGCACTCTGCTGTCATTGCAGCCGTGAAGCCACTCAGCTCCAGCAGTGACCTGCCAGAAAGCCCAGCCAAGAAAGCAGCTGTGGTAAGAAGTAGCCCTTAACTCTCAGTGATGCCTTGACCTCTGGTGGGAAAGCCGGGAAGATATAACTCTGTTAGCTCTCTGTTTGTATCTGTATGTGATAACTTCCTGCTATTTCCTAAGCCTTTTAGTTGTTTAGGTTGTATTTAGATGTTTGTAGTTAAGATGTTTGTGGGGTGGCTGAATGGGATTTTTAGAAGCTAATTTTTAGGTGCTTAAAATATTTTACTTATTTGCACACTCACCTCAGACTATTTATTCATAGACTCCCAGGTTTAAGGGGTGATAGCCATGACTTTAAGAAGGTGGCAAAAGAAAGTGAATATGCTCAAATTAAAAAGCCTGACTCTCCCACTGAATTACCCTGCTCTCTTACTTTTGTAGGCTGTTGTCCCACTCCTCTCTGAGGACAAATCAGTCACTGTTCCTGAGACAGAGAAACCTAGAGACAGGTAATACCTTGCAGTTCTTTTAAATCAAACTTTAGGCTACTGTTAACTGCTTATGCTCTCCAAGAATAACATGGCTAAGTGATTCTAAGTATTTACACATCTAAATAGATCTGCTGAACTTCAAATGACTTTCAAGAAAGCATGATGCTCAGGGTTGCTGCTCTTTTTAGAGCAGCATTGTTTATATTTTGCCTGTATTATAAAATGTTTTGAATACCTGTATGGATTCTGCTTTAAAAGGAGGAAAGTGCTGTGTCCCAAATTAGTAAGACAGTACCTTTTGTGTGTCCTCAGAAACACCTCTGCTAACACTGTGTGTCCCTGAGGCCAAGTAAGTCCAGCCAGCCATTGACAAAGGGCCGATTTTAATATTTCTGGGGTTTTTTTTTCTTGACAGTCTTGTTCTGCCTCCAGTCCAGTCCTCTTCAGATCCCTCTCCACCAGAAGTTTCTGGCCCTTCCTCATCCCAAATGGCCACAAAAACTCGCCGACTCAGCTCTGCCTCAACAGGAAAGCCCCCACTCTCTATGGAGGATGATTTTGAGAAACTAATATGGGAGATTTCAGGAGGCAAATTAGAAGCTGAGATCGACCTGGATCCTGGGAAGGATGAAGATGATCTTTTGCTTGAGCTATCAGAAATGATTGATAGCTGAAGGTGGTAACAGAACATTTAAAACAAACAAAAAAGAAAAACTCACCAAAAAACTGGACTTAGTTTCATCTATTATACATTTACCCAAGATGATCATTTGTTTAGTCTAGAATTTGCCCCAAACCAAAAGTATACCTCTGAATTTACCTGTATGTGTACTAGATTTTTTGGAGTTGAAATTTTAAAGTCCATTGATAATCATTTTGTCCATTTGATGCCGTTATTTAGCATCTTCAAGAAAAAATTCTGTCTTACCCCTCTCTCCACAAAAAACTGAGAGGGAGATCCAAGTGAAAGAGTACCAGAGGACTTTGTGACTCCTTGAGGTGTTTGTCAGTTTGGGCTTTCTCCCCCTTTGTTGTATTCGTTTCTGTATTGTTTTAATGTACTTAATGTTACCTGAGTTTGGAAAGGATGAAGACAGCTGCTACCATAAGGACCAAATTTCACACTACCACTAAACAACAACAAAAATATTCACTCAGTCTATTAAATCGTATGTCTTTTTAGAAGTATTTGGAGATCCATCTAAGCTTTAGAGCTGAGCAGCTCAAGAAGCCTGTAATCTGGACATGTCTTTTTGGACCTGATTTTTATGTTTCTTCTGCTGTGTAAGCCTCTGAAGATCAATAGCTAATTTATTATTACTGTAACTTTTTAAGGCTTTAAAGTGCCTCAGGGGTCCTCTGAAACTAATTTTCTATTTCTGGGATTCCCTGGATTTTTAATAAGAGATGGTGACATAATGATTAAATGAATTCTTTTTTTTTTAGTATGAAATTTGTTCCTTCTCTAGTACTTGCCTCCTACTAGCATTGAATTATCACAGGAATAAAAATTGGTTAGTTTTATATTTCTCACTCTTCCAGCAAATTCCTTTTACCCAGTATTTATTTGGTGTCCTTTAATCATCTGAGGGAAAAATAAACTCATTCAATCTGCCAATATTTATGTATGGATTGTAGCAGTACAATGAATTGTACCATAGAATGGATTTTTTGAGATGTTCTGGGGGTGTATTGTATACCATCCAGTTTTCTTCGTTTCTGAATTGAATTTTCTTTTTTCTGATGTTGGTCTCCTGCTTATCACCTCAAGGTTTAGACTATGAAGGAACAAGTATGATGGGGCCAATAGTCTTAAAAGGAGACATTATACATAATTGGAAGGAAGAGGAAAGAAGGATTTGTCCATTTTGGTATTTTGCTCATGGTGGCCAGTTTTGTTTCTCGTAGGGAAATCTGACCCACCTGTCATGTTGGCTCCTAAGGAACTGCTGTTGTAAGCAGCTCATCAAGAGTTGAACTTCATGTAATCTTGTTGGGAATATGGAAAAGGAAGAAAGCCACAGGACTGCCCATTCAGTCTTGGGAAGACTTGGATGATTCTGCACAAGCAAAAGTGACTTGAAAGTTATGTATAGACACCTCTCTACCAGTCCATCTTCAGCTGACTGAGTGTTGTATAGTAACCCTTCTCCAGAGCAGGGGTGGAATGTTTGGTTTCACCACACATTTTGTACATGTTTCATTTCTGGAATCGGCTTATAGATTCCAGGTCCCTTTTGTATATAACCTCTTTATTCTTTTGCTTTTTGAAAAATAATTTTGTTTCATATTTAAAGCTCTTGTATTAGTCAATGATTCATGTTCAGCATTATTTGAACCATTGCTATTCATTACACAAAGAGATACTTATTTGTGTTTGAAATAAAACTGGTATAGGAGAGTCTTGACGTGAGTTAAGTGGTGATACATCACTTCAGCCTAGGATCTGCTGCAATGGAGGCCTCGTTCAGAATGTTGTTGGCCTTTTGTGTAAGTGCTTCAATTTTATAGGTATTATTTGGTTTAGAAACCTTATACAAGGACATATTACCTAACTAATTGACAAGTATGCTCATTTTTAGCCACATATGTGTTAGGTAAGAGTGAAGATTAAATGTGAGGATTCTTTTCTGGCACCGATACCTAGCCATTATCATTGTAATTCAGTGCCATTAAATTTTTTAAAGGAGAGAGGGTTTCATGTGATCATAGATAGATTCAACAATTTAGAATTTTCAAGCATGAGGGCATATAAAAGTTTTGATTCAGGAAGGTCCAGATTAATTCAGTAGCATAGCCCATATTTTGTTAGGGCCACGTATAAGTTTGTTAGACACCAAAGAACAGATTTCCCCCCCCCAAATAGTAGTCCCAATAAGTTGAATCAACTTTTCACAAAAAGCGAAACAGATTTGTGTGTTCAGTTTTGAGTGATGATGGTTTTCAATTTTCAAAGTAAGGAAGGGGCCCAAATACTACAGAATTTGGCCATAGCCCAAAATTTCAAAGTAGTTAGCAGTCCATATATTTGTCTCACAATGAATTATTTCTAAAATTGTGATCTTAACTTCAAATTCCAGTGGGTCTTCTCTTGTACGGTCAGAGAACAGTTTATTTTTGTCTTGACCAATCTTTGAAATCAGATAAAACCAATGTTTAATAATTATAGTTGCAGAAATAAAGCTTATTCTATGTTGGTCAAAGTTTTATGATCCTTTTCTAAAATTGTGCCTTCATTTTGCTGGAACATTTCTGAAAGTCTTAAAAATACTTGCTTTGAATTTATCAGTTTAGCAACAGGAACTGTGGTCGCCAGTTGCTAACTGTTTAAGTAACAGTTTAAAAGTAACTAATGTGTGTTGAGTACTTAGTATGTTCCTCATATTTTACATAATCATTTTGATACTAAATCTTACACTGCATTGAAGATCACTGCTTTTTATCATCACTGGAGTGTCAGTGTTCAGATGGAATGAAATACCAGCATATTCTTACGCTCAGTTGGGTTGGGTTCGTTGAACCTTCCAGAGCTCTTCATCTTTGGAACTTGCTTGATAAATCTATACAAGTTTCCAGAGCCAACACATCGGACTGCATTTGTAATTTATTCAAACTGCACTTATTTGAATTTGGAAATCGGTTAAGGGTATGAGCACAAGGGAATGCTTGATCATTTTGTTAGCATTGTAACATAGAAGGATCAAAGAATGAGCAATGACCTTAAATAAGGAGAGCTGACAGGTATATTTTTAAAAAATGAGTCAAGATTTACTGAGTGGGCCTATTTAAAGTATTTAGATTTGGTTGAGTTTAACTGCTGTGGTGCTACTGAGTCTTAGTCTATGGTAATGGGCAAAAAAGTGCATTAAAATGGGTTTTTTGGTCTTTAGACTGATATGTTCTCAAGGAGTAAAGCAAAACTACAGTTAAGAGTGAGGGTAAACAGGATTCAGACTGAAGAAGGCAGAAATGGCAATGCCGAAGTAAAAGACTCCTGTTTGTTGAATAAGTAAATGAGAAGTTGGGAATTAGGTGAAGAAAACTGGAAAGAAGCAGAGGAAGAGAAGGAGAAGCAAAATGGAAGAAACCACTACCCAATAGATAATGTGTGATTAGTGAGGTCATATATGTGATTAGCACAAGGAGAATGGTCAAGTTGAGAAAAGCTACTGTGAGGAAATGTGAAAGAATGCCCGCACAACGGCCACAAAGAATTTTGCACCGCCATTCCTTGGAGAGTCTCAAATTAGAACATTCAACACTATTGGCTACTGCAGGGTGGGGCGGAAGATGAGCATAGGGCAAACCTCTGCTCCCAAAATACTTAGGAAATACTTCTAAAAGAAAAGTAACAGGAGTGCAGTAGGTGCAAGTAATAAGTGGATGATGCTGTAGATTAGAAGGATGAGAGAGAGTGAACTGGAATTTTGCGTGGCTTCGTTAAAGATGATTCGAGCTACAAACAAGGCCAAACTGAGCAGTTAAGATTTGTTTGTTCTTAGTGACCTCTGGCCGTCCCACTGGTACTCTCGGAGTCTACCTTGTGTCATTCTCATTTTGCTGTCAGCTATTCTTGGTTAAGGCATGAAATATGTTTTATTGATTATGCCATTACAGTTGTCCCATTTCCCCCCCTTCATTCCCCTCCACCCTGCACACCCACTCTCCCCATTACCCCACCCCCTTTACTTCATGTCCATGTCACAAGTTCTTTAGATTCTGTATTTTCCATACTACTCTTGCCCTCCCCCCTGTCTATTTTCTACCTGCCATTCATGCTACTTATTCTCTGTACCTTCTCCCCCCTTCTCCTCCTCCCACTCCCCTATTGCTAACCCTCCATGTGTTCTTCATTTCTATGGTTCCACTCCTGATCTAGCTGTCCTCTTGGTTTGCTTTTGTTTTAGGTGTGGTTGTTAATAACTGTGAGTTTGCTATCTTTTTACTGATCATATTTTTATCTTTTTCTTAGATAAGTCCCTTTAACATTTCATATAATAAGGGCTTGGTGATGATGAACTCCTTGAATTTGATCTTATCGGAGAAGCACTTTATCTGTCCTTCCATTCTAAATGAAAGCTTTGCTGGATAGAGCAATCTTGGATGTAGGTCCTTGCCTGTAGGTGACTGTCCCCCTATCTCTTGCTGCTTCTGGGATTCTCTCCTTCATTTTAATCTTGGCTGATGTAGTTATGATGTGCGTTGGTGTGTTCCTTCTTGGGTCCAACTTTTTGGGACTCTCTGAGCTTCCTGGATTTCCTGGAAGTCTATTCCCTTTGCCAGATTGGGGAAGTTCTCCTTTATTATTTGTTCAAATAAGTTTTCCACTTGTTGCTGTTCCTCTTCCCCTTCTGGTACCCCTATAATTTGGATGTTGGAATGTTTAAAGATGTCCTAGAGATTCCTAAGCCTCTCCTCGGTTTTTTGAATTCTTGTTTCTTCATTCTTTTCTGTTTGGTCATTTTTTTCTTCCTTCTGGTTTACTCCTTCCCATCACTATTGGTTTCCTGTGCATTTTGTCACTTAGTGTAGCCTTCATTTGTTCCTCTAATTTGTGACTAAAATCAACCAGTCCTGCGAGCAGCCTGATCACCAATATTTTGAACTGCGTATCTGATAAGTTGGCTATCTCTTGGTCGCTTAGAAGCATTGGCTCTGGGGCTTCAAGCTGTTCTTAAGCTGTAATGTTCTGGTCTGTTCGCGCCTGTTAGGTTTGAGGGCCAGAGCCTTAGGTGTTCACCAGGGCAGAGCAACCCAGGTCGCTGGGTTGTGACGCTGTATGTGGGGGTAGGGTCAGAGATGGGCAATGGCACTTTTTTCTGTTCTCAGATTTCAGTCCCCTCTGCTGCTTCCCACAAGCAAATTGGGCCCTTCTGGTGCTGGTTCCCAGATGTGTGGTCTTGTGCACCCTCCAGAACCCTGTGAGTCTCTCCAGTGAACTCTCTGTGAGCCTGGGAGCCTCTCCCAGCACCTCGACCCCTGAGAGTTTTTTCCAATTGGTGCTTTTAGGCTTTAATTCCCATTGCTGGGGCCCTAGCCTGTGCGGTCTGTCTCACTGCTTGCTCCTTCACCTGGTTTATCTGAGTGTGAATGTGTGACCACAGTCAGCCAGCCGCCTTGCACCCTCACTGGGTCTGCCCGTTGCCACCTCGTGCCTGGGATCTGCCAGCTGCTAACTCCACCCCTCTTACCGGTCCGGCTGAATGGTTTGTTGTTGTCAGACTTCGGTGCAGTTTAATTTCTCTGTATTTTGGCTGCATTCTGGTTTTTAAATATTTGTTGTTCATAAACTTGGTTGTGGGAGGAAGTACAGTGTTTCTACCTACGCCTCCATCTTGTCCGGGTGAATTGATTTTTTAAAGTATTTTAAATGCAAATCTGAGTCACTGCCTCATACTATCCTCTAGTGAGTTTCTTTGCCTCCGAAATTAAATTCACGTCCTTTAGAGTAGCATGTAAGACCCTGTCCTACCAGCCTCTTCCATCACTCACCTCTCCCACCACTCACTCTTCATGTTTGTCCCTCCAGCAAAATGACTGGCTCTTGACTTCCCTTATACGTTTACTCTCTGTCCAAGCCCTTTGCCTTTTTTAATGTGATATACCTTCTACCTGAAAGTCTCTCTTTTCTTTTGGCCAACTCGTACACTTGACCTCCAAGCTACTCCCAACACCCTGCTATCCCTCCCCCCAAATAAGGTGTGCTGCCTGTCCACTAAGCATATCATACTCTGTTTTGCAGTTGTTTACCTGTACGTCTTCCTCAGCAGAGTATAAACTCGAGACAGATATTCTTACCTATATATTCTCAGCACTTAGCACAGACCTGGTACATAGAAGGTGTATTAGTTTTCTAGTGCTGCCATAATAAAATAACAGACTAAGTGGCTTAAAAAAACATTTATTTTCTCAGTTCTAGAGGCTAGAAGACCAAGATTAAGGTGTTGGCAAGTTTGGTTTCTTCTGAGGGTTCTCTCTTTGGCTTGCAGATGGCCACCTTCTTACTATATCCTCACATGTTTTTTTTCTCTGTATGCCATGCATGTAGATATTTTAATGTCATAAAGATACAAGTCACTTTGGATAGGGCCCACCCAAAGGCCCTCCTTGGATAGATAGGGCCTATCTCCAAATACAGTTACATTCTGTGTTACTGGGGGTTAGAGCTTCAATGTAAAAGTTTCAGGGGACACACTTTACCCATAACAGGAGGCATTCAATAAATATTTGCTGAATGAATGAAAAAAGTTCTGGACCCATTTCAAAGGCTGTTGATCTTTGTTAGCCTGCCTCTGTTTCTTCTCAACCCCATTCTTTGACATGTTTCCAATTAATCACAGCCATTCAGCAAGTTACAGGGTTTCTGGTAGCGATGGAAGCACCTCCAAGCTGATGGGAAGGATGTTCAATATTTGGGAGGACTGGAGTTGACTTCTCAGCAGGGTCTGTCTCTGGATCAGTGATTCTCAAGCTTATTTTGCAGAGACATTGGGAGTGATGTGAAAATCTCACGATTTACAAGTACATTATGATTAGTTGCAATAAAAAAAGAAAAATATTTCTTAGTATCCATTCTTTAACAAACTGACTGAGTTAGTGATATATTATTATTCATTCAGAAGTTTAGAGATTCAAAATATGTAAAAGGATACAAGGCGAAAATCCTCCCTCCTACTTCTGCCCCAGCTACACACTGTTTTCCAACAGCAGTTTCGAGTTTCTCAGGTATTTTCCCAGAGGCATTTCAAGCATATACAGAAAGTCTTTAACATTGTCAATAGGTTCTGTGACTTTAAGTAAAATATTATACAATGAAACCAATTTTGCTGCAGGCTAATTGATATAAACAATGGTTAAGTTCCAATAGCATCTCATCAACTTTATAATGAAATGACATTGAATGTGATGATGTTACTTGAGGACCTCCTATACAAGCAAATATACTTCCATACATCATGAATAAAACATGATGTTCTGCACCTTAATTTTTTATTATGTTTATTACGAATATTTTTATTATAAAAAGTTTTAAATCACAAATTTATTACAAATCCTGTGTTATCTGTACCCATACCAACTATTCACCCTTATTCTGGTCCCCAGAGCTGAGACCAGGGTGAGGTAACCAGGTGTGTGGACACAATTTTAAGGAGGCGCTCACTCTTGGGCTTGCACTGCACATGTGTGACTCCTTAAATTTTGCTTTTAAAGCTTGTTCCAACTGAGGTCCAGTCCTGTTGGCTCCAGTGGATTATTTTCAAGTAGAATGCAGATGTATCATAGCTTGCTTTTTGTCTTACTGTATATTGGATATAGTTTCATATCAGAACCAAACTGTCCATCTTGATATAATTTCATAATATTACACTATGAATGTGCAGTGGTCCAGTCCCTCTTTCATGGTCATTTAGGTTGTTTCCTGTCTTGGTATTTTAAACAATGATACAATGATCAATTACATTATACCTCACATGTAAGTTTATCTGTAGAATTAAATACCTACATGTGAAGTTTAGTAATTGGCATCATGACCGCTTTTTGACCTTTGCTCATGTGGTGAGAGACAATGCTTCCTTAGTGTAGTGTAGTTTGCATTTGTCTTATAATGAGTGAAGCTGGGCAACTTTCCATATGTTTGAAGACCATTTCCTATAAACTATTTACTTCCATCACCAATTTTTATTTTGGGCCTTTGTGTCAGATTAAAAATGAATACAAATTCTTTTACACACCCTCTGTCAAAAGGTGGGCTTTATTTTTCTGGCCCTGATTCTGGCCTAGGGTGTGAATACTATATCAGATCCAAGGCCTTAAGGGTAACTTCAGCCTTGGTTTGTTAGAGCCCTGGGTCCCCTCTTATGAGAAAGCACACTACCCTGCCAGAGAGACTGTGTAGTGAGGCCCTGAGGCTACACAGACACAGAGACAGATCCAGCTGAGGCCAGCCTTCCAAACACACACACCCAGGACTTAGACATGTCTTCTTGGAGAAGAAAAATTGCCTAGCTGGGCCCTGCCAAAATTCTTGACTTATAGCAAAACGGTGGTTGTTCTAAAATACTACGTTTTGGAATAGTTATTAAACAACAATAAAGCAACAGAACAGCATTCTTTTTTCTTTCTTCGCATTTTGGAGTTCTTTATGTTAGTAAAATTAGGCATTTGATGTAGTGCAAATAGATTTTTTTCTAGATCTTTTGACTTTGTTTATTAAGGTTTTTTTGTTACACAAAATTTGATAGTATTTATATAATAGAATTGATCATATTTTCTTCTAAAAACCAGCCAGAACATACAATTAAGGAAAAGGTAATTTTTAAAAGATGAAATATCTATGATTAAACTAGATAAACTAGGAAGAAGAAACTAAAAACTAAAGAAAAAATATCAAAGAATCAAGGAAAATTTGAACAAATGTACCTTATTTACTTAGATTAAAAAACACTTTAAGTTGTTCTTGAGTTTAATGTAATCATAATAAAAATACCAAAAGGGTTATTTTAGAGAGGCTAATTCTGAAGTTTGTAGAGAAAAAAAAAACAAGAATAGCTATGAAAATTCAACCTACATTTAGTCCTACCAAATAACAAAACATTATAAAACTACAGTATTTTTAACTGTAGTACTGGCCCATAAATAGAAATAATAATCAATTGAACAGAATACACACTATATACATACACACATACCCTTGGTATATTTATAAATGCAGTATTTTAAGTTGAATGGGGGACAATAAGGTTTGGGGGTTTTTTTTGTAATGATGAAAACTGGCCAGCCATCGACAAATTATGAAGCTGTATCATCAGTTCTAGGATACACTTGTATAAATTCTAGATGAAATCTCGTTCAAAGATTTAAATGTAAAAGAGCAAAATCATTTTTTTAAAAAGCAAATTACTGCGAATCAGAGGATCGTGGTTCGATTCCCAGTCAGGGTACATGCCTGGGTTGCAGGCCAGTTCCCTGCAGGCCAACTCCCAGCAGGGGACGCATGAAAGGCAACCATACATTGATGTTTCTCTCCCTCTCTCCTTCCCTTCCCCTGTAAAGATAAATAAATAAAATCTTGGACTTCCGCCAAAATGGAGGCATAGGTGGAAACACTGTGCCTTCTCCCACAACCAAGTTTGAATACAACAAAAGTTTTGGTGAACTAACACACACCCAGAGGCCAGAAAACCGAATTATACGGAAGTCCGACAGCTACGAACCGTTCAACAAGGATGGTAAGAGGTGGAGCCAGCAGTGGAGCTGGGTCAGGCAGGGCAGACCTAGGAGCGCAGGCAGCTCAGAACTAGTCGGGGTGCGGAACAGACTGACCAAGGTCGCACATTCGCGCGCAGTGAGATGGACCACACAGGCCCCAGGGGGCAAACCCAGTGGTGGAAGGCTGACAGCGGTGGCACACTCGCGTGCCGAGGAGCGGGGCGCGTGGCTTTGGTGACGGTGGTGGCTGCGGTGCTGGTGGGGGTCGTGGGGGTCGTGGCGGCGGCGGCGGCGGCGGCGGCGGCGGGCGCCGGAGGAAAGCCATTGTCCCTCTTTGACCCCGCCCCCACATATAACGTCACAACCCAGAGACTGAGTTGCCCTGCTCTGGTGAAAACCTAGGGCTCCGTTCCTGCTACTTAACAGGCACAAACAGCCCAAAGGATGGCTCAAAAAGAACTCAAAGTCCCAGAGCCAATAACTCTAAGCGACCAACAGATTGCCAGGCTCTCAGAAGCCCAATTTAAAACACTATTTATCAGGATGCTCACAGAACTTGTTTTTTTTTAAATATTTTATTTATTTATCTTTAGAGGGGAAGGGAAGGAGAGAAGGAGAGAAATATCAATGTATGGTTGCCTCTGCCGAGGACACACAATGTATCGTATGGCCCCTGCCGGGAACTGGCCTGCAACCCAGGCATGTGCCCTGACTGGGAATCGAACCGCGATCCTCTGGTTCGCAGGCCCGTGCTCAATTCACTGAGCTACACCAGCCAGGGCAGAACTTGTTGATTATAGTCACAAATTAGAGGAACATATGAAGGCTAAACTAATTGAAATGAAGGGAGATGTCCAGGAAACCAATAGCGATGGAAAGGAAACTGGGATTCAAATCAATGGAATGGACCAGAAGGAAGAACGAAACATCCAACCAGAAAGGAATGAAGAAATGAGAATTCAAAAAAATGAGGAGAGGCTTAGGAACCTCCAGGACATCTTTAAACATTCCAACATCCGGATTATAGGGGTACCAGAAGGGGGAAAGAAACAGCCACGAGTGGAAAACTTATTTGAACAAATAATAAAGGAGAACTTCCCCAGTCTGGCAAAGGAAATAGACTTCCAGGAAATCCAGGAAGCTCAGAGAGTCCCAAAGAAGTTGGACCCAAGAAGGAACACACCAAGGCACATCATAATTACATTAGCCAAGACTAAAATGAAGGAGAGAATCCTAGAAGCAGCAAGGGATAAGGGGACAGTCACCTACAAAGGAGTACCCATCAGACTGTCAGCGGATTTCTCAAAAGAGACCTTACAGGCAAGAAGGGGCTGGAAAGAAGTATTCCAAGTCATGAAATCCAAAGACCTACAGCCAAGATTGCTTTATCCAGCAAAGCTTTCATTTAGAATGGAAGGGCAGATAAAGTGCTTCTCAGATAAGGTCAAGTTCAAGGAGTTCATCATCACCAAGCCCTTATTATATGAAATGCTAAAGGGACTTATATAAGAAAGAGATGATGAAAAATATGAACAGTGAAAGGACAGCAAACGCACAGTTATTAACAACCACACCTAAAACAAAAGCAAACCAAGAGGACAGCTAGATCAGGAGTGGAACCATAGAAATGAAGAACACATGGAGGGTTAGAAACAGGGGGGTGGGAGGAGGAGAAGGAGGGAGAAGGCACAGAAAATAGCATAGATGGTAGGTAGAAAATAGATAGGGGGGAGGGTGAGAATAGTGGGGGAAATATAGAATCTAAAGAACTTGAGACACGTGGTCATAAACTAAGGGGGGGAGAATGGTGGGGGAGGGAGTGTCGGGGTGGAGGGGAATGAAGGGGGGGAATAGAACAACTGTAATGGCATAATCAATAAAATATATTTAAAAATAATAATAATAATAAATAAAATCTTAAAAAAATAAAATAAAATAAAATAAAAATAAAAGGCAAATTACTTCTGATGAGTTGTATAATCAGTCAAATGATTGGTTATAGGGATCCATGCCCCAAATTTTAGGAATCATGATTTCAGAAACAGGAAAATGCAAAACAAGTAGCTAAGCATCTCTTCATGTGAGGATGGAACAAGTACACCAGTGTGTTCTATCCATGCTCTCTTTGAATTCAGCAAATCTAACTGGAGTTTCCTCCATGCACAACATGACCCTCTATTGGATTTGAGACAGGAAGATGTCTTAATTATCCATGCATTTTCTAGCTTTCTACAGTTTAAAAATCACTTTCATATCCTTTCATCTCAACACCTTTATGAGGTCAGTGTTAAATTATCCTACCTAAACAGAAGACTTCAGTTAAGCAAATTATGTTTCTACCACTTATCCCCTTACACTAGTTCTTTCAGTTTCCTTAACTGTAAAATGGGTATTCCAGTTAAATGACACCTCTTCTAGGCCACAAGCCTCAACAAATTCCAGCTCCTCCTCTTGCAGCTGGGTTACTGAGGAAACGATGTATTACTACACTGAGACCTTAATGTGTCCGCACGTGCTACATCACTGAAACCTCAGCCACATGAGGAAGGAACATTTTTATCTCTTATTTCGGTGACAACTAAACTGAGACGTGGCAAAGCTAAGCTATTTATCATTGGTCATACACTACAGGTGAGCTAGTTTTGAACTCAGCAATCAGATTTCAAGGATTTCACGCTAAATAACTGTGTTCTGTCGCCACCTTACAATGACAGTGTAGCAACGGCCAACAGATGCACTCAGCTCAGCGTCACTAATAGATAAATGAAAATTAAAACCATCTCTAAATTAACAAGTGCTGGTGAGGATGTGGAAAAAGGGAAACCCTTTTGCTCTGTTGGTGGGAATGCAGACTGGTACAGCCACTGTGGAAAGCAGCATAGAGACACCTAAAAAAATTAAAAATGGATCTGCCCTTTGATCCCACAAGGAACCCAAAACATTAATTCGAAAGAACAAAAGCACCCCTATGGTCACTGCAGCATTATTTACAATCACCAAGATATGGAAGCAGCCCAAGTGTCCATTGGGAGATGAGTGGATAAAACAACTGTGGGCCATTTACACAATGGAAAACTACTTGCCATTAAAAAGAAGGAAATTTTACCCTTTGTGACTATGGGTGACCTGGAGAACATTGTGCTAAGTGAAATAAGCCAGTTAGATTCCATATATGAGTGGAATCTAACTAAGTGAAATAAACCACATGTGATCTCACTCATGTGGAATCCCATGAACACACTGAATTAACAGGGAAAACAGACACAGACTCACCGATGGAGAGCAGATGACAGTGATGGGGAGGAGTTAGAGGATGGAGGGATTGAGCAAAAAGGAAAAAGGACCCACAGACCCGGACACCAGTGTGATAATTGCTGCGGGAGGGACATATAAGGGGACTAAGTGGTGGTGAAAAAATACAATGAAGATGAAATAAAAAAACAAAATGTAGCAAACCATAATCTGCTGGCTTTCAAATTTGGGTGTCTGTGGCTGAGAGTATAAGTCCAGTATCCATCCAGGTATAAGTCCTGGATGGATTTGGGCTTCTTGCCGCCCTACCCTCTTCTCCACAACGCTGCCATAAAGCCTAAATTCCAGGGAAATAGGCTTTAGAAAAGGCACTAAACCATCGCATTTTACGAAGAGACAGAAGCAACGGAACGATTTGGCTCTTAAAGCTAACTCAGAAAATGGAGACACAAACACTCCAGCGTCTCCGCCTCCTCCCTCCAGGTGGCGCTGTAGGACTAACCCCGTTTCAAAGTGCCGTTGCCTCAATTTGGCCTCCCCCGGAGGCTGTAGAGCACCAAGGCTAGAGAGGCACTTCCCAGGAGCCGCCCAGACCGCGCAAGCACCATCTGCTTCCGCTTCCGGTGCTTTATTTCAGCAGTAGCTTTTGGAGGCAGCGTGTGAGTTAGTGTGGTCTTTCGTCAGCTTCCACCATGGCGTACCGTGGCCAGGGCCAAAAAGTGCAGAAGGTGATGGTGCAGCCCATCGTATCCTACGCAGGATGTCGGGACCGGGAGGTTCGGGTCAGAAAACGGCGGGGCGGGGGCGACCTAAAGGGAAGACAACCGGCAGGCTCGGAGGAGCGAGGTGCTTCTTCACCCACTTCCTGTGAGTCCCTGGGGCGCCCGAGCCCCAGAGGAAGCGGGGACAGTGGCAGGCGGACTGGGCCAGATCCCTAACGGAGTACGCGGGAAGGGCGGTGGGGAGTGGGGAGGAGCCCTCTTGATTAGGTAGAGCGTGCAGGTCTTGTGGAGGAGGAGGATGGCGCCACGGAAAACTCCAAGAAAGGAAGAGAATGAGAGGGGATTCCTCAGAATATTTAGGGAACTCCTAATGAGTGATTAAGCGGACACTTTCGTGGTGTAGGCCCTAAAGCAAATTCGACGAGAGCAGTTACCAGTTGCAGGGAGCAGAGTGTATGCTGTGTGTGTATTTTTTTTCCTTTAACCATCGGTGCAGAACCTTATCTTCAGATACTTGCAAAATGTAAGTAAGTTGTCGTTTTGTCTTCATGTCTCATCACTGTGTTCTAGTTAAAAAGAGATAAAATTGGGGGGCTCGGAAGGGTGTTCTAGGGGAAGGGGTGCAGGGAAAGCTCTAACAATAAAATGGCGTGAAGCCATGCTAACTGCAAGCGTGTAAAGAATTGTGTCATTTTGCAAGGTCAAAATTAATCACTTCCAAAAGTAATTATTGGGTGTGCTGGGGATGTGTGTGGACGGATTGACCAAAAAAGAATTAACTAAAGGATACAGACAACAGTGTGATGGAGGGGGAAGAAGGTGGTGGGGGGAGACTAGGTTCAAAGAATTTAGGGACAGCTTACTTTTCTTTGAGGGAATTTTTAGCAACAGTCTGAATTGGCAGGGTAGCGTTTAAATTGTATCTGAAAGAAAATGTAGGTAAATTTTAGTGACAGCACAATTGAAGAGCATTAATTTCAGGCCATTGTAATTTTAAATCACCAGAATCGAGGATTTCTCCCCTGGTTGTTAGGTGTGAGACATCGAAAACTGAGAAACTGGAGTAAGCTGTTTGGCAGCTGGATTTTGCTATAGTGGATAAAGAAGTAGAAATGACTGCTGTGTGCAACCCTGACATCAATCTTCACTCTAAATGTGTTGAACTAAAAGCACTAAGAAACAGGAGTCCCAAGATCAGAGGGAAATGAAGTTATCTAACTTGGGACAGTCTGGTCCTAATTTGGGGTTTATTGAATGAGAATGTTTCTTGGCACATAATTAGCCTTGGTTATGATGAGCCAAGTGGCTAAAACTGTTGGCTTTTTTTTTTTTTAAGTTTTTTAGGAGCCATACTTTTCTATTTGACCAAAGTGATTGTATTTTGTGTACTTATTTTTTTTAACATTTCTATTTTTATGATTATTTCAGAGATCTCGGATTCAGGTGTGGCTTTATGAGCAAGTGAATATGCGGATAGAGGGCTGTATCATTGTGAGTACCCAGGATATCCAGGATATTTTACCTCAGAGCAGGTTGTTATAGAAAAAGATCTCACCAAAAAATAAAAAGAAAAAATGGGCAGCCAGACATAGTGGGTGTTTAATAATAATTGACACCCTCATTTTAATAACACATCTCCCCCTTACCTCCCAGCTCAGCTGTATTTTAGTGTAAAGGGTGATGTAGTTGGAAAGATTTGAAGAAAATTATGAGGTGATTTATAATTTGCCTTAAAAGGGTACAGATATAGTGGGAGCTGATCAGAGGCTTTGTGGAAGTAGTGAAGATGTGGTCAGAGTTGGGACTTAAAGGGTAAGATTTACACAAGTCACTTAGCTTCTATACAGCTTTTAATAATTGGAATAGTGGGGGTGGGGGGGGGAGAGAAAAGAAAAGGCCTGCCAGAGCATTGTAAAAAAAGTCAAAGACCCAACCCAGAGAAAGTTTTTCAGGGCCCACTGTCCTTGCCTCATTGTTCTATTTCATAGGGATTGGTTAACTCATTAAATTGAGGGAAAATTATTTTTTAAAAATGATCTAAACCACATCAATGTTTGAAACAGGGGACCAAAAGTTAGAGGCAGGTGAGGATTAATAGAGCATTAGCTTTGGGTTAGGTGATACCTGAGAGCTGGGTGGGGTTTGTTAAATAAGACTTCCAGGGTGGCAGAATGCCCTCAAGGATGTTTTAAAGAAAGATGAGATGTCACTGAAACTGTGCCCTTTAGACATCATGGATTTCCTCAATAATCTCATCTTCTCAGTTTACTAGGTGGAAAATAAGAGTAGTGTGGTTAGTGGTGATAGTTTCTTGTGGGGAACATGGGAAAAGTGGTGGCAGAAGTTAATTTGTGTGCATATGCATACACTCTACTGGGTAGGTTATAAAAAACAGGGAGAGTGGCTCTTTGGCATAGCTAATGAAATCTGAAGTCCAAAAGGTTCCAGAAATAACAGAGTGCATTCTGGTTTTCTTTGTTTAAAAAGAAGCTTAGAGTGGGAGGTGGTATTTCATCTGAACAGAGTGTGAGAGATGAATTTTTTAAGTTAGGTGGCATGTCTGTATCTATTTAGAATGGTTTGGATGTGATCTTACTTGAAGATGACAGTCAGTGGCTTGTTTTTCTAGGGTTTTGATGAATACATGAACCTTGTATTAGATGATGCAGAAGAGATTCATTCTAAAACAAAGTCAAGAAAACAACTAGGTAAGAGTATGGATAGTCTACGGAATTTTAGAAGTTTTTGTTTACTTGCAAAATTGATTGAGTTGTAACTTAGCTCGTGTTTAAATTTAGTTTGCACTTGAGAAATTATTATTGGGGGGAGGATATGCTCTTGAAATCATCCTTTTTCACTTATTCCTTACCCCCCTCCATTTCGCCTTCCTTCTCTCCACTTAGATAATTAGCATCACGAAAGACTAATGGTGTGAAATCTGATGGTCAGTACTAGTCCTCGTTTCACTGACCTCTCAGCAGCATTTGGCACTGTTTGGCCACTCCCTCCTCAAAACACTTTGTTCCCTTGGCTCTGTGGTACTATACTCAGGTTTTTACTTTTCATTTCTGGTTACTCCTTTCCAGACTTTGTATATTCATTCATTGAGATCCAACCATTAAATGTTTAAATTGCTCAAAGCTTGGTTGTAGGCCCTCCTGTCCTTTGGTGTTTTTTTCTGAGGCACTCAAGCCTGTACCTTCTGCTACCATCTGTATACAGTCATACCCCTCATGACGACATTGTGGTTAACGAGGGACTGCATATACCACGGTGGAATACCATACAGCCTAGATATGTAGTAGGTTGTACTGTCTAGGTTTGTGTAAGTGCACTCTGTGTTCTCACAACTGCAAAATCACCTACTCACTGCATTGACTCCCAAATTTACAGATAGCCCTAGACCTCCCCGAGCCTATTAAACATTTCTACTTGAATGTGTCATATCAGAAAACAAACTTAATTCTCACCCCTCACCCTTTTAGGGCTGTTTTAGTGTTCCCTTCCCTACTGAATAGCACCAATTTCTACTACTTAATTAATTGATTTCTCTGCCACTACCTCATCCCCTCCATTTTGCTCTGTGGGCTGTACTGATCTTTGAGAAGCACCAACCTGACCTTGTCATTGCTTTGTTTGACATCCTTCCTTCACTGGCTTCCTGCTGCTGGCAGGATGAGAAAATTTTTAATATATCCTTCAAGGTTCAGATCGGGGCTTGTCTCCATCTCTTCTCTGCTTCATTTTCTGAGCTTCATCCACATTTGTTTTTTGGTTTTGGGGTTTTTTTCCAGTTCTTTGACTTTGCACATTTACTCTGCTGTAAATCTTTGAATGTCCCATTCCCTGCGTCTTTAGGACTCAGATGAAATGTCACCTCCTCCCAGGGTTTTGTTTTGTTTTGTTTTGTTTTGTTTTGCTTGCGGTGGGGGTGGTGGGCGAGGAGCAGAGCTCTCGTGAGTTTGTAGTAAAATGTGCATTAGTGGTATTATTTTATTAATTGCTCTCCCACTGGACCACATGCTCCATAAGTGCACGAGTCCCATCTTTTTTGCTCCCTATGTGCTCAGTGCCTAACTCAGTGCCTGGCATGTAGTAGAAACCCAGAAATATTTGGTCAGTGAACACAATTTTTTATGGCAGTTAATAGAGAGTCTTTAGGATCCATGGCTTCATCAAGAAAAAGAATCATTTTTGTTAAAATCCCACTAACTTAGGTTTATTTAGGCATTTTGTTTATAATTGTTTTAATGCCCAGGACTTTATCAGTGGCGGGCTTCAGGTGTCTCTTTTATCCAGACCCTGGGGGTTTTCTTGAGCCTATACTAGATACGTGGAAAGTAGATTCCAGAAATTGTTGTTTGGCTTGCTTCTTCCTGCTTAGGCTATTTTTGTGAAAGCCTGGATTTTTAAAATTTAAACATGTCATGCCAGGAAGTGCAAGCCAGCCTTACTGACATAGAATTTATAAATAATTTGCAAAGTGTTGAATTCCCATAGTAGTATCTTGTGAATGTAGGAAAGATAAGTATTACCTGGTGTAGAAGCCTGGGAAAGTTGAATCACCGCTGGGGTTGATTGACGGTTCTCAAACTGCTCTACTCAATTCCAGTGTTCCTGAGCATACAAACAGGTATTTCTTGGGGGAAAACGTATTCTCTGCTCAAATAAGTTCATGAAATGTTGGGTGAAACTTAAACAGGTCTGTTTATTGAAAGATGAAATCTTTAACTAAGAGCTCTAAGGATGGGCTTCTAGTGTGCTTCCTTTTCTAAACTTGACATACAACACATTTTCCAACTTCTACAAACTCAAGAGTTTCAGGAAATGTTGTGGTAGACCTATTTAGTTCACTTAGTCTATAGAAACTGTACTTTTTATAAAATAACATTTCTCTACCTTCATTAAGTTACTGTTGTTTTTTTTCCCCATTAGGTTATTGTTTAAAAAAGTACATTTGCTCTAATATACAGCCTTTCAGTATCTGGGTATTTGAAAATGCTCACATACAAGAAAATATTTTCAAAATTGCTTAAGAACCATTTAAAATCCTGAGGCCAAAACATTGTCTGAGTAGCTATTAAGAGCTTTTCTTTCTAATTTTGTGTTTCAGGTCGGATCATGCTGAAGGGAGACAATATTACTCTCCTCCAAAGTGTCTCCAACTAGAAATGACTCTGAAGTGAAAAATTGTTGAGGAGCAATGCAGTTTGTATTTTTTAGGTGTTTTTTGTTGCAGGTAGTCCTTGAACATTTATTCATACTATTTCGAGTACTCTTTTGTTATGGCCAGCCCACAATAAACACTATGTGATTGTTTTTATTAAAAAATTTACATTGTTCTTTCTATCCAGTGGTAGAGGCCCTTTACACAGTGACACCATTAGCTGTTGGTATTTTAGTTTTCTGAAGAGTGGGGGTTAGTGGGCATTTGCTTTTCACAGAGCCTGCTCTATAGGTTAAGGTAAAGAGTAGGGATTCTAACGGACAGATAAGCTTCTGATACTGGGTGGGAGAGAACAGGAAGGTTCACAGAAATAAAGGCTGTTACACTAATATGTGTCTTCATCATCAATTCTAATTCTGGATGCTGGAACACTAGCGTTTCTAACTACAGTAGGTTGGGGACATAACATCTATAGTATTTCATAGAGTTACTGTGTTTGTTAATTTATTCTAAGATTTTATTTATTTATTTTTAGAGAGAGAGGAAGAGAAGGACAAAGGGAAGGAGAGAAACATCAGTATGTGGTTGCCTCTTTTGTGCTTTTTACTGGGGACCCAGCCCGCAGCCCAGGCGTGTGCCCTGACTGGAAATCGAGCCAGCAACCTTTTGGTTTGCGGGCCCGCGCTCAGTCCACTCAGATACACCAGCCTGGGCTGTTTGTTAATTTTTTTTATGACTAAGATTAGACTGTGAGAAATATTTGGGCATGGGCAAAGTATGAAATGTCTTAAAAGTTTATTAAAAATAAGCTCTGTTAAGAGTTAACAGGAGGGAGACTGAGATTGGTAACCTGAAAAAAGATGATAAGCATTATGTTGGTTGGTAAAACACCTGTCTCTTTTCTCTTAAGAATTTTGGTTCCTGCCCCAGTAGTTGCTTATTTCCTAATTGAATTGTGTGGACAGATCTATCCTTCCTCCAATATCTCAAGATGGTTCTGGTTAGAATTCCGTAAAATGGTTATTGAGCATCTGCTGTTATACATAGGCACAAAGTTCAACAAATACAGTGAAACAGGCTGGCAAACAAAACAAATAGCTTCAATACCATGTGCAAAGTTCTATTTAAATTGTATCTTGAAAGATGAGAAAGGCCTTAAAATTCTGGTAAGGGAGCCCTGGCTGTGGTGGCTCAGTGGACTGAGTGCCGGCCTGCAAGCCGAAGGGTCGCCAGTTTGATTCCCAGTCGGGGCACATGCCTGGGTTGCAGGCCAGGTCCCTCTCACAAGAGGTAACCGCACATCGATGTTTCTCCCTCCAGTCCTCTCTAAAAATTTATGAAACTTAAAAAAAATATTTTTTAATTCCGGTAATGGACAGTCTTACCAAGTACCAGCTAGGAAGGAAGGACCGAGAGGCCCATTTTCCGCCTTTCCAAGTGCCTGTGAGGGAGATACGGAACTTTTTTTAAACTGAGTGAAAAAATGGTTTGTGAGAAAGATTGGTAGGTGAGTATAGAAATCTAGCTTACAACTTGGTATTCTAGGTGTACTGCTATTTGAACTTGTGCTTTTTTAGTAATACTTTGAACCAAAGGGTTGCCTTAGTTTTTAACATTTGAGTTTGAAATTCATTGAATTTGCAACAGCATGCAAAGAAAACCATTGGGCAGCAGAGGGAGTTGCAGCCCTAAGACTGCTTTAGCCTTTCTTGTGAAAAGCTTTTTAAGAGCAGAGTAAAGACTGCAGCTTTCTTGGCACCAAAGAAGCTGGGAAGAAGGATAAAACCTGGAGCAGTATAATTCCTAAGAAAACCTGCAGCCTGCTGCTTCCAGTTCCCTGTGCAGCCTTTCTGACCTGGCTGCCCTGTGTAAGCAAAATTGTGCCCGCTGTGGCTTACTCTGAATGGGTCAACACATGGAAAGTTCTATTTTTTGACAAAGCAAATGATAGAAATAAGGTACAGTTGAATGTAAAATTGATTTCTGTATTTAGAAATCTTGTCTTGCTTTGTGTTCCATCAGAACATGTGGTTCCTTTTTAAGTTGTACTTTTCCACAATCTACTTTTTTTTTCTTCCAACCAGAATTTGTGTTACAAGAGGCATTACACTCTACTTCCTTAAGGTTATTAAAGCATGCTGCTGAGAAGCTGCTCTTGTTGGCATCCCTTGGTATGTGAGCAGTTATTTTTCTGGAATGGCTGTTGGTTTCCAAAGAGATCTTGCTATCCACACATTAACTCTCTTGCAACATTTTTAAAGGGGGGAGGAGAGAATTAGACTGAAAAAGTACTGATGCTGGGCTTGGTGTTCTTTAGCAGCAGGTGGGGAGAAAGAAAGATAAGATTTTGTGTTTGCAGGTACCAGCTATTGTATCACATTTGTCAGATTCAGGAGAGAGTGGATCTCCAATTTGGATGAAGCATTACTGACCAGGAAGTATCATGGGTGTTACCTAGGGCAACATCTCATGTTACCTGAGTGACACAGGGGCTTTTTCTTAATTATTTCTTTTAGAACTAATAACCGCCTACTTAATGGCATGCTTTTGGGAGATGAGATGCTTGGTAAAACTTAAGGTGTCCTAAGAACTTAAATCAGTGCCTAGAGTTTCATTTTAATTTAAAACTTACACTCAGTGAAATTAAAAATACTAGCTTAAAAATATTAGTACATATTAATGATCAAAATGCAAACAGTACAGGAAGATACAAAGTTGAACACGAAAGTCCCTTCTTTCCCCATCAGTATTTTCCTTAGGTCACCACTATTAAGAAATAATTAGCTGGTTATTTTTTAAAAATTTTTTAAATTTTTAATTTTGGTAAAATACACACACTATTTACTGTCTTAACCATAGTTAAGTGTACAGCTCAATAGTGTTAAGTATATTCACATTGCTGTGCAACCAATTTTCATTTTATAAAACTGAACTTCGTATTCCATTAAACAACTCTATTCCTCCTTTCTCCAGCCCCTGGCAACTAGCATTCTGCTTCTTGTTTCTGAGTTTGACTAGAGATATATTAAGTAAAGTCATAAAGTATTTGTCTTTGTGACTGGCATATTTAATTTAGTGTAATGTCCTCAAGGTTTATCCATGTTGTAGAATGTCACAATTTTCTTTTTAGGAGTAAATAGTCTATTGTATGTATGCATACCACATTTTTCTACATATTCGGCTGTCAATAGACTTGCTTCCACCTTTTGATGATTGTGGATAATACTGCTATGAACGTGGGTGTACAAATGTCTTTTGGGAGACGCTGCTTTCAATTCTTTTGAGTATGTGCCCAGAATTTAGTTTAGTTTTTTTTTTTTTTTTTTTTTTAAGGAATAGCAGCTTCAACATTTTACATTCTTACCAATACTGCACAAAGGTTCCAGTTTTTCCACATGGGCAGAACTTTTCTCCGTTTTTGATAGCGACCATCCTAACAGTTATGAGATTGTCTCATTGTGGTTCTGATTTGCTTTCCCATAACAAGTTGTGATGTTGAACATTTGTTTATTGGTCATTTGTGTATCTTTGGAGAATTGTCAGAGTTCTTTGTCCATTTTTAAACTTTTTTTGTTGAGGTTTTTTTAACATACTTTCTCCCATTTTGTGGGTTGCATGTTTACTCTTTTGCTTTTTCATGCACAGGAGTTTTCATTTTAATGTCATCAGTTTATTTTTGTTGCCCATGCTTTTTGTTTCATAGGTGTTTTATTTACTTGTGAAGACATACCTCTGCAGTTTGACTCTTATAAACAAAACTTGGACATATTTTCATGTTAAACAGCTGAAGTGTATTTCATTGTGTGAGCCTCTTAATTTTAATTACCCCATTGATGGATAGTTTAGACTTTTTTCAATTTTTGCCGTTAAAAGTTTTACAATTACATCTCTGTACCTGTTTTTCCCCACTTAAATTTTCTGTGAGATGAAGTTTTAGAAGTGGAATTGCTAGATCAAAGGATGTGCACATTTAAAAATTCTATAGGTATTCTAAATTGCCTTCCAAAGTACATATAAGAAAATTGATTTTCTCATACAAGCCAATCATCAGGCATTAATTTTTTTTAAGATTTTATTTATTTATTTATCTTTAGAGGGGAAGGAGAGAGGGAGAGAAACATCAATGTATGGTTGCCTTTTATGCGACCCCTGCTGGTAGTTATCCTGCAAGGAACCGGCCTGCAACCCAGGCATGTGCCCTGACTGGGAATGGAACCGCGATCCTCTGGTTCGCAGGCCCGCGCTCAATCCACTGAGCTACGCCAGCCAGGGCTAGGCATTAATTTTTATGAAACTCGGGTTTATTGTGAGGCTACTATGAAATAACTGCTACCATCCTAAGGATGCCAGAATAGAAAAAAAAAGGAAAAAGTTTGTTTTTGATGACTTTTGAACCACTGAATTAATCAGCTCTAGATCTTCCCCTACCACTAAGTTTGTTGTTACATGAGAGAATAAATTTTCTGGTTGGATTCTTTGTTACAACTAAAGTATTGTACTTAAGAACAATGTTCTTAAGAACAATGGGGTGCTTGTCTTCGGTACCTCTTAAGCTTGGAAGTTGTTCAGCGAAGAATTCTTAAATGCCATGGTTGAGGAAATTGACAATTGAAGTAAAAATCTTAGACTGTGGACGAATACAAATGAAATGATGTTTTATAAATTGACCTTGTATCCTTTTACCTAGCTAAACTCAATGATTCTGGTAACTTTTTGTGGATAGCTTGGGATTTTCTATATAAATGGTCCTTTTGTCTGCAAATGAAAATGTAAGCCCTGGCTGGTATAGCTCAGTGGATTGAGCGCGGGCCTGCGAACCAGAGTATCGCGGTTCGATTCCCAGTCAGGGCACATTCCTGGGTTGCAGGCCAGTTCCCAGCAGGGGACACACAAGAGGCAACCATACATTGATATTTCTCTCCCTCTCTCCTTCCCTTCCCCTCTGAAGATAAATAAATAAAATCTTTAAAAAGAAAATGTAAGAACTAAAATTTAAAATAAAAAGTATTTTTGAACTTCTGGCCAAGATGGAGGCATAGGTAGACACTCTATGCCTCCTTGCACAACCAAAAGGACAACAACAAATTTAAAAACTAAAAATAACCAGAACTCCAGAAAATTGAACTGTATGGAAGTCTGACAACCAAGGAGTTAAAGAAACATTCAACCAGACAGGAAGGGTGGAGACAGGCAGCCAGGATGGAGAGGACTTTTGGGAAGGTGGCAACGGGGGGATGGGGCAGGCAAGGTGATGGCTGGCAGAGCTGGAGGTCCCACATTTGCGTGCAGATAAACCAGGAAGAATAACGGGAGTGAGACAGTGTGCAACCCAGGGTTCCAGTGTGGGAAAATGAAGCCTCAAAACCTTTACTGAAAAAACAAAACAAAACAAAATGGGATTGTGGCTGTGGGAGAAAATCTCAGCCTCACAGGAGAGTTTGTTGGAGAGATCCACAGGGTCCTAGAACCTATTCACCTGGGAATCAGCGCCAGAAGGGCCCAGTTTGCTTGTGGGTAGCAGAGAAAGTGACTGAAAGCCAGCTGAGAGCTGAGCAAGCAGCATTTTTGCATCTCAGTCCCCTCCATCACATGCAGTGCCACAACACAGCCACATGGGTTGTTCCACTCTGGCAAATACCTAAGGCTCTGCTCCTTACTATGTTAGAGACACACAGTAACAACAACAACAATAATAAAGTCCCAAATGATCAGATCAAAGTTCCAAAAATACAACTACCAACAAAGAGATAGTGGACTTACCAGATGCAGATCAGAGTTCAAAACACTGGGAATCGGGATGCTCACAGAATTTGTTGAATATGGTCACAAAATAGAGGGGAAGGTGAAGGCTATGAAAAGTGAAATAAAAATATACAGGGAACCAAGATTAAAGGGAAGGGAACCGGGACTCATATCATTTGGAGCAGAAGGAAGGAATAAACATTCAACCAGAACAAAATGGGGAAGCACTTAAAAAAGTGAGGAGAGGATTAGGAACTTCCAAGACAACTTGAAGTGTTCCAACGTCCAAATCATAGGGGTGCCAGAAGAAGAGGAAGAGCAAGAAATTGAAACTTACTTGAAGAAGTAATTAAGGAGAATTTCCCCAATCTAGTGAAGGAAATAGACTTCTAGGAAGTCCAGGAAGCTCAGTGTCCCCAAAGAAGTTGGACCCAAGGAAGCACACGCTAAGGCACATCATAATTACATGACCCAAGATTAAAGGGAAGAAGAGAATCTTAAAAGCTGCAAGAGAAAAGGGGACAGTTACAAAGGAGTTCCCATAAGATTGTCAGCTGATTTCTCAAAAGGAACCTTGCAGGCCAGAAGGGGCTGGAAAGAAATTCAAAGTCATGAGAGACAAGGACCTACATCCAGGATGACTATCCAGCAAAACTATCATTTAGAATGGAAGGGTACATAAAGTACTTCCTAGATCAGATCAAGTTAAAGGAGTTCACCATCACCAAGTCCTTATTATATGAAATGTTAAAGGAAGGGCTTATCTACGGGAAAAAAGTTCATCAAAACTATGAACAGTAAAATGACAACAAACAACTATCAACATCTGAACCTAAAAAAAATAAAAACACTAAGCAAACAACTAGAACAGGAACAGAATCACAGAAATGAACACATGAAATGTTATCAGTGGGAAGGAGGAATGGGGGAAAAGGTACAGAGAATAAGAATTATAAATGGCAGGTACAAAATAGACGGGGAGGTTAAGAATAGTATAGGAAATAGAGAAGGTAAAGAACTTAGATGTATGACCCATGGACATGAACTAAGGATGGGAGGGATGGTGGTGGAAGGAGGGGTGCAGGGCAAAAGGGAATAAAGAGGAGGAAATGGGACAACTGTAATAGCATAATCAATAAAATATACTTTACAAAGAAGAAAATATGTGTACTATTGTGTGGTGGTTTTTTTTTTTGTATGTTAGATCTAATTGTTTCATTGTATTAAGTACTGTGTTCCTTCTATCTGGTTGCCTATTTTTATTGAGAATGGGATATTGACATCTCTAATTATTTTTTAAGTTATTTTGTTGAAGTACAGTTGTCTGCATTTACCCCCACCTCATCATCCCCAGACATCTCTAATTACTTTAGAGGTGTCTATTTGTCTCTTTAATTCTCTTTTTGCTTGATTTATTTTGCTGGTATGTTATTAGGTACCTAAATGTTTAAAATTACTGTATCTTCTTTCTGTATTGTACCTTTTATTATGTAATATCCTTCCACACCTTTTTAACCTTTTCTAATTTGTCTATATTTCTGATATTACTATAGCCATCCCTGCTGTGTTTTCATGGATATGTTCTTGCATGGAATATCTTTTTTCATTCTTCTATTTTCAATCTATTTGTGTTTTGGGGTCTCGAGTCTCATGTAGATAACATATTATTTTGGATCATATGTTTTTATCCATTCTGCCAGTCTTTGTCTTTTAATTGGAGAGTTCAGTCTATTTACATTTAAAGTGATTCCTGGTAAGAAGGGACATACTCATATCATTCTGTTACTTTCTGTATTTGGTATAGCTTTATTTCTTTCTCATTTTCTGCAATTCTGTCTTTTGTATTTAGTTGCTGTCTTGTGTAGCTAAATGTTTGAATTTCTTTTTCATTTTCTTTTGTGTGTATTCTATATTTTCTTTGTGGTTACCTGGGGATTGCACTCAACATCCTATAGTTACAACACTAATTTTAATTTGTACCAGATTAGTTTCAGTCACATATAAAAATTCTCCTTTACATCTCCCTCTCCATCCTTCAGTTGTTATATCACAAAACTGAATCTTTATACACAGTATGGCCCAAATGAATTAATTATTTTCAGTGCTTTAATGTCTTAATTATGTATAAAACAACATGAAGTTAGAAGTCAAAGTTACAATAATACTAGTGTTTAGACTAATAATTTTTTTAAAATTTGACTTACTTATCTCTAGAGTGAGGGGAAGGGAGGGAGAGATACATTGATGTGAGAAACATTGACTGGCTGCCTCTCGTATATGCTCTGACCAGGGATAGAATAGCCCAGGCGTGTGCCCTGATTGGGAATGGAACTGGTAATCTTTTGGTTTGTGGGATGACAACCAGCCAACTGAGCACACGGGTCAGGGTGCAGACTAATATTTTTAAAAACGTGTTAGTCTCTCAAATTATGTAGAAAACAAAAAGTGAAGTTACAAATGGTTAAAATAATACTAGCTTTCATAATTTCCCATGTACACTCAGTCATGTGTGACACAACATTTTGGTAAATGATGGACCACATATATGAGGGTGGTATACCATATAGCTTAGTTGTATAGTAGTCTATATCATCTTGGTTCATATGAGCATACTTTATGCTGTTCACAAAATAATGAAATCAGCTAATGCTGTGTTTCTCAGAATATATCCCTATTGTTAAGTGGAACATGTCTGTATTTACCTTTGTTGAGATTTTTGTTTCTTCATACGGCTTTGAGTTACTCTCCAGTGTCTTTTCATCTCACCCTTGAACATTTTTTGCAGGGCAGACCTAGTAGTAACAAATGTTCAGATTTTGTTTATCTGGGAATATCTTAATTTCTCCCTTTCTCCTGAAGGATAATTTTGCCAGATGTAAGATTTTCGTTTGGCAGGGTTTTTTCCCTAAGGTTTTATGTATTTATTTTTAGACAGAGGGGAAGGGAAGCAGAAAGAGAGAAAGAGAAACATCAATGTGTGGTTGTCTCTGGCATGCCCCCTACTTGGGACCTGGCCTGCACTCCAGACATGTACCCTGTCTGGGAGTCAAACCAATGACCCTTTGGTTCACAGGCCCATGCTCAATCCACTGATCTACCCAGCCAGGGCTCTGGCAGGTTTTTTAAAGCACCATGAATATATTAGTACACTGCCATCTGGACTCCAAAGATTCTGATATGAAACCTAATTATGAGGATCCTTTGGGCATATGCAATGTCACTTTTGTTGCTCTCAGGATTCTATCTCTGTCTCTTTTTTTGGCTTTTGAACATTTCGTTCTAATGTGTCTCAGGGTCTGTCTCTTTGAGGTCATCTTACTTGGAACTTACTGAGTGTCTTAGATTTTTTTTTCATACATATCTTTACTACTTATAAGGACTTCTGACATATTTTGATTGTCATAACAACCCTGTGAGGTAGGCAGGTTGCAGTTATTTAAGGTGCTTTTTCCATAAACACTGAAGAATGACCAGAGAAGTTTGCTTTTGGACCCTATTTTTTAAGTATTTAATGAATAAATAAGTATTTTAAAACCTGTTTTTCTGACTAACTTTAGTTTCAGAAATTGTATTAAATGTTTCTTATTTTCATGGTCCATCCTTTACAAAGAAGACAAGGAGATAAAAAGTTTCTGAAGTCCATTTTTGGATTCTTTGGACCCTGAGTAAGCAACATTTTTGGTTACTTTTTTGAGGAGCAGGTGGGTGTTGTAGATGTCCAGATGTAGATGTTCTGAAAAATCAGTGCTGGGGTTTTGCCTTTGAAACTAGATGTACTATAACTTAGGTTTGTAGAATTTAAAGAGCCTTTTTTTCTGGTGTCTTCAGGCTGAGTTTACTTGTAGGAGTGATAGGATTGCTCATTGATGCTAATAGAAAGCATCAACTTTTCCACAATATTTAACTGTTTTGTTGGATGTTTTACAGATAATCATCAGTACACTTTTGGGATCTCTGTACTTTTCCACAATTTTTGCTTTTTTTAAAACTAAATGTACCATTTCTTCCTTCTTGATTAAGAAGTTTTGTTTGGGGGTATTAGATTGAGCTTGGGTTTGAGGCACTCACCAGAATTATCCAGAACCAACAACTGGAAACAGTATAGACCTGTTCTTTCAAAAGTGCTTTTTTGCATAGGAGACAGCAGGCCTGGCCCAGGCAGCTATCTTGCAGTCTCTGCACTGGCCTCAGGGTAGTGCTTCTGTCTCATTGCTACCGTGGTCCCCATGCCAAAAAGACTCAGTGACAAAGAGGACTCCAGAAGCTGGATTCTCAGCATGCAGACTTTGATGTTGGGGTCCAAGCTTTCTCAAGAAACTGGATGTTTATTTTCATGTTTTTCATAAAATTTAATAAGCTTTAAGCCATTGTTTCTTCAGTTATTCTCTCTGCCCCTTTTTGTGTTCTGGGGTTTCCACAGTGTATATATGTTGGTCCACTTGGTAGCATCCTACAGGACCCTTAGCCTCTGCTTTATTTTGTTCGAAAATTTTCTTGCTGTTTCTTAGACACTATACTGTCCATTGTTCTATCTTCTTCAAGTTCACTGATTCTTTCTTCTGCCTGCTCAGACCTAATTTTGAATCCTAGTGAATTTTTATATGCTCCAGAGTTTTTTGTTTGTTTTCTTTTTAGATTTCTCATCTCTTTTTGATATTTCCATTTTGTTCATACATGATTTTCAGTACTTTCCCCACATCTTTAGTTATTTGAGCATCATTAAGATGATTGTCTGAGTCTTTGTCTAGTAGATCTGCAATCAGGTCTTTTTCAAGGATAGTTTCTGTTGATTTAGATTTTTCCTTGGAAAGGGCTATACTTTCCTGATTTTTTGTGTTGTGTACATTGACTTTATTTTGTTGTTAAAAACTGGACATTTGAATCTAATATTGCTATATCTCTGGAAATCAGGTTCTCTGCCTCCCTTGGGGTTTGCTATTTGTCATGGTTACTGTTATGGGCTGTCACTGACCATCCTGAGGTGTAAACTTAAGGCCTTTTCAGGTCTTTTGCATCTGTGCCTTTCTCTGGGAATGTGTGGAATGAATCTCTTTTCATTTTCTAATTTTCCCCATCTATTCAGTTTGTTTTGAATGCCCTAGTCTTTTAATGTCTAGCTCCTAAGAGGGGAAAAATAGAGAAAAATGAAAGGGAGAGAGACAAGTGTACTGGCTCTTTAAATCCCTTTGAAGTTGCTCCAGCTGAAGGGACATAGCATTGCAACAATAGGTGGAGGTGCAACAACAATGGCTGCCATCTTCCTTGCACCTCTAAGATCAGGAGTAGCAACCACTGATCAGAGCACAACTCTCCAGTATTTGGATGTCAGGGTCCTTCTTGCCCACCATAGGTGTGTGCAAGCTTCTCCAGGAACATGGGCACAGCTGCCTGCCTTGGGGGTGGTGATGGGGGGTAGTACTGTACTAAGAGCTGAAATTGACCTATATTAACTGCAAATTACCTTCCAAGCTTTCTTCTGAAAGTTGCCAGCCTTCACTAGACTTCATAGTTACATTAGAGGGACTTAGCCAGAGTGGTGGTTGTCTTCCTGGTGCTTCCTACTCTGCCATCTTCCCAGAATTCTCTTATTTTTAAAGGCAATATACTTGTTTTTAAAAGACAATAGAGAGGCAGTATGTTGTCTTTTCCTGAGTTGAAATTCTGATATACCCCTTCTTGTGAAGTCTATTTACAAAGATTTAGCCAGTGTTTTTGAGTGTGTGGAAAGAGAGAAAACATGAATACTATGAAAACTACAGAACATGTAGCTCTTTAAAGGGCCTACACTTGTGCTATCCAATACAGTAGCCACTAAACACACTGAACACTTGAAATACAGCTATTGCAAACTGACTTTTTAATTTAGAAAACTTTTACATATATTTGGAACAACTTTGCCATGGGAATCACTTTTTCAGCTACGTATTCAATGAAATATAAATATAGATCAAGTATTTCTGATGAAAATTAAGTTTCTCAATTGAATGTACTATCAGTGTGAAATACCCGATTTTGAAGACTAAGTACCATAAAAGGAAGTGAAATATCTCATTAGTAAGTTTATATATTTACTATATGTTGAAATATTATTTTTGATACAGTAGATTAAGTTAAATATCACAAGAAAACAAAATATAACTTTATATG
Source organism: Sturnira hondurensis (assembly GCF_014824575.4). Classification (NCBI taxonomy): domain Eukaryota; kingdom Metazoa; phylum Chordata; class Mammalia; order Chiroptera; family Phyllostomidae; genus Sturnira; species Sturnira hondurensis. Next base: position 3,016,520 of record NW_028089713.1, on the reverse strand, counting down.
GTGATAGATAACTAGATTTATTATGATCAATTTATTATATATTCATATATTGAAACATTGTAGACCTGAAACTAGTATAATGTTATACTATTTTTCAAAATGTAAAAAATATATTAGAATTAATTTTACTTTTTTGACTTCTAGGAAATTTAAAATTACACATGTAGCTCACATTGGACAGCACTGGCCTAGATTGTGTGTGATATGAGTTAAAAAACACTGTTCCCACAGCTCCATAATATTGCAACAATTAAAAGTGGTAGCTCTATGGAGTTATCAGAGTATTCGATATTGGGCATGTAGGAAAGGGAGCCTGGAGAACCAATGCGGAACCAGCTGATTAGAGGCAAAAAAAAAGGTGGGCATTGTCAGGGTTTATTGCTTAAAAGCAATTATTGTCCCATTTAAGGTATAGATCAACCACACAGAACTACATAGCCATGCTTTCTGTTTTTATTCTACAAGGTCTGGCACAAATAATGTTCCTGTTTTATTACAGAATCTTTTATTACACAGTCATAAGCATGTAATTCTGTGACAAAACAATATCACACTCAAGCACACCATATGACATTTTAGGCGAAATGTTCAAATTAAAACTATAAATTATTACGCCAATATTATTACCTGACCAACCACATTCAAGCGGGCCTTTCTTCTGCCAGACTCTATATAATCCAAGAAGTTAATTTTTTAAAAAAAGAGTAAACATAAAAGTTGAAACAACACTAACAAGGATATAATTAGTGAAAGAAAAGTGAGGAAATATTAATACAGAAGAAAGATAGGATTAACAAACTCCACTCTAGGAAGATAAACAATCTAATTAAAAAATGGGCAAAGGACCTGAATAGACACTTCTCCAAGGAGGACATAGAGAGGGCCCAGAGACATATGAAAGGATGCTCAGCATCACTAGCCATCTGAGAGATGCAAATTAAAACCACAATGAGAATGGCCATTGTAAACAAATCAACAAACAAAAAGTGCTGGAGCCGTTGTGGAGAAAAGGGAACCGTAGTGCACTGTTGGTGGGAATGCAGACTGGTGCAGCCACTATGGAAAACAGTATGGACTTTCCTCAGAAAACTAAAAATGGAACTGCTTTTTGACCTAGCAATTCCACTGCAGGGATTATACCCTAAGAATCTTGAAACACCAATTCAAAAGAACCTGTGCACTCCAATGTTCATAGCAGCACAATTTACAATAGCCAAGTGCTGGAAGCAACCTAAGTGTCCATCAGTAAATGAGTGGATCAAAAAACTATGGTACATTTACACAATGGAATATGCACCAGAAAGAAAGGAGTTCCTATCCTTCACGACAGCATGAATGGGGCTGGAGAGCATATGCTAAGTAAAATAAGTCAGGCAGTGAAAGACATACCAATGATCTCACCTATAAATGGAACCTAATAAACAAAACAAACAAGCAAAATAGAAGCAGAGGCCTGGAAATAAAGAACAAACTGACAATAACCAGAGGGACGGGGGAGGGAGATGATGGGAGAAAGAAGGTGAAAGGTCATCAAGGAACATGTATAAAGGACTCACGGACAGAGCTAAAGGAGATAGGATTGAGGGTGGGAGGTGGGAATGGGTGGGGTGGGTGAAAGTATTGGAGGGAAAATGGAGAGAACTATACTTGAACAACAACAAAAAAGAAAGAATTAACTGAAAGACAACTCAGAATTCAAAAGGAAAACACATACTGCCCTAAATGAAGAGTTAAACATCTTCTCCACAAACTATTTCTCCCCATGTAAGGTACAGGAGCCAGTCAACCTACCTAAAATTATATTGAAAATTTAGAGGAAATACTAATTTTTTAGAGTGTAGTGAATAGCTTCCATTGGATTTACAGAACAGTTAGCTTGTCCTCTTCCTCCAACAGGTTTGTAAGCACAGCTGTAAAAAAATAAATAAAACACTGGGTTTCTGATCATGATGGAATAAGAGGGACCACATTTGCCCTCTCACCAGAAACAACTAAAATTTTGGACAAAAAAAATGAAACAGTTGTTTTCAGACATTGGACATTGTAGGATAGTGATCTGTGACAGAGAGGAACCAAATGAGGTGAGCTATACATTTAGCCCAAGTTATTGTTAGGAGAAAAAAAATTTTTCAGGCCTCAGTGCAGTAGGCAGGTACCCAGGTGAAGGCAAGCAGTCTCTGAGTTGAGGAAATGGAGTCAATCTGGATCAGCCAAGATAGATTATAGGGCAATCTACCAAAGAGAGAGCTGAAGATATGAAGACTTTGCTTAAATGTTCTGCTGAGTATTAGCATATACCTGTAAGGTAACAACAACCCAAGGCAGGGGAAATAAATGCCAAAAAGCAAAAGAGTGAACACTGTATATCTCGCACAGGGCTGGAATACTTTGTATTCCCACTAACTACAGAGGAAAGGCCTCATGCTTCACAGAGCAACAGGAGTACTTAAATGGACATTGCATTAGTAATGGTATATAATTAGCCCTAAATTAAGATAGTTTGGGTTTCACCTAGCAAAAGTTAAAAGAGCTTTGAAAAAACAAACTAGTTCTAAGTAACTTACCTTTGATCCCAGGACGAAACTCAAGAATATTGTAATTACAAAAATATCTGGCACTCAACAAGGTAAAATTCACAATGTCTTACATCCGATTGGAAATTATCAGGCATGCAGAGAAGCTGAAAAATGCAATCCTCAGTGAGAAAATCAGTAGAAACACACCTGGAAATAACACAAATGATAGAATTTAGTTTACAAAGACATTAAAACAGTTATGTGAGTTCTGTCCAAAAGGTATCCAGTCATGTACTATGAAAAATAGAGACATTTATTGAAGAAGATACAAGATACAAGAAACACTGTACATAGGACAGTGACTCCTCAGTCCCCTTCAAAGCAGGCACCTTGGGACCTCACACAGTTCTTCCAGTCGCCATGAGCTGCCCCATTGTATTTTCTGAATCTCATTGATGGCCTGAAATCTCTTTCCTTTCAAAGGTGATTTTAGTTTGGGGAAAAGGCAGAAGTCACAGGGTGCCAAATCTGGGCTGTAGGGGGTGCTGAGTCACCTGGGTGATTTGATGTTTTGCAAAAAAAACTCTGTACCATCCATAATGCTTGAGCAGGTGCATTGGTTGTTGTGATGAGGTTTCCTGTTGGGAACCACACTGCCTGGTTTTAGAAGCTGTAACTCCACATGGCTAAGGCTGAGGAAAAAGACCTTGGGACCATAAGCCACTAAGGAGACAAAGCTTATTTCCCTGGCAGGGGCACCACCCCTTTACTTCACCCTACCTGGTCCCCAATGGGAGATCAGTTAGCCAATGATGGATAAGATTCCCCAAGGGAGGGATGACCTAAGACAAGTATGACATGAAGGAGCCCTCAGGGAAGGACTTGGGGGGCTATAGAAAAAGAGGGCGATGGATCCTTGCTCCTCAGCTTTGACATAGCCTGAGTCCTCACTCTGTCTGCAAGAATTCTCCTAATCTCTTAGCTGCCTTACTTCCCCTGCCTGACTTAAGCCTGAAACAATGACAGAGGGTGGTGCAGCCCTGTGCTGGAAAAGGCAGGTTCCCTGGGGCAATCAGGCCTAAGAAAGAATATATAAAATCCTGTGAAACCTGCCTTGCTAACTATGTCCTCAATTTTCTAATAAGGGTCCAAGTATAAAATGAGTTTGTTTCCCAAAATTTTATAGCTCTTTAGCTAACTGACCCTGACTCAGAATAAGCCCACATGGTACTTTGTATGTTTTCTATTGTTTGATCCTTACTGCCTGACAATGTTTGATGAGCTTTACCTGTATTCTTGTGCAAATTGAACCCAATAAAAGCCCATTGAGGAAAAGGCTCCTGGCTCTTCTCCTTTGAGAGATTGGTCGCCTTTCCACCCCAAGCAGATCATGTCTTGGTAGACTTACTCTCACACGTGGCAGTCAGGGGGCCCCTGCAGGCAGAGCCTCCCCACACCAGTGGCCCATAGTTGCAGCCTTCTGAATCATCCAAACAGTTTCTGTGGAAGAATGGTCAAGCATCATGCAAAATCTGATGCAGATATATTACTTTACTTGCTCAGTCATTTTGACTGTTACGGCCACACAGTCCACATACTCACTCAATGGCATCTTCCACCCCCACTGCCTAATCAATAAAATATGTTTAAAATTTTTTTTAAATGAACAACTCTTCAGTAAATTGTATAATTGTTGGACAATCTCAGGTGAGCTAACATATTTGTAATTGGAGTCCTCAAAGGAGAGCAAAAACCAGAAAAATTATTTAAAGAAACAGTGGCTGAAAGTTTACAAATTTGATGACAACTATAAGCCCACAGATTCAAGAATTTCAGTAGTCGCCAAACATGAGAAACATGAAGGGAACTGCACCAAAGTACATACTACTCAATTTTCTAAAACAAGGAATTAAGAGAAAATATTAAAGGTAGACAGGGGGAAAGACACATTATATAGAGAACAACAAAGATAAGAAAAACATATTTCTCATGAGATACAATGCAAGCATGACAGTAGAGTAATATCTGTAAAGTACTAAAAGAAAAGTAAATCTTGAATTTTATACCCAGCAAAATATACCTTTCAAATACCATGATGAAATAAGAACTATTTCAGATGTAATAAAAAATTTAAAGAATTTATTGCCAGCAAATTTATACTACAAGGAAAAAGATCCTAGATGGAAATCTGGATCTCCACAAAGGAATGAAAAATAAAAGTTTTCTTTAACAGATAGTTATTGCTTAAAGGAAAAAATAATAAAATTAATAATGGGATTTAAAATACAAGTAGAAGTCAAAAGCTATGACAATAGAACAAAGGCCAGGAAGGGGTAGTAAAATAAATAAAATATTAAGTAATAAATATATGACAACAATAGGACGAAGCCCAGGAAATCTTACTGGTGTAAGAGTCTTACCCTGTATGTAAAGTGGTATATTTCTTGAATGTAGAATGTGATCATTTAAAGATTGGTGTATGTGATAAATCCTAAAGCAGTGGCAAAAATTTCTTAAACTGATAAGCTAATGGAAGTTATAATGAAATCCTAAAAATTCTCAACCTAAAAGAAGACAGGAGAAGGGGAACAAAGAAGAGCTGGGACAGACTGAAGACAATTAGCAAGATGGCACATTTACAAACCAACTATATCAGTAATTACATGCCATGAAAATTGTCCAAATATCCCAATTAACATAAGGTGGATGAAAAACCAAGATCCAACTGTATGCTGCTTATAAGAAAACTACTTTAATAAAAAACACAAACAGGTTCAATGAAAAAAGATATCCTTTTATGTCTAATGTAAAGAAAGCCGGAGAGGCTATACAAACAGTAGATTTCAGAACAAAGCGTACTAACAGAAAAGATAATAGCTGAGGGGGACTTTGGCCAGCGAGATCCCCTGGGGGCCGCTGTAGATGGAAATAAAGAGTCTTCCTGGCCCGCAATCTTGTTGCTCCGGCGGGAAAAGGAGTGGCGATTCCCTCTAGTGGACGATGCCCCGAGACCTTCTCCGACTCGGATTTTATTAGGGTTGGGAAGTGCAGGGTACACAGCACATGTGCATAGCTTATCAATGTCCAACAGGCTATAGTCATAAAAAAAACTAACACTATCTATAGATATCGATTGAAGAAACACAGAAATCTTTTCAGGTTGGGGTCTGAGAGACGTGCAGGCACCAGATGGTTGTAAAGGCATATTTCATGAGGTAGGGAGTTTCACTCAAGCATCTGGGTCATACTAACATGGTTTATCACTGAGCAGGGCCAGCTTCAGAGGACAAAAATGTACGTTTCAGGCCTCAGTGTTAGAATTGCAGCCTGCCACCTGCGTTATCGTCTGCTTTTCCAAGGAGACTTCCTAGCCCCTTTCAGAGCTTGCTCTTGCAGGGCTACAGTTTCCGAAACCACACAGAGCAGTCCCCAACAAATAACTATCAGAGAGTCAGTTCAACAACAGGGCATTACAAACCTATGTGTGTGTAACAACAAAGCTTTAAAATACATGAAGCAAAACCTGACAAAACTGTAAGGAGAAACACAGCTTTCAAAATTATAGTCAAATGTTTCAGCACCTCTCAATAACTGATAAAATATGTAGATAATTAATACACCTGAAACTAATATGTTATAGGTCTGTTATATCTCAATAAAAAAGGTGAGAAAGACTGAAATTATCAAAACAGTTTACCAAACAGTGTAATGTAATTGACTTTTATATAGTACTAATCATCAGCAGAAAACATTTTTTTCAAGTGTACAATGGACCTTTATCAAGATAGGTTGTGCCCTGACAAGCTGTGGCTCAACTGGTTGGGTGTTGCATTCTGAAAGGTTGCAGGTTTGATTTCTGGTCAGGGCACATGCCTGGGTTGTGGGTTTGTTCCCCATTCCGGGTGCATGCAAGAGCTAACTCATCAATTTGTTTCTCTTCCTTTCTTCCTGCCTTATGCTCTTTCTAAAAGTAAATAATTAAATTCTTTAAAAAAGGTCACATTGTTGGCAGCAAATATCAATACATTTTAAAGTATTAAAATCATACCAAGTATATTCTTTTTTAAAATATTTTATTTATTTATCTTTAGAGGGGAAGGGAAGGAGAGAGGGAGAGAAATATCAATGTATGGTTGCCTCTCATGTGTCCCCTGCTGGGAACTGGCCTGCAACCCAGGCATGTGTCCTGACTGGGAATCGAACCTCGATCATGTGGTTTGCAGGCCCGTGCTCAATCCACTGAGCTACACCAGCCAGGGCCCAAGTATATTCTTTAACCATTAAATTAAATTAAAAATTGTAACAGAACTGTCTCTGGAAAATTTCTTAATATTTGGGAACTAAATAACACACTTCTACATAGCCTACTCGTGAAACAACAAGAAAGACAACATGAGGCATGAAGGTTAGGATAGGGGTATAAAGGCCTCAAGCTCTATCCCTCCTCTTTTCCATCCTGGGTGGAACATGACCGACGTGACTTTTACTGACTTGTTTTCCCTCTCCCACCTTCCCAATTTCCTGTAGTTGAGACAAACAAAAAGCAGCCTCAACCAGATGTGGCAGCCATATTGACCTAAAAGTGATCAACAAGGCCATTATAAAATTTTTATAATAAATCTGCATTGAGGTTTCAGGACCACTCCATCCACCAGTTACCATGACAGTTCAGGGAGGACCAAAAAAGAAATAACTATTTGTTTTTTTTAAATATATTTTATTGATTATACTATTACAGTTGTCCCATTTTTTTCTCCCCATTATTCCCCTCCACTCTGCACCCCCCTCCCACCCACAGTCCTGCCCCTCCTTGGTTCATGTCCATGGGTCATACATACAGGTTCCTTGGCTTCTACATTTCCCATACAGTTCTTAGCCCTCCCCCTGTCTATTTTGTACCTACCATTTATGCTTGCTATTCCCTTATCCTCCCCCCTCGGAAATTACTATTTGAAGAGAAGGGATCAGGATGAACCCCATCAGCAGTCATCCACCAGCATAAGAAGAGGAGGACCACCACCCTGTCCCCCTCCCTCCTTGCCTACATTTAATAAAAACGTTCTCCTTAGACCCCATGGGGGCATTCTCATTCTTGGATATTGCCTGCTCTCACCTCTTGAATGTGTACTTTCACTTTAATAAATTTTCTGTGCTTTGCTAAATCTATCTGTCTTGTTCTCTAATCCTTTCTTGTGTGGTGATGAGAACCTGGACCCCTGTGTCAGGTTAAGCCCTATCCTGGCCCACCCTGGTGCTGCCTGGCACCAGAAAGAAACTGGGGCTTCCTTTGAACTGATTGGAAAGTACAAACATAGTGGATCAGATTTTAAAGGATACAGCCAAAGCAGAACTTTGATAATTTTTATCATGTAAATGCCTGCATTTGAAAAGGAAGATCTCAGATCAGTGAGATTTCACCCTAAATTAAAAAAGAAAGAGTAAATAAAACTGAAAGTATGCAGAAGATAGGAAACAATAGAGATGAAAGTAAAACTCAAAGAAATGGATAAACCTGTAGCTAGACTGGTCAGGAAAAAAGAGAGATGACAAAAGTTACCAATATCAAGGGTGAAAAATGTCATGTAATTACAGATATTACACATATTAAAAAGATAGAATATTATGAACAATAAATTTAACAATTTAGAGGAAATGGACAAATACCTTGACAGAAAAACCTACTAAATCTCACTCAAGAAGAAATAGGATGCATGTTAACTACATTTATGATAGTGATTGTTTTGCAGTATATGCACATATTGAATCATTATGTTGTATGCCTGAAACTAATACAATGTTATATGTCAATTATATCTCAGTTTTTCAAAAGTGGAAAAATAGGTAACTTAGCTGGTATAACTATTAAAGAATTTAGATACATAATTGTAATCCCACAAAGAAAACACTAGGTTCAGATGGCTTTACTAGTGAATTCCACCATACTTTTTAAAAAAGATTTTATTTATTTATTTTTTGAGAGACAGGTAAGGAGGGAGAAGTGAGGGTGAGAAACATCAATGTGTGGTCGCCTCTCACATGCCTCCAACCAAGGACCTGGCCTGCAACCCAGGCATGTGCCCTGACTGGGAATTGAACAAGTGACCCTTTGGTTCACAGGCTGGCACTCAATTCACTGAGCCACATCAGCCAGAGCTGAATCCTACTATACTTTTAAAGAAGGAAAAAACAAACAAACAAATGAACAAAAACAGCAGTTTCTCACAAAGTCTTCCAGAAAACTGAAGAGGACAGAGTATTTTCTTGTTCTAGGAAGCCAATTGTGTATTTCTCCACACTAACAGACAAGGAAAAGGCGAGATCTCAACACTTGCACACAAAAACATTGACAAAATACAACATCTATTTCTGATAAACTCTTAGCAATTTAGGAATAGTCATTTATGAAAAGCCTACATTGAACATCATGTTTTATACTGAAAGATTGAATAGTTTCCTTGTACAATCATGAAGAAGGCGATGATGTTCAACATTGTACTGAATGTTCTAACCAGTGCAATGAGGCAAGAAAAAAAATAGCAAGCCAAAAAAGTAATAGAAAATGAATTTACCCTCCTGCCTGTTACAACTGAAAAATTAGACTAAATATATGAAACAACGGTTTTCAAGACATTGGACATTGGGCAACTAAGTATAGCAATGATTGATTAATGAGAAACAAATACATCCTATCTGCAAATAGTTGCCAGGATGAAGGGAGGTGGAGCCATATGTCAGGGAGTCCAGACATCTCCCTGAGTTAAAGAGGGAACTGGATAGCTGGGAGGCCAAGGCAGCAAGAATTCTCAGGACAAAGCATCAAATAGGACAGAGGTGCATAGAGAATACTCTGGGATTACAGTTTCCATTTTTCAGTTGAACACATGCATCTAGAGAAGAAGAAAGAAATCCAAACTTGTAATTAAGTGAAAAAAAAGTGCAGCCAGTTTTTTAAGTGTCTAATTGACTTAATTAGGAAGACTGTACCTGGCTGATTTCACTATCTACCATTTGTGGAGCCAAAACTCTGTCAAGTTACATGTTAATTTGCAAATTTCTGTCTAGTAGAAAAGATAACCCTAAAGGTTTTGGTTTGATTGTCCTGAAACTCATTTACCAGTTTGTTATATAACCTAGAAATCTTAATCTAGCATTACTTTTTAATAATATATTTATTTATTCATTTACAGTTCCTTCCATTGTTTTGGAACCATCTTTATCACCTTTCTGTTTCCACCACTAATGAACTGATAAATTGTTGACATGGCTTTGTTCTATTACATGTGTGAAAACCATATTTTACACTTTTTGAATACTTTACTTTGATATGATTCCACTGAGGTTCCCAAGTGGGCACTTCTACCAGATCTAATTAACAAGTGCTAGAAGTGCTCCTCATGCAATATCTAAGCCCATGCACACCTTTTCCCCATCCATTCCCCCCTGCTTTTTTTTTTTTTGCCCCTGGAGTGAATCCTAAGAGGACGTCTAATTTCACTTTTGATCTCTCTGTTCCTGACCCTGATCTTTTTGTTTGTTTCTGGTGCTTGCCTGACTTGGTCCTAGTTCTGATTTCACATAGTTGATGAACTAGTCTCAATTGGTAATAGCAACAACTGGGGATCTGATTTTACGGCCTGAAAATTCATTTGGTTATCAGTATCAGCATGATGGGGGTTTATGCTCTGTTAGCTAATAGATGAAAATATGGTTTGCTACTCTTTCTTGTTTTTGAATGCCTCCCTATTAGGTTAAATTAATTAAGAAGACATGTTGTGTACACTGGAAAGGAAATGTCCTTTTAAGATCAGGACCTCTCAGATTTTGTGTTCTGTGTTTACTTTGACGAAGAGCTGCAGTCACAGAACTGGAGCTGCAAGCTTTCTGTGGGTCTTTGTGTCTGTGTGAGAAAATTCGTTGCCTCTTATTATATGAAGTTGTAACAATTACTTATCTCTGAGTATGTTAATAAATTATACTCTTTGTTGGCACAATGCAAAGCCACCACACCTAGTAGATCCTTTTTATCTTGTCACTTCTTGATGCCTTTAAGAATATTAGGGGGATGTAGCTGTATACAAATGTGATGTGGTTGTGCAAAGGGGTGAGCCATGTCTGCCTATGCCATTTTGACCAGAAGCTATGCCTGTGGCTGATTTTGATTTGTATCCTTTCTCTTTAATAAACTGAAACTATGAATATGAAAGCTCCCTGTGAGTTCTATGAGTTCTTCTAGAGAATTATCAAAGCAAAGAAGGGTTTTTGGAACCTCCCAAACTTGCAATTGGTGTGGATTAGTAAGGCTTGTCTTGTGGGCACTAGTCCCTCAAACTTTACAGTTCAGTTTACTGTAGATGGGATATATCTATACTGTCAATGAGAATATTGTTGGATTTTATTATGCCTTCTTTTCTTTTTTGATAAGATTTTATTTAGTTATTTTTAGAGAGAGGGGAAGGGAAGGAGAAATAGAGGGAGAAAAACATTAATGTATGGTTGCCTCCTATACCCCTTCTGGGGACCCAGCCTGCAACCCAGGCAGGTGCCCTGACTGGGAATCAAACCGGTGACCCTTAGATTCGCAGGCCTGCACTCAGTCCACTGAGCCACACCAGCCAGGGCTCCAACTTCTACTGAAACAATCAGTAAATTTACCTTATCTTATTAATGTTTTAAAAAAATATTAATGTCACTATGTGTAGACATTTAGACTTTGTGGAACCTGAAACATATAATTTGGGTGAGTCACATATCTGTACATATAAAATTATAAGTAAAAAATTATATACAGAAGTGAGTTTTCATTTAGAGAGAAAAAATCATAGCAAATTTAAAGTTATTTTTAAAAAATATGTTATTTATTTATTTATAGAGAGAGAGGAAGGGAAGGAGAAAGAGAGCAAAAGAAACATCAATGTGTGGTTGCTTCTCATGTGTTCCCCATGGAGGACCTGGCCTGCAACTCAGGCATGTGCCCTGACTGGGAATCGAACCAGTGACCCCTTGCTTCACAGGCCCGTGCTCAATCCACTGAGCTACACCAGCCAGGAATTTTTAATTATTTTATGTTGACCATATAAAATTATAAAATTTATAAAAACAACATAATATTTTTATTATTTAAGATCCTGAATCACTTCTGTAATGCCTTGTTTCCTATGACTCTTTGAGTGCTTCTTTATATAACAAGATTTTGTAATTTTTTTCCTTTTTAATATTTTATTTATTTACTTATAGAGAGGGTGAAATGAAGGGAGAAAGAGAGAGAAACATCAAAGTGTGAGAGATAGATTGATTGATTACCTTGCCCCCAACTGTGGACCTGGCCTGCAACCCAGGCATGTTTACTGACTGGGAATCAAACCTGTGACCTTTCTGTTCACAGGCTGGGGCTCAATCCACTGAGCCACACTAGCCAGGGTGATTTTGTAATATTTTAAATTAAGTGAATAAAAAGATAAATCAGTCTTTCCTCTCTCATAGTTGTTTAAAACTTATTTTCATTTTGACTATTTAGAAAAGTTTCAGGTTTACAATTTTTTTATTGATAATACCATGTAATTTCTTCAGTTCATCTAATTAGTCAAAATCTTTGTTTCTTTCATATATAATCTCTGAATTTCAGGATATTTCAAATTTTCTTGTGCAATGCCTAATCTTATATATTCTTTGCATTGATGACACTAATTTGTCATAGATGTCTTCATTTAGTGAGTATATTGAGTTACATTCTTTTCATAGTCAATTCAGCAAGACATTGAAATCTATTTCCAATATATTTATGTATGATTCTTTTCTCTTAATTGATTGGATTAATAAATAATCCAAGAACCTATACCTGTATTTGAAATTTAGCTCTCATGCTTAAAGACTTAATAATTCTGATATAATATAAAAATGTTTCTGTTATAATTCACTTCTTAAGTGCAATTTTATTGATTTCATCACTGATCTCTACTACTTTGGTTTCCTATTTTACTAATTAATCTGAAAAATTTTTAGTTCTTTTATAAATAAATTTAAAGATGACAAAATTCACCTTCATATAAGTCCAAATTAGGAGTCTGACATTTCTTGCTTGCTTAATTAAAACATTGCAAAATATCCAAAATGCAGTGGAAATGGTGTATTAAGATTTATAGCATTAGCTTTTCCCATGAAAAAGGGGAAGAGGGAACTATGATGCAATTAAAATTGTATATATTGCAGTATCAATATTTTTTAAAGATTTTTAATTTATTTATCTTTAGAGGGGAAGGGAAGGAGAGAGGGAGAGAAATATCAATGTATGGTTGCCTCTCGTGTGTCCCCTGCCAGGAACTGGCCTGCAACCCAGGCATGTGCCCTGGCTGGCAATCGAACCGCAATCATGTGGTTCACAGGCCCGCACTCAATCCACTGAGCTATACCAGCCAGGGCAATATTTTTCTGATATGAAGATCTTTGGTTTTAACTAGGTGTTTATAAGATGGGACTCCTCTATTAACAGTTTTACCTGACCTTTAACCTGTACCTTTCTGTACCTATGCAAGGTGCATTGGCATAGTAGGTGTTAGGAGTACTCCTGGAAGCTGTTCCTTTGCTGAGTGCGTTAGCAATACTTTAAGCATACATAGCAGTAACTGAGTAACATAAGCTATTCCACCTAACCAAGACTAAATGTGTCTCTAGCATATCTTCCTCTTAGTCAAGAGTCCAAAAAAGGTCTGGGACCCCAGTGATACCACCTGATACAAATGGAAATGTGATAGAGGGAAAGTCTCAGTAGAAAGAGATAATAGTCTTAACCTGTTATGGTTAAAGTGTCTTACTTTTGAAAATTAGACTTCTGGCCAAGATGGAGGTGTAGGTAGAGACCCACTGTGCCTCCTCGCACAACCAAAATAAGGACAACAAAAATTTAAAAACAAAATAACAACCAGAACTGACAGAAAATTGAACTGTATGGAAGTGGGACAGCCAAAGAGCTGAAATAGACACACTCATCCAGACCTGTAAGCAGAGTGGAGTCCGGCAGCTGAGTGGAGAGGGGTCGAGCGCTCAAGTCCCCCTGGGCATGCAAAACAGCAGAGGGCAGACCCTGGGTGCAGAGCAGGAGGCTGGCAGGCCCTGGGCGTGGAGTGGCAATAAGCAGACCCAGTGAGGTGGCAATTGTGAAGTGGGGCATTGCACTCAAGGCAGCTGGCTGACTGGCGGTGGTCCCATATTTGAGCTCAGATAACTGGGGAGCAACACAGACCAGGCAACCCAGGGTCCGAGCACTGGGAAATAAAGCCTCAAAACACCAATTGAAAACATCAACTGAGAACACATGTGGGGGTTGAGGAAGGAGGAATAGACTCCTAGCCTCACAGGAGAGTTTGTTGGAGAGACCCACAGGGTCCTAGAATGCACACAAGCTCACCCACACGGGAATCAGCACCAAAAAGGCCCAGTTTGCTTGTGGAAAGTGGCGGAAGGGACAGAGGTCTGACAGAGAGCTGAGCAAGCTCCATTGTTCTCTCTTGGACCCCACCCCCACATACAGCATCACAACCCGCTACTTGGGTTGCTCCACCCTTCAGTACCTAACAGGTGATACAAGACCAAAAAAAAATTGCTGAAACTGAAGAACAGATCAAATCTCCAGAAATAATACAACTAAGCGAACAAGAGATAGCCAACCCTATCAGATGCACAGTTCAAAGCACTTGTGATTGGGATGCTCACAGAACTGGTTGAATTTGGTCACAAATTAGATGAAAAAATGAAAGTTACGCTAAGTGCACAGGGAAATGCACAGGGAACCAATAGTGATGCGAAGGAAACTGGGAATAAAATCAATCAAGTGGACCAAAAGGAAGAAAAAAATGACTAAACAGAAAAGAATGAAGAAACAAGAATTCAAGAAAAATGAGGAGAGGCTTAGGAATCTCCAGGACATCTTTAAACATCCCAACATCTTAATCACAGGGGTACCAGAAGAGGAAGAGGAAGAGCAACAAGTGCAAGACTTATTTGAACAAATAATAAAGAAGAACTTCCCCAATCTGGCCAAGGAGACTGCCAGAAAGTTCAGGAAGCTCAGAGAGTCCCAAAGAAGTTGGACCCAAGGAGAAACACACCAAGGCACATCATAATTACATTAACCAAGATTAAAATGAAAGAGAGAATCCTAGGAGCAGCAAGAGATAAGGAGACAGTTACCTACAAGGAGTTCCCATAAGACTGTCAGCTGATTTTGCAAAAGAGACTTTATAGGCAAGAAGGGGCTGGGAAGAAGTATTCCAAGTCATAAAAAACAAGGACCTACATCCAAGATTGCTCTATCCAACACAACTATCATTTAGAATGAAAGGACAGATAAAGTGCTTCTCAGATAAGATCAAGTTAAAAAAGTTCATCATCACCAAGCCCTTATTATATGAAATGTTAAAGGAACTTATCTAAGAAAAAGAAGATTAAAAACATGCATAGTAAAATGACAGCAAATTCACAATTATTCACTCACAACCACACCTAAAACAAAAACAGAAACAAACAAACAACTAGAACAGGAAGAGAACCACAGAAATGGAGATCATAAAGAGAGTTAGCAACAGGGAGGTGGGAGGAGGAGAGAGGGGGAAAAGGTATAGATAATAAATAGTATAGATGGTAGGTAGAAAATAGACAGGGGGAGGCCAAGAATAGTATGGGAAATGTAGAAGCTAAAGAACTTATGACACATGGACATAAACTAAGGGGGGAATGTGAGTGGGAGAGGGTGTGCAGGGTGGAGGGGAATGAAGGGGGGAAATGAGACAACTGTAATACCATAATCAATAAAATATATTTTAAAAAAGAAAATTAAAAAATCTATTTTAACATGTAAAAGATTTCTAGGGGGCATTGTAGAACCTTGGAAGGACCTATGTAAATAAATAGTTCTGAAGCTTAAGCTTTATCTTCATGGATATTTTGCATTTACAGTCAGTGCTTAAACTTTCTTACAAAAGAATCCTTGAGTGAAGAGCTTTCACATTCATTCCCAAAGCCTAGAAGGCATAATTCAAAACTACATGCTTCAAATGAAGAGATTTCTTTAAAGCGTTACATCTTTATCTTAAAAATTCATGTGAATTTTGCTTATATTTTATTTCATGTATTTTTATCAATGTTTAGCATTCAAAGAATGCTTTTAAAAATTTAAATCATTTCCCACATTCCCTCTTTGAAGGGGAAGAAGGTAACAGAGTAAGGCCAATACTTATACTACGGCCTCGCATACTTTATAACTTCTTGTCTTCCCATTTTTTCTCCTTGGGTTTATAATTTGGGAATGTATCATCTGGAAATGTACACATAACACAAAACCCAAGTAGCAGTAGCTTAAACAAATATAAACTTATTCAGCTCACGATAGGAAATCTGAAATAGGAGGTCCAGCTCTGTGCTATCCATTGGTATATGGCACAAACTAAGGCTGCTGTGGTAATCCAATGGGTGCCATCAGACACCCAGGCTGCTTCCATCTTGCCTGGCTGCTTCCGTGGTCACATAGGACATTATTCTGATGCCTGTCCCTGGTGATCCCAAGAAAACAATGCTGTTCTACTAGAAGAATAGAGGGGTCCTGAGAGGCATGCAACCTGGGTCCGTCCTTTAAAAAAAGCTTCTCACTTCCAGTTAAGAAGGAGGTATAAGTAGCCACACCTTGCCTCTTCACACAACTACAGAGAGAATTACAGCTAAACCTCAAAACAAATAACACCCAGAACTGCCAGAAAATTGAACTGTATGGAAATCCAACAACCAGGGATTTAACAAAGCCCCATTCATCCAGATTGGTAGGAGGGGCAGAGATGCAGAGAAGGGCAGAGAGGGGAGGAGAAGAGGGTGGTGTGGCTCAGGGAGGCAGCAGCTCAGAGGAACGAATGGTCCCACATTCAAGTGTGGTGGATAAATATCAAAAGGGATACCCAGGTCAGGCCACACAGTCCAGGGTTCCAGCGCCAGGGAGATAAATCCCCTAGCTTATGGCTGTAAAAACCAGTGGAGGTTGGGGCAGCAGAAGAAACTGCCAGATTGTCAGGAGAATCCACTTAAAGGGCCCACATGGTCTTTAAGGCATAAAGTATATAAACCCGCCCATTATGGGATTCAGCACCAGGCAACAGCTGGAAGAGCACCAGTCACATACAGGGAGTGGATGAAGTGACTAGAAATGGGGCAAGTGCTAGGCAAACCTCCAGAAGCCAGGCAATAGCACAGTCATCTCTCTGAGCCATTCTTCTACACAGAGCCACAAAGTAGTGAAGGAGGTTGCCCCTTCCTGGCAATTACCTAAGGCTCTGGCCCACACAGTTTACAAGTGCCTCTTCTACAATAGGCCATGCTACTAAGGGAGTCAAAGCAGCTCTACCTAATACACAGAAAGAAACACAGGGACATTGCCAAATTGAGGAGACAAAGAAGTATGACCTAAATGAAAGAATAAAACAAAACCCCAGAAAAAGAACTAAATGAAATGGAGATAATCAACCTATCAGATGCAGAGTTCAAAATACTGGCGATCAGGATGCTCAAAGAATTCACTGAGTATGGCAACAACATAAAGGAAGAAATAAAGTTTACACTAAGTGAAATGAAGAAAAATCTACAGGGAACCAACAGTGAAGGGGAGGAAGCTGGGATTCAAATCAATGGTTTGGAACATAAGGAAAAAATAAACATTCAACCAGGACAACAAGAAGAAACAACAATTTGGATGTAATGAGATTAAAATGGCACTTTACCTTTGTGGTCTTTCTTTCTAAAATCTACAACCCAGTCTAATCATGAGAAAAAATTGAGGATCATTCTACAAAACACCTGACTAGTACTCTTCAAACTGTAAAGATCACCAAGACAAGGTAAACATGAGAAACTGTCACATCGAGAAGGAACCTACAAAGATATTGTGACTAAATGTAATGTGATAATCTGGATGGGATTTTGAAACAAAAATAGTAGGCTTTTAATGTTTCAAGTCCCAGAGCCCAACCTTGGACATACTAAAAGGTCTGTCCAGAAAAAGTCCAGCGATTGTTAATATAACAAGAATGGTTTGTGTGACACCGATGTAACCTGGCAGCCAAGGAGAGTGGACTGGAATGAGTATGCACGAACAATGATGACTTCACTGTACTAGTTAGTTGATGCCACTGAGTGAGCACATGCACTGTGTGGCCATAACATTTAAAACGACTGAGCAAATAGAGCAATGAATCTGCATCAAATTTTGCATTAAGCTTGAACATTCCTCTGTGGAAACTATTCAGTTGATTCAGAAGACTGCATCATGGGTAACTGGTGATTGTCAGCTTCATTATGACGATGTGCATCCTGTCTTATGCAGAGTTTTATGGCAAAATATCAAATCACTCAGGTGACTCAGCCCTCCTACAGCCCAGATTTGTCACTCCGTAACTTCTGGATTTTCCCAAAGCTAAAATCACCTTTGAAAGGGAAGAGATTTCAGACCATTGATGAGATTCAGAAAAATATGACATGCAGCTGATGGTGCCTGGGAGAACTGTGTGAGGTCCCAAGGCGCCTACTTTGAAGGAGACTGAGCCATCATTTATAGGAAACCGTTCTGAATGGCATGGGCCCAGATAGGACCCACGCCCATGGATAGGTTCTCCCATGGGGAATCAGGCCTGCATTGGACCTAGACCACTTTGAGACTTGCTTTTTTGCTAAAACTCTCTCACCCTGAATTGAGGCAGCAAAGGTTCACTGCATATATCTAAACTCCCTAAAATCCATGCTAAACCTTGCAAGGATGAGTGTAACCAGTTCAACCACTTTTCCCTTTGCATTTGCAAATATCCTTCTTTTGTGATGTGATTAGTGGCATCTTCTCCCTTGTTTTCTGTAAAAGGTAACCACTTAAATCAAACCTCTGCATTGTAAATGAGGACCATCATGTAATGTGCCCAGAAAAGCAATAAAAGTTTGTCAAGGCAAGGGTCAAGACACTCCCCTTGAGAGAGTGGCCATGCTGTCCCTTTTCTTCCACAGGACTCGGTAGTCCTTGTGAATTTGTTTTATTTCATCTACAATGTCGAGGATCCCAAGTGCCAGGGTCTGCACCAATCATTGTACTATGTAGAATGTTTCTTGTATCTTCTTCAATAAATATCTCAATTTTTCATGTTAAAAGACAAACAAACAAGATGAAAAAAAATGAGGATAGTGTGAGAAGCCTCTGGGACATATCCAAACATACCAACACCTGAATCATAAGGATTCCAGAGGAGAAGAGGAAGAGCAAGAAATTGAAGATTTATTTGAAAAAATAATGAAAGAAAACTTCCCAAATTTGTCAAAGGAGATAGACATACAGTCCAGAAAGCATAGAAAGTTCCAAACAAGTTGGACCCAAAGAGGACCACACCAAGACACATCATTATTAAAATACCAGACATTGAAGATGAAGAGAGAGTCTTAAAAGCAGCAAGAGAAAAGAAGAAAGTTACCTACAAAGGAGTTCCCATAAGTATAGAGCTTATTTCTCAAAACAAACTTTGCAGGCAAGAAGGCAAGACCTGCAACCTAGACAACTCTATCCAGCAAAGCTATCATTTAAAATGGAAGGGCAGATAAAGTGCTTCCCAGACAAGGTAAACTAAAGAAGTTCATCATCACCAAGCCATTATTAAATGGAATGTTAAAGGGACTTACTTAAAAAATAGAAGAAAATCAAAACTAAGTACATTAAAATCGCAACATTCACGACTATCAACAATTGAACCTAAAACAACAAACTAAGCAAACAACCAGAACAGGAACAGAATCATTGATACAGAAATCATTGGGAAGGTTATCAGATGGGAGGGGAATGGAGAGAATAGAGAAAAAGGTTCAGGGATTAAGAAGCATAACTGGTAGGTACAAAGTAGACAGGGGGAAGTTAAGAATAGTATAGTGTTGTGGACCGCTCTGCCGGGTTTCAGGAATTGTGACTCTCTACCCCCTGCGGCTAAGGATGAGTCAGTGACCTCTGGAATGCAAGCCACAGAAGACAAAGCTCGTCTCTGGTAGCAAATGCTGCCTCAGTTTACTCCCTGCCCCCAAAGCATGGTTGGAAGTCCTTGATGGGTAAGATCCCTCAGAGGAAGGGCAACCTAGGCCAGACACGATCACTTGGGAGGCCATCATGGAAGGGCTGCAACAAAGAGCAATGGACTCTCACCCCCCAGCTTTGACAAAGCCCGAGTCCCCATGACCTTTGGGAGAAGTACTTCCTGGCTCTAATCCCCTTAAGCCTGAATATCTGTTAGGGAGGGGTGCAGCTCCTTGCCTGGGGAAAAATCTGGCATCACAAAGACTTCCTGATAAACCTGTGAAATCTGCTCTGCTAAGAGTGCTTTCATTCATATGTTAAGAGTTTGATCAGGAAACCCTAAAGCTCTGTTCTTGACAGACTCTGACTCAGACTAAGCCCTCAGATTTCTTTGAAATGTTATCTACTGTTTGATCCTTGCTACCCGTATTCCTGTGTATTACAACACAATAAAGGCATTTGGAGGAAGGGGCTCAATGCCTTTTTCCTCTGGGAAACTGGCCACTTCTCCTCCCCAAGAAGATCACATCATGTCTCTGTCATGTTTACTCTCATCCATGGTACACGGGGGGACTCGTGAGGAAAGTCGCCCACACAGTATAGGAAATGGAGAAGCCAAAGAACTTACATGTACAACCCATGGACATGAACTAAAGGAGTGGATTGCTGGAAGGAAGAGGGGTACTAGGTGGAGGGGAGAAAAGGTGGGAAATTGGGACAACTGTAATAGCATAATCAATGAAATATATTTCTAAAGAGTTTTCAGAGTTGCCACCCAAAGACTTCTTTATATATCCTTGATTATAACCAAGTTTTATTGCTCATGCCCAGCTATAGGGATGTCTGAGAAGGCAAGAGTATTAGTCTGCTTGAGCTGCCACAACAAAATATTACAGACTTGGTGGCCTAAACAATAGATATTAATTTTCTTACATTTCTAAAAGCTAGAAGTTCCAGACCAAGGTGTCACTAGATTCAGTTTCTGGTGAGGGCTCTCTTCCTGGCTTGCAGAAGGCTAACTTCTTTTTGCATCTTCATGTGGCCTTTCTTTCATGTGTACAAGGAAAGAGAGAGATACCTGGTGTCTTCCTCTTTTTATAAGGACTGAAGTTCTGGTGAATTAGGGCCCACCTTTATGATACCGCCCTACCTCCTTAAAGCCCTATCTCTAAATACAATCACAATGGGGGGTAGGGCTTCAACTCATGAGTTTGGGGGAAAACAATTCAGTTCATAAACAGTAGCATTTTTAGCTCAACCTATTACCGCAGCAGAAAAAACATTGTTCTGTTACTGTGGCTGGCTCTATCAGTTGTCCAGCCCTTACTGCCTTGGCCTACCCTGAGGGTACCTGCAGACCAATTGCTGTACCCAACAATCACTTCTTGCCTCTCTGCCTGATGGCATTCTCTGGCCACTGAAGCATGACAAGACTGCATGCTGCCTGAGATTTAGTACTCTTGGAGCAACTCTCAGATAATAAGGGGCTGGAGATGGAGAAAAATACTTTTGGTACAATTCTAAAGCATATTCTATACAGTCTCTCCAAGAGTCCCCAGCAGGTTAAGCCCCAGTTACCCACAGTGGTATGGGAGTTATCCACTCTCATACATGCTCACTGGGATGACTTCCCAAATAAACTTCTTGTACCCACATAAACTATCTTCACCTCTGCATTGGCTTTGGGTGGAGCATATACTAACACACTAAAGTTTCTAGAAAGGGAGAATGCATGCATACTGGTGGACAACTAGGGGTGTCTGTTACATTGAAAAAAGGTGTGTTTTGTGATAATATGCTTATTGTAATATTAAATTTTATTTCAGACTATCTTAGTAGATGTGCATGTACAACACGTGCATCTACTTAGTCTAGTAGATGTGTACCAGATTTTTGTAATCTACCACATCTTATTTCAGTAATCTTCGGCAACTTATTTAAGTTTATCTCTATTTCCTTATCTATAAAATGGTAATAATAAGATTCACTCCTTCAGAGGATTGTAGGAATGGAATGAGTTACATACAGAATACTTAGAATAGAACTTGACACATAGTGAATATTCAATACATTTTCATTGGCCATTATTTTATTTATTTTTAATATATTTTATTGATTATACCATTACAGTTGTTCTATTCCCCCCTTCAATCCCCTCCACCCACATCCTCCCTCCCCCACCATTCTCCCCCCCCTTAGTTTATAACCACGTGTCTCAAGTTCTTTGGATTCTATATTTCCCCCACTATTCCCCCCCTCCCCCCTATCTATTTTCTGCCTACCATCTATGCTATTTTCTGTGCCTTCTCCCCTCTTCTCCCCCTCCCACCCCCCTGTTTCTAACCCTCCATGTGTTCTTCATTTCTATGGTTCCACTCCTGATCTAGCTGTCCTCTTGGTTTGCTTTTGTTTTAGGTGTGGTTGTTAATAACTGTGTGTTTGCTGTCCTTTCACTGTTCATCTTTTTCATCTTCTTTTTCTTATATAAGTCCCTTTAGCATTTCATATAATAAGGGCTTGGTGATGATGAACTCCTTGAACTTGACCTTATCTGAGAAGCACTTTATCTGTCCTTCCATTCTAAATGAAAGTTTTGCTGGATAAAGCAATCTTGGCTGTAGGTCTTTGGATTTCATGACTTGG